>NC_087376.1:13289360-14024360 GCF_031761385.1 Necator americanus
GCACGTCATTAAACAATAAGGTACTTGGCTTTACTTGTGTACAGTTTTTTCTTGTTATCAATACTTATTACATGGCTGTGCTAAGTTATATTCTTAGGACCAATTTCGTTTCACCATCATCGCTAGCAGATTCTATGAGAAAGGCTATGTTACTGATTTTGTGTAGCATCTGTTGTATTTAGTCCGTATTAATTTAATTGGAATTATATAGTGCATTAATTGGTTTCAGCTTCGTTGATTTATCGATTAACATTTAATAAAACAACAGATTTTTTCCTGTCAAGAATCCAAATATTTGTTCTCGTGATCTAGAGAGTATCAGTTATGTGTGGTACACATGAGAGAGTCTTGAAATCTTTTAGCTGACTGGAAGTGCGATGCCGCATGACAGCACCACTGGTGTATTTCCCAATACATTAGTGCCGAATCGCCTTCTCATCCAGACGAGGTTCAACTCTATGAAAGACACCACACAATTGTGGAGAATAAGCGTATCGCTCCAAAATGAACCAGTTTGATTTCAATCATAATTTTTTGGTTGGCAGTTAACACAAAAGGAGAGTTTTTCGTCTATAAAAATTCCAGTGTTCATACATACAATTAGTATCTTCATATACACAATTTCTGTAAATAGCTCAATGCAGATCCATTCACACCGTACGAGTACAGCAACGCTTAACAATCTACGCTTATATTACTATTTCTGGAATGAAATACGGTTAGAAGTCTTCTTCCATATTGTCTTTTGTCTGTCTCTACTATGCTGCCATTACGAATAACTGAAGTGGACTAATACTGCGTCGCGATCCTCTGCTCTAAAATCCATTTAGTGATAGAGCTAGAAGTATAATTTTGAAATGACTAGATTTCAGGAAGGCAAGTAAAGTATGTTTAGAGAATCTAATCTCCAAAATCCTCACATATACATGGTGAGGGTAAAAATTGACTTGACGAGACGTTGCGAGCGATCGGATCGTATTTCTATGTATTTTGCGAGCGGGGAACCAGCTAACGCTCACGATGCATAGTTTTAGACCAAAGCAGAGCTAGCCAAACGCTTCACACAAACTTTAATGAAGCGTGTAGTGCTTGTCAGTTTCTTGTCATTAAGAATCTGTTATTATTGTTTAGGATGCTCAAAAAATTAGTGCATCGAAGCATTTCCCATGACAAGTAGTGACACTCAAAGAGTGTTCCACCGCCTTTGTGATGTTATATCTTCCCTTAGTTTGAATCATAATTGTCGCGAGATTCGTCCACAATCGTTGTGAAAGACTTCCAAAAACTAACGAAAGAACTGAACCAATAGTGCGTGCACACAAGCTTCTTGCAAATCGATCAAAAACAATTGTCTGCAGCAAGAAAGATCGGCGGATGATAATGGGTAAGAGAACGGTAGATCGCGGTGACTGTAAAACGGTTGCGATTCCGTTCACCATTGGAAGAAATACTTTAAACAAGCAGTTCACTTCAAGCAAATTGCTTCGTCGGATTCACAATCAACCGTTTTATCTTTTGTTTTCTTGAAAACCATTGTCAGCTTCCGAACGTGGAAGTAAAACAATTTGGCGTGGAATTCAAATTTCATCCTACTGTTTAGCAATGTTCAATTGTGAAAATGTTCAATATTCAGCTGCGCTTTAACTCGGAGCTCGAAACGCTGCGGGGTGTCCTAAAACCACGCTAATCATGTTTTGATTTCACTCTTGACTATCGTATACGTGCACCAATTTGCGGCTCATTTCCTACCGTAATCCCAAGGAATCACGGCAAGATGAACAACACATGGTTTCCGATAACTGAAATACAACATTGAACAACACTGAGGAACGCTACAAAACACCCATATTAACTCATGTTATTACTATTATTGACCCATATCAAGGCTTGCATGCAAAGTTGTGCACTATCCTGTTGCGTGTAAGCTCGGCAACAGAAAAGGAAAGTTGAGAAAGGCTGGGAAAATTAGATTATAAATATCAAGCCATCACATTCAGTTTAACCACAGAAGAAAAATTCTTCGCTTTGCCAAACGTGGCAAACGATGAAAATATGAAGTTCAAAGTATAATCCTGCTAGCAGCACTTTGCCAAAGCATAAACTGGCTTAACAAGCCATATTTCCTAATCTTTTTCGCAGTCAGATAAAGAGGAAATGAAATCCTTTAAGATGTTACTCTTTTCTTCCGCAGATCATTGACGTCCGAAAAACCTACTAATTTCTACTTTCTATCGCGAATCGAAGTGTACTAAGTCTACACAACATATCATTTGAGACTTATCATCCCAGATGTGATCACAACGGAGTAACAATCTCGAAAGAGCCGAAAACGTTTCTGATACCGATGATTGTATTGTGACTGGGCTGCAATTATGATCGGCTTAACTGGAAGGAGACCACAGCGCCACCGTAGCCTCCATGCGGGGTGCCCAGCCCCTACTAATTAGCCTTGCCCTATTGTTCGCAAGGCAATTGCCTAGTCCACAGGTCGGTCAACCACAATTGGCAAAACCGTAATCAAGGGAATTACCTTTAGTTGCTAACAGCTAAATACGCATTGTTTCAATTCGCCGGTATACCCCTTTTGATCACATGCTTCACACATAGATAAACCGGAATAGAGCAAAAAAAATTAAAAAGCCAGAAGAGACGAGGAGAAAAATGAGTCAGTGTAGAATAGGATGGCTGACGGTATGAATGCCACCACAGATTAATCACTTTGTTTGCTTTGTGTCGTGATTTCGCTACAATAGATGTGCGACGGTAACGAAATTGATGGAAATAATCATAACCATACATTGCTGTCGTGACAATCAGTAAGTCAGTCTGGTCCTGCTTATGAGGTTATCAATGGTCGATCCTAGTACCTCACTACTTGGACTGTAACAACATTTTGTATAATAAATTCATTTGAAAAATTCACTTGCACTAGATGACCTCGTAAACGATACCGAGATCCACCTATCCCAATTTTCTCTTTTCTCTCTCCCACCACCTTTATGACCAGTGATCGGCAAACATATTGCTGCTAGGCGATTACAGAATATCGCAGGAAAGGCTAACAATCGCACTCTAATTGCTAGATTACATGCGTATCGCGACAGCAAAGGGAACGAGCAGCGACGAGGTGTAATCCGGCTGTGCCCTTTTACCATTCCGCTTCCGTAGCAACGTCTTCTGCCACTAATGAACACACATAAAACATCATCTCTACCTATTAAAGGAGAAATACTAAGTAGACGAACCATAGAAACTAAATCAGCCATCATATCTCGATTTTACTCCAATGATCACTCGTGGAACCTAAAGTTACGTGATCTCAGCTTTCTTCCTAAATTTTGCGTTTAGGTGGTCTGTGCACGATGACATAGTACTGGACACCCGCAAAAATCCCAGGTTAATGTGAAAAGTTTCACCGGCTATTTTCGGACTGCCAAGACTGCCCAGGTTTTTTAAAGCAGTTTAGAAGCGATAGCGACGGAGAGAAGATTAATGTCTTTCTTTTTGTTTTAAATGGAGGTCCTGACTTTGGAATGCTCGTCAAATACCAAGTTCCGATAGATCTCAACCGTTTGCTTTGGGATGCTAGTAGAAGTTATTGTTAATGTCAATGCCATTACATAGATGGGAACTTTGTTTCTGCATATTTAATCAGGAGTTATTGGTTGTAACAACTATGTATTCTGCAGCAACATATTTCTTTGTCAAGGTTTTTCTTTCAAACCTGTGGTCCAAGCCATTATACGGTCGGTTGAAATGGGATTTTGAGAACTTTGCACTGTCGTGCTATTAATGCACATTAATGTTAGCTCGATTATGAATGCAAAAAGAAATAGTTGCAAAAAAACTAGATTGTCAGAAGCCTAAATTGTATTTTGTCTGCGCTGCTAACACACTTCATTTCTATGTCACTTCACAATCATTTACCATTTCATTAGCAAAGGTAATTAAGACTGAACACTATTTTCTTGGAACATCTAGAAAGTATGTAGCATCTCGCATTCACACTATTTTTTTCTGAATGTACCCATTTTCTTCGGGTAGTTGGTCGAAAATCAAATATTGTCAAAAGTTACGGAAAAGGAGAGCATGGGTTGGTGAACGGTTTACTTTTATTATTATATTACAGCGAACGTTGAACGAAAATGTTTCTAAAACAACTTTAAATCTTCCATTTTTAGCCATTTATTTTTGTTTGATCCATAACTGGTTTAATGTGAAGCAGCGGGCTCCAATGAGCACTACAGTAGAATCGCTAATTCGAAGACGAAAAAGACGGGGATTCGCGTCTTTTTCGTAACTCACCCCAGTTTGATCTTCGTTATAAGAGTTATTTTTCATAACTCACCCCAGTTTGATCTTCGTTATAAGATCTACACATCAATAGATTCGTGAGCGCGAGCTCTACCGATTGAATGTAACTAGAACTTTCAACACTTACCATGGAAACAGTTTCTGAAAAAAATTACCTGCGGGTACACATTAACAAGGCTGACTCCGAGATAATTGCGCCCCAAGGATATATGATCTTTGAAGTGAACATATTTTTCGAAAAGTGAAATGATTGTCACATACTCGTAATCTAAGTAATATTGCGAACATTTTTATATCTCTCACAGCTATAACTCCATGACTCTGAAGATTTTGTAAATTTGACTAAAGTGACATGTTTGAACTCCAGGAACGACCGACATTACCAGCTTAAAAATTGTTTTCTTGCAAAATATGCAAGAAAACTATTTGTTGTAGGAGCACCTTATCTCTTGGTTTTCCAGCTCAACAGGATTTTCTGTTTTTCGCAGCTAAATTTACAACTTCAGTATTTTGCATATTTTACTGCGATTTTTGACAGTTCATAAATCGTTAACAAACTAGGCTAGCCATCTGTCGGCGCAACACAATAGAGAACAGTTCTTGTCCTCTGAACTTTTCCGATTTCTTCTTTAATATGTTTCAACTGCAGTCAGTTTTGAACCTGCAAAGGTATAGAACTTTTCATGTGTATTTACAGAAAGCTTTTTTTTTGGAATTCATTGGAAGTTTCTTCACATATCATGTGGATATGTTTAATCAGGAAGAAGGGATCTACTGAATGGTGGTAATTTCAAAGAATTCTGTATCATTCGAATTTTCATCACAAACTACTTCTGTCTCTATAGGAGGTTATTGTCATCCAGGGACGGCAACCCACCAACCTAAGGGTACCTACCTAAGGACACACATCGAGCTACGGCTCTGTTACCGCATTGATTACTACATTTGAAAAGAATAGAATAACTACAGAGAACAATGTTGTACCTACAGAGAGATATTCTTCAGGATTGTCTGTTTTATCCTTTTTAATTCACATTATTTCTTTTTCTTTTACCCTCTCCGAAATTAAAGTAAAGTCATCAAGTCAAAGAAATAATTATATTCAAACGATTTTTTCTACGAGGACTGGAATGGAACAATCTAATGACGAAGCAAATAGAAGAATCAGTGAAGTACAAATCTTAATAGAACTACCAAAATTTGGATTCAAAATTGCGTCATGGATTAGCAGCTCAAAAAGACGGAGCCCCACTTTCATTATCAGATGTTTCAATTTCTAGTGTTTGCAAAGATTTTTTTTTTGCAATTCCCACAAATAAGGCAGACTATCTCGAAAAATTTCGTTTTGTAAAAAGAACATTGTTCTCTGTAGTTATTCTATTCTTTTCAAATGTAGTAATCAATGCGGTGACAGAGCCGTAGCTCGATGTGTGTCCTTAGGTATCTGGTGGGTCGGCATCCCTGGATGACAATAACCTCCCATAGAGACAAAAGTAGTTTGTGATGAAAATTCGAATGATACAGAATTTTTTGAAATTACCACCATTCAGTGGATCCCTTCTTCCTGATTAAACATATCCACATGATATGTGAAGAAACTTCCAATAAATTCCAAAAAAAAAAATAAGCTTTCTGTAAATACACATGAAAAGTTCTATACCTTTGCAGGTTCAAAACTGACTGCAGTTGAAACATATTAAAGAAGAAATCGGAAAAGTTCAGAGGACAAGAACTGTTCTCTATTGTGTTGCGCCGACAGATGGCTAGCCTAGTTTGTTAGCGATTTATGAACTGTCAAAAATCGCAGTAAAATATGCAAAATACTGAAGTTGTAAATTTAGCTGCGAAAAACAGAAAATCCTGTTGAGCTGGAAAACCAAGAGATAAGGTGCTCCTACAACAAATAGTTTTCTTGCATATTTTGCAAGAAAACAATTTTTAAGCTGGTAATGTCGGTCGTTCCTGGAGTTCAAACATGTCACTTTAGTCAAATTTACAAAATCTTCAGAGTCATGGAGTTATAGCTGTGAGAAATATCAAAATGTTCGCAATACTACTTAGATTACGAGTATGTGACAATCATTTCACTTTTCGAAAAATATGTTCACTTCAAAGATCATATATCCTTGGGGCGCAATTATCTCGGAGTCAGCCTTGTTAATGTGTACCCGCAAGTAATTTTTTCAGAAACTGTTTCCATGGTAAATGTTGAAAGTTCTAGTTACATTCAATCGGTAGAGCTCGCGCTCACGAATCTATTGATGTGTAGATCTTATAACGAAGATCAAACTGGGGTTAGTTATGAAAAAAGGACGAAAAATCTTCTGTCGAAGAATTAGCGATTCTACTGTACATATGGTACCAACCCAAACATAACTGTTAAATGACATGATCAGATTTTCAACATTGAAGAAACAGTCATGTCTGCAGTCGGTTAGAGGTCCGCTGTGATCGCACGGTCGATGCTAACCTATGGTTCGTTTTCTAACTGGCAATTGTGAAATGATAACTGAAGCCACTATAATAGAGGTTGTTTCAGATTGAACTATTACATTAATGCTCTTGCGTCTTTTTTCTTTTTGATTATTTAGGTGATCGATATTCCATCTCTGCTAATATAATAAATATTGGAAAAGATGACAGAGAGTCATCGGTTTCCCAGATCTTGTCAGCTTTGGCAAGTGTCACAATGTTAAGACAATAGTATCAATTAGGAACAATGACTATGTTGGTTCAGTTCAACATTCAAATTGCACTCACGATGATAAGAATATTTCCATTGTTATAGGTCTTCTCCTGACAAACCGACATAAATATTATCCAATAAAATGCCACCATAAAAATAGCTAGATTCGTCAAAACGGAGAAAATGAACTTCCGCTTCTACGCCTGGTCAATCCGACGGCGTAATGACATCAGGTATCCCCCTACTAGAAAATAACCGTGCCAAACTTTCCATACAATAAATGACATATGCATAAAATTGCAATAAATTAAGCCCTTCATATAATATTGCGTCATGTTCGCTCATTAACCTGGTTTTTGGAACGCGCTGCATGGATATTCCTGTGAGCAGCTATAATGCTGTCGCAGTTCCTTAACATCAAATCAAAATACATGATAAATAACAACAACTAACGCAACAAATGTATACTACTAGGATCAACTGCATACACCACAGACACGTCTACAAGTTTTCAAATGTGTTGAGGAAATGCTTGTTGTGTAGTAGTGTCACCGTGCGAACAGTTGCCAAACGCTGTCCCAATAGAAGGGACTGGCGCATTCAATGCAGACTATATTAACATCGCGAAGTTCCTCAACAGATTACTGGTTTTTCACGCGATTCTTCCTAATTAGCTCGCTCCTAGGTTAGCATAGTAAAGATAACGTTTCCGATAGCAGGTGGATACATGCGTGAAAGGAATGCGCATGTAAGAATGCGTGATTGTAACTACTCATCACATTTGACTATGTTAAAGAGGTTGATGAACCTGAATCAACGCTTGAAATAGTGTAAAGAGTGCAGAACGTTAGTTTTGTGAAGGGCTGAAAGAACTACAACCATGACAGCCGAGGGAAACAGTCGGCAACGTGCTGATCTCTCCATCAAAACTGGATAATCTTGCAGAAGTACGTATTGAGGTTAAAAGTGTGTTCATTTCAAAAGAACCTCTTAGCGATATTAATGTCATTCATAGTATTAAAGCACTGGAGCCAAATGAGCAACTCGAAGGACCTTCTTCATAAGTATAAATCACGTCTTATCTAATAAGCTGCTGCTCAGCTTTTTTTGTTTGCATTCTCTTAAATTCGTAGCAGCCCAATTGAAAAAATGAAGCTATCAAAACACTCAACTGGCCAATTTTTTCTAATTTCGCAATGTAAAAAGTTCCATGGTTGATTATTCTGATTTTTCTGACATGAGGAATGCACGAAAAACAAGCAAGATTGTCCGTCTTTCGCGTTCTCTTCTTGTTGGTTCACTGTTCAACTTTTATTTTGCACTGATTTTCCACTTTTACCATACTTTTTCTGTCCTTCATTATGAGGCCATCCTAGCTTCTCTGCTTTCATTTGTCAGAAAAGTGTCGCTCTTCTTCTGGAGAAGGTAGAACACGTCAAAATCCTAGTATATCTTTATGTGATATAGGGTTTAGTTATAATTGATTTTCTTGAGCTGGTGACATAGGGTTTAGTTTATGTGACATAGGGTTTAGTTATAATTGATTCCCTTGGTTTAGCTATGAGTTTTCTAAACACTGTTTTGTGACCAAAGTACGAAACTCTGAGTTTCACTTCAAATGCATTCGATAGTACCAAACAACTTCTTGAAGGACATTTCAAACTACTTTCTCCGAGTTTCTTTTAAATTTTTCATTGTCATCATTCGAGGAGCTTGTAGGTGACAAATTTAGTTGTTGTTAAAGGCACCATTTCGTGAAATTTCGGAGGTTGGATTCCCTTCATTGGTAGTGAGGGATTAGCGAGTGTCGTAGTGAAAACAGGTAAGTGCTCTCACAAATTCAAAAATTTAAGAATCACAAATTCAATGCATTACGAGCCCTCAGAAACGTCTGGCAAGACCGCCAAAATGGTTTGCCTCTAAAAAAAATCAGACCATTTATCGTGTTAGAACAATAGAATTTTTTTTTGCCAACCTGTTGATAACTTACATAAGCGGAAATTTCTGCCGCTTTGTGGAACGTCCAAGTCATTCTATAACATGCGTTTTTGCAGACTTTTTGCAGACTGATGTCTCGAATTCTTAGATCAGTACTGGAGGTGCGCATTTTCACTGTGATACCTGCAATCTACTCACCTTCTGCTTATTGGTGGAGAGGTCTGAATCTCGAAAATCTCTCCTAATGTCACCTAAAAACGGGTTAATTGGTTTGGCCGGTCAACAGCTATCCACTGTGAGTGTTTCTAAACACATGTACAAAAGACACTTTCGGGCCTTATTGTCCGAAGCCACTGCCATTTGTTAACTTTAAACAACTGTGTTCTGATTGCGTTCAGATCCACTTCTTGAAATAGAAAGGAAATGATGTTCATGTTTCGTTTATGTTATGCTATTGTTGTTCAATAGGGGATGCAAGATGTAATATGTAGTAAATCACGATCCGTTTAAAAGCCAAAACTCACCCTAAACCAGATGAGTGCAACAGTTGTGTTAATGCGTCAAGTATTTTTCTTCTAGTTCGAACTATTCCTCAAAAAGGCTTGTCTCGTTTGGAAACGCAAATCTTGTAAACTATCATTTAGACGCTATTGTTTCATTATTTAGCTGACTGAATCATTTCCGAAGACAACGTTAGTGGAAAAGTTACAGAGTAGGTAGCGCGTGTGTAAGGTGACAAATTACAAATGAGAATTTTTTGGAAACTTTGAATATTTAATATTAGGCCAAGACAAATTGGACATTCTCTAACACTGCTGGACATTGATTATTCTTGTCTGATTAGATCATATCCACAAATTCTCGACTACGTGAACATTAGAGCATATGAAAACTTATTTGCACAGGTCTACCTTAACTACATGTCACAGCAGAACGAAACAGACTGCGGACATTGTTAATCCGAGTGTAAACACTTTAATTGACCTATAGTTGGCTAAACAATTATTGTTTTTTTAGTAATCTGAGCAAACTCCGTCGTACATCACACTAAACTCCTAAAGCGTCATGAAGTCATAACTAGTGAACTTTGATTCCGCAAGAGAATTTTTTGAATGTATGGCTGCCGCCCACGGATCTCCCTCACTATAGGGATCACAGCCGGTTAGTCGCTAGGCTACATGGCGCGTCCTTAGGTGGTGGATAGAGGGCTAATCGCGGACCAAAAGCGATCTTGTACCTGCCCTGAGGCGCAGGTGGATAAAGAGGATGGACTCCCTGTTTCTGCTAAGTCAGGACTGACTTATGACATCCTTGTGTCCCGCACGTCAGTCCGGCCAAAAGCCTGCAATCAAGTGACTGGGAAGTGCAAAGGAGGTGCTTTGGAGCCGCCTCCGACAAATAAGCTCCACCTGTCCACTGCGGGAGAGCGCAACACTCTCTCAAAACTCATTGAACTAGAGGCTTGCAACCTGCCCATTGGTTTTAAATTTTCATTTAAAGCACATTAATAGAAAAAAAATCTCCTTATTCCGGAGGAAAGCCTGGCACGGTAGCGCCAGAAAAGACGGGGTTGCAGGAGTCATATAGACTACCGAAACGGAAAAGGACTAGAATGACGATCTGTACTTATAACGCCCGAACGCATAGCTTCGGAAGCAGCCATTGAATATCTGATTATGCAAGCCAGAAAATTTAAGTACGACGTCATCGGATTGACCGAGACGAGGCGACACCATCCACTGAACGCCGTATATGTCACTGGAAAAGAATTGTTCTTAGGAACATGCGACACTAGAGGAGTCGGTGGAGTTGGTGTCCTTGACAACACGAATATGGCAGTAAAAATCGACTCTTTCGAACAATTTACAACCCAAATCAGACGTTTACGGATGAGAAGATGTGGTTCAACACCAGCTTTGATAATCTTCGTCGTTTACGTTCCAACATCAAGCTGCGAAGAAGAAGAAATTGAAGCTTTCTATATGGACCTGGAGAAGTGCTACGGAGAAAATCATGCTTTCTACAAGGTCATAATTGGTGATTTCAATGCCAAAATTGGCCCCAGAAGAACGCCTGGAAAACGTCACATTGGGAACCACGGCTTTCAATGGAATGAGAAGGGAGGGAGGCTTCCCGAGTTCATCATGACGACTAAGACTTCCATGGGAACTCGCAATTCCAGAAACCCTCTTCTCTACGCTGGACGTGGGGGTCACCCGGTGGAAGGTACAGTAATGAAATTGACTATATCATTGTCAGTAAAAGGTTCTGCCTGACGGATGTCTCTGTTGTACCAAAGTTTTATGCGGGATCGGACCATCGCCTTCTTGATTTTCTCCGTAGCAATTCTCTCGGTCCATAAAGAAAGCTTCAACTTCTTCTTCTTCGCAGCTTGATGTTGGAGCGTAAACGACGAAGATTGTCAAAGCTGGTGTTGAGCCACATCTTCACATCCGTAAACGTTCGAGGAAGATTTTCTTTTTCACAGGGAGAGGGAGAAAAAACCGCGAAGTTCACTAAGTGAACTCCCAGAACTATCATCGGAAGTCCTCCGCTTCGCTTGTCGGCTTCGTACTGTCATGGACAACATCGACGAAGAATATTAACGGCTTGTAGAACATCTTTACGACTGTACGAGGAAAAGGAGGAATTTCAAAACCACCAAGAGACGCCTGCCTGTTGAAAATGTTGAGCTGATATGTCAGCGTGGAGCTCTACGAACCAACAAGAACTCTCGTCCAAGGCTTTGCAGAGAGACGATAAAGACCTGAAAGAGAGAAGAGCACGAGTGTTGGCTGAAGCTGCAGAGGCAGGACAGAGCATTCGTTATGCCCGTCGGAACTCTGCCAATCGTAAAACAACAAAGGCTGCTCTCCGGACCCCAGATGCAACAACTACAGCATTGAGAGGGGGATGGATAGGGTCATTTACAACTTCTACTCTGATCTCTTCGACAGCTCTGTCCATTTGCCTCCTCACCATATGAGGGAAGACGGGCATGTCATTCTAAAGGTCCTGCCTTCTGAAGTCCGACATATCATCACGTCGGTGAAGAATCGTACTTCACCCGGTCTTGACAGAATCAAGCCTGAACATCTGAAGTACCTATCGCCAGTCCTCATCAACACAGTGGTGAGGCTCTTCACTCGTTATCTATCGGAATGCAAGGTTCCTATGCAGTGTGTAAGAAGTACTCAGGTATCTAGTTTAGGTGAGTTTTGGCTTTTAAACGGCTCGTGATTTACTATATATTACATCATGTATAAGAAGGGAGACCCACAGACCATCGGCAACTATCGTCCAATCAGCTTACTGTCTGTCATATACAAGCTTTTCACAAGAGTAATCTTGAACAGGATAGAAAGAACATTAGATGAAGGACATGCGAGCAAGCTGGGTTTCGAAAAGGGTTCAGTACGATTGACCACATACACACGGTTTCAAAACTTATAGAAGTATCGCGAGAGTACAAAATGCCGCTGCGTTTCACTTTCACCTATTTAAAGAAAGCCTTGAGACCGAAGCGGTCATGGAGGCCTTGGGCAACCAACTACTACCCCATACATAAAGGTACTTCGTGAGTTGTATAGCAACTTCACGACCAAAATTTCCCCATTCTACAATTATGTCATAATCGAGGTGAACAGAGAGGGTGACACAATTTCACACAGAGTATTCAGGGCCACTCTCGAGAACGCGATGAGAGGATTGGAATGGGTTAACATAGGAGTGAAAGTTGACACCATATTCATTTCGCTCTGTTATGCAGCGGCGACGAGAACGTGAAAGTTGAAAGAACTGTCGAGTCGAACAGATGGGCACGAAGATCTTGGTCCCTCAGTTGGTCCGTAGCTTCCCTGACGGCTACGAATGCTGCTCATGCTGCTCTCATTCTTCTATTCAGTTCTTCCTTCAAGTCGTTTTCCATGGAACGCCCGAGGTATACGTACGACGAAGTTTCCACGATTTGGGAACCTTCGAGTTCTACTTCTCTGTCTTCGCAGTAGGCGTTCTTCTTGATCTGTGCCTTCTTTCTCTTTATTCGCAGTCCTATTTTCTTCTCTGCTTCGTTCAATTCGTTGAGCATCTTTTCTGCCTCATTGGTACTTCTCAAAAAGAGAACGATATCGTCCACAAAACGAAGGGTGGAGAAAAATCTTCAATCAACATACTTGCCCCTTTCTTCTCAAGAAAGTGATTTCATCAGGGATATGCGCGTGAGGATGATCTTGGTGAAGACTTTGTATAACACACTCAGCAAGCATATCGGACGGTAGTTCCGAAGGTCCTCTCGGTCACTTTTCTTATAGATAAAAACGATAAAAACGGTTCACGAGGTCTTCCACTGGTTTGGAGTCTTTTCTTTCCATGTACGATGTAGGATGTCATGTGCGCTGCTAAGATTACATGAAGTGGATGGCCACCAGCCCGAAGAGAGTCTGCTGATATAAAATTAGGCCCGGAAGCTGTGCCAGGTTTCATGCTCTTGGTACCGACTCGTACTTCCGAAGGGAGAATCCGTGGTGGGGCTTCACCAATGGGGATGATCGGGCTTGACACAGGAGTTGATGAACGAAAAAGGTTTGAGTAGAACCACTCCGTAATGATTTCCATCTCACGACGAGAAGACGTGCGAGTCCCGTCTTCGCTCAGCAAGGCTGCTAGCGGAATATTATATTCGCGGAGATCCCTGCGGCACTTCTTTAGACTCGTTCTTCTTTGTGCTGCTTCCAGAATCTTCTTCTGCCTGTATTTCAAAAGATCCTCCTGCAGCGCTTTTCTGCAGCTAGTGTTTGCTACTAACCACTCAATGTGCGATGCATTCGGATGAAGCCTCAAAGTCCTTCTTCTTTCCAACAATTCCTTGGTGGTCTTCGAAATTCGATCCAAGTTTGTCGTGCGCTGCTTCGAGGCACGCTCAGCACAGGTTCGTAATGCTCTGAGCAGCATCTCGTAGTCCACGTTTGGGTACTCCTCGATGTAGCAGTCACCTTGGGACAAAAAGTCCTCGAGTACGCAATCGTCGTAGACGACTCTTTCCTCTTTCGTTGCCGATAGCAGATGTTCTCTTCCATTGTGTGGCTAAATCGTATTTTTGCACGAAGGAGACAGTGATCAGAACCACTACAAAAGGATGGTACTACTGAGACGTCAAGTAGACACCATCTCCGGCTGGGAGTATGTGATCGATCTCCGCACGAGTCGCGTCATTGGGCGATTCCCATGTCCACCGACGATGATCTTTCTTCATGAGAAGTTCCCATGAAAGAGGCGAGACAACAGCCCAGAGAGACGATTGCCGTTTTCATTCCGGTCATTCAGTCGAAATCTTCGAATCCTGTATTCCTCTTCCGTGGCCCTTCCTAGTTTTGCGTTGAAGTCTCCGACAACGAATTTGTAGAACGACTTCTCATTGCGGATTACTTCCTCCAGCTCCTCGTAAAACGCGTCCAATTCGGATTCATCAGCTGCTGATAATGGTGAGTAGCAGTTGAAGATACTGATGGGTTTTTAGCGCAGAGAGCGGAGGCGAAGAATGGCCAGACGAGGTGACAGGATCTCGTGAGAATCGACAAGCTGGACGAGAGATCGGTACACAACAAAACCAACACCGCCTACATTTTGCGACGAATCTTCTCTCCACGAATGACGAGTGTACCGCCATTTATCTGTCTGTATCTGTATCTGTACGTCGCTCCTTCTGCACTTGGCCTCCTGCAGAGTATCGCGTGAAATTTGATACGCTCTGCAGCTCCGAGAGGGGCATGTAGGTCAGCGTCTGTGGACACTGTTCTAGCGTTGTAAGTACACAGTCTCCATGACAGGTCGTGCGTGTGTCGCCTTGGTCCAGAATCGTCCCTGAACGCGGTTCTGCCCAACCTTTTCCAATTTCAACAACAAAATTTCAACGGGCTGCAGATAGATCAATCCATTCGTCGCTGTTCCATATCATGCGAAACCTTACTTCCTGCCTATCCAACCTAGTGTCCTGAGGTCCTCTTTCACCACCTGTTATGTCCTTGCTTGGTTTGTGAAGACGGTTTATTGGACCGGGCACTTACCCAAAACTAAACCAATATCGGGCAACTGTGCCAAACAATGCTACGTACATTGAGCTGGTGAATAAGAATCTCTCAACACATGGTAATTACATACAGCTAACTCTCCGATGCTTTTCTCCATGCATCTGGTTAGCGTGTCTTTTCCACAAATCATCATCTTCCGTTAGCACGTCGTACACTGCTCCTCCATAGCGATTCTTCACACGAGCAGGGGTCCATTTCTCATGTCCCGGGCGGTAGTCACGCACCCACACGAGTTCTTCCTGGTGGTACGATCTCTTCTGTGCTCCATGATGATGATTGAACTGTTCTTCAATTTCCTTCTTCTTTAGCCGATTCCTTCAGCACCGTCAACGACGTCTTCAACTGGCGCCCTAGGAACACCTCTGCTGGAGAAACATGTCCTGGCGTTGATGCACATGGTGTTCTTCTACAGCGCTGCAAAAATTCCGCAAGTTTCTCCGACGTCCCTCGCTCCTTAATCTTCTGAAGGGTTCTTTTTAAGGTATCCACAAAGAGTTCTACTTGACCGTTTGACTGTTGATGGAACGGCGGCGAGCAAACGTGCTCAATTCCTTGCATGTCGCAGAATTCCTGGAACTCCTTCGCTGTAAACTGCGTACCGTTGTCTGACACGATCATCCTGGGATTTCCGAATCGTGCGAACAGCATTCTGAGTTCTCTCAACATTGCAGTGGTTGACGACGACGACATCTCAAAGACTTCTGGCCACTTCGAATACGCATCAACTACCACAAGGTACATCCTACCATTCAGTGGTCCCGTATAGGTCCAAGAATTGAGAACTGTCTTCTTTGGCATCTTCGCAGCTTCTTGACAGTTGCGGAAGTGGCGTACAGCTTCTTCGATGTCCCTGTTGATGTTCGTCCAGTACAAATATCCTCGGGCGAGCATCTTCATTCTTGTCATTCCTTGATGTCCTTCTTGCAGTTGCTTCAAAACTGCTTCTTGAAGTGAGGCAGGCACGACGATTCTGTGGCCAAAATACAGGCATCCGTTCTGCACTGACAATTCGTGGCTCAGAGCCTTCAAGCTGTTGATTTGTTCTTTAGGCTTCCTTGGCCATGTTCCTGTCTGCAGCATCCATATGACCTGTGATACCCTTTCATCCTTCCTTGACTCTTCTTCAATAGTTTTCCTGGTCACGGGCAGTGCTTTCAGGTGAGTACTCTGAACAGCAAGAATGTCTTGTTCAATTCTGTCTATCACAACATCTTCTGTCTGAGCCGGTCTTGGAGGGATCAGGCGTGACAAGACGTCAGCTTGTCCAAACTCTGTCGTCTTCTGATATTCGATATCAAATTCATGTCCGAGAAGTATCAACTTCCAACGTTGCAGTCGATTTGCCGTGTATACGGGCACCATTTTCTTTGGTCCGAAAATGTGTAGCAACGGCTTATGATCTGTGATGAGCTTGAATCGACGTCCATATATGTAACGGTGGAACTTCCGAACAGCGAATATCAAGGCGAGTCCCTCTTTCTCGATCTGACCGTAGTTCCTTTCTGCAGCGGTGAGACTTCGGCTTGCATGCCATATTGCCTTCTCGGTCCCATCCGGCATCCTGTGCAGAATCACTGCTCCAATTCCATGGTCTGATGCATCGGCCGCTACAATTATATCCAGACTAGAATCAAAATGCGTCAGGAGCAGGTCTGAAGCAAGCACTTCCTTGGCGCGATTGAAGGCTGCTTCACATTCCTCATTCCATTTGAACGGAACGTTCTTCTTCAACAAAGCATCCAGCGGTGCGCGTAACTGGCGCATCTCCGCGACGAACGATCCATAGTAGTTACCAAAGAACGATCATACCAAAGAACGAGCGAACCTCTGCCACGTTCTGGGGTACTGGCATCTGGCGGATGACCTCAATCTTTTCTAGGTCAGGATGGCGTCCGTCCTTATCTATGATGCATCCGAGATAACGGATCTGAGGCATCAAAAAGTTACACTTTTCCAATCGGACGCGTAAGCCGTATTCCTGGATCCTTCCGAATAGCGCTTCCAAGTTATGGCGATGCTCCTGTTGTGTGCGGCCTGTGACTATCACGTCATCCAGATAGGCAGCAACGCCTTCCAGTCCACATATCATTGAATCCATGATCTGCTGGAATATGCCAGGTGCTGACTTCACGCCGAAGGGTAGACGATTGTAGCGGTACAGTCCTCTTTGCGTATTAATCGTCAGCATTTCCTTCGATTCTTCTTCAACTTCCACCTGCAGATATGCTTCTGCAAAATCGATTTGCGTGACAAGCCGTCCTCCATTCAGCTTCGTAAACACGTCCTTCGCCGTGGGCAACGGGTGTTGGTGCAACTGCAGCGCATCGTTCAATCCTGTCGAGAAGTCTCCGCACAAGCGGATTTGCCCACTTTTCTTCTTGACTACAACCATAGGCGTGGCCCACTCTGAGTGCTCTACTGGGGATATCACTTGTTCGGCCACCAGCCGATCAATTTCAGCATCCAAATCCGGCATGGAGGCATAGGGTACTGGTCGCTTCTCCTTGAAAACAGGTACTGCGTTGTCCCTTAACAACAACTTCGTCTTAGTCTTGACGCATCTGTCAAGTCCGCATTTGAACACTTCTGCGTATTCAAGTCAGTTCAAGTATTCAAGTCTACGACGATTTCCTCTCGGTTTGCTTCTTCTTTAGTCACCATTCAGCAGTAGTATTTGTCTTTCAACTCCTTGTACGCTGGAAGTTGAATACACCACTCCAGTCCTAGCAGATTCGTGCCTTCGGTGACGTAACAAGTTCCATTACCTAGGATTTTCTTCCCTGTTGTCCGGTCTCTGACAAAGAAGCCTGTGGAGAATCTTCCATCAATCTTCATCGGTGATCCATCTGCCGCTTTGGCTGGCATGATACAGGGTCCAAGGGTGGAGATCCGAGCTTTTTCCACGTTCGACGTGATACCAACGTGATATCTGCGCCTGTGTCGAGCTGGAAGCGTAGAGAACGTCCCCTGATATTGACATCGAGGTAGGTTCGAGCGTTCTCAGCGGCGAAGGTGACAACGTTCTTACACTGGCCTTTCCTGCGACGGTTGGATCGTCTTCTTGGTTTCTGTCCCATCTTCTGTCCAGTGCTGGAGGAGAGAAGCGGACATGTGCTTCTGTAGTGCGGTCTTCCACAATTGAAGCACTTCACATTCTTTTTCTGCACGACATGGATATCATGACTTCCTTCCATGTCTGTGTTGTCCATCTTCAATGCGGTGAAGTTCTCACATTCAGCAACGAGGTGTTCTATCGTCAACGGCGATTCTTCTGTGTGTGTATCCAGTCGACGGAGCATTCTGAGACGAACTTCACAAAGCGACGGATCCTGAAGTCCTGCTACGAACTGTAGCGTCTTCAGTGCTGTGTAGTCCAGCTCCTTCAGTCGAGCTTCTTCGTCCATCCGCTTGATCATGTTCGCGTAGTTGGTACACAACTGGCCGTCAGCGGCGGGCAGTTTATCTTGAGACACTCGTACCGTCGTCGAATCAGCGTCTTCTTTGACGCGAAAAGCTTCTCCAGCTTCGCGACCGTCGTCTCGAAATCGATCTCGTGCGGTTGTTTCGGCAGTATGTCATCCGCATATTTGCGATATGCATCCTCGTCCAGCTTTATGAGGATCAAATCGCGCTTCTCGCTATCCAGCAAGACCGAATCCCTGATGACCGGTCCGTACCTCTTGTACCAATAGGCGAAAGTGTGACCCACCTCTTCGTCGGACACGAACATTTGCACATCCTTACTCACATCGTATTGATCCTTGCTGACGTCCTGGACGGTGGTTCTCTGCGTGGATGCCAAGGCGGTGAGCAGCATTTTCATTTATTCATGTTGAATCCGCATTTGTTCAACCATTGCTGCAAGAAAGTTCTCGAGTTGTGACTCCGAAGCCTTACCTTCGGCTCCTCGCGGCATCTTGGGGGGTCGTGTTGGACTCGTTTGCGCTGCTTCTGCTCCGTCTTCTTTCTTCTGGATCCTCGATCGGCTTCTGGTCGATCTTCTCTCTTCTGAATCCTTCACCGGCCTTCTGTTTGGTCTTCTTTCTTCTGAATCCTCGATCGCCTCCTGCTCGGCCTTCTTTCTTCTGAATCCTTCACCGCCCTTCTGCTTGGTCTTCTTTCTTCGGAATCCTTGATCGCCACTTGTTGAGTCCTTGCTAGAGTTGTGAAGACGGTTTATTGGACTGGGTTGTTTCGATCCCGAGGACGTAGATGACATGGGCTCTGGCGTAGAAATCCTTTATTGATACATAGGCTACGGAAGCAAAGAAAGTATTTGCTGGGTGCTTATATGGGAATTAACATTGACAAACTCTCCATTTTTACCATGCTCTCTAAGAATCGTCCATATGATTCGGCTGAATGGAATTTAAGTTTACAAGTTCATATTGACAATGAATAAGCGTTATTGGCGGAGGAAGGCAGAATATTGTCAAATGACTAGGCGAGAAAAGCACGAAAGTTTAGAGGAATGCGAATATGCGATTTGTTGAACTTCTATAATGGTACAGAAACTCCCACGGCGAAAGGGTGTCAAAGAAGTTTCTTAGAGTGGGAAGGTTTAGAGAAAAGACAACACATACCACGACAAATACATAGAGCAATGAGAAAGATAGCAGTAATTAGAAGTACAATTCTAAAGAGGACAGTATTAAAGAAGAAATCGGGAATTTTACTCAACACATCTATCACCAAATCAGGTAGATCACCCAAGAACGATATATCTTTTGGAGTGTTCCGTGTGATGGTCTCCGACTTTGTGTCGCCTTCAAGGAGATTATCGTTGACAAATTGAATTGTGCCTTTGACTGTGAACCTCACAGTCCCTCCGGGGCAAGACGCGATGCATTCTGTTGAAATTATGGAGGTCGCGAAGTGGAAGACGAGCTTGTTTAGGTGGCCATTGGCTGTGCATAGTACTACTTGATTTTCCGTCGGACATTCTATATTTGCAATTGTCTATCCTTCACTGCTTCGACAGTAGAGTGATTCCTCGGCGCCTGTGACGCAATCGTAGCATCCGATGATGTCGCTGGTTTCTATTTTGCAGATGGTGTTGGACAGATGAGTGGTGATTTTCATGTTTTCTGCCACCAGATGTAACTGTAAAGTGGATCCAATGTTTGGCTTGGCGTATACTTGCTTATTGCGTGAGAGGATAATGAAACTCTTTGAAACTAGTGGTAAAGGCGAGGCTTTCATGAGTTCTTCCATGTAGCCAGGGCTGCACAAGCAGGAGGCTTCTCGGAGACCGTGGGTGCATGTACAGGCTTTATTTGCGAAAATGCACTTGAATTGTTCGGCATACTGCTTGGTTGAACATTGGAGTTGACTTGCGCTGTGCGTTGCAAGTTGTCCTTTGTGAGCAGGCTTGATTATGGAAATGCCCATATCGGTTTCCATAAACGTCGATGACAAAATCGGTAGTTGTGGGACGATGGTACCGATGAGGCTGAATCTCAGGTTATTCCACGTGGTAGTTTGTCCTGGGTAAAGCTGGAGTGTGTTGGTTATTGTGGAGTCTTCTTGGCGAATTGTTACTTCGGCATTCACTATTGTTTCTCAGCTTGGGCAGTTGAAAACGGTATAGTTAGTATGGCTAGTCGGTAATGCGTAGATGCGATAGAAGAGACAGCTTGGCTGGCAGAAGAAGCATCCCTCGCAAGTTATACATCCGCAACTCTGGGAACAAAAGGTGCATCCAGGGCTATTGTTTGCTGTGTGTGAGAATCCCTTCAGTTGATCGGAAGGTGAAGTGTTCTCACAGGCGTTTTCTACGCAGCTACCTGCAAGATAGCACTGATGAATGGATTCTGAGATCAATTTATGATCTCTTGTAAAGAATTCTACATTCTTCTGGCATCGGAATTGGATGTTGTCCACTTTGAGTGAAATTACTGCAACAAGTTTGTTGCTGCGATCTTTGGTTGCAAGGCAAGTTTCCTGTTGCAGAGGTTGTAGTGTGATTACCGTAGCTTCGTTATAAGTGCAGGTTTCGGCATTGTCCGTGATTGTACATACTTCTTCGTGGGCGTTTATTGAGATGACCTGCGAGCATCCGTCAGTGTGTGGGATGAGTGCTATCAGGCACATGACGCAAAATTTGGACGATTTCCGACTGCGAAGTCGTTTTCGGCGATTGGTGTACATCATTGGGTTTGGTGGTTTTCGGCACAGAGAACTTGTCAGCCGGTTGAAGGGGTTCAGTGTAGAAAAGATGAAACAAGTCACTCGTACGAGGAGACAGAAGATCTTGCAAAGTAAGCAAAGCCATGGTAGTGAAATGATGATCATGATGGCAAAACAAATGATGGTGATGATCTGCTCAGTTGTCCAACATTGGGGATTGTACATTCGTTCCCAGCAAAAGATGCAGTGTAGTGTTTCACATATTTGATGTGCTTTGCAAGATAGTCGTGTTGCTTGAACAAGCTTTCCATCCGTCCAGGCTTTAATTGAAGCCGTGTAGTCATACATGATGACAGAGTTTGGAAAGATGATAGGTTGATCTCTGACTTTCTGTGCAAACACGCAGTATTGCCTAATGCAAGCTTCCAGGACATCAAATGTGATTTCACTTAATATTGAGAGTCCACCTTGAATGCATTCTATTGACGAAAGAAGTGTTTCTTCTTGTGCTGAAGAAGTGAAGTTTCGCGAAGTTGTATCTGCTAGAACATGTCTGTTCGTTTCTTCGTTGGTTTTCGAGGTAAGTGAGATTGCTTGGTATTCGTAGTAAACTTTCATCACTGATCCCCATGCTTTGATTGGTATTGATCCTAGCGTAGCGTCTTGTGACTCATCGATGACTAGAAGCGCGAGGGGGCTGTCGTATGTGCAAAATAGGCATGCATTTTGTCGGCATTCGTGTTTCTCGCAAAAAAGCGATGTTCCTGTCATGTATCTGTTTGGACGTCGTCTCCATCCTTTGCGGTCAACGCAGACAAAGTCGTATTTGTCCAGGTAGTCCTTGATGCTTAGGGTGAGTTTTTCTACGACTAAAATGTTGTCTTCGAAAAGCTGAATTTGATTGAAGATTTCCATTTTCTTGGTAGAATCGCAATCAGAGGAGAAGTTGAAGGAGCACACATAGGAAGGACGATATTCGCGGAGAGCTTGAGGTATCATTTCCAGTCCTGATATTGTTGTACTTGATCCTGTGCTGAAAGAGCATGAAGTTGCCCATTGTGGACATTTACACGTTTCGCCGCATAGTGTTGAACTTGTGTGTAGCGTGGATTGTTCAAAGCGTATGTGTCCCAACGGACAGTGAATGGGGAACCAGCACATAACTTCTTTTCCGATGTGTTCGTATCTTGCAATGGCAATTCCTTTCGAGGTACTGGTAGTCGCATAAAAGAGTGTTTTGTTTATGTTTATCTCTTCGGGGCATCGTGTATTGATCGCAGTTATGACGTGAGCCGAGAACAAGATGGTGAGGCATAGGAGGGTGGACGAGGAAATTAGTCGTGCTTTGGATCTTGTGATCATTGGGTGACGCGAGGAACCAGCTATTGGCGGTTGAGGAGGTTCTGGTCAGCGCTTCTCTCGTTGCGCTGGAGTGGTATCCTGAGATATTTCCAGTTTGTAGACCAAGTTGTTGGGTCTCGTGATGGTTTTTTTGGATGGCAATTGTATATCCATGGATCTTCTGAAATCGTCTTGAGATCCAACGATTTCTTCCATTTTCCACTGTCCACGATTCAAGACAAGATCGTGAATGAGCACATAGTCGCCCAGCTGTGGACAGCCATCTTCATAAGATCTCGGCGTTTTATGTTCTGTTTTATAGTGTTCACGTAGTGAAGTGAGGTATTCCGTGGTCCAGCGTTTCCAAAAGTGAGAAAGCATTTGTGACGTTGCTTTCCATTGTGTTAAGAGCGTCTTTGTTGTGGTAGGGACTGGAGTCCATTCGTCATCAGTTTCTTGAGGATATGGCCCTGCAAGTTTGGCGTATGGGCGCAGGAAATCGATTGGACGTAAGAGGTAATAGTCCAGATCATCGGTGACGTAGGTCAGTGGGCGTGTGTTGACGATTGCTTTCGCTTCTTTTGCTAGCGTCTTGATGTGCTCGATATCGAGTAAACCATTTCGAATGGAGTGCTTGAACGAGTTTTTGAAGACATCTACCATCATAAATACCTCCTTGCCAGGAGCTCAGGCTCGGAATGAATTTCACTTGAATTCGTTGTTTTGAGCAGTAATCAAGGACATTGATGTCCATTTCCGATTCTAATGTTGAGAGTGATGAGTAGCACTCTGCTATTGTTTTGAAGGATTGCGCATTGTCACAAAGTATCCAAGACGGACATCCAATGGTGGCGATGAACCGTCGCAAAACATGAAGTACAGTATGACTTGTCATATCCTGGATTACATCGACGAATATTGTTCGAGTGTTTAAGCATGTAAGAAGAAGAATCCAGTATTTTTCCGTCTCATTGTCGTTACTGAGACAAAGCATAGGTCCGAAAAAGTCCATGCCCACATTTTGGAATGGGAATTGAGGTGAAGTCGTTCTCTTTGCTGGATGCGTTGCAAAGGGTGGCAGTGCAAAGGGCTTCGCTTTGAATCGTTTGCAGTGGAAGCAGTCGTTGTTCAGTACCTTTTTCACTGTCGTCCTACCCTTTGGGATCCAAAGGCGTTGTCGTAGCTCTGTGAGTGTGTGGTTTACACCGCAGTGATTGTTACACGAATGAGTGTGAAGTATGAGAAGGGAAGTGAAACAGCTCTTGTTTGAAAAGAATATAGGGGTTATTGCGTCTTGAGGTAAGTCCGAATTGTCGATCCGACCTTGTGATCTCCACAGCGATGTCTTTTTGCATTGGAAAAGATGTAGCTGCCGTTTTTGTTCCTCCGAGGGTGGGTATTGGCGCTGTGCGAGACGAAGCAAGATGACTTCGGCCTTTGTGAGCCAAACAGCAGGAGTTGAGCCGAAATGTGGAACAGCTTTTCTTGATTTCATCGTGAGGAATCGTAGCACGAATACTAGCGTATTAAGCAAAGCGATCCATGTGCTGAATCGGGAGGCATCAACAATTGGTGTGAAATTCTCTTCTTCTTCTTCTTTTGGAACTTGTGCTGCTGCGATGGAGATTATTGAAGTGGATTTAGTTCGTTCTGGGTTCGCTTCAATTCCTGTTGTTGCTGTTGAAGTTTCCCGAGGCCAAACTGATATGTCTTGAGCAAGGAATGGTGGGCTGCTCCACCACAGGGAGGCCTTACGCAGTTCTGAGACTGTAGTACCTCGAGAGCCGACATCTGCAAAATTAAGATTTGTAGGGACGTATCGGATCAATGGCGAGCTCGCGTATAGTCCTAGCTCTGTTACGAACAAAAACTGGCACATATCTGTGCCTTTCGGTCCACATCAATGCGACTGTACTGTCAGTCCATAGGAATTTCTGATGAATCTCGACGTCGAGTTGTTTCGTTAGGTATGCGAGCAATTTTGCACCGATAGTGCACTGACAGTTCCAAACGTGAGATAGTTATTGATTGATGAAGTGGCGCTAACCGTGATTTCGACATGATGAGTGACACTTTGTGGGGAGAATTCCGGCGATCTTGGACCAGATATGCCACCGCGCAATATGCCGTTGCTGATGTATCTGTAAATACATGGAGGTCGAATTTTGAAGTACTCTCGTTTCCCATCTCGACAATCATTCGATCGATTTTCAGAGCGGGTATAGTCCACTGATCGATGAGTTGTTGCCGCTCAGCTTCCTTTTCAGCTGGTAAGGTGTCGTCCCAGCCCAGGTTACTTTTCCATAACGACTGGAGAAAAAGTTTTCCAAGGAGAGTAGAAGGAGAGAAGAAGCCTAGTGGGTCGTAAATGCTGGCAATTTCTTTGAGTATTTTCCTTTTGGTCCATTTGGTATGATCTGGTGGTTTTTGAGGCAGAGAGAGCAAGAATTCGTCGGTGGAGGTGTCCCATAGTATTCTAAGCAGTTTCTGCATTTGAGGGATTTTCCCACCTTCTTCCTTTTCGAAGAATTCGTTGAGCTCTGGAGAATTACTTGCATATGCTCTCAAGTTCATGCCAGCTTCGTTGAAGAGTTCTTTTGATCTGGTGTAGAATATTTTTCCCTGGGTGCGGGACAAGAGGTACCCGTGAAAACTGGCTGACCGCTCCTGTCCTCCCTTCGGCACCGCGCACCTCCGCGTAATTACGGCTGCCGCTCCATCAGCTAGACATTCTCCACGACCGCCTGAGATCACCTACACCCCGCCTCCCTATTGCTCTCTAATCAACGCCGCGCGCGACGTTCGCGACGAAGCGGTGGATAGTGCGAATTTTGAAGGGGGGACTGAAGAACGAATTGCCGAGGCGAATTCTGATGTACGGTAAACATAATAGTAAACTAAGCGCATATTATTGTGAATAAAGGAGAAGAATAGGTAAAAATTATTTCAAAAAGATGCTCCAGGTAAAAGAATGACACGCATATATTTTCAAACATCTCATAATTTAACACATTTCATGCCCTAAGTTTTCTATATAAACTAGCAGTGCATAAGTATGTGTTTGTCACGATGCCATTCAACGAGTTCGTGTTCAACTTTCAACTGCGGCAGTTATAATAACAGCAACATTATGCGCTTATTACTTTGTATACATTCTTTAACTCCTTTCTACATTTTACCTTTTCAAAATTTTACATAGATATAATGTTTATGTAGAGCAAGTATTGAAATATGCCAATATTTGACATATTTCAATACTTGCTTGTACGTCTTATACAGTTTTATATAACAAACCTTTGTATGGCTCTTCAAACTTCTTTCGTTTTATCGCTCCATTTCTATCTATTCTCTGCATAAAATCAATATGACAGGTTAACTGTATTAATAGCGAACAGAGACCTTTGTATCTTCGAGATATACCTTTGGGTACAGTGTATGTCTGCGAGGCATTATTCGCGCCTCGTTAATCGTTGGATGCCAGTTTTACCCAGCTAGATAAACAAAAAGAAATCATTAGAGAAAAAAAGTAAAAAAGATAGCATAACACCGATCAGTGAGACATTTTTTGAAACATATCTCGCATTCCCAGAAATGGATGAGTGTTTTCCACCTAATAAGTCGAGACAGGATAATTTCATTTTCACTCGCATTTCTAAATTTCATTTGTAAATGGCATATCACTTATACAAACCTATTTCATTCCTCCTTTCTTTTATATTAATTTACAAGCACACTTTATGTAGACCTTCAAACAAGATTTAATACCAGGTACTTTCCTTTCCGTTCGACTTTAAAAGCGCATCATAAGAGCTGTAAGCGCGGTGGAAAAAAATCGTCGTAAGAGTGGCAGACGCGGCGAAGTGGGTGGGGAGGGTGGCGTGGGCGGGGCGTCTTGAAGACGTAGCACAAGAGGAGCAACCAGGCTACTGTAGCGATCATGACGGTATCAGGAGACGCGCGGTGCAATTAACGACGCTCATTAGCCTCCTTGATACGCGGCGGCACATCATACGGGTACCTCTTGACCGTTCCCCTTTTTCCCTCGTCTACACTTTTCACGCCATGGAAGACATTATCCACGTATGTGTTTCGTAGGTCTTCGGAAAGAGGAGTTGCCTAGTACTGTTGCAAGATGATGGTGGATTGTTCCGGCTAGCAGAAACGGTGAGCAGATGAGCCCGAAGAGGACGTGAACCTGTAGGTCTTCAGATTAGTTGACGTTACTGGTTTTGAAATGTCATGCAGCCATAGGAAGCATGTGAAGTCTCTGCAGTCAGGATGAAGTCCGACCATCAAAAACGCCTTTTCGATGTCACTTGTCACCAAGATTTCATGGAATCGTGAACGAATTAAAATACCTGCGAGATCAGGCAGAAGTACGGGTCCACGATACAGTACTTCGTTTATGCTTGGGCTGCCTTTCATCTTCGCTGAGCCATCAAAAACGCATCGCATTTTAACGTTGTTATTCTCCTTTTTAATCACACCGTGATGCGACAAATAATGGGAAGGCTTCTGCATTTCGTCCATAGGTACTTCTTCTATAATTCCTTTTTGAAGTTGTTCCATAATCACGTTATGGTACGTCTTCATGTAAGATGGGTTCCGCTTCAATGATCTCACGAGGCTGGAGAGTCTTGAGAAAGCTAGAGGGAAGTTGTCCGAGAGTTCAGAAGGATCGGACTTGAATGGCAACTTGACAATGTATCGTTGTCTTTCACTGTCAAATGAGATGTTATCGTTGAAAAATTGGAGACATACATCATTATCCTGTTGACTTGGGTCATCCATTATTCCAACGGATTCCAATTTCCAGAAGTTACTCACGAGCTGCGAGAAGACGTCATGATGGATGGGATTGGCTATGTCGTTGTCGTCGCTAAGATAAGTACAAGTATTAGCATCTCTAAGACTGAAGAATTTACCGGTGGTCACTTTGCCGAGGTTGGTGTGAAGCAAGCGGCAACCATTTAAAAGTTTCTCGTAGTGGAAGTTCTCTGATAGGATCATATCCCAAAAATAGTCATTTCCGATTAGCACAGATGGCTTGCAGGATGAGACAGTGAATTCTCCATTGTTCGTGTCTTCAGGAAGGTGGACATGTCTTAAATTTCCTGTAAGAGTTGGCAGCGACTTCACTTCGAGCTGCCTTTGTCCATTCTCTGTACAAATGCCAATGACGTGGCTATTGGATTGGAGATGGAGAGGAATTGTTGTTCCGAAGGTCGATACAGAGATGTCTTCTTGTGTATGGCCTGGGAGATGCAGGACCTTTGCTAGTTCATCGGTAATGTAAGAGTGGCTTGATCCTGAGTCTAGAAATGCTAACGCCGTGGTTTCTTTTGACATGTCCAAAGGATTGAATACCTTGACCATAGTGCACATGAGAATGCCTTGTGAGGAAGAGAGTCCGTGAGCAGTTGGAGACACAGATGTGCACGTCATAGCAGTCGTATTGTTTTCATCCGGACGAGTTTTCGGAATGAAGTCTTCTGTATTTGTTTCTGCGACATTGACGAAGTTTCGACGCATCCGAAAAGGTTGTGTCGCGGTCGCGTGTCCCTCTTTGTTTTTTGTCGGTGCTGCTCTCGCATTCTGTTGTCGTAGCTGACGTTGTGTGAAGCATAGCGATGAGTGATGACGTTTCATGCAGAATTTGCAGGAGCGTTTCGAAGGGCACTCCTTAGTAGAATGTCGTTCCGATAAGCAGTTGTAGCAAAGGTGCTGCTCCCGTGCTTGCTTATTTCGTTGTTGGGCAGTTGGAAAGACATCACATTCGATAGGAGCGTGGTTATTGCGCTTACAAAGAGGACACGTCTTCGATCTGACCTTTGAAGGTGGTGTTCGCATTGTCCGTTGGGTCCTTGTCCTCGAAATCACATGGAAGCCATGGTATTGGTTTTGTGGAGCAGAGTTCTGTCGGGAATGATATTCCATTTCGAAAAAGGTCGTGTCCTTGCGCACTATGTCCGTAAGGACTCGTAGGAGCTGACTGGGTGAGAGGTTGTGACTGTTAGACGTTCTGTCATATATTTTGCTCCAGACGCGTGCAGGCAGTTTGTTGAGGAGAATGGCTCCTAATGCCGTTTCCCTTGAATCGTGTTCGTCGTTTGTGAATTGCCTAACGAGAGAAAACATGCGGTTATAGAATATTTGGAGATTACGTCCCTCTGAATCGCACGGAGGCAGTTGTGCGAGCTTCGTGTAGAGGATATGCTTCATCAAGACCCTGTCGTCAAAATGGGCCTTCAGGATGTCCATCGCGATTCGGTAGTTTTCGGGCGTCAGTGATTATCCTTGTATGGACTGCAGTGCGCGGCCTCTTAGGCAAGACTTGAGGAGGGAGAGCTTGGTAGTATCGTCGAGCTGAGTTTTGTTTCCGACCAGCGTTGCAAATCTTGAGGCAAATTCAGGATAATCGAGGAGATTGCCGTCAAAGGTAGGGAGCTCTAGCTTGCTCAGTATTGATGCGTCGACAAAATTCAGCAAAGAGCTATTGGTGGCTGGAACTTGCGATCCGATGCTTTTGTCCCGTGAGGTAGTCCTCATTGTAGTTGTTGCGGCTTCGGTCCGATTCAGCCATGTGTGGTCGTGTTCCTCTTCCGGGGATGTATTGAAGGAGTCAGAGGGTATGCTGAGATTGCGGCGAGTGAATTCTTCATCCATCGTGTTCAGCAGTACATCCATTTCTTCCAGTTGGTTGACAGCCTCGGTGATAGACGTGCGATAATCTCCATACTTAGAGACGTATTCATCGAAAACTTTTAGTTTATGTGGATCGGATTGTTGAATGACGATCCATTCATCGTGAAGTTTCGTGATCCTTGTATATGTCTTGAGTAAACTGCTTCGTGTGGTACTGATCTCGAGGCGGAGAGCTTCGATTTCATCGTCATCGAGGTTGTCGAGCTTCGGTTGCTTGGGATCGACGTTGAATTCTTGAGCTGTGAGTGCAGCCGCGCTACAAAGACGATGAAGTTGCTTCTTGAAATAGGCCGATGAGGCGTCGTATTCTCGTGCTGTCGCGTTTCGACATTTGTTACTTGACGTAGACTTGAACTCGCTTGCAGAGAGAACTTGAACGTGGAGATGAGTGTTGGACGGTGGCGAATAACGCAGAAGGCAATTCGTGCGTGTCGTCCGTGGTCGCCACTTGTTTCGATCCCGAGGACTTAGATGACGTGGGCTGTGGCGTAGAAATCCTTTATTGGTACATGGGCCACGGAAGCAAAGAAAGTATTTGCTGGGTGCTTATATAGGAATTAACATTGAAAGACTCTCCATTTTTACTTCTCTCTAAGGATCGTCCATATGATTCGGCTGAATGGAATTTAAGTTTACAAGTCCATATTGACAATGAATAAGCGTTATTGGCGGAGGAAGGCAGAATATTGTCAAATGACTAGGCGAGAAAAGCATGAAGGTTTAGAGGAATGCGAATATGCGATTTGTTGAACTTCTGTAATGGCACAGAAGCTACAGGTACTTACCCAAAACTAAACCAAAATCGGACAACTGTGCCAAATATTGCTACGTACATTGAGCTAGTGAATAAGAATATCTCAACACATGGTTATTACATACAATGGCAATAACACAAGATATACAACTACACGAACTAACACAGTTAACATCTCTACGGCTCCAACACCACCCCACTCCGGAACTTTCTTCTTCCGTCAGGTAGCCTTTTCCAACTTGAACACGTCAAACTTCTCAGAACACAATGAAGAAGGCGGTCTGCTGTTCTCCTCCAAAACGTGACCAAAGAAGCGAAGACCTGTTTTTGTGTTCTTCGAGTGTCCCTGGCGGTGCAAGATGTTGAAATCTTCCACGTATCATCCACCAGTATCTTGAGTCACCTTGACTCCCGTTGATCTTCGAACTGGTCGAGCGGGAGCCAGTAATTCTTCCACTGGTCCCGATCGCGTACCAGAGTCGCCCAGTGGTTCCTCCTTTCGCGTGGGACCCGAAGAGCATCATAATTTTCTTTGCAAGACATCGTGAAGAAATCTGACCATTGGGTCGGCGGTCCTCCTGCAGTGCGTTTGATGTCGCGTGGTATCCAGTCGCTTACGGCTACGGTCCAACGATTGTCGTTAAAGCACATCACGTGTCCGACCAAGTTTATTTTACTCCCCTTGGCATACGCAGCGTCTCCTTTAATCTTCGATCGCTCGCGTACGTGCGTGAAACGGGATACTCCTAGCATCACTCTCTCAACTGCGCGTTCAATGACGTTCACCGCGTTTTCTTTCTGCCTGCAAAGTCTCCAGGTTTCCGAAGTATAGGTCAAAGCAGGAAGTACGGTGATGTTGAAGAGGTGAGCACGGAGCCGGGTGTTCTTGATCCTCTTCACCACATCGTCGATGCTCTTGAATGCTCCCCAAGCCGCTCGTTTCCTTCTGCCCAGCTCGGAGGTCAGGTCGTTCATCATGTTCAGTTCCCGACCCAGATATGCATGTCTTCCCATTCCAATGCTCGCATCGCGTTCTCAAGAGTGGCAGTGAATATTTTGGGTGGAATTGTGTCACCGTCACGAACCTCTCTCTTCACGTCGATTATGACATTATTGTAGAATGGGGGAATTTTGGTCGTGAAGTTGCTATACGGCTCACGAAATATCTTTATGTATGGAGTAGGGACGCCTTGGTTGTCCAAGGCCTCCACGACCGTTTCTGTCTCAACTGAGTCGAAGGCCTTCTTCAAGTCGATGAAGGTGAGACAGAGAGCGAGAGAGAGAGAGAGCGGCATCTTGTACTCTCATGATACCTCGATGAGTTTCGAAATAGTGTGAATGTGGTCAATCGTGCTGAATCCTTTTCGAAATTCTGCTTGCTCGCATGACTGTCCTTCATCCAAGACTTTTTCAATCCTATTAAGGATCACTTTTGTAAAGAGCTTGTAGATGACGGACAGTAAGCAGGTTGGGCGATAGTTGCCGATGCCATGTGGATCTCCCTTTTTACTCGAAAGAGATGAGTACCGACGGAAGGCTTTTCAGGTGTTCTGGTCTTATTCTGTCGGGACCGGGTTCCGTACGATTTCTTACCGACATGATAGCATGTCGTATTTCGGACGGGAGAACCTCTGGAATGACATGTCCGTCTACGTTCAGATGGTGAGGTTAGGAGTGGACGTGGCTGTCGAAGAGATCACAGTTGAAGTCGTAGATGATTTTCTCCATTCCCCTTCTCGATGCAATGGTTGTTCCCTTCGGGTTCCGAAGAGCAGTCATCCTCGTCTTGCGACTGGCGAAGTCTCGACGGGCATAGCGGATGCTTTTCCCCGCCTCTGCAGCTTCAGCCAGCACTTCTCCTCTTCTCTCTTTAAAGTCTTCCTTTATCGCCTCTCTGCAAAGCCTTGCGAGCTCGGACGTGAGTTCTTGGTTCCCTGCGGTTCGTGCTGCTCCACGCTGGCGTATCAGCTCAAGAGTTTCAAGAGACAGGCGTCTCTTGGTGGCTTTAAAACTTTCAGCCTTCTTCGTGCAGTCGTGAAGATGTTCAACGAGCCGGTCATATTTCTCGTCGATGCTGTCCATTGCGGAATCTTCCAAAAGCCGGCTAGCGTAGAGAAGAGATCCCAGTTAATGATAGTTCTGGGATTTCTCTTTCTGAACTTGGCGACTTTCTCTTCTCTCTTTGTGAAGGAAAATCTTCCTCGGAGGAGGCGATGGTCCAATCCCGTATAGAACTTTGGCACAACAACAACGTCCGTCAGGCAGAACCTTTTATTGACGATGATGTAGTGCATTTCATCACGGTACCCTCCACCGGGTGACTCCCACGTCCAACGTAGAAAGGAGGGCCTCTGGAATTGCGAATTCCCATGAATGGTCTTAGTCGTCATGATGAACTCGGAGAGCCTCTCCCCCTGTTCATTCCATTGTAGGCTGTGGATCCCGATGTGAAGTTTCTCAGGCGTTCCTCCTGGGCCAACTTTAGCGGTCAATTATGACCTTGTAGAAGACATGATCGTCTCTCTAGTACTTCTCCAGGTCCATATAGAAAGCTTCGATTTTTTCTTCTTCGTACCTTGATGTTGGAGTGTAACCGACGAAGATAGTCAAAGCTGGCGTTGGACCACATTTTCTCATCCGCAGACGTCCGATTCGGGTCGTAAGTTGTTCGAAAGAGTCGATATTCTTTGCCATACTCGTGTTGACAAGAACACCAACTCCACCGACTCCTCTAGTGTCGCATGTTCCTAAGAACAGCTCTTCTACAGTTTCATATACGGCGTTGAGAGGGTGACGTCGTCTCGTCTCGGTCACTCCAATGACTACTTAATCTTCTTGGCTTGCATCATCAGATCTTCGATGGCCGCTTCCGATGCAAGCGTACGTGCGTTATAAGTACAGATCGTCATTCTAGTCCTTTTCCGTTTCGGTAATCTATATGACTCCTGCAACCCCGTCTTTCCTGAAGCTACTGTACCAGGCTTTCCTCCGGAATCAGGAGACTCTTTTCTATTACTGTGTTTTGAACGAAAATTTAAAACCCATGGGCAGGTTGCAAGCTTCTAGTTCATTGAGTCTTGAGAGAGTGTTGCGCTCTCCCGGAGTGGACAGGTGGAGTTTATTTGTTGGAGGCGGCTCCAAATCGCCTCCCTTGCACCTCCCAGTCACTTGATTGCAGGCTTTTGGCCGGACAGACGTGCGGGATACAAGGATGTCATGAGTCAGTCCTGGCTCAGCAGAAACAGGGAGTCCATCCCCCGAATCCACCCGCGTCTCTGGGCAAGCACAAGGTCACTTTTGGTCCGCGATTAGATCCCCTATCCGCCACCCGTAGACGCGCCACGTAGCCTCGCGACTAACCGGCTGTGATCCCTCTAGTGAGAGAGATCCGTGGTCCACCGGTACATAACATAAAATTCATAGTGGCATACCATAGGTCAAAAATACACAACCAGTCGTCTAAACGGCTTCCTTTCCAAAGAATCAAATATCTTCATCACAGCAGACGATGCTGCTCAAGTCTCCGGTCTGTACATCATGATGAGGCGAATTGCAGCTAGGTAGACTCGCAGCTTGACTTCGTTGACTTTGATGATGGGGGTCGACCGCAAGCATTTCGTTAAGGAGGTGAATGCAGAAAAGGCCCTAGCTCATTCGATCATTTGTCTGCCCTCCCTGATTTCCGTTGAGAGTCTCGAGGGGACTCACATTTGCTTGCATTCATCATGGCGGAACCATAATCTGCAGGCTGCAACTAGCTGGAGAACATCTTTTCATCTTGCCGCTATACTGTTTTAAAAAAACATAGGCTTTCCGCGAGTTTTTGTCTTCCCACATTTTTTTCAAACTCCTTTGTTCTTGACATCCATTCGTTTTCGCGATCTTGTTGCAGTTGACGCAACTTCCATCCTAGACGCTTTTCCTGGTTAAAATCGCCAGCGTTGCCGGCGGCACGTAGAGAACTGTACGTGGATCCTGTCTTGTTTCGCGATGATAAGGCTCGCCTGTTCACATAAGTCATCCAGACGATTGCCGATCTGAAATGGACTCCGCAAGATGATACCATTTTCTTGACACTTCGAATTGTTGCTCAGTCCCATCTTTGCATTTGCATCAATTCCACCAACCAGCATCTGCTGGCTGGGTACTTAGAAATCAACGTATCGAGTTCATTGTAGGAGATGTCGTTATTTTTGTCTTTAGCGGTTTCCGTCATATCATAATCGTCATAAGTGCGTGGGCACTTATGATCATACATGAGATAGTCGGACCAGGTGCTCCTATCCCTTTCACTTTTGTACGGTTGCCGAGGGGACCTCTTTCACTTTTGGACGATTGGCGAAGAGATCCTCGCTATTTAAGCTGCACCCCATGAGCTGGACCCCCTTCACCTGAAATGTGTCCGGCTACTCCCTATCGCACCTAGGCTTATGATCTAGAGTTTACGTCCTCTGCGATTCCTCAGTCGTTCGAAGGCGCATTTAGGCGATGTTGAACGACCATGATAACCTGGTGGGTTCCTCCACCAGGTTGTTATAGTCGTTCCTCACAGCTATCGCGCAGCCACCCTTCTTCTTTTCATCAGCGTCACCGCAGTAGGTAGTGTAGTCTCTGACACTGATGACGAGGCGGTCGTTTATGCTTCTTTTCTGTAACGCAGCAAAGGACGCATAGAGATATCGTAGAAACCTGGATAGGGCGGTTTGTTTGAGTTCACTCGATAGTATTCGGCAGTCCAGCGTGACGAAACGAATGGTTGTTGCCAAAGGTTCTGTGCTCTCCTCAGTCAGTTGACGTTTCAGGTTATAGGCTTTGGCAATGCACTGGACGACAGTCGGTAGGTGAGAGGCCCGGTAGACGGGGTAGAGTCTTCAGTCCCAATTCGTTCAACTTCTGCAGGGTCATTTCTGTACCGTGTGGCTGAGCGTTGTCGTGGGGCAGGATTGATCCCTTTTTGTTGACCGATCCCGGGCACACACTACAGTTTTCGGTGCATTTCGTCGATTTGTTGGCAGTACTTTTCCGCTGTAATCGTTTCGCCCAGTTTCATGAAGCTGAGAAGCCTTGAATGATCTCCAAATGTGGATCATTTAGAATGAAATCTATCAAGTCTTGCTCCTTATTTTATATAAAAAAGGGAAAGTATTGTCAGAAAGGCACCAATCTAATTTCACAGCAAATGCCGCTACTATTAATTTTCATTGATCAGTGAACGCGACCGAAGCGAACGCCAGAAAATTTGAAGTCCGGCGTTAGCAGAATGGTAGTATACAAAGCCAAACTATTATAGCAAAATTTTATTTGGAAATACGTCATTTAAAATATAGGTAACAAAAACCGCAAGATCCTTCTTGACAACCTAGTACCCAATGTGTAATTGGTTGATTGCGTTTAATGGAAGCGGGACTAACACGAGTAGCTAGCAATCAGGCTTGTATAAGCGGCCCAATCTGGTCACCATTCGTCATCTACAAGCTCCTTACAAGAGTGATTCTCAACAACATTGAAAAAGTGTTAAATGAAGGACTACGTTGTTAGCAAGCAGGATTTTGAAGTGTTCAGCACTATTGGCCGCATTCACACTGTTTCAAAACTAGTCGAGGTAGGTTCAAATCTCGTCTCGTGAAAGTACGAGATGCCGCTATGTCTCACCTTCGAGAAGGCATTTTACTGAATTGAAAGAGAAGCAGTCTTGGACAACCAAAACGTCTCTACTCAGCAAATGAAGGTACTTCGAGAGTTGTATACTAATTTCAACAGCGGAGTTTTGCCGTTCCACAAGAATTCCGTCACTGACGTGAAGAGAGAAATTCGGCAGGGTGACACAATCTCATCTAAAATATTCATGGCCGCTCTCGGGAACGCAATGCGAAAGCTGGAAAGTGACGATTTGAGAGTAAAGGTTTTCGATCTGCAACTTCATCATCTTCGCTTTGCTGGTGACACCGTTCTGGGACACTGTAGCCTCCAGCCAAGGGGAAGGAACGCTGACCGAATCTGACAAAACATGTGAATATAGCAATCTTCAGCTGAATTTGCGAACGATTTTCATGTAAAACGGATGAGTACCAGATGCTCCACCTACGAACGGAACGGACATATCTGGAAGCACCAGTTACTTTTATCTGGGTCGGAAAATGAACATGAAGAAGGACTTGTCCCTCGAGCCGGGCAGGACGAAACGAGAGGTCGGGAATTGAACATGATGAACGACCTGACCCCCTAGACAGGAGGAGACGAGCGTCTTGGGGAGCGTATAGGAGCATCGAGGATGTAGTGAAGAAGACCAAGAACACCCGGCTCTGTGCTCACCTCTTCAACACTACCGTACTTCCTGGTTACAGTACGAGATGCCGCTATGTCTCACCTTCATCGATCTATGCTGCAGAAACCCAGGCACTTCGCATGCACCCGCTACACGCAATCGAGGGACGGGATTTCAAGTTCTCTCGTATGTCAGGGATCGAAGATTAAAAATGCCACCGTATTTGCCAAGGAAAGTAAAATAAGGTGACCCTGACACGCGATGCGTTACAAGGACAACTGTTGAACTAGAGCCCTGAGCGACTGAGTCCCACGTGATATTAAGCGCACTACAGGAAGGCGGCCTATCCGATGGCCAGAATTCTGCACAAAGTGCTTTAAAGAGAAATTCGATGCTCTTTCGTTCTGCGCGAGAAGAAATTCCACTGGGCAACACTTGCGCGCGATCGGGACAAATGGAAGTGTTACTGGTGCCCGCTCAAGCAAATCGATGAACAACGAGAGTACAGGTGATCAAGGTGATGTAATCACTTGATAAATGTAAAAATTGCTGAAATATAACTTGCCGATCTCTGGCTGTTCAATGGACGTCTGCGTATGTAGCACTTATCAGCTTAGAGATGTCATCATTCCGATGTTATGCTTTATTTTTTACCTAATGAATATCGTGAACATTATTAATTCTAAATAAAAAGATCTAACTACTCAAGTTTGAAATCGAATCATCTCGCGTAACAGTAACATTTACTAGTTTGGGGGACACAGACCTCACACGAGTCAAAAGTTACAGTCATTTCGCAGTTTCGACATGAATCATTTTTCAAATGAGCGGGACTATAATTTTGGTGCAGTAATAGCAACCACGAAGAGGTGCGTACAGCTCGAAAAGTGATTTTCAGTCCAAATGGAGTTGATATAGAGGAGACTTTTGTTTTTTTCAAATGTTATGCGGAAATGCTCGACAACACTAACCTTACCAACTTCTATTGAGTTATTGAGTTCGAGTTGTTACAGCTTATTTGGAATCATCACTGTTCGTTATTTGATTATTTGTAGTCGTATACCGGCAACCTGTCTTTTTCTTCTTCCTGGCGTTTGTCCCGCGTTGTTGCAACTTTCTGCTTTAGTCTTCCATTTGGTTCGATCCATCGCATCAGCCGTACACAAACGCGCATCTATCATATCCAGTTTCGCATGTTGCGACCAGCAAATCCTTGGCCTCCCGCGCGGCCTCACGCTTGAAACGTCCTGCTTCAAAGCGGTTTCGGCAGCAGAATTTTCCTTTCCTCACAAGAGATGACCAAACCATCTCAGTCGCGCCTCCTTCGTCTTTTCAGTTATCGGGACGAAGCCGAAGATAGAGCGTACAGTGTCGTTGGACACTTTGTCTTTTAGCGTTACATCTATCGTCCACCTCAACATCCGCATCTCCATAGCGTGCAACACTCTTTCCAAGGCTTTCGTCGTCGGCACCGACTCACACCCGTGAAGAGCAACAGGACGCACAATCGTCCTGTAGATCTACGACTTCAGTCGAACAGGGACTTTCTTGTCGCACAGTATGCCTGTTGCCATTCTCCATTTCATCCATGCCGCATTAGCTCGACCTTCTTGATCAATAAGGCCTGTGGAAGTCACCTTGGATCCAAGGTACTTGAAACAGTCCACCGTGTTTAATTCGGTGTCATCAACACGAACTGAACCATCCTCTATCCTTGGTCCGCACTCCATGTACTCAGTTTCTGATACATTGAGGCGCAATCCATGCTGCTGCAGCCGATCCTTCCAAGACTGTACTTGTTTTTGAAGATCATCTTGAGACTCCGACGCGAACATGACATCGTTGGTAAAGAGTAGAGTCCACGGATGCTGCTTCTGGATTCCCTTCGTTATCGTGCCCATGCACAGTATGAACAGCAGGGGTGAGTGTGAACCTTGATGAACCCGCACTTGTACAAGGAATGGCCTGCTTGTTCCAGCAGCACTCCGCACAGCACTGGTAGGCTTCGCAAAGCAGCTTCGTCCACCGCACGTATTCTTCTGGTACCCCATGCGACCTCATGGCCATCCATAACAGCTCATATGGGACACGGTTGAAAGCTTTCGCTAAATCGAGAAAAGCAAGACGCACACCGCGGTTCTTCTCTCGATGTTTTTCCAGGAGGATACCAACAGCATGGATAGCATCTACAGTGCTGCAGTAGTATCTATAGTGCATCTATAGTACAAAGCCGCACTGGTTGAGTGAAACGCTGACAATCTTCCTCAGACGACCTTCCAGGACGCTCAAAAACCTTCATCGCATGGCACAGCAGTCGTAGAGACTGCACGAAGTGCAGTCAGCAATGTCTCCTTCCCCTTACCACACAGGCACGGTCACGGAAGTTTGCCAAAGGTCTGGAGTCCTGCTTCTGGATTCCCTTCGTTCGTCCGTCCTTCTGCAGCGATCTTGTTCTTTAAATAAATAATGCTTGTTAAATAGAGCTGCAAGCCACACGGACCCTCGATCTCCTAGCAGCCTCCAGTCATCAGTAGGTATGTCATCAGGGACGGTTGCCTTGTTCGACTTCAGCATTGACTTCGACAGCAGTAATTGGTAAAACAGGACTCTCGACCCAAGGAACAGTCGGGACGACAGAATGGCAAAACTCTTCGTTATACAACTGAATGTAGTACTCTCGCCATCTGTGTCTACTTTCACAGCTATTAGGCGATCCGATAGTCGAGCCACCGCTGTAACGCTGTTTTTAAAAGTCCCGTTCAATATGAAACCAACGCCATTGCGATTTGATGTGCCGTGGTAGATGAGCTTGTAACCATCGCCTAATCCCCTTGACTTGAGGCCTTTCCAGCGAGTCTCCTGTACACAATATATGTCAACACGTTTTCTGAGACTGTCTGCCAGTTCACTTCTTCCGGTAAGCGTCCCAACGTTAAGTGTTGCCAGGCGCATTGGATGATGTTGGCGATGGCGGACTAACTTCTTTGGCCGGCTTCGTCCTCTAGCCGGTAGCTCTCGCATATTTGTCACATTGCAAAGGGACAAGGACAATGCTCGTTGCTTCTGGGGGACGCCCTAGCTTCTGAACAATACATAGTAGACATTAGCAGTCATAGTAGCATTAGCAGACGGGGGTGTTGTCCTCGTCGGCTTGTCGCAATAGCAAGCTAACAGCCTAGCACCGAAATCGTCATACTACCTCTTCACTTAGCTAGCATGTGGCCACAGCCCTAGGACTGGGCTACTAGCCGGACACCTCCGTGGCATGGTTGAACATACCGAGACTAAGTCTCGCTACCATAGCTGCCCGACGACCAGGGCCGCAGCTGCGCCGATCTGAGGCGGATTTGCAGCGGGTGTATATCGATTAGTCTATCATATCTTTGCTTCCTTCCGTGCACATGTATCATTCCTTAATAGGTCTTTGCGTATCTTTTCCCCAATCTTGGAAAGAAATTTAGTGTTTTTTATTTTATTGATGCAAATCAAGGAACAACATTGTAATTACCACCGCTGTCAAGAACAAAGAACCACTTAATATACAAGATCCCAGTGCCCTTCTTCCAGAAGAGGGGCTACGATGATAAAAACTAATTAACTAAACTCGTTGACTACGTTCCTGAAGTCATCGAGGTCTTTGAAAGTTCATTCGCACAGATGTTCCAGAGTCAGAAACAGATAATAGTCGGGTGGAACAAGGTCCGTCCTATAGGGAGTGTGGGGCACAGTGGCACAGCATAGGACCTCCAGAAAGTTACCTTTGTAGTGAGGTCTCGCATTGTCTTGCAGCAGTGCTACCAATCGGCTACCGGCCAACTTCTAAAGTTGCTTCACGTAGGAATTGGCGTTGATTGTGTGATTATCTTTCAGCAGCTACAAGTGCAGAACACCTTGAAAATCCCATAATACAGGAAATCAAAAGTGCGGGAAAATATGCAAAGATCCAAGATTCTAATAGTTACGATTTCAAACCGACACCATCGGCTTACTCGGCCGCTTTCGCTAATAGTACTACTTTTTTTTAAGTACGAGCGCTAGTGAGAGAAAGTAGTACGTGTCCAAAAAAAATCCAGCTATCAAGTCGAAGAAGGGATGCAGAGATTATCCTTGAAAGTTCGCAAGTTTATTCGCCTATGTAGGATTGTGATCTCCATACGTAAAAGAAAAACACCAGCTGTCATGTTTTCGCTGTTCATTTAAAACAATAGGTCAATATCAACAACATCGACAATTGCCTGTACAGAACGTAGGGACATCCACTCAGCACGCTCGAATACTTTCGCAGTCGCATCGCTCGAATACATGGTAAATTTGCAGCGTAGATGCAAAACTAAGATGAAGCCGGTCGCCACCGGAGAGGATTGTTGGCGAATTCGTAATATTCGTAATTATATTCGTTCACGACGATATTCATGATCACCATAATCAATTACTTCCAAGGGCCAAGTTCAGTTCAATTCCAAACGTTACGAAAAGGGGAACTCTATTGTTGCCTCTAAAAATATTCAAATGTTGTCTCGCAAGTTTGACTGTGAGCTCTACTTCGATATTGCGCCTGCGATGTACTGGAAAGAATGGAGATCAAGTGGTATGGCCAGCTGCTGCAAAGTCCCAACTTTTCCTATTCCAGTTGCGCTACCTAAATGCAAAATTCTACAATAAAGATGTGAGAAGGCTGGAGAGTAAATAGCGAATACACTAACCTTGGCGGCAGCTCAGTACTCCGTAAATGGTTAGCTTCTTATTTACGGCGAATGTTGGGAAAACATTCGTCCTCTGATTTCTGATATAAACCTATCTTTTTCCTCTCATGAATGGTTCCCTAGTTTTATCGAACAAGTTTACTTCGACACTTCATTCAGTACACAGAAACCCCACTTGGAAATATTGCCTTCTAAAAAAAACCTCAGAAATTACACAAGGACCGCTCTCGGTGGGTTGAGATTTCTGATGGAATTCTAGTACAAAGACCAACACAGTCGGAAAAGAACGAACCAACCTGAAGTGCAATCGTATAACCGATTGCTTGTGCAATAGAACCCACGCAACTTCCAATCGGACTACAGAGATGAATGAGGATCCAAACGCACCACTTCTTGCGCGACGCAATTGCACCAGAAGACAGATCGTTTTGACCCAACTGTGGATCCCACAGCTACTTGCCATGCTGCACCAATTTTGATGAAATGAGCGTGATAGATTGGTTTCTTCGGCAGCTAGCACTTGAAATTTACCCAGCATGACAGCTAATGCGCGAGCCACAAAAAATCGATGATTTGTTGTATGGATCTGAACAAGTTTGGAAAGTTTTAGAATTATAACAACAAAAAAAAGAACTTATACCTATGCTCTGTCCTAATCTCGTCATCTAAAGCCTAGGCATTAACCTCTCTACGGTTGCACATTGTAGAGATGTCTATGAGAAAATATTGGATTGGTCACACCCGAACCAACAAAACTTAAAGTGAGAATACAGGAAAAACTGATAAAGTTCATACCGGAAGTGTGGCTGTCCACACGCAAGGCAAGTACGTTTATTACCGTTTTCGGTTGAAAAAAAAGGTTCTTTCTCTCCGATTCATACGAGGAAAAACAGGAAGAGAAGACATTAAGAAAAATGACAGAATAGGGACTCGTTGAGGGAGAATTTTCATATAATAGAGACATTCATAATCTGGTGTTACACAAACGTTTGAGATTCTTCGTATGCCGAAGTTTCATGAGCAGAGTCAAGCATACGTTGGGATTTTCCGAACAGGAGAACCGCGAGAGGAGTGTACAATGAGGCACAGCATAATATGAAAAATTGAAAAATGTTCATTTGGAGCAGTGTATGTAGTGTAGTGCTACTTTTATTAGAACGATTAGAGGTCAATCCCTGACAGAAGTGAAATTTTTGCATTCAGCGTAGAAGAGCTAAGGGATTCTCGTTCAATAACGATGATTTATCATGTTATCAGTCAGAAACGGACGTCATTACGATGCGAAAAAAGGCATCTACAACTGGAAATAATGGTAAAATTAGTGCAAAATAGGCTGTACGAGTTGCTGAAGTTGCAATAACAATAGTGTGTGTGTGTGTGTGTGTGTGTGTGTGTGTGTGTGTGTGTGTGTGTGTGTGTGTGTGTGTGTGTGTGTGTGTGTGTGTGTGTGTGTGTGTGTGTGTGTGTGTGTGTGTGTATATATATATATATGTGTGTGTGTGTGTGGGAGAGAGAGAGAGAGGAAAATGCTCCATAATGTCTGCAGGTGCCGAGCCATCGCCATGCACCTTATAGGTGAGCACTCCACCTCTTCACCATTGTCCGAAACTGTGTAGACATGTCTGTTGCTTTGATAAGGCAAGTTAGTTTCTCTCATATTTTAGTGAGGGTGAATAAACTTTTATGTTAATGCATACTATCAAATTTGTAAACTATCATGCTGTATAATAAAAGGCGTATTTTGTCACGTGTGTGTCTCAGTCAAGAAATCCCAAAAAGAGAGGGAGACGGATACCATGGCGTTGGTTTGGTGCGCTACAGCCACGCGGTAAAATTGGGTGAGACGGGTCCTACGGCGTCGAATTCGTGCCCCGGAGCTAGATAGCTGTAAAATGGGGTGGGACGGGTCTCACGGGCTCGGAGTGGTGCGCTGGTGCCAGAAAACTATAGAGAGGGGAGAGACGGGTTCCACTGCGTCGGATTAGTGCGCGAAATCCACAACGCGGTAGAATGGGTATCTTTGGTTCCTTCCCATATCTATTTATCAGCATGCCTCCCTGATGCTGCTAACATCCTTTCTTCAAAAAGAGAGAAAAAAAAATTGCGAACGGCTGCTTAAATACAGTACATAGTAGCCAACAGTCTACGCGATCCTACGTAGAACGTTATTTTTATCACTATGATGGTGATATTAGCGTCATTTTATGTTAGCACATTATTCTTTGCTAATAGCTAAGAACGGAGGAAACTCATACTTTGAATGATGTTTCCAAATTTTGGAGGTTTGAGAGAAACATATTCTCCAAATATAGAACTGAGCCTTTAGAGAAGATCTTTCATCCATGCTTAAATTTCCGGATAAAAAAATTGAAGGAAGAGTTGATAGAAAGAAAACAACTCTAGTTTTACAAAAAAAAAATGTCGTTACTTTTATTTCTTATTGATCGGTGAATGCGAGCGAAGCGAACACCAAAAAAAGCCTGAAGTCCGACTTTAGCCGGACGTTCAGGCTGATACCTTAATAATGAAATTAACAAGCTTGAAACATGCTATAGAGAAGGAACTTACATTAAAATCTCTTTTTGCTTTCTCACATTCCTTTTCATTCTTTCGAAAGCTACTTGGGGAAAAGCTACGAAATTTGCTAAAATTCTCAGTTTCCAAAAAGAAAAACCCAGAGGGCATCTAAACGCGACAATTTACTCACTTCAGAGAAACGTTTGTTTACAAAATGCATCCTCATCTGCCTTTCTAGGCTTTTCGGCTACCTAGTTACAAATGTTCAAAATACAAGAATTTGAACCAGTCCTGCACACAACTGTCCTAAACTCGATCGATGTTCATCGCTAAAATCACCTCCAAATCACGCGTAAGTGCTGCAGATATCACAAGTTTAGAAAAAAATTACAGGTAAAGTGTACTTTTCAGCAGTTCTTTCCGTTTTGTAAAAATCAAAATTCCTTCGGAGATTTCCAATTTTATTTTTATTCATCTGCATTTACCTTACTTATTGACCATAATATAATATAATTTTATATTATATTATATTGTTATTTATTTTGATTTTAAATTTTTGGGTTTACTCTTGAACTTTATTTCTTGGAAGGATCGTGTTCCAACTACACGCTTGAACGTGCTTATAGTACAGTGCTTCCGCAGACAAGAAGTCTTAGGAAATTAGCCAAAATCCGGGCTAGAGCGAGTTCTGTGTCATCCGTTGCTGTCATTCTTCTCTATCTCTTTCGTTAAGTCGGTCTAAACAACACTGCAGGATAATAAAGGATTTTATTTTCGCTTTGAAATACTCCTACCTACAAATTGATATGCAGTTTATGTTAAAGCAGTGATTGTTTATTTAGATGGAAACTGTATATATTCGCTAAATAGGTTTGTTCACGTGACCACCACAAAGGAGAACATGTAATCGTTTAATCCACTTTCAAGTAATTAACGCAAATTCCAGCAAGGGCACTTTATCAAACTTAAGAGACTCTCAATAAGTAAATTAATCGAACAAAATGACAAAGTTAGAAAGGCGTCTGTAACAGAACCGAGACAAAATACACCTGAAAGTAGAAAATAAGTACACTTAAAGGCATCGCCCCACGAATCTGAGGTGGTACGGATTTCAGGTGGAGTATTCGTATGCGGGATCGGAGAGTATGGAGAAGGGGGTGATTCCGTCCATTTCTTCCTAATTGACGTAAAAAACGGTCCTGAAGATGCGGTGCGTGCACAAGGCTGGCGCGCTCCAATCGAACTCGTTGTAGGAAATAGCGCGCCAGAAATCGCTCGAAACCGTATCGTCCGGGCCCTTGTTTTACGGCAATTAGGAAGAAATGGACGGAATCACCCTTCTCTCCATAATCTACAATCCCGTATACGAATACTCCACCTGAAATCCGTAGCACCTCAGATTCGTGGGGTGATGCCTTTAAAAAATTCGCAGCATCATTGCTCTAGTGACCGGACTCATATTTGCAGTGGCGACATTAGCTAGCGCGCTTTATTTTCTCGACACGCTCTCTCTGCTCACAGGCCAGCACAGATCGGAAGCGTCGCAGCCGCCAAAGCAAATTGAAGTACCAGAGCCTAACAGCTCCTTATTACATACAGACGACCGTTCAATAGCGTTTATTTCGAAGATGACATACAAATGAATCAAACAAGGCGGTGTTCCTAATGAAACGATAACTCCAGTAGAATAGAAGAGAAAAAACGTCTGAAACCATGTTGAATGCGAAGTTATGGGAACGATTGAGCGGGAATGCTTAGAATCACAGGATGGACGTAACTTTGCAAGCCACTAAATGTTTGATGAACAAAAACATGAAAATGGACGAACAGGCCTGTCAGGGCGAATTATTGGGTAGATCAAGTCGATACAACCCGCATTGTAGTAAGTGTGAAATAGGAGGAAGAAATATCAGTAAACCCATGAGACCGGCAACCACTGTGGGCAAACGGGAAGTTTTTCTGCTATTTGCTCCAGTTGAACAATAGTTTCGTCAATATCGTTGTTCACTATTACATAATCGAACAAATGGCCAAACGCTTGTCGAAGAATTTCGGACTCCCGTAAAAGTCTCTCAAGACTACCGTCGGGCTGAAATGTCCTTTCCCTCTGCGATAAACAAAGCAATACAAGAAATGTGCTCACATCTTGAAGTCCTTGCAAATTTGGAGCAGCAATGAAGACCACGAAAGGTGAATACTCTGCTGTCCTCAAGACCTGAAAAGGTAGTTCCACATTTTTGTGTTCCTTCTTAAAGAGAAATTTTGCCAAGGTGGACACACCAAGCGAATATGTGCAATTGCAGCCCAACCTGCTCCTCTTTTACTTTCAACTTCGAAAATTTCTCAAGGTTGTCCACAACCCAATAATCTTTCGTCATTTCTATGTGAAAAACATTAAGCCCAGACAGAGAACCTTCTTTCCGTATTAAAACGCTTTTTGTATCTTACATGTGTAAAATAACCTGTTAGGAACATTCCTACGTAAATTTTCCTTAGTAGTACGAGCTCGTGTTACGACAAGAGAATATACCTATGAATCACGAGCTAGTTTCATCTCTAGAAACATAAACCATGGCATCCAAAATTGAAAGGACTAGATGTTCCACTACTTAAAAGATTAACAAGATGGAAGATACAATATTCGAACATTCGAAAGATCTCAAAGCCAAAAAAACAACTGAGAGTTTCGAGTGTTCGAGAAAGAACAGTTCGAACACTCAAAATCCCTTTGTTCTAGAGTACCCGACTTCAGTTAGGCCTCATGGACGGAAATCCAGTTAACTGTCCACGGATTTCCTCGCTATACACATTAATAAGAAAAAGTATTTCACAGACGCCAAATTGTCACACTGTACGGAATCGCCGTGAAGGTGGGAGTATAAGAACCATTAAAGCTGCCAAAAATGAGAACAACTATAATGACTAACTGCATCTACAGCATACACAGTAGCAGAAGTTACCATTTAGACCTAATGGTGCAAACAAAAAAATCAGCTATTTTTTAGCCTTTTTTAACGATAATTTCCTTACAACTTTGGTTTTTTTTTCTTAGTTTTGAAATTATTCAACAAACAATAAGAAAGTATCTCCTGATTCTGGTAGTGTCTGATGCTGGTTGGGGTCACAGGAACCATCTAGGATGTCCAGAAGAAAAAAAGACTGGGATGGCTACCTATATATCAATGTACGTTCGGTCTTATCAGAGGCGACGACTGAGGATTTGATGATACAAGCCAAGAAGATAAAGATCGACGTCGCCGGATTAACCGAGATGAGACGATATCATCCACTGAATACCATCAATGACATTGGAGAAGAACCGGTCCTAGGAACACGGGATAGAGGAGTTGGAGGAATCGGTGTTCTCGGCACCTTCAGTGAACATCAATTCTTTCAAACAACTGACTATCCTGTCTAGAGGGTCCTACGGATAAGAAAATGTGGATCAAATCAACGTTTATTTCCTTAATCGCTTACGCTACAACATCAAGCTACAAAGTAAAGAAAGTCGAAGCTTGCTGCATAAACCTGGAGAAGTTCTACAGAGACGATCATGAGGTCATTGTTTGTGACTTCAACATCAAAATTATTTTAAGAATATTCTTTACGAGATCACAGCATCACCTTTCTGAAGAAGACTTTTCTTCCTACGGAAAGGATAGGAAGCCACCTAACTCCCAAAGCGAAGTTCCAACACAATAGTCAAATGGGGCACTTCGCTTCGTTAATAGACTCTTTAAAAGTACTGAAATGGACAACATGGACGAGAAATATGATCGGCAAGAAGAACACTTTTATAGTGAGGGAAAAACTGAGAAGGGTAAAACTACAAAGGAATGCCTGTCTGCGAAACTTCTAGGCTAGTACGTCTACGTGGAGCCGCACGACCGCAGGAGCTACAGGCAACCATGAACTCACGCCCGAGCTCGCGAGCCTTTGCATCATTAAATACAAACATATGAAGTTCTTCCAGTCCTGCTTTCATCAGATTAGAGAAATTTTTTTTTTGACTCAGTTGAGACGGAAGCAATCACTGAGGCATTAGATAATTAGAGCGTAAACAAAGGTACTTCAAGAGTTGTATAGCAACTTCACGACCAAAATTTCGCCAGTCAACAAAAACATAATTATTTATGTGAAGAAAACCTGACAAAAAAAAAACAGATGCCACTCTCGAGAACGCAATAATAAAGCTGGAATGAGATGACGGAAGAGTTATAGATGATGATCTGATGTTTCACCATCATCTCTTCGCTGATGACATCTTAATAATAATAGTCTTAATAACACATCATAATATCTAGCTTCAGCTGAGCGGAAGGAATACTGATGAAGGTTGACGGTACGCATAGAAGATCGGTCTTCAGTTGAATCCGTAGAGGATCAAACGGCTCGTTTGCAGTCAGCGAAACAAATATCCCGATTGCTCTAACTAGATATATCAAGGTAAGGATACTAACAAGATGAGCAAGATGACCACTTAGCTGTGCAGGAGGAAATAAATGGCTCGGCGAGCATCGGGTTATGAGGAAATGACAGCCCAGAGAAAAAAATGATATCAGGACCCTTAGAGGAGTTAGTGGCACTGCACATTTAACCATTCGTTGTAGAAAAAGATCTAGCTAAATTTTCGTAGATTTCCGTGTGTCTATTAGGACTGTCCAACGTCGTTCATGTGCTTTCCCACTGTTTCATAGAAGATCCTGTGAAGAACAGTTGGTAGAAGAACAGTCGAAGAGTCAAATTCGGCGCTGCCCAGAGGTGATAGACAGACTTACGTCTAATACACAATCAACACTGGATTCAGTATTAAACGTCAAATTCACACTGTTAATGAAGCCTGTTCCATTTAGTGTAATGTACGGCTTTTGTATATTCTATCAGGTTATCTTATTCACGGAAACCAACTGTTCTTCACAGGGTATTCTAGAAAACAGTTCGGCAGCACATGAGTGACGTTAGACAGCCCTAAAAAACTAACGGAAATCTTTGAAAATTAAGCTAGAACGTTTTGTACATCGAATGGTTAAATGTGTACTGCCATCTAAAGATTTTACCAAAGGAAATGAAAAATCAAAGCAAGAATAGAATTCGAAGGGACTACCAGTTACTGTATATACACTAGCTTCATGTTTCCTCTCAATTTTTACGATATAAATTTGGAAGAAGTTGGCAAAGCTTACTGCCCTTTTTCCGGCTTACGATTCTGCCACGCTGTTCCAAACATCGAAGATTTTGCCAGAGACGGTTACTATCAATAATTGAGTATTTGAAAACCTCTCTAGATGAGGCTTCAATTGCTCGATGTGGTAGAGATAGGTAAGGGATCAATTTGTAGAAAACTTAAATTCCATTGCGCGTTGAGAGATGCTGAGCAAATTCTGAGTTTCAAAGATGGATACAAATCGACATTTCTATACAAAATTGTTATCACATGTGTAATAAGTATACTCGAAAATCTCGGTCGCCAAGATTCTATGAAAACTAGTTCGGAAATTGAAAAGACGACAGTTTCTAGCAAAATGCTCATCGTACTCTTTATCAGCTTATGTCAAAGCCCTGGTGTTGCTTCTAGAACAAAGGTAGTTTAAATCTATAAAATAGGCATAATCTACGAAAGGACCAATATTTTTACACGAAAAACGGCCTATAATGTGAGCCCTGTCCCTAAGTGACCAGTGTAGTCTAGTAAAGTCAATCACTCCCCCGGCTTGTATGCAGAACATACGCACATCATCGTATTCATACCGATTCTCTGCTTCATTTATGTAGAGAGATTCGAGGAACTACTAAAAAAGGTGCACGAAAAATATGAAAATTGTCTTCTGCAAATGCTGCTGATCTTCTCGGTGCTTGATAGCGTTTGAAAATCGCCTACATTCTAGAAAATCATCTACTTCAGTTGTGTAATTTAAAAAAGTAGCTTTTAGATTTTCTAAGCCCTCCAGCTCCTTATTTTTAAAGAATAAACTTTCAACACCACCTGCTTTTTGTATCCGATCGAAACGACAGGCCTGCTATATATTGGTGCTACATGTGGAGTAGGAGCAGATCTTCTCAATGAAATACTGCCCGGTTTGTCATGTGCTCCAAAAAGGGAAAAACAAACCGGCCAACTAATTGCTAAGGTTTGGGGAAAAATTCATTTCTTTCCTTTCTTTGTACAAGTACTGCAAATTAATCATTGCTCTATTGTGCAGTTGTAGACGCTCTATTGTGCTGCTCAACAAATCATTCCCAACGACTTCCACCGATTCGATAAATGTTCCTATATTTCATGGTGTTTTTCGCTATGTTGTTGCGTTGTTTCATCTCCTTTGCGTCTCTCTTTTTCTTTTTTAAAGGCAAGGTACCACTAAACTGAGAATGTCAGGATCTTGCGGGCAAATATAGAGTTCGGGATATAAATTACGAGTATGAATGTATGCCGCTCAATTCTCCTAATCGTCCTCATAAACGGCGAAGCAATTGCCTTAGTTCATCCCAATCAGATGCAGAAGAATAAAAAGTTCTTTCAAGGTTAGAACACGCCACCTTTATACACGCTCCTGTCCGTTCAGCAGCCTATTATTTAATCTTACTTGAACAAGGTGCTGGGGAGACCTCATCGATTCTCGACCGCTCGCTCGTGAATGCTGCGTGTGCAGCAGGGCACGCTTAAATCCGTAATCTACACCTGGAACTTTATATTTGCCAATAGAGAATCCAACATCGCCAGTTTCGTAATACGCTGCCTTTAAGATTTTAGTACATTCCATGCACAGCACAAAACCCACGAACAGCTTCGACAACTTAAACATATCAATTAGATGCTGAAGGCGGAAAATGTCGAAAATGTTTCGTTGTATTTTGATTCTAATTACTTGAAAAAGCAGCAGCATAAAAATAAAAAATCTAAATTTTCTTGTAGAGCGAGGAACTCCCTCTCAAATGATATGTAACATTTTGCCAATACTTTCAATGCCCTTCTGCAATTTCAGATTTGAAAACAACCTTCACAAATTACTTCCAATCCAAAAACCGATGCTGTTACATACCACAATCAGTAGTATTGCCGAACGACCTCAAACAAAACTTTGAAGTACATACAAATTCACGGAAAATCTACACGTGAAAAGGATGAGGTGTGCCTAAAATAGCTTAAACCCATCGTATTATCTTTAGTTGTGTACTGAGTTGATCATTCCTTATAGGTATGCGCCTACGAGCTCGACTTCAATTCAAAATAGTTTGAGGGTTATTAATGAACACGCGTGCAGCATATACAATGATTTGCGAAGGGTAGCCGATATGTCAAGGCAGTGATTTTATTCTCTCAAACAAGTCTGCTACCAGTTTATTGGAATCACTAGAGAAGAGACAGGTGAAAGACACTGGAAGAGTGGAAACTGTGGCAGGATACTGTGTTAGAAATAATTCATTCTCTACGCTGCTTAGACTGCACCTTGAGCCTACTTCGAAAACTGACATTACTATAATTTAATGCTGCCTTTGATGTAGTCGGGACCCTGTCGATAGCTTACTTCAACCATGTGTTGTCGGAAAGAAGAAGAAGAAATAGTCAAAGAATCCACATCAATCACATGCACAAAAATATTTGTGAATTTATCCTTGAACAAAGGCACTAGCCTCACGGGCTTCTTGACTTCCTTAATCAAAATCCTAATTCTGTCAGTTCTCAGTCTTGTCAAAAGCTCCTCACGGTGCGGTCCTAACCCAGCCAGAGGATGAATGAATTCAGTACCTAACCTAACCACAAAAACACTTGGAATTGTTTTTTTCCGACCATTTTTCATAGATAAAGTTCGCGGAAGTGAAAGAAAGAATTTGTTTCCTTGTCCTTCTGAAGTTTTAAGAAGCCATGAAGTTAAAGGCAGCATACCACGAATCTGGGGTGGTACGGATTTCAGGTGGAGTCGTAGATTATGAAGACCGGGGTGGTTCTGCTCATCTCCACCTGAATCACTGCAAACATCCGGCCCCTGAATGCTGTTTTGTACAATGCCTTCTATTGCAGCGCGCCACTCTTGCACGCGTAGCGTCCCTTACTGCCTATTCGGCCAGTCCGAATTGATTTCCAACGAATGGCAGGGCGGAGGCGGCGCAAGGGGTGGAGCGTTACAATGGAAGGCATAGTACAAGCATTCGGGGGCCGGCTGCTTGCAGTGATTCAGGGAGAGATGAGCGGAACCACCCCGGTCTCCATAATCTGCCACCCCGTATACGGATACTCCACCTGAAATCCGTACCACCCCAGATTCGTGGTATTCTCCCTTTACGTTTGCTTTCATTATGTTGAAGAACGTAAATAAGCTCATTCTACAACTTGTACACATCATGTAAAGTATGTAAAATAAAAAAATAAATTTCAAAAAAAGTTGCGACAGTTCTTCACTACTAGTTATTCAATGTACTGGAAATCTCCTTCACTCCGAAAAGACGACAACGAAATATCGCTGAGGAATTTTAACAAATGGCAAATAGAAGAGTCGAAAGGTGAAAGAAGCGAAGAAACACCAACTTGGTGAAGAAGGAAGGTTGCTGAAGGTTGATTCTGAAACATTTCCACGAACTAAAATCTATAAATTATCTTTAGAGACTGAAGAGAGCACATAGTACAACAAGATAGAAAAGAGTGAGATGTATAGGTCGAAATACAAGGGAGTGAATCAAACGGAAAAAAGATCATCATTTTAAATTGAAGAAATATAGACCAGCTTTTTCTGATGGAGTTCTACACACCACTACGCAACAGTGACTTTTAGCTTTCTTTAATTGAGCCAGAAATTCCGTTAGCCACGACCAAAGGACTTTAATCCTTTCTTCGAATGAAGGATTAAAGTCTTTTATTCGTGGCTAACGTTTCGGCAATACCGTCTTCTTCAGAGCCTGGAAGGCTGGACTCGAACGTGAATTACCCGCTCAAACGCACTATTTGTCCGACAAAGAAAGTCCTAAATTTACTGTTGGGCCAGATGCCTGTGGTGAGGCGATTAGAGCAATCAAATATCAACCTTAAATAGGGGACGAATTCCCGCGTAATGCAGAGGATTTCCTCTTCGCTATTCACATTTGTGCCCTGGGAGTGGATCCAAAACCCTTCCAGAGTAGACCCCCGCTCCCCCCTCCCATTCTACGTTCGCGCGCCAACATCGTGATTTTAACTTTAAAGTATTTTCCATTATAACGCCGCACCCTGTGACCACCTAATGCAGTGGGATCACGTGATTTCCTTTTGTCGTCAATGTGTTCTTTGACTGGGATACATACCGGTCTAGCTGTTTCTCCTATTCATCACCACACTGGATACATGATATCAGACGAACAACGCATGAACCTACGCAATCACTGCCATTGTTATCCGGACATATTTTGCACTCAGGTTTAGTATAAATACGATCATAAAGGCGATTGCGTATGCGCCTTTGCTTAAGATAGCTAGGGGAGCTCTACGATATGTACAGATTGTTCAAGATTAGCATTTTTCAGACATCGCTAAATGGCAACACTCACCTCATCGAAATAAACGGTATACAAAAAGGTATTTCTCTACCAGATTTGTTTTGGGTTTGTGCTCTTTCACTCATAGACCGCATTGGTCTGTAGCCGTTCTTGACCGCAATTTTCATAAAAGCTCAATAGATTCTTATCTTTTCTCTCTTTCAGTGTAAACGAAACTGGCTGTGCAAAGCATATTTGGTAATACCGACCTCTTGACTTGTATAGGATGAGCAGAAATGTAGTGTACATGCATGCCACAATCGCAGCCAGTGCTTCGACCCCTCTCATTTTTGGACGGTTGACGGAGGGATCCTCATCACTTGAGCTGCACCACATAAACCAGACCGCCTTCTCCTGAGGAGGGTCCACCTCCTCAGAAGAATCTATGCTAGTAAACTAGGATATTCTTATCACTGGACTTGCGGTACCATTTTGTCCTGTGCGTTCTGTTTGATATGCACCCAGACTTTGAGGAAAAGTAACTGTTCTCTTTTGGGCTTATCCCGAGCAAATTTTATATACTCCGACTGTCCACTTAGTATCTTGATGCAACTGTCCATCTGTTTGAGAGGAGCAGACAAGGAAACAGTCCTCGATATATCGGCAATAAAGCAAAGGTTGTGTTTCCCAGATCGCTGACTCAATTTTAGCTATGAAAGTAATGCCGAAAATTGGCAATAATCGTCGTCTCATAGCAACAAAGATTTGGTCATTTGTGCAAAATAGTTTCAAGACCATCTAAAGACAGTCCACTTGAGACTTCCTCAGAACAACCATCAACGGTTTCACAGAAAAGCCATATAGTTTCATTGCGCTCTGATATCCAGTTAAAAGCTCAAAAATTGCCTACATAGCGGAGTCATTGAAGACGTGTTTAATGCGGTAATATCGAAAGACTATTACTCGAGAGTTATGAAGATATGTGTTGATTAAGTGGTCCAAAAACATACGAGTGTTCGTAAGGTGGGCTGGTAGGAATTTCAGCACCTGTACCAACACTATGTTTGAGAATCAAGCGATCTTGTCTGTGGGGCCTCCTGCCAACTTATGAGAAGCCTTTGCTTAAACGTTTAGGACCTTCAAAGGGAAGCTCACTGACCTAGGTCAATTTGTGAGTTTTTATTAGTAGGTACAAAACATGACATAAGGTAAGGTAGGTAACTCTGTTTTAAACCGAGTTGTAGTCGGGAGTGATAAATGCGCTGATTTACTGGTATTCATACAATACCCTAATGCATCTACAGTGTTACTCTAGAAATTCTTCATCAGTGGAAAAGCGATAAAGGGAGTGTGAAGGTCAATTTAATGAAATCTAGTAGTCAAGAGGCTGAGATGGTGTGAAGATAGTATGTTTAGAAGATTTTTAATAACTTCAAGAAAACAACATCTCGAAGATATTATGTGTGAAGATATTATGTACCATCTTGCGCAGAACAGCGGAAGAAGTAGGTTGAGATGGTGAAAAACTAGGTCCTAATTCTAGCGCTGATTGCATGCTCAGTCATATAGAAATGCCTCCAAGTATGGTAACTTGAGAGTTGGCAGACAGAGATTGCACGTCAGCAGTATTTTCGCGACAGTTAAGGTCAGAGCAGACTGCTTTTGACCTCTTCGTGCACTATCACTACGCGACCTACTATGCAGACTGTCGAACTTCTTTTGTAAAATAGACTTAGCCTTAGACCGGATAGAATCACATATCGAAATCGACCCACCCAGTATTCTCCTCTAAAGGCGTTCATCCAAAAACTGCGAACAAGAGAATTCTTGATAGACTTTCTTTGTTGGCCGGAAAGAGCGTTTGATTGGATAAGTCCCTTTCGATTTAACCCTTTCAGACTCTGAAGAAGGCGATATCGCCGAAACATTAGCCAAGAATAAAAGATTGTTACAACCTCGTGTCCAGCTCAACTAAAGAAAGCAAATATTGAAACATCATCATGCCGAGGTTTATTAGTGGAGACAACAGCAACTACTTATGAGCAATATCAATTCTCGAAAGTGACGATGGTACCCCGCAGGTTTGAAATCCCAGTAGACCACATTTCTGCAGACGAAGAAGAAAAAACTCGAAAAACCTGCACAGAAGAGATGACGATTCGTGTATTACATCATTTTCAACAATTCAGACGTGAGTTTGATAAAATTTGATGCCAAAAAACTCAGATTGTGGGAATAGTGTTACGGTTAGAATATCACTGATAACTTCAACACAACAGCAGCTTGAGAAGCATTTTTAAAAGAATTTCTTTGTGATGCTTGTTCTGTAAAAAGGTTCCAATGCAACTTTTTTAACCTTTTTTTATCTTAGATGGCAATTGCTTTACTCAAGCTTTAAGCATTACCCGAATTATCAGACATAATGATCAAGTAGAAATCAGATAGAAAATGTAGAAGCATTTTTTAAAAGAACTTGGATATTTAGGGATTCGAAGAAGTCTAAATTGCAAAATTTCTCCTTTCCGGATGGTCTGGTCCTCTCAAAATCCAAAAAAAGAGGTAGAAATTTAAATTTTCCCAACTGAATTTCAAAAAGAAAAACTAGAAATTCTAAGCAGACGCAACATGACTGTTTTGCAGGACGAGTCCTCGTATATGAAACAAATCTCTCGTGATGTTTTCTTCTTGAAGTTACTAACAATCTTCTAAACATAATATCTTCACACCATCTCAGCCTTGGCCAATATATTTCAAATTCACATACAAATTTTTGAAAACGATGTGATATTAAAATCATCATTTCTACTTGCAAAAACGAGTTTTCTTCTCTATTTCGCGAAGATTTGGACCAGCAGACTGGCGAAGGCAGGAGGTCCCATATTGCGTTTTCTTAGACCTAGGTTTTTTTTTTTTTTGGAATTCAGAAGAGAAAAAAAATAAAAATTTTACCCCCTTTTTGAACTCTTCACACCTGAGTTTGAGATGATCAGACCATCCAGTGAGGAGAAGTTCTGTATCTAGTTATTTCTTCAACACTACCCGACTATTGAAATTGCTTTTAAACGTTTTTCCGTTTCCTTGAAAAGTTAATGAAAAAGATTAACGTCAAATCTATATCTTATATTTCCCCGTTGCTGCAATCTTCTTTCTTCGTTTTTCCGTTTTTGCTGCCGTCACCCCTCCGCTGCCAATATGCTTCTAGCAATGCTTCCAAGCTGCTGTACTTTTATTTGAGTTTCCCAGAAATAGTTTAACACCATTTGAGCAAAGTTGCTTCTTCTTCTAGTTCGTTTTTCTTGGTTTCCGTCCTACCGACGACTGTCCTAATGACATTTCCATTTGTCACTCATTAAAATTCTTCAGCAAATTTACAACGTTTCATTTTCAAAGCACAAAAGACTTACAATGTACTAAATAGGTAGTAGCGGAGAACTGTCGGAGCAAGATGGAACCTTTTTTTTTTGGAATTTTTTTTTCACAGGCTTTAAACAACGTATGGAAGTGGAGTATTCTAGAATGCAGTGGTGGAGAATCGCTTACCTATAGTATCGTGAACTGCAGCGAAGGGTGCTGCTAGCAAAGGTCTTAATCCCAACGCTCCACCGCGCCACTTCCAACGCAGCCGTTTAAGCAACTGCACCGTGCTTCATGCCGTTTTAACCCAACTATACGTCTCCTCAGTTTTCACATTTTTCACACTTCAAAATTTCCCTTTTTAATTTTTTTGCAACAACTTTTTCACTATTTCTCAACACTGCCTGTAAGCAACGGCTCATGATGAAGGGGTGAAGTTCATTAGGTATAACTCTGCTCCAATCTGAGTGCTATCATGCTTCGAATAAAAAATATTTCTTGATGGAAATTCAATTGAAAACGATGTAATAATTTGTTGTTGATATGTTCTTCGCAATGCTGATCAGCTTCCACATCCATTAAAAATGATTGCTGGTGTAGGTATTCAGCATTAATTAGAACCTTCGAAGCTCTTGCCAACTGCGCTATACCCGTCCTTTGACTGATGATGTGATTAGATGTACTGGCTTTTAGATATTGCTAGTGACAAGAAAGCACAATGGGAACAGTTTTGAGATGAAAATCACAAAGTATTTAAACAGTAGCCTCGGTCAGTGAATGTTTAAATGTGCTCCCTGTGAAGTTTAGAGTGGTATTTATTTATAAGAACTTCAAATTTAATGAGCTGTGACGAAAAATTAATGATCTCAAAAGGTATTTTATAGAAGTTATTTTAGCAGTGGTCAGCACAAAGGTGCACTCCTGGAAACAGAACCTTCTTAAGTCCCACGTTCGACCTTCTTTGAATCTTGGCATTTTAGAGTTGAATCGTGTACTATTTTGCTTGAGTAGATCCAAGATTGTTATTACCTTTTATTCTGGTTATTTATTCTGGCTTTATTTTTCGGCGTCATCGCCTTCTTTAGAGCTTGAAAAATCAAAAACACATGTAACCTATACCCTCAAACACCTCGTCACACCACATGATGTGACTTACCAAAGAGACTGCTCAAAGACAACATCAGAGAACCAGACCACAATAGCACTCACTTTGATAACCGTTAAGCCGCGATGTTAGCGGACCGGCTGCTTGAGTTGCGCCGCTAATAGTAACTAATAACAGTCACCTTGCATTTGACCCCGTAGGTCAAAATCCGCATAGGTCTTGATATGGCGCCAGCTCGTAGATCACAGTGATAAATTCTCCTTTACAATTCATGGTTGGACTTTTGGCTGTTATGTAGAATACTATAGGCAGGTTAGAGACATTGCAATGAGACAAAAACGTTCACCTACATTAGCCGTTCCTTTCATGTCTATGGTAGAAAAACTCCTACTTGAACGCAAATCTCTTTTGCACTTTTAGATGATTGTTGCATAATATGTTTAACGCAAGCCGAAATGGACACTTGCTTCGATCTCTCAAATAAACAATCCCAGTACATTAAGTTCACAAGGGAAAAACCCTTAGACAACTGGCTGTCGTTGCTCAGTGTCTAGGATCATTTGTACAGAGGAAATTGGAAAAAAAAGGTGGTACCGAAAACCGAGATCTAAAAATATTTCAGTTCAATAACATTCGACGCACCTCTGGATGACCAAAAAGGCAGTCCTTGAAAACATGCTTGAGACAGCGGTTTCATCTGGGGCTCAAGGGTGCATTGCATCTGTGAACATGGCAAATCACATTGCTCAGTCTAATGGGTACCCATCGAAAGTTCCAAATTCAAAACGGAGTCATGTAACACAGTCCCGGCAACAGATAGCAGAAGACACGACAAAGGTCCTTTTCTACCTTCCTTATATTTTAGATGATATGAGCAATGCAGGGTGTGAGGTTACGACAGGTTTGTCTACAAAACTCGGTCAGAGTATAGGACATACTACCTACGAACCTGAAGAAGCAGCTAGTCCGCAATCGTGCCAATGGATAGACTTTGCGAGACACCGAGCTGTGTCGTATGCCCGAAAAGCAGGCAAGGGGATGGGAGTTATTTACCTGGTCACCTGTCAACTATGTGGGCTGAGTACATTGGCGAAACAGGAAGAGCATTATGTACTCGGATCAAGGAGCACCTAGATGGACTCGTAAAATCATGATCGTCGACCACTTTAGGTCCGTCTGTCTAACGTTGTCTTTGAGCAATTACTTTTCTAACTCATATCTTGAGGTGTGACGAGGCGTTTGAGGGGATAGATTACATGTCTTTGATTTTAGGATCTGAAAAAGGCGATGACGCCGAAACGTTACCCAGAATAAAGCTGCATAACAATCTTGGTTCTGCTCAAACAAAGTAGTGCACAGAACCATCTTTAATAGGCGGTCTTAGTAGAAAGGTATTCGGACGACATAGAACGTATCTTTTTTACTCAGCAGAAGAAATGTATAGTGAAAGAAAAATTAGTTGTTTTGAGATGCAAGTAATTTTGACAACGGACCCCGCTTCAAACAAAAAAAAAGGATATCCGACCATAATGACAGAATGCTGAGAAGGCGATACTTCCAGTGTAACGGCGAACCTCTTTTGAAACAACTCGCTAAACCCACAGATTCTTTACTATCGATTCACGATGGCATTTTGCACAAACGATGAACGACTCACTATGAAGCTAAGTTCCTCAAAAACGAAATTCATCAAAAAGTGACATGATTGCGTATAAGTAAAGGAGGTCTAGGTGAATTTCAAATCCAGAAAAAATATGAACAAATATTTCCAGTACACAATATTCTCACAATCCTGCACAACCATATCACTTTTTGACAAAAAATCTGTAATATTATACTAATAATTAAAAAAAAACAAGAATTTTGACGAAATAGAAAGCAGAAAGAAATGGAAAAATGGCAAGTTTTCAACACGTAACAACAACATGCAAAGTTTCCTTATACTGAAAACATGGAGTAATGGGACTGTGATTTGGGCAAGTGCCAACAAAAGAAAAGCAACGGCCCCTTTTCTACAACAGCTGAAAGCAGTTCTACATGTAACAGTTCCCGCGAGAACAGTCTGAAGAACAACAAATACGGCGACATAAGAAAAGAAGACATAGGAAGCGCTCTAGATATTTTTTAACGCCAATTAAGGAAAAAAGTGAAATAAAGACGAAATAGTTAATCTAACATGACGCTATAATATTATTAACCTAATGGACTCTCGAAGTAATCGGATAAAACCCAGATATTTATTTGAACATTCAAATGTTCGACCGGAAGTCTGTACATTCAGATTCAAGACCAGAAAGTAAGTGACCGAAGTTTTGGTGCACCTCAACACCCTGAAACCACTGCTAAAGCTTTAGGGGCTAAAGCTTTGGGGGAGGGTACTTCTATCTCTCCATTCATTAAACAAACCGGAGGTTGAAAAAAAAACGCAAGCAAAAGGTAAGACACATAAACTGGGGGCACACCTTTAGTGCTTGCGGTTCTACATCCAGTAACGCGACTTTACCACTTTTATGAATATTCCGAATTGTTTCCAATTTGGTCCCATACATACCTAAATAAAATACAAACATATCATTCCTCAGGTAATTGGCATTCATCAAGCAGATGCTTCAAACAAACTTTCTTCGTGAGTACCATACTCTAAGTACTCATTGTTTTGAATATCGACAAGCATCTGATCGTTAGAAACGAAAAAATAATGCTTCCCATCAACTTCTTCCTTTCGAGGTGGCCTTGTAGTATCTAAGGCAAAGTGGTGAAAATGGAACGAAAAAAAGCAGAATGAGAATCACACTTACGCGGGATTGGATATGCAAATTTGTTTGGATGTCTATGGATAAGTGTATTCTTGATATGTCTTCGCCCAACACCATGAGCTCCCAACAGAACTAGAGTTTTCCTTCGATACTGGGACAGCCGCATCACCTAAAAAGGAAAAGAAATGATTATTCGCTTTCTAAAATCCGATGATGTCAGTTTGCATATCTCGCTTTAAAGTGACTTTATGAAAGTTTTAACTACTCACATTAAATTTTAAAAAACTGCTCAAAATCATAGAAACGCGCCGGGAGCCTCACCCCACTTATAGCTGAGCTTATAACATGCGCAGCGCATGAAAGGAAATATGTACAAAAAAGCATAAAAAGATGAACGTAAATTGCAGAAAGATGGTGTTCGCAAAATGCATTCTATGCACATCAATTCTTCGACCTATCGATGCTGCTTACTAATGGTCGAACGTGGCACAGTAACATGAATGAGGGTAATTCTGCAATATTATGGCGTAGTTTTCCTCCTCTAAGCAGAAAAAATCATCTTTCAAGCTTCTCTTTAACTCTTCTCTTTAAAGTTCGAGTTTAGTCCTAACCTTCTAGAAGTTCGTCTTCTCGAACTTAACATTTCAAGTAAGTCTCAAAGCACCCACCTCTTCGTATGTGACAAGATCCAACTGGTCAAATAGGGCAGAATGCTTCTGGAGGTACTTTGTTGTATAATACTTTTTTTTCCTGTTGAACCACATACAGTGAGCTGGAATACGAGTTTCTGCAGTGACCTAGAGAGAGAATCAGAAAAGGAAGGTCCTGGAAACTTTTTGTGAAAATTATGTGTCTTACCAGAAAATGTAAACTTGAATATGCAACACAAAATTAGCTCATCAATCCAAAGTGTATCCATATTATCCAATCAACAATCTAAAGAGGCCCGAAAAAGGCAACACGCCTTTTCTTTCATTCTGAAGTGAGCGGTGCGCATGTATGGTATGGTTTGCTGTGTATCTATAGTATACACGTGTAGTGCGTATAGTAGTAGTATGGTGCAAGTATACATGTATGTGATATGAGACAAGAGATCAAAGGTTTTATTGGGTAGCAATAATACAGGACCATAACGCGCAAAAATAAGAGTATCCCTCACAGAAAGAAAAGCAGTGATGCGTGCTGCTTCGATTTTTTCCAACAAAAAGGTCTTTTGCGCAAAATTTGGTTTTAATGCTCCGCTGTCACGCATCCATCTCAAACCAGCATTTGGACTCAACAGTCCTTGCATTTCAAAGAAGCTGTGTTTTGCTTTTTCAAAAGAAATACATATTAAGAAATAAATTTAAGAAAAATACAAAAAAAAAATCTAGTCAATCCTCATTCTCTGAAACTATGTGAAAAGTGTTAAGTTAATGTTAATGGATTGAATTCCGAGAGGTCAGTACGAAGTAAATCGTTACAAATCCTTTACTGTAAGACGACTCTTACTTTCTGGATTCTACAGTCTTCAATAAGAAATTGCGAGGATTATTGATTTGGCAGAAAGGCGCTAGAAAGGCACTCTTACAAACAATGACAACAAATGCAGCAGGAGTCAGTTTAGGGAAAATCCCCTAATTCTGCGTGCTGCAGAATGTAAGCAGAAGTTTTTTCTATTGTGGATAGCGTGGATAGCAGAGGTGTACTAAGAAACGAGAGGTGATGTGATCCAACGGTCAATAGTGATGATTATATTTTAGGCCCCCAAGGCAGATATCATTTATGGAATTATACCGTTGTGCCTGTGCGAGAACTGTCGACGACATTTTTTAAACTCTACCACCATAGCACTCTAAAGGCCTGAGAAAAATTAGTTATCATGTGTTAGCTCTCGAAGTACTCCAGTGACGTTCAATACATGGGTCTTGTCGTTTCGGAACTGGATGGATGTATGAGAATGCTTGTGGTTTCGACTGTAGTCATTCGTACACCGCAGATTCCAACTCTTCATACTTTTTTCTGAATAGTAACGCATGACCGACAATATTGTGTGCTGAACCAACGGTAATACCCCAAACACAGGGTGGGGCATAATGATCTTTCACATTTCAATGCGCTGTAAAAAATGAATGAAATACAAATAAAAAAAGCTAACTATTTCCGAAAATACAAGGAATGCTATCTTATTCATAAAGTTTTAAAAAATGGTGTGATCGGCTCATCCTCGTTTGAGGAAGATGTTGCAATGGTAACTGTGGCATGCTAAAATGTTGGAGACCCTTCTGCGTCCCAAAATAGCTGCCGTGGCTTTCGAGCATGTGGCTTCAGCAAGACGGTGTCACAGCTTATAACATGACGTTTGAGTGTTAAGAGAAATGTTCCTTGAGAATTTAATCTGAGATAGCGGTTGGAATCGAAGTGGGACCATCGCGAACTGCAGCAATGAACTGTGGTAGCAAGGGTCCTTCTCAATCCTAACCGCTGCACTCCACCGCACTGCTTCGAGCATAACTGCTTACGCAATCGCACCGTGTTTCATGCGTTCTGACGTTTCTCCGACGTTCCGACGTTTCTGCGTTCTACTACGTTTCCTGAGAGAGAAGACAGACCGCTGCAAGATACCTAATACTACAAGGATTTTGAGACTGCTGCAAGGAACCTAGTAGTCTGTCTCTAGATAACAAATCACATAGATATAAGAGATTTCTAAGGAGTTTGAGATGGTGCAAGTTTCGTAGCATTCACTTTAACAACGTAACAGAAGAATGTGATGTTTGGGAACTCGATGTCGAAAAAAATTGTTCGCCTCTATAAATAAAGGTAGACAACATAGAAAGGTATCATGGTGCCTATCAACAAGGAATCGGTACTAAAATACTAAAAAGTACTGAAATCAATTGAATTTTAGCTCTATAATAAAACGTCGTTATTCAGAGAAGGGTTCATAATATACGATAGGATTAAAAGGGAATTGCCGTTGTTAGTTAGGAGTTTCCAGAATACAAAATTCAATTTTATGGCAGCGGTGTGATCACGTATTCGAAAAGGAGCAACGGCAGCGAGAACTACGGCGTGAAGATTCGTCACGAGGAGCACTTGTATATAGATTACTATGGATTACTATTCTAGATATCACCAAACCCAGTCCGAATTAACTGTACTATACGTTAAAATTATAGGATTTGCTTCAAGTATTCGCCGAAAAACCAGACTGAAAGATGTTTACAGTTGCAGAAACCCACTGATTGTACTGCAACCTCCATTAGCAACTTTGGTCATAAATAACTCAGTTCTCTGAAAATCTAACAATACAGTGGAGGGTACATAGCTGCCTTAACGTTCTATACTCTATATAAAGGGGACCTAATTGGGCTGTGAAAATACGGTCTAAGCACAAAAGAGTCGTTTTTAACATCTGAAAAAATGTTTTTTTTTTTTTATAAATGACTTGCTAAAATGAAAACCTATCAATATAATGACGGGTATATCCTCCCTATAATTCCTCCTGCATGGCTTGTTAAAACTTGGGGACAACTTCTCCTAGAAGAGGGGGAAAGAGCACGTTGCCGTTGACTTGCTTCACCCTGGACGCTCCTCCATCATGTCTTTGAGTGTGTAGCAAGATAATTTACAGCTGAGTGTGTTCCACCCCCTTCATCTCCAATAAGAAAAAATTCCTCTAACATGTTATATACTTTCTACACTGAGGAATTGATTTTTTTTTTATATGCAGAACTTGCCTGTTCGTTTCGAATAGGCAGAAGAGGAAGCACAAAACACGCAAATCTCGACGTTTTCAGTCTCCACAGTCTCAGTCGTTTTCAGGTCCATTTACTTCACTTTAGATGACAAGATGAAAAGACAGGTTTGATAAAGTTTTGCAAGAAATCTCCTCTCCTATGTATGTTATGTACTGTCCTTTCTTTGTCAGCTTCTTTCACAACAAATTTATAGGTTCAAAACTGAGCCCTCGATTTTTCATACCCATCTTCCGACTTTCTCAGCGAAAACGAAATCATATTAAATAGGTTGCATTCTGTATAATTCGTCACAATCTATTTCATTTCCATACACCTTTCACTGTTTGACGATTTTTCCCCCAAACGGAGAACGGAACTGTTCAATTCCCTGAATTTTTGCAAGAAGTGAGAAACACGCGTTGACTGCATATCCCCGCTCTGTTCGTAGATGACTCCTTCAAAACATTGATTCCTTATTTCGCACCATTGGATTACATCTTCCAATACCTCAATTGCTCTATCCCTTTTCTTTATTCTCGATCCTCTCGTGGTGACCGGACAGTTCAGGTGTAGGGTTCACCTCGCCAACCATCCTAAAATGAGGAGGGCTGGAACACCGGCTCCCACTCTCACATCTATTTACACGTATTCATTACATCATTCAATCGGATTTAAAGAGCTGCATCGTCAAGCTGAGTCCTCGAGTCCTGCATTCGAGGTTTCTGCCCCTAGAATTTGCGAACATGCGTTTTCGTTGCCATCCTTGAAAACCGTGTGCGGAACAAAACCGATTAATAAATACAAAGAGAAAAAACCTCCGCACACCTTTACACAATCCCTTAAACAAACAGACGAGAAAAAAAGTTCCAATTACGTTACCATTGCTAACATTAACAGCACGTGTCCTTTCTATGCTAGAGTATGGTTCGTGTTTCCACTCTTATTAACTTGAGCCATAAATATTTCAGATGTTAACAGTGTTATCGCCATGAGGGATCTCGTTCTTTTGAAAGCATGAGAACAGATTGGCATCATTTTCAAGTTTTCAAGTTAAAAGAATAATGAAAATTGTTGAAAATCTCTTCATTGGCCATAATTGGTCATGTCAGAGTCAATATAATATTACGTGAAATAACAAGTTCTGAGCGTTTTTTCGCTTTACTTCGACGATGAAATCAGCAGTTAGGACTAAGCGATTTAGACCGAATATGCACTGTTTTGTTGTATAACTTTTGTCATTCTGATGACAATTTCATAATTCCGCAATTGAAGAAATTCTCGTCCTTACTGACAAGAAATTTGACCCCTCATTTTCACAAGCCTCTCTTGAGGCCAGTTTTGTACTATCAAGAAAATTTTGCAAATGCATAAAAAAGTGATGGGTGCTTGGTGCCAGGTCTGGACAATACGACGGATGCGGTAGAACCACTCATCCAAGCTCTCGGAGTTTCTGACGCGTCGTTAAACTTGTGTGCGGCCTAACGTTATCTTGTTGGAACACAACACTTTTCCTATTGGTCAAATCCGACCGATCCACTGCTTCAATCCGATAAGTTGTCGACAGCGAGATCCGAATTGAGTACTTGTACCGATGGGAGGAGTACATAGTAGATGATTTCCTTCCAATCCTGTCAAACACACAGCAAAACCTTCTTGGCAGTTAATTCGTGCTTGGTGATCGACCCGATCTAATGTTACGTGGTCAGGTGGGGCTCTAAAAACTACTACTTACGAAGGAATTACCCTCGGAGCAATCATTCGTAATTCGAAATGTTCGTCAGTCATTATTCATCATTTTAGGTGGCACTACATTCCATCTTAATTTACTTCCATATGTAAGCGTGATATAATCATATACTTATTATTCTACTTTATTCTTCTTATGTGTGGAAGTTGTGGGTGAAAGCTGGGATTTTTTGAATAGAGGAGCTTCTGTATATACTATAATGTACAATGCTTCTTCGGAAAGATTTTAAACGAAAACGGCTCACAGAACTCAAAATACTGGGTTTGTTGTGATTTTGTGAAGTTTTCAAGAAAAAAAAAGACTCTTGATCACATGGCCAACTTACATTCAATAGTGACATAAACTGGTTTTTGTGCTAAAAAACTGAATAAAAGCTAGGGCAAAATGTCGTGGGGGGGCACTCTGACGCACAAAAATCGAACTGCTTTCCTACTGTATTTGGTGCGATTATCTGAGGCGATTCGTGGCGGGAACTTCCACCGCACCTGCACTCAGAGCGCGAAAAAGGTCACGGAGCACGATTGAGTAGCTGAGCCAGTCCGGGAGACCTAAGCAACGGTCTTAGAGGATCCACGACATGTAAGTTGAAGCTACTAAGTAAACAGGAAGACAGAGCTGGAAGTACTACTGTTTTAACTTCACCAAATTTTTAAACAATGGAAAAATGTAGTTGTGGAGGTCACTCAGTGGCGCCCTCCTGGACGATTTGTCTTACTTTTTTCTCTTAGTAACTTTAGCTTACATGTCATAGATCCTCTAAGACTAATGCTTAGGTCTTAGGGCCCGACTGATTTAGTTATTTACTTCCAGAAACAAGGGCGCCACTGAGTGGCCATCCCCAACTACGTTTCACTCCGAGCAAGTTTACGAGAAATAAATAACTAAGTTATATCATGTGTTACTTCCAAAGAAAAAAAGAATTGAAAATGAATTAAATAACAATCTACGAACACTAAGCATGCATGCAACAACTTTTATTCGCACATTTTCGATCTGTATAGGCAAGTTGGTGGCCCTAAAAAGGGCCGTTGGGTTAGCCTTTTTGAAGGCTGTTCACATTCGTCTGCTTCGCGACTTTAACGGGACTTCCACAATTGGGACCAAGTCGCTCTTTTCACAGCAATCCACGATCAGCGAGCCATTCGCAGAATTCCTCCTTTGACTTCGATGGAAGCTTCGGCCAAGTGGCAATCAATAATCTGAGTGAAGTAGCGAAGAGTCAGGAAGTTAACGGCACCCATTAAGCAAATGGAATGGTTTAACGACGAGAACCTTCTTCGCGCCCTGACTGCAGGTACAGTACTGGCACATGGAAGTTCCCGCCACGGATCGCCTCAGGTAATCGCACCAAATACAGTAGGGAAGCAGTTCGATTTGGATGCGTCAGAGTGCCCCCCTCCCTCCCTCATCTCTCTCAAAGTCATGTAAATTATCTCACAATGATCCTTTGCCCGTTCCATGGCAAGGCAAGCGGTTCTCCACTCTTGTAGTTCTGGAGAGGGAATCAAACCAGCTACATTGCCAGATACCACCGATGAGGTTCCAAACGATGGAAAATTCGATATAAATCTTGCTTGCCACCAATTGTGGTCGTCTTTCGAAATCACCTAAACAACCAAATGTTCTCTTCATGTTCATGATAGCTCATGATATATGAAGTTTTTTTCGGCTCACTTGAAGTATGTCACCAGTCTTGAAAGGAACACCTGCTTGTGGGCAAGGGATTAAATCATCCTCACAAGGATCGTAGTCGAACTGAGCACGAACAAAAATCTCACAAGCGGGTGGAGCAGAGCGATATGATGGCACAATCTTGAACGTCACCTGAATTAAACTAACATCAACTGTAACAATATATCAACACTAATGAAAATGTCATGTAACACTATGTAGTATATTGATTCAGGGGAAGAACGTACTCAAAGGTAGCGCGTAGCGGTAGAATGTACTTGGACACACAGAATTGAACATGTTAGAGTCTCTGTGGACAAGTATAAGGTTCGTAGTGTATAATAGATTACGAGTATGAGCGCAGCACCGCTCATTCTCCTCTAATCATCCAGAAAAACAGCGTTTGTTTCAAAAAGACTTCAATGGGTCATCCAAGTAAAACCAATTAATAGGGTGCTGAGTGAACCGCAGAATGCACGAAGGTGGAACGTTCCAACGTACCTCGGTAGGGGGAAAGTTAACCATGCCGTTTTTCAAGACGATTAGGGGAATTGAGCAGGGTCACGCTCATACTTTTAACCTATACACCAAAGTCTATATTTGCCCATTGAAACACCAACTTTGTCAGTTTAGTCATACGCTGTCTTTCGAGGATGCGTGTTAGGATTTCCGCTCTTCTAGCTTGGGTTTCGTATTCTTGCATGTGGTGAGAACGTAATTTACATGTCCTACATATGCTCATGGCAAAAACAAACTTCATGAACATGGAGACGTCACAAGGTCTTAGTGCTGTAGTAAGAAAGAATAAAGAAAATTCCAAGCAATGTTTTGTGATAGCGTGCCTGCGATGTTTTAAGATGGAACTCTTTATTTGCCTGACGTTTCGGCTTTTTCGCCGTCTTTAGAGGCCTAAATAGAGGATGACTGGAGCAATGCTACGTTTATCCCGTGATGCCACACTGCCCTGGGTCAGTGCTTCGATAATGGTTCAGGGCAGTGAAAACAGAAACCTATCTACATTGAAATTAGTCTTACGTGTTCTTCCAGCGGACGTGGCGCGGCTGGTGGCACACAGTTGTCACTCAGTGTACCAGCGAATGAGTATTACTGCGTGTAGATCACCAGCGACGACATAGATAATTTGATCTACACACAGAATATCAGGCGGGTATAGGTCACAGAGCGGTACAAATGGCAAGAACTCATTCGTTATCGACAAGCATTCATTCCTATTATTCGTTGAAGGGTTTCTTTTAAGATCCAAAACGCCTCCAACATCTTCTTTGCCGATATTTCTGTTTCGTGAGCCAATATAACACATTTCACATCATAATCGTTTCCGTTGTGGGCCTCATGTTTCTGCCCTCCTAGTGATGTTATCAAACTTTTTCGTCGTTTTCCAGCCATGTGTTCATTAATCCTCACTCCAACATTCCTACAGGTCTCCCCAATGTAATTTGCATTGCACATCAAACACTCAATCTCATATATTTACCCCCATTTGTGCGCAATCGCCTGTTTTTCCGTAAGGACAAATAACTCATCTTTCACAGATGCAGCATCTATCATATAGTCTGTTTCTAACAAGCTGACTTCTGATGTTTGCATTTGGGATATTTACCAAGATCATGTCATCTTGTAATTGTGCTTGGATAATGCTGCGCAGAACAGCGGCACTGACACTGTCAGAGGTAAAAGGAAGACAAAGGAAAATTTGTTTTCGCGCGGAACATTGCTATTTACAGTGCGGGTTCTTCGATAATGCGGACGTATTGTATGGTCATTAGCACATGCAATTTTCAAGGCTAGTCTTCGTGATTCGTGTCGTTCTTGGTTTCCAGTGCATACTTCACTAGCGGTTCTGAATATATTACGAATCACTGCGCGTTTTACTGTAGTCGGATGTGCAGATTTGGCGTGCAATATGTTCTTGCAACTTTCTTTGCGATACCACTTTACTCTAATAATTCTGTTTGAAGCACTTATTTGTGTGTTGAGGTAAGGAAGCCATCCTTCTTTTGGGGTTTCTCGTGTGAGTCTTATATATTGCGATTGTTGGTTGAGTATTCGGAAACACTCGTCCATTTCGGACTGTGTTGATGTTATGATGCAACAGTCGCAACATATCTGCAATACATTATTGGTCTACGCGAAAGCACTAGTTCTTCGATTCTGCTCATAAAGCAGATCGCTAGTACTGGTGCACAACTGAGAGGGCTAGCAATGGGTCAACAATTAGCACCAGATGACGGTCGGCATTTACACCATCTTCGTTTTGCTGATGACATCGTTCTAATAAAATCAAGCATGAATCAGGCAGAACGGATGCTGGCAGAATTTGATGAAACGTGGAAAAAGATCGGTCTTCAGCTCAACCTGGACAAAACGATGTCCATGAGGAACGGATGCGTTTCTGATGTTTTAACGGAACGAATATATTCTAAGGCTCCAGTATATAGTATATATCTAGGTCGGGAAATCAAAATGATCAACGACTTGACCTCGGAGCTGAGCAGAAGGAAAAGAGCAGCTTAGGAAGCATACAAGAGCATCAAGGATGCAGTGAAGATGAACTAAGAACATCCGGCTTCGTGCTCACGCAGTCAACGCCACCACTCTTCCTGTTTTGACGTACGCTTCAGAAGCGTGGGAGTTTCGCAAGCAGGAAGAAAATGCAATTGGAGTAAATGAGTAGAACGCAGAATTCAAAGGGTGATGTTAGGAGTAACTCGCTTTGTGCAAGTGAAAGAAGGGATTCGAAGTTCACTTCTACGTCGCCGATCTGAGATCAGAGAAGCTGCTGCAGAAGCCAGGGAAAGCAATATTAGGGGCGCCGGACAAGTGATGCGTCTCAACGACAGTCGTTAGACCATAGCCATAAGCGGCTGGATACCACGACATCACTGGGCAACATTTGCACGCGATCGGGAAAAATGGAAGAATTACTGGTGCCCGACATCATGGAGGGACCGAGCCAAAAAGTGTGCACCTGAACCCAGCATACTGTTGACTAGAGTTCATTATCTGCAAAATTTTTAGCCCCAAATTGTTTGAGGTTTTCTCTATTAAAGTATTTTCTCTCATAATCTGACCTAGACACAGGATTTAAACAACTCCAACCATCGATGGGAAGAAAATTGAGTGGACTTAATCGTTGAGACAACATTATTATACTCCTGCAAAGAAAACTGCATTACTCTAGAAAAAGGATGTTATTAAATACGTAACCGCCACTTCAAATAACCAATATTCCAAATGGTTCAGACTTTAAGATAATCGCGAAAAACAGCTTCGGTAGTCTCCAGTGCAAATTTTCAGAGAGAATGTCTTACGGCCACATGGGGAAAAGCGACGAAATACCACGCAACATTATCAGTACTATGTGACTTTCTCAGTTTGGAAATAAGTATTGAGACATTGAAGCACAGTAGTCTCAAAATATCTATACACGGAATCCCTCACTAGACCCATCAGGACAGGTTGCTTAGTCGGGAGGATACGCGCCACCTCCACAAGTGACACTCACGGGCTAGAAGAGGACTTCTTGTTTCTGCTGTGTCAAGACTGACCCATATCCTCAGTGCGGGAGTGGGCACGTTGATAGATAGTTGCGGATGTATCTGCGCATGTACAGATAGTATATGGAAGGTTTGTCTGGCCAAAGGCCTGCAATCAAGCGACTGCAAGATGCAAAGGAGAACTTGTCTAGATAAGCTGTAATATTGTCCACTGCAAAGGGAAGGGGAACGAACCGTCTGCGAGTTCACTCAACTTGCGCGAGATTGAAGCTAAGGAAAATGTGCATGGGTTTTCTCGCTCTATATACAATTAAGTTTTTTGCCTCCAGAAGAAAGTCTGGCACAGCAGCGACGAAAGGGAACGTGGTTGCAGGACCCAGCTAAGGTGCCGAAAGGAAAATGGTTAAGATGGCGACTTGTAAATAAAATACATGTACGTCCGCTGAAGATATGATTATCTAAGTCAGGAAGATCAAGTTGACGGACTCGCTGGGACTAGATTAAGTCACCCGCTAACGTCCTCTGGGACATTGGAAAAGAAGTGGTTCTCTCGACCGATTTTTGATTGTCGCAGAATCACTGATCTGTTGAGATCTTTTCGAAATCTTGATGTGTGTATGTCTTTGTCTAGACCGAATGTCTAGACCGCGAGAGGAGGTTCTGGCCAGATAGTTTCTAGACTGGGCTGCAAGCTTTCTGAACTGAATTACAAGGATGATAATGAGGAATTATTGTCCAAAGGGCATACTTTATTGACTGGTCTTTGCAAAGTTTTACGGCTAGGTATTAGAATTTTTGCGGACCTTTCTACGTCTTCTTCTCAATAAATTTTGGTTAAATGGTCTGACTGCTTCAATTGATACTTGCGGCTGTAATGTCATGAACAGTGATTTAATCGGTCTCCCACGGTTTTGAATAAATGTTTTTGGAAAATGCCTCGTAAGCTTGGGCAGCTGTTTTTGTGAACCTCAATTCATATGAAGGTTCGTTTCTCAAGATACATGTTTTATAGTTTTAAATTGAATATACCAAATTCCCACGAACAAAATCAATAGGTCTGAGCGGAATTTCATTCCGAGTGGACGAGCATTTAAGATTGCTTCTGTTTGAGTGACAATAGTGACCATCCGTTTGAAAGAGAGTCTCTTACTGTTTATTTTTGGGAACTTCTTTTCGCTGATTTTCTCATTTTTCTCTGCACACATACTACCCGCCGATATAGAGGCTGTGCGTTGAAAACCTTTTAATGCCTTCAGATGAACATTAATAAATCATACACATTTCTTTCCGTTCTCTTGTTTTCGAACAACATTTAAATTATTTTCTGATCAAGTTTGAAATTTCTTCTGCAGTCTTTCTTCATCAAACATGGCACACCTCCATGCGACACAAGCCAAACAAAGCTATTAAGAATAGATCCTGTGCTAAGTCTACTATCTTCAAATAAATGCCTCTGATCGCGAGAGTGTGTAGTGGTATATGTACATCCGTTTATTTTGCATTCAAATAGTCACACAAAATCACATTCTATGTTTTGAGACAGTTCCTAATTGCTCTAGATGGCGGTGGAATCCAATATTCCTGTCTAGCTATAGACAAAGAGTGGTCTTTGCCACAATGAGCATAGTTGTAACGCAAGTGCGTAATAATGGGTCAAGTGTGATCCTAGTCATTGTCGATATCGATACTTTTGTGTCTATAGGCACATTTGCAATTCGGATTCTCGATCTGTATCCTATCACCTCATATTCATCCTCTATAATTATTTGGTTTGGGGACGACTTCGGTAGTTTTTCATGTTAACACTCTTATGAAATGACACTATAAATTACTCAATAAAGTTGGAATCTCATTCCGCTGAGGATTCCAATCATTTCTAACTTTGGAACTGTAAGCATTTCATGAGAGTTAACTTTGAGTTGCCGCTAATCAATTGTCTGAGCCCGCTTTATGGCGCCACCTGATATCGCAAAATTGCTTGCATCACAAAATAATATCCACAAGTCTGTTTTTAGGGTATGACTGTTTCGCACTTCTATTTCTGAAGTTTTAGCATTTGGCACTTTTGTTAGAATTGCATTAGGAGAACTGATACTCACATTGATCTTTTTAGAGATTGAGTTCTATCTATTATTCATTTTTGGGTTGACAATCATTCTACTTTATTCCTGTGTCGTCCATTTCTCGCACTGGCAATTTCAACTTAACGAGAAATAAGAGTTACACCTAAAGCATCAAGCACAGAATTTATGATACCGACCACATTTCGGTTATTAGGTGATGGTTTCGACGGAAAATTCACTTTCGCGTTGAACTTCTTGGTTTCTGTGTTATATTTAACACGTAAGAATTTAATAATTATCAAAAGATGACCTGTCTCTCAGGGATTTCTTTACCTACTACCTGAGGGCTGTATATTCGCTAAGGTTCATACCAACTTCTTAAGAAAGATTTTCCATTCCGCATACATTTTCTAAGCTTTCTGCTCACAAAGACAAAGATGTTCAATGCTATTTCATAACAGGAATTGTCATATTCAGCACGCTAGGAGATGCATCAATGGATCAATGGTAGGGGGATGAATTTGTAAACTATGATGTTGTCATTTGACGGCACACGATTGACGTCTTTGATTCACAAAAAGCAACAAAGGTCCTTCCGCGGTTCATGTTTCTGATTTGATTGAATGCAGCTTCGATGTCACATGTTTACATAAACGTGCTGCGAATTCAGGAATTGTGAATTTTGTTAACGAAAGATTCACCGATGCGTTTTACATTTCATTAGTAATCGATCACAACAAACGAGAGATGTGTGGAAAAACAGATCAAAGTAGTGCTGATACTTTCAGCCGAGCAGTAGGGCTCTCAGAGGAACCCTCCGAAACATGCAGAGATGCGATGGAAGAAGAGCTCATATGCAGAACACACTAACCAAACCAAATGAAACTTCTTAGATTTTGGAGAGATGAAGAAGAGTTTCCAAAATTCTGAAGAGTCTATAAAAGATTAGTACATCAAAATATCTGTATCCCTTTATTGGATAATACTGCTCTTCCTCGGAAACTATTTTTGAAAAGAAAAAACTTTCTCAATTGTGTTGAGTACTATATTGTGACGTATCAATGTCTCACAAACTGGCCACAACCCCGGAAACTCTTCTTCATTCGCCAGATATAAAAGAAAATATTATTTGGGTCGTTTTGAGTGTTCTATATGTGAAAGCTGTTTTGCATTGCATTGCTGCTATGCTCTCTGCTAGTATTGGAATGTTTCTCTAACAGATATACTTGTTCATCCCGACTGAAAGCTTCGTCACCATTCTGATTTTTAATCGTTTTGTTAGGATGATAAGAAACCTTTGTCACTTTTGTAATCTTTTTGTTTCTTTATTCGTCATACAAATCAAACAACGATGTAGTCGTCATCGCCACCCCAGCGCTCTACCTAATGGGCATATCAGCTCTCCCGGAACTGATGAGCCTGGGTGTCGGAGTCGGCGACCGGACGACTAATGTCATCAAACATCCTAAAAGTTTTCTTAGCTAAGACAGCCTTAAGGTGTGGAATAAGTACACAGTAGGAAATTAATAGGAATCTTCTCGTCATCTGCCCAAAGGTTAGAAGAAATAACGAAATAGAGCAAAAATAAAGTTTGACAATAAAAAATCAAATATTTTCAAAGCTAGAAACATACAAATCGAGCTATTGTCAAGTACAAATTGTTCACTTGGGAAACTTCCAAGCAGATTTTGCACAGCTAGGAATGTATTCCTTTTCATTAACCTTCACTGGAGCATTTCTCTAAATTTCCGAAGAGAATGGAAATTTCAAACACATTCAAAATGTTCTAAATAACCTTCTGACTACGAAAGTAATCAACATTTCCTCTAATTTTGAGAAATTAAAGCAAATCATTTGAACACCTCTTCCTTTCACGGATATGTATTAGCCGGATATGCTAATGGCAGGATTGCGGAAGTGCGAAAGTAAATAACGAAGGTTGCGGTAACTTTGGTGGGTTCAAACCACACGTTTGCAAAGACCAAATTCTTGAAGCATATTTGAAATCAGCAGCTCATTTGCCTTCGAATGATATTTTCAAAACGTAATTTTGCCCATTACCAAGAATTCGGACGGTTTGCAGCGCATTAGTCCGTCGGTGACGGATTTTGGGATAGAAGTTAGTACTGATATTGCAGATGGTATATATCCTGTACGCAAAGTTGCTCCCTTCCGCCCGATCCTATTCTCTTAGAATCTAAGTAAGAAAAAACAGAAGAAAACGTAAAATTTCTTTTTCCCCCTACCCACCTTCCCAAATTCTGGAAAGACAGAATATTAATTCAAACATTATGTATTTTAAAAAGCCTTCAACAAAACAGGTCCAGGAATGTTCCTCAAAGTGTTCTCCTGGCAAAGTTATTAACAGTCTTCTGAACATCATGATGTTGGCACAATCTAATCTTACTAAATGTTTATAAATTTAAGTGCAAATTGTTGAAAACTATGCAGTGCTAAGTTCTTGACGTTTCTGTGCAGTCCTAGATTTTTTTTATCTTCTGCAGAAACCTTTGTCCTACCTTTGTGGAGGACGTGTTCTGTCCACGATTATTTCCTTTAATGTAATGTGCCATTGTCGAAATATTTCCAGCGTTTCTTTTCCTCCCTCTCCTCCCCTCCACGAACCCACCTCTGTTGGGAAGGCCCAATGTGTGCCTGAACCTATTCTGCGTTTATTTTGCGGTGCTGCGTAGCTAAGCTTTAGCCAAAGACAGCTGAGAGTCTTGCTGCACCCCTACAACTTTTAATTTTGCCCATGCACCAAAAAAGACTGGAGAAGATAAACCAAAAATGTGTGCATTTGAGAATAATCGCTCACGATAAAAGCTATTCAACATAATAAAAGCATTACGAGTGGTTCAGTGGTTAATCTTGATCGAATAAATTGCGGAATAGGATTCACAGTGCAGACTAAAGTAAGGGACAAGAGCATAGCAATTTTTCAGTTTTTGTATCGTTTGCATTACATTTGCCGTCTCTTGTTGCTCTTTTATCATGTGCTACACTTTCGTAGCAAATTTCTTTGTTTTAGATCTAGTTATCAAAGTCGTTTATTTTCGGATGCGAACAAAAAATTTGCCGAACGTTATATTGCTCATCCAAAGACTGTTGCCGGGATTTGTCAACGTTCGGAGAAGTAAAAAGTTTCCACCAAGACTTCTAGAAGAGGCCGAGCAAAGAAAACTACTTTAAAAACTTGTACCCAGACTCTTATAGGAGTTGGTAGCAATGCACATTTAACCACTCGATGTACAAAAAGTTCTAGCTTAATCTTCAAAGATTTCCATGTGTCCATTAGGAATATCCAACGTCATACATGTGCTGCCGGACTGTTTGCTAGAAGACTCTGTGAGGAACAGTTGGTTTCCGTGAATAGGATGACCCGACTAAAATATACAAAAGCCGCAGTTGCAATGAATAGAACAGGATTCATTAACAGTGTGAATTTGACATTTAATACAGAATCCAGCGTTGATTGAGCATTAAACGTAAGTCTGTCCATCACCTCAGGGCAGCGCAGAATTTAACTCTTCGCGGCTTCTTACAGGATCTTCTATGAAACAGTGGGAACACATGAACGACGTTGGACAGTCCTAATAGACACACGGAAATCTTTGAAAATTTAGCTAGATCTTTCTAAGCATCGACTGTTGGCTGCCACCAGCTTCTCTAAGAATCTTGATATCAATTTGTTATGTGGTATTTTTTAGTTCGCCACTTCTAGAAATCTTCACAGTGACTTTCTACTTCTCGAAAAGTTGAAAGTCCTGGTAACAGTACTTGGATGAGCACTAATAAAGGAAAGCAACTCTTATTGTTTGCGTCCAAAAAAAAAAAAACAGCTTTGAAAACTAGCTTTTGCACACTTAGAACAGCTTCCTGCTTTCTACCTATACCTAAGGCAGAGAAATTTGTTTATAAAGTAGGAGACACGACAAAAGAGCAACAAGAGATGGCAAATGCAATGCAAACGATACGAAAACTGAAAAATTGCTAAACTTTCATCCACGAAATTTTCAAAAAACCAGAGATTGCAAACCTTCCTGTAATTTTTGCATATTTTTAAAGCGGAATTGTGTCTCTTACACCACTTTCGATTATATGTACTAGATTTCACCAAAAGAAGAAAAATGAGTGGAAAAGTTCGGTCAGAACAGTAAACTGTTACACTTCTGGCTGCATTTGTATACACGAAAGTAAGAAATAACAGCGCCTAATAGAAATAAGATCGGACAAAAAGGAACATGAACATCATGAACCGTTATGTACGCAACCTTCGGAACATAGTTCACATGAAAGTTTGAGGCAGCATCAACAACACAACCTCAGTACTGTCTGGATTTCATCCTTAAAATCATTGGAGAAATCGAAAATGAAGTAGCAACGATAATAAACGAACCTGGCCTCGAGTCTCCCTTAACATTTGTTGCAGCGATTCAACAGAACGGTTTGCCACAGATACTCCGTCAATCTCACGAATTTCATCACCCACATGTAACGTTGCTAAAAAAAAAAAACGGAACTACAATATGTTTCTTTTTTTCAGATGCAGAAAGCAGTAACAGAACCGTTATACAGAGGTTAACCTTGTAGAAGTGAGGCACCCATAAACCGTGTGGTTAGGAGGAGGACATTCAAACGTAGAGTCAAAGTAAAGTAGAGTCAAAACGACATGAAGCACGGTGCAGTTGTGCAAGCGGTTCCGCTCGAAGCGACGCGGTGAAGAGAGCGGTTGAAATCGAGGTGGTACCATCGCGAACTGCTGCACTGAACGGTGGTAGCAGGTTTCTTCACTCGATCCTAACCGCTGAGCGCATGTATGTGGTCAATTCTAGCGCTAGTCTAGTAGAAGGGGACCAGTGGACAACGCCTTAACATAAGCTCTCAAGGTCTCAGATCTTAAACCATGACTGTCTCCGGCTCACTTTTAGTAGCTTTAACCTCCGATGTCCTAGTTTAGATATAGATTTTTTGCTTAAGTCCTGTGCTCAGGTCTTAAAGTCTCAGGTACCCGAAAATGATCGAGTGGTATTTCACTTTTGCAAGGCTGACTTCTATGCCCTCATCTCTCCAGTCGATCGACTAGTTCCTGAGGGTCCCTTTTGTTTTTCTTTCAAAAGGTTTTTTTTCTATTCACATGAATAAGATCGCTCTGAAGTTTTAGTTGCAGCAAATTCTGTATTCTTTAACACAATCGTCCTTCTCTTCTCTCTCTAGATTGGAACTCGATTTCCTCACCACCTTTTTTCTTTTTCTTTTTTCCTTTTTTCACCACAACCTATAAGAAGAACGATTTCTTAAATAATATTCGCTTCATTTCAATAAATAATTAATTCAATAGGTCACTGTCTTTTTGTAGCTGTTGCAAGTCATTGAGTTAATATTTGGTTTGAGTGACCAACAGCTTTCATCTTATGACAAACATCCCACAGAAGCGAACAACAATTACGAAGGAAAGGTTTCAATTATTCATTGAAATGAAAGTGACAATAGCTAAAAAGTCGCTGCTAGACGAACTCATGGTGGATTCAGAAAACAATGTAGTTCCTACAAATTGAAGTGTTAGAAAGGAGACGTCTAGCAAAACGAAGGATTATGATTATTTTAAAAAAGGATTATTAAATTAGGATTATTAAAAAAAACCTAAGTGGCTAGTTCCTGCAATCGCGCAATCAATCGACATGTGCAGCAAGCAGGGTGCCGGCAGGTGCTGTGTTAAAGGCAGCGTGTCATGGAACTGACGAAGTTAGGATCCCTTTGTGAATAGATGGGGGTAGGAGTGTAATGTGAGCATGATCATGGTCACTTATCCCTAGTAATCCACAAAAAGGCGCGTGAAACACCGTTGCATAAACCCTACTCACAAACGAAGCAACTTATTACGGGTAGTACCAGTCCACAACGCGTCTATGATATATATATATATATATTACATGGCATATATATATGTATATATATATATATATATATATATATATATATATATATATATGTATATATATATATATATACATATACATATATATGGTATGTTATGCTATATATTACCACATCCATACTCGTATATTAAACCAGTATCCTATCTAATAGTGGACAGATCCCTACATCGTCGATTTCGTGATACGTTACCTCCAAGGCATTTGATCACGTTCGGAGCTGCCTGTAAGTCGGTGCGTTTCACTGCCCTTTCCAATTTTAGTTACGTGAAAAGTCTCCGTATAAACCTAAACTCACATTTCAATAAGTCAAAACCTTTACAAATGGTTGACATATTCTTGGAGATTGGAATCGGAAACATTCGAGCCAGTTGACTTGAAAACACCTTCGAAAATCTATCCTACAGAGTAATTCAGGAAGTCAGAATCCTCCTGTAAGGAAGTTTTGGAGTGTCCTCATTTCTCTTATTGAGGATTTCCTCACTAAGAGGGTGGGTTTGTTGTTACAGTTACACAAGCTATTTACTACTGGTAGCAAAAGCACCGTAAGCACGACCAGCAAACGTTCTAATGTATGAAAGCCTTATTGAGTTTAGTGGTCGATAGGCGGCGGACCTTCCGAAGGCTTCTGAAATTTCGTAGCAGAAAATGAATGTGCTCTATTTCTTTCCAAATAAATTTCGAGACGACAGTATTCGGAACAGAACAAAGGCAAAAAAACAAGCAGCATGAGTACCACGGAAGTAGCTCACCACCTATCCTTATCCTGTAACCTCTTCGAGAGAATCTAGTGATCGATCATATCAAAAGCCTTCGTAAGCTTCAAGTATATAACATAAACTGATCATAGAAACTGAACGTGATGAACGAATCAAAACGATTCCTGGTCACGATTCAAGGCGCTTTTGTTATCGTTTGTGAATATTTAGAGCAATAATGTCGAGTTGTGGAATGAACTGTGAGCGTCTTTTTTTTCAAAGTGAACAATAAACATAAAAATAGAAAGCACTTCTTAAGTGTTATGTATCATGATTGTGATCGACTGATTGTGAAAGAAAACTGTCTGAAAATGATTCGTTTAGTAAACTTGACGCTCAATCTGAAAGAACGAGAATCAATAGAACTAAACAGGAACAGAACTAGTTTGCAGATTCAGAAATTCTCTATCGAATAGTGCATATTACTTTAGGAATAGTACTTGCTTGTGTGCGCATTGTTCGCCTCGTAAAAGAGCGCTCATGACTTCTTCCTCAATCTAATGACATTTTTTCAATTTTTTTTTCTATATATATATATATATATATATATATCAGTCCGAATGTCCGGCTAAACCCGGACTGCAGACTTTCTGTGATGTTCGTTTCGCTCCCCTTCTTTGATCAACGAAAATCAATACTAGTGTCTTTTTTCTGTGAAATTAGACTTGTGTATCTCTAACAGTATTTCTTCATATTTTTCTTATTATAAATAAAGGCAAGTGATTTCATAGTTTTCTTTCTAACTGTGTCAGTTCTACATTTGGAGAATATTCAATAAGTTCAAACATGTCAATTTAGTCAAATGTACAAAATCTTCAGGGCCATGGAATTATAGCTGTGTGAGATATCAAATTGTTTGCAATATTATGTAGAATATGTAAGTATCATTTGACTTTTCGAAAAATATGTTCACGTCAAAAATCATGTATCCTTGGTTCACAATTATCTCGAACTCAGCCTTGTTAATGTGTACCCGCAGATAATTTTTTCAGAAACAGCTTCTTTGATAGGTTTTGTCAATCAGTAGAGCTCGCGCTAACGAATCTATAGATGTGTAGATCTTATAATAAAAATCAAACTGAGGCGAATTATTAAAAAAAGAAGAAAAAGACGCGAACTCACATCTTTTTCGTCTTGTGTCGAAGAATTAGCGACCCTACTGTAATGTAGACACAAATTGATTTTGAAATAATTCAAAATTTTGGTTTTCTCCTGCCTGTTTTCCTACAAGAGTTATCAATGAATGATGTTTCAGCACAAAATGGCGTGAAAGACTTTATCTTACTGATAAAGATAACGTTCTACGTCAGATCATGTAAACTGTTCGCTACTATTTAAGCAGCCGTTTGCATGCATGTTTCCTTTCTTTCTTTCTGAGGGAGGCATGCTACCAACTTGAGATGAACGGAGAAGGAAATAGACACGCGAGGACTCATAAAGGTAAAAAGCAACGCGTCCAGTGGCCACGGCTATGAAACATCCCGTTTATCTTTTGCGACATGCACACGAAGTTATTGCGCATTTCGATGCCGCGGGACCCTTCGCACCCCTTTTCATAGGTATCCGGCGCCGGCGCGTTTTTTTATATATAATAAGCCCGTTATTATATATCATGATATCATATATAAGTCTGAACGTTCGGTAAAGCAAAACAGAAATTCAGACTTTCTGTGGTGTTCGCTTCGTTCGCCTTCGCTGATTAAAAGAAATTAATAATAGTGGCATTTCTCGTAAAACAGGAATTGCTTTTTTACGACTTTTTAAAAAATAAATTAAGGCCAAAGATTCCATACTTTCTTTTCTAATATATATATATATATATATATATATATATATATCATGTTATATAATAACGGGCTTCGTCTGTCACGTGTGTGTTTGTGTGTGAGAGAGAAAGAGAGAAACAAAATTCCAAAAGGGTGGTGCGACGGATCCGCCAGCGTCAAATTGGTGCTCCGACGCCAGAAAGCTACAAAATGGGGTGCGACGGGTCCCACAGCGTCGGGTCGGTGCGCAATAACTTCGCGTGGATGACGCGGAAGGTAAATGAGACGTTGCAACCGTTACAGATCCATGGCCACTGCACGCGTCGCATTGCACATCTATGACTCCTCCGCGTATCTATTTCCTTCCACGTTTGCCTCAAGTTGGTAGTATCTCTTCTTCAGAAAGTGGAAACATTCACACAAACAGCTGCTTAGATAGTACCCAACAGTTTACATGATCTGAAGTGGAACTTTATCAGTACAATGTTGCTCGCGAGAAGACGCGAATCCGCGTCTTTTTCGTTTTTTTTTTTTTTTTTTTTTTTGTCGTTCGTCTTCTGTCAAAGAATTAGCGATCCTACTGTATATTGGTATCGACGGAGTGTTTGAAGCTAAAGTTTGAATAGTCTCAAAATGTAGAACTGACGCGTTTAGAAAGAAAAGTATGAAATCTATCATAGTAAAACAGGAAGAAAAATTGGTAGAAAAACAGAAATATCAAAAAGCGAGGAGAACATCGCAAAAAAAAGTCTGAAGTCCGGCTTTAGCGGGACGTTCAGACTGGTAAAGAGATAACTGACTCTCTCCGATATCATCCAGCCAATAAGACAGTTCGCTTCTGCATTTACACATCTATGCCATTCTCTTCTAATTCCTCTACTCCATAGGGAATCGCCTGTCCTATTCATCAGATCCAAAACTTCAACTTCATTTCACTTTCATTCAACGGTATAGGTGTGCTGATGTCTGCCATTTTCCTTTTTCATGTCCATACCTCGGTTTCGCGAGGTGGAAAGGATCACATGACAGAGTCTCACGGCGCAATGTTTGGACATCGTTGATTGGACCACATCCTCACCAATTGCATGTGTCGAAGCGTTGTACACCATCCGGATCCCCATTACTTTGACTTAATCAGCGGGCTGGTATTATTTGCTGATACGTTGCCATCTTCGCAGAGGAGTGTCGTCCTCAGACACAGCACGGCCCAGCCTTCTCCATCTATAGCAAGATCTTGCACGGAATCCATTCATTTGTCACTATTTCATATTCTGCGAGACTTGGCTTCTTGCGTGAACTATCGGCACTAAGTACTTCCAGGTCGACAATATCCGTCAATTCAGCGTGAAAAAACGGGGTTTTATCACTAAACATTCCACGTTCCTTCTAGGTATTTGACATATTTAGGTTGAGCTTTGGCAGTGTGCTGGACGACAGCTCCTTTTTGCAATATCTGGTTAACTTCCGCTATGTAACTGTGCGAGTTACATAGCTTGTGCGTTTCCACAGCATATACTTGAATGCCTGATAGCATTTGATCTAAGCAGAGCCTCCTCAAGCAAGTAGCAATCAGACATCTACACGCGGCCTAAGGATCTCGATGTTTGTTCATAAAAACATGTAAAAAAAATGCGAAAAAGCGAAATCATGGGTAGACCAAACCATCACCCATTTTGCAGCTAGTTTTTGCTCTCTGCATAGACACTGAACATAAGTTTCGACATAGTTATGGTCACATCTTTAGATCAGATACTGACCTGACAGACTTCCTTTGTAATTAAAAAAAAAACAACGCAAAGCGTTTCTCACGAGATCTCGAATCAGCTAGATGGCTTCGGTGCAGCCACCGCCTTGTTACGTAGTCTTTATTATCGAAAGCCGAAAGCCTTCATGTTAACCCGTTCAATCAATTGCAACATGCATTTTATTCCTATTTCCAAACTTATAACTTGTAGCTTCTTTTCATATCTGAATCTGATCTGTAATACTGAGGAAAAGATATTGGCGACAGATAGAGATCCTCTCTGCTCTCAATGTTCAACTGGGTTACCTTAAGCGAATGAAATTTTGTATCATTAGAAGTTCCAGTTTTACTGCAATAGCGGTGTTCATATGTCCGCGTAATCGAAAGCGTAACGTAGCGTAACTTTTCAGGACTTTCTCCAACATGCTTCTAAAGCAATTGTAGCAAGAGAATTTTCAGATGTTGACGGGTATCAGTTATAACCTTGTTCGTCGATTTGTTCGAATGAGCAATGAAGAACTTGGTGAAAAAGTATAACCATCGGGTCGGCGGTATTCCTGCAGTGCGTATAATATCACGTAGTATCCATTCGCTCGCAACTCTGGTCCGATTTTCGTTAAAACGCATCCATGTCCGCATAGTGTTGAACTGCGAATCCCGTGCCTCATTCGCGTGTAGCGGGATATTCCCAGCATCACTCGTTCGGTTTAGCGTTCTATGATGCTGATCGCATTTTCCTCGTGCTTGCGAAATACACATGTTACTGAAAGTGTAAGTAAAAGCAGGAAAAAGAGCAGTGTTGAATAAGTGAGTACTTATACGATCGATTGTGACATTATTGTAGAATCAGGAAATTTTGGTCGTGAAGTTGCTACGTAACTCGCGAAGTATCTTTAAATATGGAGCAGCGACGTCTTGCAGATAATTTTAAAACACATTGCCCATATATTTCATCCAGGATCTATCGCCTTCACCGATTCGTCTTCGCCGAGGATGTCTAGTCCTTGAACACAGCTCTGCCGAACATTCTCGATCTACAGCAACAGCTCTCGTAGAATCCATCCAATCGTAACGGTTCCACTTCCTAAGGGACTCAGCCTCTCTTGAACTGCCTATCGACACCGAGTGACGCGAATACTTCCAGGATGACAATGTCCAGCAGTTCAGCGTAACGAAAAGTGTTGTTACCAAAGCTTCCACGTTCCCTCTAAGTATTTGACCCATTTGGACTGGGTTCTGGCGGTATACTGGACAACAGCATCTTTTTGCAATATCTGAATAACTCCGCCATATGACTGTGAAAGTTATATAGTTCGTATGTGCCCAGAGCGAATGCTCAACGTCTGATTGCATTTAGTATAACCAGAGCTAACGTGAGCAGGTAGCAATCAGACTTGTATAAGCGGATCTCTTACAAAAGCATAACAACGATTACTCAACATCTACGTAAAATGAAGTTGTCGTCGTTCCGATTATTCTCTTTTCTGACTCCTCTTTATCAAAATCAAGCCCCACTCTTGGAATGTAGCTCTCGCTTGGAATACACGATTTTTCTCGCTTGTATTTGTTGCTCATAATCTCGTACACAAAATAAACTTTCACTGAACAATTTGTTACGCATTGGAATAAGAAGGGGAACTCCCCTTCGAAGTCTCAAGCACTTACAAGCAGTTTGAAGCATCGGCAAAAATAAAAAGTCAACTCTCCGGTGCCAAACTTATACCTTTCGTGCCTGAGACGGGACTAGCTCAATGAGCATTTTTACACGACCCAATCAAAAGTCGTGAATCAGAGGTCGAATTGAAACCGCACACGGATATAAGAGCGCAGATCTCACTTATCTATATACGAATATTCTTCCGATAAAACAGGAACATTAAAATGGCGTTGCATTTCCGCAACACGCATATCGTTCTCAGCGAGGCAACGCAGAAAACTGTAGTATCGCGCTACAAGGAATATACGAAGAAGGGTGAAAATCCAATAAGAAAGGACTTGATTATTGAAATTCAGCAAAAATATAGAAATCAAACTGGGAAACGCGTCTATGAATTCCAACAAGACTGCAAATTTAACAATTAAGAAACTGTTGATGACAGTAGCGAAAACTGTGTGCAAAACATTACAATACCATTCTACTCGCAGGAGACATCGAATTCAGAGTCCACAGTCCTCTGTGGCACAGAAAAAACAACGCTCAGATCAATCGAACCTCCACAAGCCACGCCACCGAAATTTTCGGAAATTCTGACTACCTCCCTGAATACTGCGCTACATCTCAATCGCTTGTCCACACCAGCGAAGAAGTGACCAGCTTGGAGCGCACTGCGATTTTTTCTCTGGACGGAGATATCTGCTTAATCCCGCAAATTTTGTAAATGCCTCCTTCAAAACACTGCTTCCTCATTTCGTACTATTGCATTAGATTTTCCAACATCATACTATTCTATCTCATTTGTTCCTTTTCGTTCTTCTCGTGGTAAGTGAACTGCTTAGGAGAAGAAAAAAAAAGCGAAAGTGGGAGAGGAGGGGGAGCACCGGCTCCGGCTATCGTATATATGATTTGTGCAGCCGAAACGGGAAAGGACTGGGAAGATGATGTGTATATGAAACGCATATGTGATGGAAACCAAGAAAGTCAGGTACGACGCTTTAGAGTTACCGAGACCAGAAGACATCATCTATTGCCATGCAATAGAGCGAACAGAGAGAGAAGCTCCGCAAGTTTAAGACGTCGGCTAAATCCATCAAGAGCAATCCATAAACATAAATCGACCAGGAGTATGATCCAGTCGGCTCGTAGATCATCTTCATCGCTGTGAAAGGTGAGAGTAGAATTTAGAGTCGTACAGTGGAGGTTGACATAACCAAATAAACCACGTCTTCATGAGAAAAAAGGTTTTGTCTGAGGGATGCTGCTGTTGTACCAAAGTTCTACAGGATTCGAATAAGATAAGAACCTCCATGTCACGCAAAGGAGGACAAGCGAAGATTCACAAAGCGAAGTCCTACGAATTGTATTAACCAGAACCTGTTCGGTTCACTAGCCTGGATTTAAGAAGATACGGCAATGGGCAATATCGAGGAACATAACCGGCTCGTAGGACATCTTCACTGTAAGAGGAAAAATGAGTCTTAAAACCATTAAAAGGCGTTGCTTCCGCAAACGTCTGAGAAAAGAATTGCTACAAGAGTAATACATATTTTCAACGTGTAGAAAGTAACTAACAGTCCAGTTACTTTACAAGCAGTCCTCTAGTACCTCTAGCATCTACTGTAGTGCCTAAGGAATGAAGAATGTGGAGAACCCAAAAATCGATCGGACCTTCAGTTGTCTCCAAGTACAAAGATTTATTTTTTTAAGTGACAAAGACTCCAATATCGAGTAAACAGTGTGAAATCCCTTCACGTGAGTTTTCAAACGAAAATTTCAGACTTGAACACAGAAGCCATTGCAGGGGCACTGGAGAAGTACCTAGTACATATTTCGAAAAGCCAACAGAACTGACGCGTTTAGGGAAAAACGATAAAATCTTTCATCTGTGTTTAAATTTTCGGGTGAAAAAAAATTGAAGATAGCATTGCTAGAAAAAAACAATTCTAATTTTCCGCTACTGTTATTTCTCAGTCGGTCGGCGAAGGCGAGCGAAGCCAACACCAAAATAAGCCTGAAGTTCGGCTTTAGCCGGACGTTCAGACTGGTATAATATAATATAATATTAGTATAATTATAATACAATTATAATATAATATTAGCATAATTATAATATAATATAATATAATATAATATAATATAATATAATATGATATAATATAATATAATATAATATAATATAATATAATATAATATAATATAATACAATATAGTATTTGTCATTAGTTTTTTAGCGGTATGTAGCCATTGCAGAAGACCACAGATTCATGCGGCTTCATTTCAATCTTTTTCTACTCATAGAATGTGGGAACGGTAAAGAAGGTCCCTACGGATTCTCCGCGATTTCCTCCGAGACATAACGTGTTCAGTGGATATGCCGGCGAATACGCAAACATATATGTAGACCCCGACGAGGTCATGATACGGTCGTTGATGGAGATACAAACAACCGTCTTAGATGTTCTTCTGGCCATAGAGACGCAGAGAACTACGCAGTTATAAGGAAATATATAAAAAAGAATGGTGTGAGCTATCGGAATTACGGAATAAATTGAAGAACAATGTAGTTAAAAGTTCATATCATTTTGTGTGGTGTTCTAATAAGAAAATTGGGGGGGGGGGGGGGGGGGGGGGGAAGGTGGGGTTTTGTCTAGATATTATCTCCAAAGACTCTAGAAATCTTATCAAATAGATTCTTTTTCTTGCAATTAACTACTTCCGTCGTTACATTACCTTGTCTGTGAATCATCCCACCATGCATTATTCGAGCGACAAAGCACCTTCCATCTTCAGTGACCTTTAAAAAAATGGATCATCATATAATGACAGCTTAGTGTGATAAGAGAAAGAAATAGATTCGGCTAGACAGTCTCATTCAGAAACGAGTCTTACTTAGTAAGAAATGTGCGGAAATAGTTGAGTATAGAGCAAAAAATCTGTCGTCCCTAACACATTAACTGATAGTGCTTCGATGATCTCTTATAGAAACATCCAGAGGTCGCTCTCCAATAAGATGTTTTTATGCGATCACTCTACAACAAAAGACACTAATTTATCTATTCGTTTGACGCGAACTCCCACGCACGCTAAGAGATCAATTGCATCTCAAAGTTAATTGATTAAATTGGTTCGCATTGTAGCTGACTATCTAACTCGTCCTCCAAGGAAGCAGCCAAGGTTCGCACCAAAGCAATATTCACTCTTCCTCAAATTCCTGCCAACATATACCCAAAAGGTGCAGCATCGCGAGAAGAATGAAGAAAAGATATGAGCTGCCAACCTTTAACGTTATACCCATAGGTTCCTCGCTATCTTTCTGAAACTGAACTAAACGAATCCTTGATATTGTGTCCATCACCAAACTGGCACCGTCATCACCTGAAACTCTGACAAGTGATGCAAACTAATTTCAGCGCTCCGAAAATCCGCTAGATGATGGAACCGCGATACTACACGATAATAACTCTACTACATACCTGTGAACAGTGGTGGTGGACACTCATCCGAACACGTGCTAGTTCCCCTATATCTTTGTGCAAGTACTCCACCATTCGAAAATATTGGATTGGAAAAACTCTTAAGTAAATATGATGCGACTTCCCAAATTGGCAACGTTATCACACAATGGCAAAAGCAGTGAACATCAAGAGGATGAAGGAAAAGTGTTTGGTGTCGAATAATTCCGTAACCTCTTAAGTGGTGCGCCTGTACAAAAACTGCACTCCATGACTTATATATACGTCATAAGCGCTAAAGAAGTTAAGAATGTGTCATCACATTCCACTTCTACACGCAGAAGCAGAGGTAAATTAATGCGCACGTAGCGCGTACGTATACTGAGGCTGTACTGCTGAAAGTCGTCGCACATATCCCCTTAAACAAGTCTCATACTAGTACAGGATAAAAGATTGCCATAAGGATAAAAGTTTCAACACTGCAGATGTTTGAAAAACATAAACCAAAAAAGACTTGGTGACATCTCACTATACACTATACAACACATCCATTAGCGATACTACCTGTTATAAGCAAATCCGGGTGGGCCGGGTGTAGTAGAGGATTCGCTGCGACTGAGCATTGGTTCAGAATTGGTCCAAAGCAACCAAGCCTTTCACTTTCCCAAGGTCGATAAATAGGTGCCAGACTTGCCTGGGAGGCTAGGAACACTGACGTCATGCATGAATGGGTTCGACCCACAAGTCACTCACTACTCACTGTATGTATATGCCACACGCCCATAATGAACTTCAAACAATTCTGAACTCAAGTTTAACACTATTGCGCACCCAGAAGAGACTGACTATGCACTTTATCCTTTATTTTTCACAAGCAAACCCAGGAGCATTGAAGATTTACTACTCCCTAAAAACAATCCCCTGTACTGCGCGTAATAACTAATAAATGGGTATGAGCCATTAATTTTCTCTTTGACACTTATAGCAAGAAAGATTACTTCTCACTAAAAAAAGACTTCATAGCACTTCAGCTGTATAACCTGCACTGTTATATGGCAAAGGCTTTTCATACATTGCAAAAATTTGCTGTCGTCCAGCACCATGCCAGAGCTCATACCCTGAAAGGTCGAATGCCTGAGGGAAACATGGAATCTTTGGGAACAAGCATTCGTCTCGTAACATTGAACTGCCGCTCGCTGTCAAGTGAATACCAACAAGCCGCTCTGCCCAGACAGCTGCGATATCTGCGCGTACCGTTTAGTGCATCGCAGGAAACGCATCAGGGATCACTCTCTCATCTCTACCGACAATTACACTATCTACTGCAGTGATGCTGATGAAAAGAAGGTAGGAGGCTACGTAATAACTAGAAACGATTGCAACAATCTGGTGGAGTTTGGTTCAACGTCGTTAAGATGCGCCTTTTTACGATGGCGGGATCGCAAAAGACTCAAACTCTGGATCCTAAATGCTAACGCACTTACGGAGACCACTGGGAGCGACAACAAGGACGCCTTGTAGGATGAACTCAATACGCTGATATCCAAGATACCAAGCCAGCAGGTCGTAATTGTCGGAATTGATGCAAATGCAAAGATGGGACTTTAAAGGCATCACCCCACGAATCTCGGGTGGTACAGATTCCTGGTGGAGTATTCGTATACGGGATCGTAGATTATTGAGAGAAGGGTGATTCCGTTCATTTCTTCCTAATTGCTATAGAAAACGGCCCGGACGATACGGCTTCGAGCGTTACGGCGCACTATTTTCTACGAGTTCGATTGGAGCCTTGTGCACGCGCCGCAACTTCCGGCAGGTTTTTTACGGCAATTAAAAAGAAATGGACGGAATCACATCCCTCTCCATAATCTACTATCCCGTATACGAATACTCCACCTGAAATCCGCACCACCTCAGATTCGTGGGGTGATGCCTTTAACAACAATCCGATGTGTTACGAAAATGATATTATCCAGTGGGAGCGCGTGTCGGACAACGGCGATCGTCTGGTCGACTTATGTGAATAGACAAGCCTCATCATCGGTCCCACGTGCAAGAGGAATCATCGATGTCATCACCTTATGTGGAAATCAACCTATTGGACGTCTGAAGAGCAGCGCAAGCGGAGGATGAGAACCCTCAAAGTTCAGCTCTACTACGTTCTGACGAAGGACATACCTTTGTCAGATATCCGAAAATCTAGAGATGTTTGAGACGTCACATTCGACTTTGACCACCGTACAGTTCTCAGCTTCAAGATACGGTTCCACAAGAGAAACTAAGTTCCTTCTCAACCGAAAATCGACATGGCAAGACTCATATTAAAGACGAAGAACGCAAAACGAAATTACATGTGTCTATACATGTTGGAGCACGGACCAGGAAGAAGCCCAGCGATACGGATTTCTTAACAAAATGCATCCAAAGCATCCGGAGCAGGGGAAACGCTACCGGTTCTTTTGCCGCGGAAGAAGTTTGTCTTTGCATCAGACAAAAATCCACGTACAATTCTGTATGTCTCGTCCGCAGCACAAGTGATTTCAACCAGTGAAAGCGTCTAAGAAGGAAGTTTTGTCGTCAAGTGCAACAAGACCGCGATAACGAGTGCATGTCAAGAGCGAAGGAGTTTAAAAATGCTTGGGAGGACAAGAATCCGAGAAAAGCATATACTCTGTTAGCGGCAAGATGAAGAGGTGTCCGCCTGTCCTAAACACTGCCAACGGGCTCCCTGTCGGGGGCAACTCTGCCCATCTGGAGGGAACATTTCAACACTTTGCTGAACCGGCAAGCGCAGTCAATCCCTGAACTCGTCCAGGCCTAAAGACAGTCATGCACCACGACCAGCGAAGAACCAAAAAATATAACATCTGGTGGAGACGACCAAATTAGCGCAGAAATGCTGGAACATCTTCCTCCACTTGGGATTTATCACGAAGGTGATAGAAAGTAAATGAGGATCCCATTAACTGACTTTTGCTACAAATTTCCAACATGAATCAGACTCTTTAACACGTGTTAAGTGTTGGGTAAATATGGTATGGTAGTTAATCTTTTTGTATTCATGATAATCTTTTTTTTGTACTCACTCATAATAATCTCCGCTTAATCGCACATTCGTGTTATTATATCATTTATTCCTGACCTCAAAATACAGCTTTAACTTTCTTCGTTGCCTTATATTTGTAATAATTTGGTTAGTATAGATAAAATTTACATACCCAAGTTCGAGATACCGCGTGGCAAACGTAGTGTTCTTCGCTGTACAATTGTACAGGATTCGTGAGATGACGAAGATCATCCGCTCAATATAGATAGACGAAAGGATATGTGACCCGTGGAGACAACGCAAGTAAATATGCACATTCAAGAAAGCCAACCAGTTGTCTAACGGCTTCTCCCTTGTGAACTTAGTGTGTGGACACTACTGCTGCTGCTAATTTTGCCTGTGTTGGGCAGACGACGCAACAATCATCTATGTAATGACAATACAGCAGTGGTTTGATATATGGCAGAAGGTGATTGTATGGTATCAGGAGTAGTGTATCGTATCACCTATAGGTTGTGTGGTGACGATTACATAATGGAAACGGGACGCCCACTGTGTGCTTGGGTCAAGGAGCATCTAGATGGACTCGCAAAATCTAGACTCTCTACCCCGCTCGGAGAACACCGCAGAATAAACCATCAAAACTCCGAAATAGAGGTTGAGGTTACCATGTTATCGTTCGAGTCCGAGATCATTGCATGCAGAACACTAGAGGCATTTTGGATCGCCGCCAAAAGTCCAAAAATGAACAGGAAGGATGAGTGCATTGCGATCACAAACGAACTAGCGGCCCGTCAAGTCCCTTTGAAAATCCTTGTGACTCTTAGCTGTGGTGCGTGGTAGTCTTTTGGGTTACCAAATCCAGCAAATGAGGTAAGCATTAGCCAATGTGTTGCTGTTTGAGTTTACCTACTCTTTGTACGCTTTCTGTGGAGTGATCAGACGCTTGAGAGAATAAATCACCCATGGCATTGATTTCTCCAGACTCTAACTAAGGCGAAAGTGCCGAAACTTTAACTGTTAATAAATATCAATACCAGTCTTGGTGACAGCTCAAACAAATCAACAAAAAGCTACAAAATGGATTGACTTTCGGGAACCCACAAGCTCGAGAGAAGAAGGGTTTTGAAGCTTGATCTAAATGAATCACACATTGAACGGTTAGCAGCAAACACTAGCTGCAGAAAAGCTTTGCAGTAGGATCGTTTGAAAGCCACAAGAACTAATTGAACGTTCCGCTAACAGCCTTGCTAAACGAGGATGGGATTTGCACCTCTTCTCGTCGTGAGATGAAAATAATCACGATGAGGTTACAATCGAACCTTTTTCGTTCGTCAACTTGTGTGACAAGCCTGATCATCCCCCAGGCTCCACCACGGATTCTCCTTTCGGAAATGCGAGTCGCGATCAAGAGTATGAAACTTGGGACAGTCCCTGGACCTGATTTTATATCTGCATACTTTCTTCGGGTCGGGCCCATCCGCTTCATATAATTTTAGCGGCGTATATGACGTCTACCTTAGAAAGAAAGGATCTCAGACCATTGGAAGAATTTGCGAACTGTTCATATCCATAACAAAGATGACCGAGAGGACCTTCTAAACTACATTCCGATACGCTTGCTGAGCGTCTTGCTTGAAGTACCAAAAATGATCATCTTCACGTGCATATCTAGAACGTCGGATTCCCTCAGAATTTCAGCTCCATCGACCACATCCAGACCGTGTGGAGGGTCACAGAGGTTTCGCTGGAATACCAAGTGCCCCTTGTCCTAACCTTTGTCGATTATGAGAAAGCCTTCGACAGCGTAGAAACGAATGCAGCGCTGTCAGCCCAGGTCGGTCAAGGTGTGGAAGCATCATATGTGAAGACAAACCTAACTGCTGCGATCGATGCACCATTACAATGCAGCTTTTCCATCGTCCTCTCACCATACCCATTGGAAAGCGACAAGGCGATACTATAACGTCGAAGCTGCTCACAACTGGATTTCAATGAATAACGGAATAAATTGGTTGGGAAGAAAGGGACATATTTGCTGATGGAAGATTCTTCTCGAATTCTTCTCGTCATACGTTTACCCTGGTTCTATTGATGTGGAGAACGACTTGAAGGAAGAACTGAACAGAAGGATGAGAGCAGCGTGGGCAGCCTTAACACCCGTCGGGAAAGCAGCGGACCAACTGACGGACCAATCTCCGCCCATCTGTTCGCCTAAACAGTTCCTCCGGCACTCTGTTACGCAGCGGAGACGTGGGCAGACACCGCTGCAACGTCCAGGAGACTACTCACTGCCCACAGAGCCCTTAAGAAATATTTATCTTCTGAAGTCTAATCGGCGCACACAACATTAAGCCTGTCTTCGCAGCTCCGGCTTAAGAGAAGTGTCCCGTCTTCGCGACACAGCGATAGTATTTAAGTATCTAAGTAAGTAATGTACCATCTTGGATAACTTACCATCTGTAGTAGAAATCTCATTGCAGTTTTACAAAAATCTTCGCTATAGAGGAATGGGAGAATATGGATGTATATGAAAACAACCAAAGCTGACAAAACTAGGTTCGAATAAATAAAAAGAGAGAAGCAAAATAATCTATCAATCAAAACATTACACTGAGATGTTAGTGGGGTTTGAGGACACTAACGCCACATGCGAAATATGCGCCGGCAGCTGTTTTGTGTCAAGGTCCCACGCTTTGTGCAGAGTTTATCAGTTAGAATTGTTACACCTCCACTAGTTTTGCACCGCCTCATCACTCGCACGATCACATATCCAATTTTGCAATGACGTGAAATGCAGAACCTTACTTCATATGTAATTTTGCAGACGAATCTCATATTGGTGAAGGAGCAGGGACGCTTGGATTATCCCCTAGGCAAGTTCAAAAACAGCTGCAAGATCGACTCTTCTCCTCCGCAAAACAGATTTGTGACTGCACCACTTTGTTTTTTGGTCAAGCAACGCAAATTTCAGGAAAGTGTCAGAAGTGCAACAGTGAGACAATGATTCTACAAGTTTGATGACTGCAGAAATTGTTTGCTTTTTTATTGGGTACACCTAGTCAAGTCATTTAAAGGCAGCCTAACAAAAAAAAAATGTTTGGGTTAGGATCTCTGCACAAGTAGATAGTGAGGTGGTGGTAGGAATGTAATTCACGAATATGCGGAAGGACCACACTCAATTCCCAGCACAAATTCAGGAAAACGCACGCATAGCAGCTCTGTGGGATTCCGTTTATCCAACGATGCAACTTTCTAGACTTAATATAACGGTAGCAATCCGCAACGGATCTATGACTGTGCGGATGAGGCACTTTCCGTTGCTTGAAATGTATTAGTTAGGTCGCTAGACAACGACGGAGTTCCTCGATTACCACAACCCAATAAGTTGCATTTACGAACACGAAAACACAAGGCTAGGGCTACCAGATACATTTTCTGGATTTCTTTAGGCAATTTCAGCGTGATTTCTCTTATATTCGTAAAGCAGCTTTTGAGCACGCCGATTTCAACGAGAGTTCGATCGGAACCAAGCATATCGCTGATTGTCGCCTACTGACGATGAAAATCAGAGTTTACTGAAAACATTTCCCAAAGAATATATCAACACTATGCATATCGTAGTCTACACGAGTGCTTTTCGCCTCTGAAGCAAAAATTCAAATTCAAAATTCAATTTTCAATTCAAACAAACCGTGAGCACTTTCCATTTTTAAAATTATTTCTGAAGATGCATAAGACGGATACTGCGCCACATATGACATCTAATCTCGCCATCATGAATACACTTGCTCGAGGTAACTTGCTCCAGAAACAAAAAGCGAACCCAGAGAAACACATCTACAAACATGTCCACGTCCGTTTTTTCACGTCTTATCCACATTTCATATTTCTTTGACTCGTTTGACAATCTGAAGCTACAAAAAACAGAACACAAACAACGTGAAAGAAGCCATGACTAATGTATTAGCAAATACGAACGACTTTTAAGTTGCGTTCGAGTTCACTACAGCTCGTTTGTCGGCTAAAGTGAACTGTAGGGTAAAAATAGCGTAACTACAAAAGTTTTCTCGGCTATTATTCAATCCTTTCCTTCTCATAATAATTACATAAACTCTCTGCCGTACAAATATTAATATTCGAAAATGTTCAGCAACCAAGAAAATTTTAAAAATACAGCAGCTTTCGATGCAGCTATCCACAGAAAATATGGAATATTGTGTTTATGTTGGTTTTGTTATAACGATTAGAGAATAAGTTATACAGCAACATCAAAGTGCCTGCTCATAACAAAGTTATTCTCTGAAAAAAAAATTGTCAGTAAACTATACCTGAAGCAGAACAGAACGGGATAGAGGTTATTATGGTGAAAGCAAGATGTTTATTCAAGATACTCACACATCATGGAGTAAGTATGATTCTTGCTACAGAAGACGCCGATAAAAAAATTAGAAAAGTGTTGTTGTGATGTGAGCATGCATCCCTTTTTGAGAGTATCACCAGTGAAACTCGCGAACTACTGACTAAATTAGCGTTTATCTAATTGATGTACTCCTGAATTTCAGGTTAGCTTTCCCGCCCTCAGTTCGTTTGCGGTGTGCACTTTACCTGGGGTAAAATGTAGGGGGAGGGGACACTCAGTGGCGTCCTTATTTTTCGAAGCAAATAATCAAATCAGTCGGAGTCCTAGGGCCTAAGCGTTGGTCTTAGAGGATCTATAACATGCTAATTGAAGTTACTAACAGAAAAAAAAGTAAGTTAGAGCGTCGGAAAATAAGGGCACCACTGAGTGCCAACCCCCCCCCCCCCTCTCCCCCTCCCCCACTACTTTTTTCCCCTTTATGTGTTGTTGAAGACCCTGTTATGATAGTAGACTACAATAAAACTGCTTCTTCCACAGGCATAGCAAACGCTTCAAAAATAAAAAAGGATCACATACCCAGAGTATACACGCGGAAAAAGGGAGACATCCTAACGCTTCAAACTATTTATATGAATACATTTGTTAAGTCATACTTGGGCTGAAATAGGAGCAGTCGATGCGGCTTCTCTTCCATTTTCGACCTCGTACACTTCCGAAACAACGATATCATGTGCTTGCAGACATGTCTAAAGAGAAAAAGGAAGAACTGCGGTTTTCTTCAGTATGATGCGATTACTTCATGCATAAATATTAGCACTCGTATTTGGTAGCCAAAAATCAGGAAAAATTTGCACATACAGACTAACATCTAACCTGGAGAGAGCACTGTTGCAGCGAATACCCCGCTGCTCATTTCTGGTTTCGCACCTACACAAGCAACAAACAGAGGGACGACAAGAGGGGGTGGCGAATCGTATGCTTGTCGGGGTTTTTTTTAATTTTCCATTGTGTTTACCTTTTCCTTATTTATTATTATTTACTACTGCCATTTGTAATTACTTAGTTTCTTTTTATCGTTTCTTTTCTGTTATCTTAACTACTTATCTACCTTATGTATGCACTAATGTACATATACCAATGAGAGATTCTGTGCCTTCCTTCCTTAATGACTAGTTCCGGGGAAAGCACTTACAAAAGTCTTTTTGTGAATCCGACTAACAGCAGGTGTCAGTACACTGAAATAGTGTATACAGAATGTTATGTATTTCTTGCATACTGTTACTGTGGGTAGTCGTTTCATAATGATGCACTTTAGATTTCGTAAGTTTGAATTCGAATTGTACCGGTTAGTCATGTATGCGCCAGGCACTAGTACAGTGCGATCGGCAAGGCCCAAGGCACTAGTACAGTGCGATCGAGACGACAGTATCTCCGAGCGTATTTCTCGGAAGTAGAGACGGTTGTAGTCGAATCACTAATAAGTGGGAACTCGTCGGCAAGACTCAGAGCTCCCATAGGGTCTCAGCGGGAGGATCCAAGCCTAAGCGGTTCAGAAGGCGTACGTGGCGTCATAGAGATTGATGCAAGTAATAGCTGCACAGAACGCAGAGCTGCAGAACCGTTCGGAGCAGTAGCGCTGCATCAGACAAGGCACCCGAGGGAACAGCCAAGTGGGCGAGGTTGCGCGTGATTCCCCACTTACACTTCTAATCCTTTAATTGTATTTGTGTATTGAGGATAAAAGTTAGCCGGCTACCTTTTGTAAAGTAAAGAGAATGAAGGGACAAGGTGTTCCACTGTCATTTCTCTCTGGTGGTGATGACGCGCCCCAACTTCAACACAGGAGCGAAACAGAACTTTTTATATTTCTTTTTTTTTGCGGTCATTTTTTCAGAAGACGCATGCTTACACCCATGTTATTGCGGTACTCAAGTTCGAGCGCGTCATGGGATGAAGAAAACATGAAGAAGAATTCTAATTAGAAGCAACACAATTTATCGTGTAAGATAATAATGGTGGTGATGCTATCTGTTGAAAGCGTCATCATGGTAGAACTGGCAGTCGAATATAAACAAAATCAATGAGAATGGCTGGAAATCGAAAATAGGCAACGAATGTCTAATCCGTGTGATTTTTTTTTTGAGTTTGGAATGTTTGTAAGGGAATAATTTGGGAGATGAAGAGTACTTCTCGAACATAATATATAAAAGATTTCCTTCTTGAAATTGAGAAAGAAAACATATGGGGAATCCAGCAAGATTCTCAACCTTTTTAAATCAACCCTTTGAAGAAATGGTACGTCCCTGAACAGTGAAAATGAGGATTATGATACAAAAATTTGCTTCTACAAAACACATTTAATCTAATTGCTTGACATTTAGTACGAGCTGAGCTATTAGACAACCAGTGCGTGCTACTGACCTCGCGGACTTCTCAGCTTTTAACATTGTTTTCTAAACACAACTACTGATGTGAGAAAACAACAATGCTTAAAAAATTTCTAAGTGCCAAATCACAAAAGAAGTCTGCATACTTTGCTAGAAAGTTCGGAACTCCCTCGGCATATGTGAAAAGTGTGATCAGCGTAAGTAAAAAAAAAAAGCATTACCTGACACGTTTCTACAGTCTATAATAGCAAAAATAAGTCAATGTCAATAGTATCGATGATCGTCTGAAGGCAGTTAAGGGTAAATCTGCAATAAAATACCCGCGGCTTTAGCTGCATTCCGCAAACTTCAAGCGGTGGATTTGAAGCAAAAGAGCAAAGGAATTCATGAAGGCAATCATCGCTGAAACATATTGTCCATGGACTGCTGCTATATCCGTGATCAACATCGTCGGCTATCGATGAAGGTCAACATCCCCCCAGTTCTATATGATACAAAAAGAGAAAACCAACCATCGGTTTAGGGTACGTTCCACGTTTCCTTCGCCTTGCCTTGCTCCACGCCACCTCTTACTACAGCACTGTTGAACACGTTGCTCTTTCCCTCGTTCAAATGTTGTCTCGCAAATCTAATCGCGCGATCCACTTCGAAATTCCGCTTGTGTGATGTACGGCGCAGATCTATGGTTGTATGCAGCAACATGGTACGCCATGCAATTGGTCGGTTCAATTATCCTAGTTCGAGTCGCATTTGTCTTTTAGTGTCTGATGGAATTTGCGCCGGGGAGACAGAAAGATACATGCTTTTAATTAGCTTGTTTTGATTTTTCCTTTATATTATAGCAGGACCACGGCCATAATGGCGTTATAGCAGGACAAAGCCCATAATGCCTCTGCCGTATTGATCCGCCAGGGATGCGCCAACACGTTTGACTCTGACCGTTTGAATCGGAACCGTTGCTTCATGAACGCATGTTGGCCTATACAACAACCAGTGAGGACCCCGCCGACGTATCAAATCAGTGCCTTCACCCTCAAGAAATTGATAGCAGAGAAGGTACCAATTAATTGATCCCGGACAGGTAAAAGGCTGGCAATGGGATGGTTTCGAAACATCTATCGATCGTGCAGTCGCAGCCGAACCACTTGCCGACTGCGCTACAACCGCCCTGGAGACCAATAATTCAAAGTAGACAACTAAGTTCCCGTAACTTTGATCCTTTTCTATTCTCTGTAATTTTTCTCGATAAAGTTGTCAAGACGTGAAAGTGCCTCACAACTAAGGAAAATGAGCGAGGTGAAAGGAAACTAGAGCTCTTAGAGAAGTTAGCAATAATTCACATTCAACTATTGTCGAAGTTCGAAAAGAACTGGCTGCATTTTTAGTGAGATGCGCTACACTATATATAGGAGATCGAGTGTAGTGCATCCTTTTTTTCAGTCCTAGCTCCAAACTAGCCTTTCGCCACTCCGGCGTCAATAAATTGGTGCCAGACTTGTCTGGCAGAATGAAAACGCTTAACATATCGGATTTGACACTCGTGAAAGTGTGTAAAGGTAGAGTGGCAAGAGGATCTGCGTAGCTTGCACGATCAATGTTTTAAAGGATTCATTCCTCCGAGGCAGTTCAACTGGTATATATAAAACAGCAAGTTGTCCGTTCCCTTCTCCACCGTTCGAGACAAACGTCTCATACATTCAAAATTCATGTGCATCAATCACAAACTTGCGAAATTAAGTCAGTTCTTGCTTGCTCCTCAGACACTGCAACTTAGTCGAAATAGAGAGTACAACTGTATCTTCAAGACAATAGATGAACGTCAGAATAGCTCAAACACGGGTGACTTAAAGGCGATACCCCACGAATATGAGGTGGTACGGATTTCAGGTGGAGTATTCGTATACCGCATAGTAGATTATGGGGAGGAGAGTAATTCCATCCATTTCTTCCTAATTGCCGTAAAAAACGGCCTGGAAGATACGGCTTCGGGCGTTCTGGCCCACTTTTTTCGACCGAAGCGCGCCAGCCCTGTACGGAGCCGCATCTTCCGGGACGTTTTTAACGGCAATTAGGAAGAAATGGACGGAGTCACCCTCCTCTCCATAATCTACTATCCCTTATGAGAATACTCCACCTGAAATCTGCACCACCTCAGATTCGTGGGGTGATGCCTTTAAATTGGAGTTTTACGTAATAACGACATAAAACTTTCCTGCCGTTTTTTTCAAATGCTGCAGTAACAGAATTTTTTTCGTTGTACATTTATTCGTTCTTTCCTTAAATCTCTTTTTTCCTCTGGTTGGCAAGTTTCTAGAGCATCCAAAACCTCCCACAGCATAGAGAACGTGATGAGCTAGCAATGGCGAATAGTGTTTCGCCTCTTGGCATGCAATGCTGGAGGGAACTAGGAGAAAACACAAAGGGACGGTGAGGCAAGTGTCTGAGAAGAATTATTCTCCTTTGTACAGCTTTCTCGAACGGAATTGGTGTTCGTTCAATTGCAAACGTATGCTGGAATTGGCATTTTCTAACGTGAGCACTTGAGAGGGGAACCAACAGCTATCTCTTTGGATAACAGATACGCCACCACGCATCAGAAGGCAATGTGGTTATTCGCAACAGTCTTGGCCTTCCTCTTGCTCACCTTCTGCTTGACGCCTCGCCAATTCTACCGGGGGAACGGTCAAGAGGTACCCGTATGATGTGCCGCCGCGTATCAAGGAGGCTAATGAGCGTCGTTAATTGCACCGCGCGTCTCCTGATACCGTCATGATCGCTACAGTAGCCTGGTTGCTCCTCTTGTGCTACGTCTTCAAGACGCCCCGCCCACGCCACCCTCCCCACCCACTTCGCCGCGTCTGCCACTCTTACGACGATTTTTTTCCACCGCGCTTACAGCTCTTATGATGCGCTTTTAAAGTCGAACGGAAAGGAAAGTACCTGGTATTAAATCTTGTTTGAAGGTCTACATAAAGTGTGCTTGTAAATTAATATAAAAGAAAGGAGGAATGAAATAGGTTTGTATAAGTGATATGCCATTTACAAATGAAATTTAGAAATGCGAGTGAAAATGAAATTATCCTGTCTCGACTTATTAGGTGGAAAACACTCATCCATTTCTGGGAATGCGAGATATGTTTCAAAAAATGTCTCACTGATCGGTGTTATACTATCTTTTTTACTTTTTTTCTCTAATGATTTCTTTTTGTTTATTTAGCTGGGTAAAACTGGCATCCAACGATTAACGAAGCGCGAATAATGCCTCGCAGACATACACTGTACCTAAAGGTATATCTCGAAGATACAAAGGTCTCTGTTCGCCACTAATACAGTTAACCTGTCATATTGATTTTATGCAGAGAATGGATAGAAATGGAGCGATAAAACGAAAGAAGTTTGAAAAGCCATACAAAGGTCTGTTATATAAAACAGTATAAGACGTACAGGCAAGTATTGAAATATGTCAAATATTGGCATATTTCAATACTTGCTCTACATAAACATTATATCTATGTAAAATTTTGAAAAGGTAAAATGTAGAAAGGAGTTAAAGAATGTATACAAAGTAATAAGCGCATAATGTTGCTGTTATTATAACTGCCGCAGTTGAAAGTTGAACACGAACTCGTTGAATGGCATCGTGACAAACACATACTTATGCACTGCTAGTTTATATAGAAAACTTAGGGCATGAAATGTGTTAAATTATGAGATGTTTGAAAATATATGCGTGTTATTCTTTTCCCTGGAGCATCTTTTTGAAGTAATTTTTACCTATTCTTCTCCTTTATTCACAATAATATGCGCTTAGTTTACTATATCCGTACATCAGAATTCGCCTCGGCAATTCGTTCTCCACTCCCCCCTTCAAAATTCGCACTATCCACCGCTTCATCGCGGCGCGAACGTCGCGCGCGGCGTTGATTAGAGAACAATAGGGAGGCGGGGTGTAGGTGATCTCAGGCGGTCGTGGAGAATGTCTAGCTGATGGAGCGGCAGCCGTAATTACGCGGAGGCGCGCGGTGCCGAAGGGAGGACAGGAGCGGTCAGCCGGTTTTCACGGGTACCTCTTGTTCCGCACCCTTTCTATCGTCCCGCTGCGCTACGTTGGCAGAAAGCGAAGAATACGTAGAAAATGATCCAGAACTGTTAATGAGACCGTCTTTCTAGCGGCCCCTACCGCAACTCTATCTTAAGTCTTTTTTTTAGGTTGCACCAGAAAGAAAACCAGCAATACTATTAAAAGCAGATTGATGGGGGGGGGGGGGGGGGAAAGATAAAGGATGAAAAAGATTTAGACTATTTCGTCATCTGAATGTTCCTTAACGTTTGCACAGTCTACACTATATTAACTCCAACTATTAGTAGTGCTCGAAGACTTCCTTGCACGGCGTGCATGGAAGTCTTCGAGCACTACTAATAGTTGGAGACTGCTAGTGCGAGCTTATAAATATAACCTTATAACTACTGTGCATGGAGGCATGCACAGTAGTTATAAGGTTATATTTATAACCTCGCGGTTATAAGGACGTTGGCTAGCCACCCAGACGATACTAGCTATATTGATTTTGCATTGTGTACAAACTTTGTTTTCGTTTGCGCCCATTTCCGAGTTAAGTTAAAAACAATTCCTTTACACGCTCCGCAAATTTACATGCACCATTCTATATTTCAGATAATAGGGTTTAGGCAATAGCGTTTGATAGCGGTTTTTTGGTAATTACTAGAGCTTTTTCCATTATTGAAACTGAAATGAAGTGGAAAAGAAGGTCTTCGGTTACCTTATAGCGACCGTTCTCCAAAGAAGAAGAATTTTCTAAGAACTTGAGAAAAAAGTTCAACCGTGAAGTGTAAACCAACGAGAGTACAACCAAATCGTAATAGAAGTGAAAGGAACCTTCTAAAGTCAGAAGAAAACAGAAAATGAATTACATTTCTCTTTTAGAATGGCTTTTTGATACACAAAGACAAATTCGTATCCAACAATGAGCTGAGTAACACTACTACCTTGTGGTGATACACAACTAGATGTTATTTTCGGAGCCAACAAACAACAAAAAGGTTTATTCCGGGATTCCGCGGAAGCCACATGTGGTCTTGTGGGAACGGTCCTTAGGAACCCACAACTGAATAGGTGCAGTCGAATCTGTGCCTGCACAATAAGTAGGTGTTGGCAATGGCATCAGTAAAAAAAAGAGCAAAAGTCACAGGCGAACTTTGGGGCACAGACAATCTAACACATTTTATGGTTCGCTCCGTATAAATAGAGTGCTGGTAATTTAACGTTCAAATCTCATGTTTTATCATTTCTATAATTTGTTTATGCCATTTGGGCAGTCGCTTGATGTCGTGCTGTATAATAACTAGGTTATTCTGACATTTTTGTTAGTATGTAACGAAATTCCAGAAAGCAGTAAGACGGGTCCAAACAGTGAGATGGTTATGTTGGTGTGCGGGTGACAGAAAGCGGTAAAATGGGTTGGAACGGGCCCCACGGTGTCGGATTGGTGCGCCGCAATAGAGTGGTGCTATGTTATAACTCCAACAGAATTTTTTGAGAAGTAAATGAGAGTTGTGAACTTCTTGGCCGTGAAAACAGCGTGCGTTACTTTTTTATTTTTGTATTTTTTGTATTGTATATTTCTATTCCTCTGCACGTCTTCCTCATCAGCTTGATAACATCACTTGTCCTAAAATTGGAAACACGAATGTAGACGACGATGAGGTTAACATCATTTCATGTTAGCACATCTTACTGTGCTAATTGTTGGGGAACAGAGGAAAGAAACCCACATTTTGAATAATCTTTCCAAACTGTGGCAATATTGTAGGAATATATGTGTAAAATAAAGTTCTTCGAATACTCCACAAATGTAGTACCAACGCACTTGGGAAGAAAATTATGGGATCATCACAGAAAAAATGTAATTTTGCTTTTACAGAAAATGTCACCACTTTTAATTTCTATTGAGCAGTAAAGGCGAGCAGAGGGGGACTACAAAAAGTATGATGCCCGTTCAGACTTTTTGTACGGACGCTAATATCGGTATCTCCATTCTTAACAAATCGATACTCCCAAACAAAAGCGCACAGTCAATATAGTGATGACTATCCATTGGACCTGTATCCTTACGATGTGATTGCAGAGATGTCATGCTGCTGTTAAAAATGTTTCGCACCTCATTTGACGATTAGTAGTAGAAGGAATCAATCAGACGGAAATAGATATTAACTCATTAATCTATTGATTTTAGTGATTTAAAAAGTAAAATAGCAGCTCAAATGAGAAAACGAAAGCCCGAACTAGAAGTTAAAAAACAAACAAAAAATGTCGAAGGACTTCAAACACAGAGTGCTCTACTTCAAAATCTACCTATAGTTCAACGCTGTTAATCTTCATCTTTATAAATTTGTAGAGTTGTAATAAATCATTAGTGCAAGTTATAAGGCTATTCATGAGCTGGATCGCTGAGCTGTGTGGGTAAGGAAACAGCAGTGCAATGGTCTGCTGTTATCATTAAAGGCATCACCCCACGAATCTGAGGTGGTGCAGATTTCAGGTGGAGTATTCGTATACAGGATGGGAGACTATGGAGAGGGGGGTGATTTCGTCCATTTCTTCCTAATTGCCGTAAAAAACGGCCCGGAAGATACGGCTTCATTCGTTTTGGCGCACCATTTTGTACAAGAGGTTCGATTGGAGCGCGCCAGTCTTGTGCGGCACCGCATCTTCCGAGCTGTTTTTTACGGCAATTAGGAAGAAATGGACGGAATCACCTTCCTCTCCGTAGTCTCCCATCCCGTATACGAATACTCCACCTGAAATCTTCACCACCTCAGATTCGTGGGGTGATGCCTTTAAAGGCAGCAAACCACGAATCTGGAGTGGGTCGGATTTCAGGTGGAGTATCCGTATACAACTTCGTAGATTATGGAGAGGAGGGTGGCTCCGCTTATCTCTCCCTGCATCACTGCAAACAGCCGCCTCTAGAATGCTGTCTTATACGACGCCATCTATTGCAACGCTCCACCCCTTGCGCCGTCTCCGCATTCAGGGGCCGGCTGCTTTCAGTGATTCAGGGAGAGATGAACGGAACCACCCAGGTCTCCAAAACCTACAACCGCGTATACGGATACTCCACATGAAATTCGTACCACCCCAGATTCGTGGTATGCTGCCTTTAACTAACTGCTGCGTAGCGCAATTACCGATAATAGTTGCAAACCGCTTCCCTTAAAGGCATCACCCCATAAATCTGGGGTGGACGGAGTCGTAGATTATGGAGAGAGGGGTGACTCCGTCCATTTCTTTCTAATTGCCGCAAAAAACGGCCCGGAAGATATGACTTCAAGCGTTTCGGCGCGCTACCTTCTACAACGAGTTCGATTGGAGCGCACCAGCCTTGTGCACGCGCCGCATCTTTCGGGCCGTTTTTTTCGGCAATTAGAAAGAAATGGACAGAATCACCCTCCTCTCCATAATCTACGACCCCGTACAGGAACTCTCCACCTGAAACCCGCGCACCACCTCAGATTTGTGGGGTGATGCCTTTAATGTGGCCTTAGGAGCAAAACATACGATAGAACTAAAGAAATATGGCATTACTGAAAACATATAAGCGCTAGTGACGAAGAAACTATGAAAAAGGAACTATGAAAAACAAAAAAAAGTGCAGAAAGTTATCCGCATACAATAGTGAGAGCTGGTGCACGCCTATATCGAGGACGCGTCACGTCATTTTGCTATAAGATGTCTTACGCCGACTTTATAATTCTATGTAAGGGAAATATGTGTTTCTGAAACGAATAAGCAGCTATGCTCTGCTTTTTTTTTTCTTAAGCCGAAATTTTGGATCTCACTTAGAGCTAGAAAACCGTAGAACGAAGGTCTCAAAAACAAAGAGAATTTACAGTCAAAGAGAGATTAAGCCCTCCAGTTCGTGTGTAGCTCCAATGACTTAGAGGGTGGAGTTTTCTGTCTAGGAAATGAATAATTGTATAAGAGAAATGTCCACAACAGAAAACTACTGATCAGGAAGAAGAAGCAATCAAGAGTATATTAACAAAGAAGTAAAGACTGTTGAGGAAATGACGTTGCCAGCTTACCTCCACATCGTTTAAATGCATCAGTTGCTTTAACTCTAATGCTTCTGGAGTCGGTGTGGGCAAGGAATCAATTTCAGCTACGATCTGAACACAGAATTCTGAGCATTATTGATGAGATTTACAAGGAGAGAGAATACCACTGAACTTTAACATCAGGATAGTTTGCGTAACATAACAATAAGAAGCAGATTTACGTCACTGAGTTGTAGTTTATGACTAGACTTTACGACTACGACTGAATTCAAACACGCTCCTATCTAAATTTGCACCCGGCAGCGGGAGGCTCCGCCCCTTGGACCAATGCTAACGGGACAGCGAAATTCAAAATGGTACACCGAGTAACTACTTCCTCTGTTGCATCAGAGGAATATGCTTAGAGAAAGGTAGAAAATGAGTGCATTACGACGTTTCACGTACTCTTACCCCAAGAGAAACGAGGAGAATATCACAATAAACTTTAATTCAAGAAAAAAAGGAAGTATGATATATTGTTTTGAATTATTTTCTTGTCTTGATTATGATTATTTTGTCTTGTTTTTCTGTCCTTTAAAGTTGTATTTTTGTGCTTTTTCTTGGTTTTATGTCTACTTTATTCTTTTTTCTCCTCTGAAAGGCTTATAGTTCTAACTTTCTTTTAAATTCATGCAGCATGTTTTATATGGTACCTTGTACCACTCGTTTACTTCATTCGTGTTTGTTTCATTTTCGTGTGTCTCACTGTCCTTACATCCATTCTTGTTTCTGTTTCTGCTTTTCACTCTTTCTTCTTAAAGTCACTCTCCTTTTTTTTATTCTGTCTTTACTTCCCAGCATGTAATTCCGCTGCTTACTTTGCTCCTAGCTAGCGAATGCGTCCTGCATGATAATCGACACTTAAATCACGTTAATATATGAAAAGAACATCGAAGGTATAGGAACACAATTCAATTCGCACAGAAAAAAGTAGTGGGGGCTCCTCAAGTGAACGTAAAGACTCTTTCCCAGTATCTGGATGATACATCTCCAAAACTGGTGAGATAATGAAAAAAGTAAAGAAGAAAAAAGAAACTCAGCGCGATCCATGAGGAAATCTAGGCGGCGTTTTCAGACTTTACTTGAAGTTTCAACTTGTAAATATTTTCAATCGACTTTGTTTTTGGTGTCTTTGGACTTCCTTTCAATTTTTTTTCTTTGGAAGAGCAGCTTTCTGCTACTATTTAACCGATTTTGGAGACAGAGAGAGAAATCAAACTATCTTCATATTCAAAGTTAGGCCTAGCGCTATTTATAGAAAGCAAACGTGCGATATTTGCCCACGGTGAATGCTTTTCTAAACATTGAATCCTAAAGTTTCACTTGATATCCGTTTTACGCCTGTGCGAAAGTATGACTACTCATTTGTGTCTCCGAATTTTACCAGTTTCCAACCTCGAACCTCTGACAATCAAATCAAAGCTATTGAGGCACTTTGGCACTGGTGATGCTATTACGTAGTGGGAAAAATTGAAAAAAAGTGAAGAACATAACGTCGTTTCTTCTCCTTTTACTAAAGCTAAAACAGTAGCGAGGTTAAAAGCGAGTGTCCAGGTACTGTGCCAGTACTTGATATTATGGGAATCGAATGAAAACGGCAATGAAGTTGATTACATTGGAAGCAGTCCGCCTAAAAACAAATAGAATGAAAATAAAACAAATAAAGTAAAACAGGGATGTAATAGACGAGAAAGAGAATGAAAACTCAAATTAAATAAATGAAAGTAACAAATAAGGAGATCAACATAAGAACAAATGGAACAACGAGAAGAAAACTGAACAGAGAAAGAGCAAAAGATGTCAACTATGCAGTTACTTGAAGTAATCGTCGTTAGCTGCATGATAAGGATCGAAAAACCTAAGCTCCAATTTCATCCCTTACTCGGATTGAAATTCGGAGATCATACTTCCTTTATTTCTTGAATTAAAGGCATCACCCCACCAATCTGAGGTGGTACGGATTTCAGGTGGAGTATTCGTATACGGGATCGTAGATTATGAAGAGAAGGATGATTCCGTCCATTTCCTCCTAATTGCCGTAAAAAAACGGCCCGGAAGATACGGCTTCGAGCGTTCCGGCGCGCTATTTTTTACAACGAGTTCGATTGGAGCACCCCAGCCCTGTGCACGCACAACATGTCCCATGCCGTTTTTTACGGCAATTAGGAAGAAATGGACGGAATTACCCCCTCTCCGTAATCTACTATGCCGTATACGAATACTCCGCCTGAAATCCGTACCACCTCAGATTCGTGGAGTGATGCCTTTAAAGATGATTGTGATATTCTCCTCGTTTCTTTTGAGGTAAGAGTACGTGAACATCGTAAGGCACTCATTTTCTACCTTTCTCTCACTTTATTCCTCTGATACAACAGAAGTAGTTACTCGGTGTACCATTTTGAATTTCGCGGCGCGTTAGCATTGGTCCAAGGGGCGAAGCCTCCCGCAGCCGGGTGTATGTTTAGATACGAGTTTCAAACACTAACTGTAAATGCATCTATCAAGATTCCAATCTTTATCTTCAAAACAATATTTCCAAAATTCTTCTAGGCACATCCGCTGAGTAAAAGTACGGGACAATTAATCAGACGGGATAAGTGTTAGTTGTAGAGTAGTGCGGAAAGAATACACTGATCGCAGCGGACAGGGAGCGCCTTCGTCATCCTTCTCAAGAAAACTAAATTGTGACATGAGAAAACCAGACCGTCAACACAAAGGCGTACGAAAAATCTTCGACAAACAAAGCAGGAAAAGTGGTACTTGGACAAACAGCTGCAGAAAATCTTGCATGTATGATTGAAGAGATGGGACTGGAACGAAATGAAAAACAAAACTCGAACTCACATCGCGATAAAGTGCACACGCTTCTTGTTCAGAGAGAACAGGCTGGCAACGTAGTTGCGAAATCCGATCATACAACTAGAAAATAGCAAATAGAATACGTTCCAATTTACGATTGCCAGCAAACCTGCCTAATGTAGATCTCGTTGCAAGCTTATAATTCAGTATAGAGTCCCCCAAACAATTAGGTTCTATCGGGACTCATACGCTGTAACAGACAGCAACTGATAGCAACTGACGGTGACAAAACATCAACTTGCCACTGAGGATACAGAAATAAAATAAGAATGTGGAACATTACCCCACTCTGGAGGTTTCTCTTTACCCGCTAACCACTTCAAAAATTATTAAAAGTGAGGTAGCTTTGATTTCAGAATTCTGTGAATCTTTGGACCTGCTATATTTAGTTCATATTAATACAACTTATGCTGCTGTAATGAGAACATGGTGAATTCGATATTCCTTTCAAACAGAAGAAAAATGTGAATGTCCCATACCAATGCCCAAGTGGTCGTAAGGCGGGGGCTGCTCGTCCTGTGCAGAAACGATCTGGACGTTTTCTGCACACTCGTTATCCTTGTTGCAGTCACATGAATGTTCTGCAGTACTAGGAATGGGGTTCCGTGGGGAATCACGACAGCAAAAACCACGATCACTCGCAGCGCCGATGCACAATACACAGATGGTAAAAGTCAAGAATGATCCAATGAGAAGTGCTAGAAGACTGTGGTGAAACAACGTCGAGTCCATGGGCCAAAAAGACACCATCTGGCTTATCTAGAGGCGGGACTACACCTCGATGTTGCAGATACGCTTTAGTGGAAAATAAACAGTTCCATCCAAACTTCGCTAATTCTAACACTGTTTGAGAGTCACCCCAACAAACTCACCTGTTGAGGGACGGTGACTTTAGCGACCTGCGAGTTGTGCGCCATGCTGCGCGCACACTGCCAGCATTGATTTGGGCGCCGACTCGACGCCGCCCACTCCATCCGGTCAATCGATATTCATCGTAATTGCGCCCATTAACTGCTTCAATACTTAATGTGCACTACGTTGAGTTTAGCGGAAATCCGCTGGACATGTGCGCAAGTTTTTCGCTCGTAATCTGACCCTTCATCGCACTGCCTACCTAGGATCTAATTCTAGTGGATTCTCTCTGTTAAGTCTTTCATTCCAGTTGGTATAACCCTGAAGTTAAGTCTTGTATGATGTTTGTATCTGCATTTCTTTCTGAAAATATCGGGTTTACTGGGAATGTGACCAATATAAGAGCAAAAAGTGAGGTGCTCAGTAGAAAGTTCGTGCGTGAGATGCTACACAAATGTCCAGACCTTGTAGCAGTCACAAGAGTTAAGAACGAAACCTAACTACGTCATGGGGCAGTCTCAGCGATTAGAACTCAGTAGAGCGCAATGCTCAGTGCGGTCTTACGATGCGAATGAAGGCAAGTGTGTACAAGTCCAAGTACACTGCGTGTTAGGAAGAAGCCTTGCCTAGTAAGCCACTGAAATTCACATGTAATAAGTAATTGTATTCCCACAAATTGTTTCCCACCAGGTACAGTTTCTGAAATATCTAGAGATCATGGAAGAGGATCGTCGCTCAGGCCTGCTTCATTTCCATAATGGCTGCTGCCAACTTCCAACCTGTTCGTGATTTCGCTGCGATTACTACTTGGCGGGGCGGGTGTAGTGTAGCGGCTAGAGGTTCCGCTTCCTGCACGATCGATTGGAGGTTCGAATCGGACCTAGTGCTCACCAAGCCTTTCTTCCCTCCGGGGTCGATAAATTGGTATCAGACTTGTCTGGGAAGATAAAAACACTGACTTGACACATCGGCTAGCCACCGCAAGTCATTGTATGAGCCAGTTACACGTTCTTGAACCTCAAATGATTCTAAATTGAAGTGAACGTGGGGCGCATCCCAAGCGGATTGATTAACGCCAGGAACTTTATCCTTTATCCTTACTACTTGGCGAAGGTTGCATCGAAGTCGAAGGAACAGCGTGGCGAATGCCCGCTGATCGTGAATTGCTGTGGAAGGAGCGGCCTTGCCCCAACGTGGAAGTCCCTTTAAAATCGCCAAGCAAGCGAATGTGAACAACCTTCATAGAGGTTAACCTAACTAGAGTTAACCTCTATGAAGGACCAAATTGCGAGTACAAATCGAAAATGTGTAGATTAAAGTTGTTTCATGCATGCTTGGCGATCGCACATTGCTATGGAATCCATCTGTTTTTTGTAAGTAATACATGGTATGACTTAGCTATTTACTTCTGGTAAGCTTGTTTGGTAAAGATAAAGCAGTAGTAGTTCCAGCTCTGTCTTCCTTTTTCTTAGTAGCTTTAACTTACATGTTTTTGCGCCTTTGGGCATTCGCTATAACAGTACCGTTCGATCCTGTCGCGTCAGAGTCCCCCCAACTACATTTTACATCAGAACGGTACCAAAAACAAAAAATCACGGCACAGTATCAAACAAACCGGCAGGAAAAACCGCAGTAACAGGACAATAGAACTGGCAGATTTTTCCTCCTAGCACGTGCAACGAAAAAAGGAGTGAACTGAATAAGATCGTCTCAAAAAAGATAATAGTGCTGCGGACACGGCTCAAAAAAATATCCAATGTGTATAGTGAAAGAGTGAAAACCGACCGGGCAAGAAGTTCCCCCTAAGATTTTTATGACGATATTTTGAAGTCAATATTGGAATAAAATTCACGTCATACAACGAGAGAAAAGCTCAACACGGCACGATCACAATAAATCATCAACACAATAAATGTATGAAAAACCTAACAATTGCCCGTGTCATGATGTTGAGTAATGATGATGTCAACACTGTTCCTTATCTGAACCCATCCGGATTTTCGAGCATGCCTCGATCATGCTTCTGCGGAACAATTAGCGATGGTTTGAGGAAGAAATTTGCCCTCGTGTTGCTACTTAAATAATTGACTATGCTCACCTGCTTCTAAATATCATACACTGCATAATCAGCCACGTTATGATTCACGAGCTGCTAAATTGTTCTGATGAATCAGACTCACCTTTTGAAATTTTTGATGTGAGGTTATCTCAAATTTGCAACTGTACCAGAAGCAAGAGAAATCATCAAAGTAAGAGAGGAAGGTAAGTCCCAAGCTTTTTTTATAGCCTAATTTATTTCCGGACAAATGGACCCTCTGTATCTCTGACCTCTTATATGAAAAGAGCCAATTTGATACAATTTTTAGACTTCCTGAAGGTAAAGTCTAGACAAAACTCGCTCCCGTCGTCTTTTTACAAAACAACACAAAATGATATATACTTCTAACTACATTCTTTTTAATTTATTCAGTAATTTCGACAACTTACCATTCTTCTTTACACGTCTCTTTATAAGAGTGTAGTTCTTTGCACCTCTACGGCCAGATGAATATCTAAGGCGGTTATTTGCGTCTCCATGAACGACTGGAGCGCGACCTTATCGAGGTACGTTTGCGTATCCAATGGCATATCCACTGGGCATGTAACTTCTCGGAGGCATTCGCGGAGATTCTGCCGGGACTTTCTTTACCGTTTCCTCAGACTCTCGGTACTTCATTGTGGGGATTACCATTCTTCAACCGCTGCTCACCTTCAACGAATGCACGCTGTCTGCTAGGTTTGTGTTCGTCTCAGAGTAGTGCAAAAAGGTAACGTGTGTTCTCGTTGAACATTAGAGCGCGTAGGGCTTTATAGTTCTCGCAATGAAGTTTCCAAATCCGGAGAATCCGAACGATGCGATGGCTGAAGCTGACGAGGACCGGAAAACAACACCACTTGACTATAATTACACACAACTGTTTAGACTTGATATTTACCATTTAAAGGCTGCGTATCACGATTTTGACGTGGTGCGGAATCCACAACGAAAGCGTACAGTTCGTTAAAACTGCGAGAAAGACTGCGCCTTTTTTGCGACGATTTCAATTGCAACGCGCCAATCCGCGCTGCATCCAAGTTCAAGCGGTCAAGGATCGATGATGCTTTCTCACCAGATTATTCAAGTGAGACAAATGAACAGACTGCTGAGGGGACCAGAGTGTGTACACAGAGGCACGCCCTAACGTGCCTGGTAGGAACTAAAGCGATTCCTATGCCATTTTTTTAATTAGGTTAGTGAAAGATGAGCGGAACTACATTGAGCTCCGCAATCTAATATTCGAATTCTATGCTTTCACTGTGGGTTCCGTATCACGTCGAAATTGTGATTACGCTGCCCTTAAGACTAATTCTATGTATGAAGCATTTTGAAATGTACACTACAGGGTACGGTCTAAGCAGTGATACCATATTCTGGTAATGTGATCCTAATATAGATCCTATATGTAAAAAGTGTTCATTCATGTCATGTTCTTATCGAAGACAGAACGCATAGAACTACTTAGCACTTACCTCTTGACACTAATTCTCCTCATCTGGTATTTTGAAGCTACCTATACACGTTAACACTTCTTTAGCATCACCAACTTCTCTATCTCTTCTGCTTTCCTTTTTTGATTAAAAAAAAACTAACAAATTTGTAATCTAACTTTTGGCACTTTGTAACATCAGCATATATCAGCACAGGAATGATGTCATTGATCATTCGCTTCCGAACTTGTTCTCCTCAGATGTGTAAGTAAAAGTATCTAGAAATCATGTTGTTAGACCCAGTGCTGGAATCGAAATAATTGTTTCCAGATATTTTGGGAACACCAATCGAAGCAAATCTATCTAACGGCAGGAACCGAAAGCAGAGGTTTGTGCTGTTGAGAAGCACGTCGAAAGATTCAACAATCATGCACTACTTTGTTTGAGCAAAACCAAGATTGTTATTCATCTTTATTCTGGCTCACGTTTTGACGTCATCACCTTCTTCAGAGCCTGGAAAATCAAAGACACATGTAATCTATCCCTTCAAACGCCTCATCACACCACAAGATATGACTTAGCAAAGAGACTGCTCAAAGATAAAGTCAGAGAAGCAGATTACAATAGCGATCACCTTGATAGCCGACTTTGCGAGACAACGAACAGCGTCGCATGTCCGAGTGGTAGGCAAGGGGACTGCGTGGTATCGGGAATTATCTATCTGACCATCTGTCAGCTATGTGGGGTTGACTACGTTGGCGAAACAGGAAGAGCACTATGTACGCGGGTCAGGGAGCATGTAGATAGGCTTGTAAAATCAAAATCGTCGACATGTAAAATCAAAATCACTCGGACATGCGACGCTGTTCGCTGTTCTTTAGGTGGTCAACGCAGACAGTGTCATGGAAACACCCATTTCAACATAGCAGTCACGATCTTGGCACACGAATACGACGTTCTGGAGCAGAAAACAAGTGGAAACGTTCTACATAAAAGCCAAAAGTGCAACTATGAAGGAATAATGCATCGCTGTGACCAACGAGCTGGAGCCGTATCAAGAGCTATGTGGGTTTTGACCTATGGGGTCAGATGCAAGGGGCATCGTTATTGGTTACTATTAGCGGCGCAACTCAAACAGGCGGTAGTCTGCTAATATCGCGGTTTAACGGCTATCAAGGTGAGCGCTATTGTGGTCTGCTTCTCTGACGTTGTCTTTGAGCAACTGCTATTAGCTAAGTTTTATCTTGTGCTGTGATGAGGCGTTTGAGGGGACAAATTAAATATGTTTGGTAAGACCTGTTCCGCGGATTCCTCGGAATTGGTTCATGTAACGGTGTCAGAAAGCGATAAATTGAGGGAGACGTGTTCCAAATGGGGTCGCGTATACAAGTCTGATTGCTACCTGCACGTGGTGGCCCTGCTTTAACTAAACGCAGTTAGGCGTTCGAGTGTGCGCATTGGGAATGTATGAGTTATAAGACCTGCACTGTTATATGGCGAAAGATTCCGATACAATGCAAAAAGCATGCTTTTACGATGTGCTGGACTGTCGTCCAGCACATCGTAAAAGCCCACAATCTGGAAGGTCAACTGCCTGAAGGGATGAAATCTTTGGCAACAACCATTCGTTTCGTCACGCTGAAGTGCCGAACACTATCGGGTGGACCCCAACAAACCGTCCTGTCTAGGCTTCTGCGATATCCCTCTGCGCCGTTTGCTGCACTGCGGGAAATATGCATGGGAGATCGGCCAGTCATCAACATCAAAAATTACGCCATATTCTGCTGCGATGCTGATGAGGGGGGACGGTAAAGAGGGTCCCGGCGGATTCTCCGCGAATGCCTCCGAGACATAACGTGCCCAGTGGGTATGCCGGCGGATACGCGAACATATCTCGACGAGGTCACGCTCCAGTCGCTCATGAAGACGCAAACAACCGCCATAGATGTCCTTCCTACCACAGAGACGCAGAAAACTGCGCAGTTACAAGGAAATATGTAAAGAAGAGTGGTGTGAGCTGTCGAAATGACCGAATAAGTCAAAAAATTATAGCGTTAGATAGAAGTACATGGGATTTTGTATGGTGTTCTAATAAAGAAAGGCAGTGAGTTTGTCTTCATATCACCTTCAGAAAGTCTAGAAATCTTACCAAATTTGAACTCTTTTTCTTCCTGTGAATTCTCGGAAGTCAGAGATACAGAAGGTCCCTCTGTCCAGAAATAAGTTAGACTACAAAAAAGCTTGGGAGTTACATGATAACGTTAATTCTCATTACTTTTGAGTTACTTTTGAGAGCTGGGATGTTCCGTTTTAACGAAAATTTTTATGCACGTAATTTAAAGCTATTAAATACATCCTTACCTCAAACTTCTCGTGAGGATTTCTCTTGCTTCTGGTACGATTACTAAATTGAGGTCACCTCACGTTACAAAATTGCAGTGAATGTGTCTGATTCTCCAGAACAATTCAACAGATAGTGAATTATATCCTAGCCAGTGACGCAGCGTATGATTGGCGGTAGGTAAGCAGAGTCAGTTATTTAGGTGCCAACGAAAGTGAATCTCTTTAGAGACACGCACCATCGCTGGTTGCCCTGACGAGACATGGTCAGGGCATGCTGGAAATTCTGCCGGGACCCTCCTTGCACGCACCTGCTGATGAGGGGTGCTGTGTCCTTGCTTGAGTTGTAAAGATGGCTTACTGTTCCGCGTACTTGCTCACTAACTAAACCAAAATCAGGCAACTGTGCCGAACATTGCTACGTACATTGAGCTGGTGAATAAGAACCTCTCAACACATGGAAATAACATACAATGGCAATAACACAATATGCACAACTACATGAACTAACATAGTTAACATCTGTACGGCTCCAACAAAAAGAAAGTAATTGGCTGCGCGATAGCTGTGACGAACGATTACAGCAACCTGGTGGAGGGATTTGGCTCAACGTCGTCTAGATGCGCGTTCGTATGACTGCGGGATCGCAGAGGGCGTAAACTCCGGATCGTAAGTGCCCACGCACCTACGGAAATCGCTGAGTACAACAGTACGGACGCCTTCTACGACGAAATCAATGTGTTGATGTCTAAAAATATCCAGCCGGCAGATGGTCATTGTTGGAATCGATGCAAATGCGAAGATAGGACTTGAACAGCAATCCGATGTGCACCGAGATATTATCCAGCGAGAGCGCACATTGGACAACGGTGACCGTCTGGTGGACTTATGTGAACAGACGAGCCTCATCGTCACTTCCACGTTTAATAGGAATTATCGACGCTATCAGCTCACGCGGCAAGGTTTAACGCTTTTAACGCCTGAAGAGCAGCGCAAGCTCTCGTCAGGCGTTAAAAGAGCGTTAAAAGATGAGGACTCAAACTTCAGCTCAACTACATTCTGAAGAGGAACATTCCTCCGTCGGATATCCGAAAATCCAGAGCTCTTTGGGACTTCGCTTTCGACTCTGACCACCGTCCAGTTCTTTTCAGCCTTAAGATACGGGCCCGCTAGAGGAACCAAGGAGTACGTCCTCAACCGAGAATCGACATGGCAGGTCTGAAAGACGAAGAATGCAGAACGAATTTCCGCCAACGTGTGTCTATTCATGTTGGAGTACGAACCAGGAAGAAGCTTTGCGATGCGGATTTCTTTACGAAGTGCATCAAGGAGGCTGCAAACGAAACAGTTCCGGTTCAGATGCTGCAGAAGAAGTTTGCCTTTGCATCTGCGGAGACAAGATCCACATACAATTCTGTATGTGCCGCCCGCAGCATTGGTGACTCCAACCAGGAAAAGCGTCTTAGAAGGAAGCTGCGTCGTCAACTGCAACAAGACCGCGATAACGAGTGGACGTCAAGAGCGATGGAGTTTGAAGAGGCGTGGAAGGACAAGAATCCGCGGAAAGGCTATGTTTCATTAAAGCAGTATGGCCGCAAGATGAAAAGATGTTCACCAGTCCTCAACACTGCCAATGGAAAGGCTGTCGGTGAAGCAACCCTTCTAATTTGAAAGGATCACTTCAAGACCTTGCTGAACTGGCAAGCGCCGTCAGCTCCTGAACTCGAGCACGCTCATAGGAAGAAATATGCGGTTAACGAAGAACCACCGACCGAGTGGGAGGTTCTGGTCCATATCCAAAAGATGAAAAATGGAAAATCTGGTGGAGACGATGCGATTAGCCCACAAATACTGAAATATCTTCCTCCGTAAATGATAAATGTATAATGACAAAGATCATCCGTTCAATGTGGATAGACGAAAAGATACCTATCTTGCGAAGACTCGCTATCATAATTCCTCTTTACAAGAAGTTATCCGTCACGGACCCTAGAAATTACCGAGGAATGCTGCGTGTTATGTACAAGGTACTGAAGCTGATTTTCCTGGACCGACTTATTAAACATCGTGAAGAAACAACGCGCGACAGCAAGTTGGCTTTCGTCGTGGCCGATCTACGATTGACCAGGTGTTCATCGTCAGAAGAGTGATCGAAATCTGGCAGCGGTAATCGAAGCCAGAGCAATTAGCCTTTCTTTACTTTGAAGACCTTTTCGACTCTCCTGATCGAGGCCGTCTTCTCAACCCGCTTCGCCACGAGGGAGTCCCAGGAAAGTTCGTTCGCTTGCTTGATAACATGAATCAACGAACAACTGCTGCAGTTCGAACAACCGCCCGGATATACAACACCATTCGAGGTGGAAACTGGAGTAAGACAAGGAACAATGGCAAGGTCCTTAATGTTCAATTTCGCTATCGACGACAACATGTGAAGGACAGTCGATCACTGAACATCATAAAGAAGTGTCCTGCTGATATCGTCTTAGCACCATCAAGTTGCCTCTTGACTGATCTCGAGTACGCCGACGATGTTATTATATTCACGAAAAGCACTACGAAACTTCAACATGTTCTCAGTCTTGTATCGAAATTGGCTGCAGCCTATGGATTACGTGTACGCCCTGGTAAATGCAAGCAGATGTGGATCTCTACGAGACGTCAAGCGGGAATCAGGGTGGACGGACAACCGATAGAACTCGTCGATAAATTCTGTTACCTGGCTGTATACTGAAGAACAACGGCAGCTACGAGAGATATGTTTAGCAAAGATGCGCTAAGGCCATTTCTGCATTCAGCTTCTTGACGAAATGCCTGTGTTCCACCCCAATTACTAACAAAGTCAAGCTGCGAATCCATTTTTCTGATATTCGCCCTATCACGATGTACGGATCAGAGACAGCACCGTCGACGGTGATGGAGAGGCTAGATTCCCGCGGAAAGGAAGTTTCTTAAACGTCTGTTTGACTACTTCTGGGCTAGTGTAGGTCACAATGAAGATTTTTACACGCAAATGTGGTGTGGTGTACCGACAGATGATGTGGAAGGTATCAACATCTTGCACCGCCATCGAAAGTGTATACAGAAAATCGTCTTCGCCTCTTTGATCATTTATTAAGGAGACCAGTAGATCGCATTCTTTAACGAATTTTGAGGAGTTTGTCGGGTTCAAGAAGAAGCCACCTCGAGAAAACGGAAGTTCTGAACTGGAGTGGTGAAAGAGGACTTGAGGGGAGTCGGAGGAAGTCGAGTGTTCCAACTGGTGATACATCTCTCAGTATTGCCCACGTTCGACTGTCCTTGATTCTTGACATGTTCAATACGTAGCTTTTTTTATTGGTTTGCTTGAGCCGTGGATAAGATTGTTATTGATTTATTGTTAATGCTAGCATTTCGGCGTTTTCGCCTTCGTCAGAGCCTTGAAAAATCAAAGCCACTAGTGATTTGTTTTCTCAAGCGTCTTATCACCCTACAGAAAGCATCCTAATGGTAGGTAAACTCAAACAGCAACACATTGGCAAATGCTTACCTCATTTGTTGGTGACGCAACAGACCACAACGTACGATGACTACGAATCACAAGTGTTTTTATAGGGACCTCATGGCCCGCCCAGTAGATCAATACCCGCACAGATTTTGATATGGGGCTAGTTCCTTTGTGATCGCAATGCACTCATTCTTCCTGTTCATTTTTGGACTTTTGTCGGCGATCCAAATTGCCTCTGGTGGTCTGCGTGCAATAATTTCGGACTTGAACGATAAATAACCTCAACCTCTATTTCGGAGTTTTGATGGTTTACTCTAAGGTGTGCTTCAAGCGGGGTGGACAGTTTAGATTTTGCGAGTCCATCTAAATTCTTCTTGTGCCGAACAAACAGTGGGCGTCCCGTTTCCCGTTTGAGGTAACCATTAGCCAATGTGTTGCTGTTTGAGTTAACCCACCGTTTGGATGCTTTCTGTAGGGTGATAAGGCGCTTGAGAAAATAAATCACTAATGACTCTGATAAAAACACTGACTTGATCATCGGGTAGCCCCTGCAAGCCATTGTATAGACTAATACGCGTTCCCACACCTCAACGATTACGAATTCCAGTAAAACGCGCTGGCGCATCCTAAGTGGATTGATATTACTTCAATGTCCTGATTTTTTCAGGCTCTAGCAAAGGCGAGAAGGCCGAAACGTCAGCTGTTAATAAAAATCAATACCAATCTTGGCCACAAATAAAAAAAAATAGATAGAACCTATTCCAAAGGGTTTCGCGGCATCGGTTCATGTAACGGCGCCTGAACGCGATAAAATTTGCATTTTGTTGTTATATTACTGATAACTGTGACAGGACACAGGCAACGAGTGCTCTTGCCACAGTCATCTAAACATGCTGAGATCAGTGTTACTGTCAGTGGTTCAAGAGAAGTTGCGTGCACGACATAACCTTAATTAGTTATTGGCCGTAGGCCCCGTTAATGTGCCCACTTTTTGCACTTAACTGCGGGAAACGGTGTAGAAGTTCGCTGAAGTTTTCCACGAAAGCTTCCAAATCATCACGTATTCGGTGGATACGTAATGTCTCGGAGGGTTCCGCGGAAGCGCAAGACGCAGAGAACTACACAATTACAGGGGAATATAAAAAGAAGAACGGTAAAGACTGTTGAAATTATTGAATCAATCAAAAACAATCTACCTAATAATACACGGCAATTAGTGTTTTGATCTACTAAGAAAGGAAAGAGGCGAAATTGTCTAGACATAAAAGAAATAATGTCACTTGCGTCTCATTCCACTTGGGATGCGCTAACGCGTTTTACTGGAATTCGAAATCGTTGGGGTTTTGGAGTGCGTCTTGGCCTATACAATGACTTGCAGGGGCCGTCAAGTCAGTGTTCTTATCCCCCCCCCAAATAGGTCTGGTACCATTTTGTTGACCCCGGAGGGATGAAAGTGTTGGGTATGCATTGGGGGGGGGGGTGGTGGTTTCGAACTATCGACCGTATAGGTATTTGTCTAGATATTACATTCAGGAAGTCAAGAAATCTTATAAAATAAACTCTTCTCTGCAAGAAGTCGGAGATATAGGTCTCTTTTGTAAGCACGTATTTTATATTCATACTAAAGCTTCCTATTACTTTCTTCTGTTCATAATTGTTCACCTGTGTCACAACTACCAACAGTATTCGAACGGTTACGAATGTGAGATAAAATTACATCACAATACTTCATCTCAAAATTTCCATAAAAAAACACCAGAAAATAATCTGGTTTTCAAAACAATTCACTAACTTCTGAATTATATCCTACCAAAAAAAATAAAATTAACTAAACCAACTAATTAAAATTATAATTATATCCTAGATGCAACGTAAATTCAAAGGTGGGTATAGCAGGGTCAAAAGGACATTAAGCAAGATGAAGCATGAACCAAGGGAAGACACCATACAACGAACACGTCTCGCACAATCTCATCGCCTTCTGGCACCGTCACATGAACCGATCCCCTGGAAATAGTTGGAACAGAATTCACTAAATCTTATCCATTACTCTCACTGTCACATGGACCGATCGTCTAGAACTCGCTGAAACAGGATTCATCGAATCTTATTCATTACTGGCTCCGTTACATGAACCAATCCTCTGGAAAGAGTTGGAACAGTGTTCACCAAATCTCTTCCGTTACTCGATTCCTCACATGAACCAATCCTCTGGAACCCGTTGGAACAGGATAGATCAAATCTTGCTCGCTACTGGCACCGTCAACTGAATCGATCCCGTGGAAGTAGCTGCAACAGGGTCCACCAGATCTTATACATTACTGGCGCCGTCACATGAACCAATCCTCTGGAACCCGCTGGAACAGGATTCACCAAATATAACCTATTTCTCTCACCGTCACATGAACCAATCTTCTGGGACCTGTTGGAACAGGATTCACCAAATCTTATTCGCTGCTGGCACCGTCAACTGAATCGGTCCCCTGGAAGCAGCTGCAACAGGGTCCACCAGATCTTATCCATCACTGGCACCGTCACATGAACCGATCCTCTCATTCATTCATTCATTCATTCATTCATTCATTCATACATACATACATACATACATACATACATACATACATACATACATACATACATACATACATACATACATACATACATACATACATACATACATACATACATACATACATACATACATACATACATACATACATACATACATACATACATACATACATACATACATACATACATACATACATACATACATACATACATACATACATACATACATACATACATACATACATACATACATACATACATACATACATACATACATACATACATACATACATACATACATACATACATACATACATACATACATACATACATACATACATACATACATACATACATACATACATACATACATACATACATACATACATACATACATACATACATACATACATACATACATACATACATACATACATACATACATACATACATACATACATACATACATACATACATACATACATACATACATACATACATACATACATACATACATACATACATACATACATACATACATACATACATACATACATACATACATACATACATACATACATACATACATACATACATACATACATACATACATACATACATACATACATACATACATACATACATACATACATACATACATACATACATACATACATACATACATACATACATACATACATACATACATACATACATACATACATACATACATACATACATACATACATACATACATACATACATACATACATACATACATACATACATACATACATACATACATACATACATACATACATACATACATACATACATACATACATACATACATACATACATACATACATACATACATACATACATACATACATACATACATACATACATACATACATACATACATACATACATACATACATACATACATACATACATACATACATACATACATACATACATACATACATACATACATACATACATACATACATACATACATACATACATACATACATACATACATACATACATACATACATACATACATACATACATACATACATACATACATACATACATACATACATACATACATACATACATACATACATACATACATACATACATACATACATACATACATACATACATACATACATACATACATACATACATACATACATACATACATACATACATACATACATACATACATACATACATACATACATACATACATACATACATACATACATACATACATACATACATACATACATACATACATACATACATACATACATACATACATACATACATACATACATACATACATACATACATACATACATACATACATACATACATACATACATACATACATACATACATACATACATACATACATACATACATACATACATACATACATACATACATACATACATACATACATACATACATACATACATACATACATACATACATACATACATACATACATACATACATACATACATACATACATACATACATACATACATACATTTCATTCGTTACTTTTTGGGCCTTTCTTTTCAAATTTTATTTTCATTTTAGATTTCATCTGGTTCATGAGTGATTATGTTGAAGCGAACCGAAAGGGGTGGAGTGGTTTTCAGGAGGATCGTGTTCCAACCACAGGCTCGACTCTGTCTCCAAATGATTAGCAATCATCACAATGATAGCGCGGCATTCCCCCCACAACCTCAGCAATATGAACACCTTCGTCCGCACGTCGTCTGCGGGGACACTTTCGACAAGATGGTTTGCGCACCTCACAAAATGAAGACAATTGCTGTGAATGCTGCTGCTAAGTTCGCCTGTGTTATGGGCGACCTCGAAGAAATAAACTCTCAACGCTGACATATGCTACGTTGCACCCATCAGCTTGACGATCAATAACAACGGGTACGTAAGGTTGACCGAACCATCACGTGGTGGTCAGCCGCGTCGCAAGTATCGAGGGCAACGCGTGACAGACACGGCCTGGGACGTTCGCGGTCAGTCGATATTGCCAAGCTTTGCGTGCTGTTCGCGTTGCGAATGAGGACGCTCTGTTTCGTTGTTGCTCTTCCTTAAATAGTCGGTTTCTTACTCTCTAGCAGTCCTGGTCCCATTCAAAAAGAGAGTGAGTGGCTGGGGTCTTTTGTTGTTCCCCTGTAACGGACGTAGTAAAACAATGTCATTTTTCTGTTCTCCAGGGAAGCGATCCGTCAATCCTTACCCTTAGGTCTGCACACAAAGTAGGAAAACATGTGTGAGTAGCGATGAATTCGGAGTTAGAAGCCCCCTTTCACTTTAAGTGGATTCTTCGTGAAGTAAAACATTTTTTCCGCGTTATTGTTATGTGGTCAGTGATTCATGTTCTACGATTTCGATTCTGTTCTGTGATTCTTTTAGTGCAGAAGAAGCAGAGTGGGAATTGCTAAGCTTATTTGTTGGTTCAGAATCCGAATTCCAATTAGTTCGTAGTCCCTCAGTTTTCTGTGAAAGAAGCGAACAAGGCGTGCAGTGCAAACTCGTCGATTATTCATTCCTTTCTTTTCATAAAAAAAAATGAATAAAAATACTAGTAGATTAAAGGTCAAGAGTTCCAGCAAACCATCCCGCTAGAAGACGTCGCGGTTTCATCTGCCGATTCTGTTGTGAGGTGAAGTCGCCACAACAGAGCAGTTTTCTGCTTCTTGGAGTCTTTTCTTCAGCCTTTTTCGTTCAACTGGTGAGCTTGTCTTGACGGTAATATTCATCAGTCATCTTTAACCACGCTACTGTTGTCTTTAGAAGGGTTTCAGTGTTTCTTATCGGTACCCGTCCTTTGTTGACTTCTTAGACTTTGCAGCAATGGACTGTGTGTTAGTCACTAAGTCAAATCACGTCCTTATGTATTATCATGTATTTATGTGGTTCAGTGAGCTTACTTTACACTTTATAACTGCGGATTTTCTTTTTAGTTCTGAAGAAATGCAATTATTGAATACATTTCATGGACCAGCAACTAAAACAGCAGGAGATTTTGGTTTTTTTTTTAAATTCATTCTGATCCATCTTCACAGTTATTTCGCAGAAATAGGTTGTCTGAGCTGCATCTAGCATTGGCCACCTGGTCATTTCTTGTTTATGCAAAAGTCCTCAAGTAAAAGCAGGAAGAAACAGAATTAAGGTGTTTTCTTATTTTAAATAATGTTTATTTTAAATAATTTTAAATAAATAATAGCAGTTTATTCCTCAAGGAGCGTGGAGCATTCTAGTTCATCACAAAACGGATGCTTTGCACCCATCACATTGCTTTGAGAAGTAATTCTAGAAAAAATCAAATAAACAGCTTTCCGAACCTGTACGACAGGCGGAATCCATGTTGCAACCCTCGTTGTCTCTCCTCCGCAAATTGATCTTTCTTATGCTGTTCATCCGTCTGAATTCTGGATTTGAAGATGTTTCACGGCTTCACTGTAATATAGAAACTATTAACATCGAAAATTAGCAAGCACTTGTTCCCAAACGGTACCGTTAAAGCAGCGCAAGAACTCTGGTTAGAGTAGGATCGGTAGTTGCGGAGTGGCATTCAGAGAATAGTGGCGCATGCTGTAACATTCTTCACCTGTTGTGTTATGTCCAAGAAATATCTGTTAGCATCTGGCTTTTCGCCTAGTCACCTCACATAGTGGCTGCGCGAAAATGGAATATTGCGGATATTCACGTTTCGCTTACTACCTGATTTTGGGGGGGGGGGGGGGGAGATATCAGAGCTAATTGGGTGTAGCCGACAGAACAAGCTAAGACATGTTAACACAAAACAATTGACATTTCAAAGTTACTTACTTACTTACTTAGATACTTAGATGGCCCGTCTTCACTGGACGTGCGGGCCGCAGCATCTCTTCCACTCGTTTCGTTCCCTCGCCATTGTCATCCAAGATGTTCTCAAGCTTCGTGAGTGACGTTGACGAGGTCCTTGAGCCGTATCCAGCTGAGCTCTCAGCTGGTTCATCCGTGCAGCGAACACGTCACCCCATCTCGTTGGCGGTCTCCCTCTGGGGCGTTTAGCGTCCCTTGGGATCCACTCTAGCGTTCTTTTAGTCCATCTATCGTCGATTCTTCTCATGATGTGACCGGCCCATCTATGTTTTGCTTTCGATACATATTCCACTGGGTCGCGAAGACGGGACATTCCCCTTAAGTCGGAGCTACGAAGACCAGCAAGGTGTTGTGTACGCCGGTTAGACTTCAGGAGACATCTCTCAAGGGCTCTGTGGGTAGTAAGTAGCTTCCTAGACGTGGTAGCGGTGTCTGCCCACGTCTCCACTGCGTAACAGAGCGATGGAAGGACTGTCGAGTCGAACAGATGGGCACGAAGATCTTGGTCCGTTAGTTGGTCCGTAGCTTCCCTGACGGCTGCGAATGCTGGCCATGCTGCTCTCATTCTTCTATTCAGTTCTTCCTTCAAGTCGTTTTCCGCGTTCATAGAACGTCCAAGGTATACGTATGACGGAGTTTCCACGATTTGGGAGCCTTCAAGTTGTACTTCTCCGTCCTCGCAGTGGGCGTTCTTCATGAACTGTGTCTTCTTTCTGTTTATTCGCAGTCCTATTCTCTTCCCTGCTTCGTTCAATTCGTTGAACATCGTTTCTGCTTCATTGATACTGCTCGAAAAGAGAACGATGTCGTCCGCGAAACGAAGGTTCGAAAGAAATCTTCCATCAACATGTATGCCCCTTTCTTCCCAGGATAGTGGTTTCATTATCCATTGCAATGCAGCCGTGAACAGCTTCGGCGATATAGTATCGCCTTGTCGTACCCCCTTTCCAATGGGTATGGTGAGAGGGCGGTGGAAAAGCTGTATCCTACTCGTGCATCGTTCGTAGCAATTGGCTAATGTCCTCACATACGACGCGTCCACACCTTGATCGACCAGCGCTGACAGTATTGCATTCGTTTCTACGCTGTCAAAGGCTTTCTCATAGTCGACTAAGGTTAGAACAAGGGGCAGGCGGTATTCCCGGCAAACCTCTATGACCCTCGACACGGTCTGGATATGGTCCAAGCAGCTGAACCCCTGGCGGAATCCAACTTGTTCTTGAGGCTGAGCTTCATCCAGCGTCCTAGATATGCGTGTGAGGATGATCTTGGTGAATACTTTGTATAACACGCTGAGCAAGCATATCGGACGGTAGTTCCGAAAGTCCTCTCGGTCACCTTTCTTATGGATAAGAACGGTTCGCGAGGTCTTCCACTGGTCTGGGATCCTTTCTTTCTGAAGGTAGGATGTCATGTGCGCTGCTAAGATTACATGAAGCGGATGGCCACCAGCCCGAAGAAAGTCTGCTGATATAAAATCAGGTCCGGGGGCTGTGCCAGGTTTCATGCTCTTGATAGCGACTCGCACTTCCGAAGGGAAAATCCGTGGTGGAGCTTCATCAGTGGGGATGATCGAGCTTGACACAGGAGTTGATGAACGGAAAAGCTTCGAGTAGAACCTCTCCGTAATGATTTCCATTTCACGACGGGAAGAAGTGCGAGTCCCGTCTTCGCTCAGCAAGGCTGCTAGCGGAATATTATACTCGCCGAGATCCCTGCGGCACTTCTTTAGACTCGTTCTTTGTGCTGCTTCCAGAATCATCTTCTGCCTCTATTTCGAAAGATCCTGCTGCAACGCTTTTCTGCAGCTAATGTTTGCTACTAACCGCTCAGTGTGCGATGAATTTGGATCAAGCCTCAAAGTCCTTCTTCTCTCCAACAATTCCTTGGTGGTCTTCGAAATTCGATCCAAGTTTGTCATGCGTGGCTTCGAGGCACGCTCAACACATGCTCGTAATCTTCTGAGCAGCATCTCGTAGTCCACGTTAGGGTCCTCGACGTGCCAGTCGCCTTGGGACCAGGAGTCCTCGAGTACGCAATCGTCGTAGACTTCTTTTCTCCTTCGTTGCCGATAGCAGATGTTCTTTTCCATCGTGTGGCTAGGTCTTATTTTCGCACGAAGGAGACGGTGATCAGAACCACTACAAAAGAATGGTACTACCGAAACGTCACGTAGACACCACCTCGAGGCGATTGCCATTTTCATTCCGGTCCCCTAGTCCAAATCTTCCAATCCTGTATTCCTCTTCTGTGGCCTTTCCTAGTTTTGCGTTGAAGTCTCCGACAACGAATCTGTAGAAGGACTTCTCGTTGCGGATTACTTCCTCCAGCTCCTCGTAAAACGCGTCCAATTCGGATTCATCAGCTGCTGATGTTGGTGAGTAGCAGTTGGTGATACTGATGGATTTTTGGCGCAGAGGGCGGGGACGAAGAATAGCCAGACGAGGTGACAGGATCTCGTGAGAATCGACGAGATGGACGACAGATGGGTGCACAACAAAACCAGCACCGCCTACATTTCGCGACGGAACCTTCTCTCCACGAATGACGAGTGTACCGTCATTCATCTGTCGTACGTCGCTCCTTCTGCACTTGGTCTCCTGCAGAGCAATCACGTGAAATTTGATACCCTGTGCAGCTCCGAGAAGGGCATGCAGGTCAGCGTCTGTGGAAACTATTCGTTGTAATGTGGAAACTATGCGTTGTAAGTACACAGTCTGAGACAGTCTCCATGGCGAGTCGTGCGTGTGTCGCCTTGGTCCAGAATCAATGACGTCCTGAGCAACCTGAGATTTGGTCGTCTCTCACCGGTCGCCATACCATCCGACGTCTGAGACGGCAGGGCACAGTGTGCAGGGTACTGAGGCAGTGAATATGCTGGAGTGGCAAAGAGACTTTTCCCCAAACTAAGCAGCCATGCCACGGCGAGCTCAGCTTTCACCACAGGTCGTCGCCCAACCTATATGGATCAGGAAACCACCTTGCGACATTTTGCCAAGACGGTGAATCTTAGCAGTGGTTTACTCTTAGCTAAGCTTCCGATTATTCCGACTTCCGAGAAGTCGGAATATCGGATGTGTCGAACTCCTCAGCTTGGGAGACCCTGCCGGAGGACGAACCTCCGCCGTGCATCGCAGTTCAACCCCCAGTGTCACCTCCACGCCACTATGAGGCGGTAAACCGTTGTGGAGGATTTCAAAGTTTGCACATATAGATATATGAATGCTTCAAAACACGTTGGAACGTAGAAAGGAGGGTCCGAATGCGACAAAGGATTCAGCAATGGTGCAGTGGCGGATCTCATAGAAGAATAGTTAGCTAGTAGTTGTCTCACCACAATCGCTATCAACGGTTACTCATTTCATTGCATTTTAGAGTTCCTAGATCACTGGTCAAGCTTTGTGTCATAGTTTTTCTTAACTTGTCTTAAAGGCAGCGTGGGTTCCGATGTGAAGTTCTCCAATCGTTCTTCTGGGGCCAATTTTGGCGTTGAAATCACCAATCATGCCCTTGTAGAAGGTATGTGTTCTCTGTAGAACTTTTTCGTAGCTTGATGTTGGAGCGCAAACGAGGAAGATTGTCAAAGCTGGTGTTGAACCACATCTTATCCGCTAACGTCCGGTTCGGGTTGTATGTTGTTCGAAAGAGTCGATGTTCGCTGCCATATTCGTGTTGACGAGGACACCAACTCCTCTACTATCGCATGCTCCTAAGAACAGTTCTTCTGCAGTGTCATACACGGCGTTCAGTGGGTGGCGTCGCCTCGTCTCGGTCAGTCCGATGACGTCGTACTTAAACTTCCTGGCTTGCATCATCAGATCTTTAATAGGTGCGTACGATGCAAGCGTTCGGGCGTTGTAAGTACCGATTGTTTACCTTGTCCTTTTCCGTTTCGGTAGCATAGATGACTCCTGCAACCTCGTTCTTCCTGGCGCTACCGTACCAGGCTTTCCTGCGGAATCAGGAGACTCTTTTCTATTACTGTGTTTTACATATAATTTGAAACCCATGGGCAGGTTGCAAGCCTCTTTTCCCATGAGTTTTGGGAGAGCGTTGCGCTCTCCCGGAAGTGGACAGGTGGAGCTTATTTGTTGGAGGCGACTCCAAAACGCCTCCCTAGCACCTCCCAGTCACTTGATTGCGGGCTTTGGCCGGACGGACGTGTGGGATACAGTAGTATTATGGGCCGATCCTGGCACGCCAGAAACAGGGAGTCCAATCCCTGAATCCATCTGCGTCTCAGGGCAGGTACAAGGTCGCTTTTGGTCCGCGATTAGCCCTTATCCGGGGGACGCGCCGCGTAGCCTCGCGACTAACCGGCTGTGTTCTCTCTAATGAAGGAGATCCGTGGACTTCAGAAAGATAGATAAAATAACTGCGAACAAAACGACAAAAAAAGATGGGGCATAAATGGTGGTTTGAAGAAAACTTAATCCAAGTTGACATTAGAAAACGTCAGATTTTATCCTGTTTTGAAGCCGCAAGTCAATACAGTGATGACTTGATTAAACCTACCACGATTTCTGACTACAACAACTGTGGGGGACGTTAGATACCCGCAGCCGCATGAGTGCCTGCAGAAGAGGCTGGCGGTAGGACAGAGCAGACATATCTTAGGCTAGCTGTGATCACTAAGTCACGCCCATCCATCACCAGTCATTGAGGTTATTTGCCGTGTTAGTGTTGCAATAATTTAATAGAGTTGACTTCTAGGAAGGGTAAAAAGCAAAAAGGCAACAACGTAACAATTTAAAAAATGGAAAAAAAACATAGAAAATGAAAATGCTAAAAGTGAAGCAAAAGCGTAGAATTTGTACAAGAACAAAACAACATCAGAAAACAGAAATGAAGCTGAAAATGTTCCAAAATAAATGTCAAAAGTGTTAAAATGAGATGCTGGAAGTTGGAAGTTGTGGATTTGTGATTGGAAAACTGTGTAGAAGATATAGATATATTTGTATTTGTACAGAGTATTTAATGCAGGCTTTAATTTAAGATACTGCAATAGTTTGTAAAATGTTCGATTTGTTTATTCTACACAAAACAAAACACTTATTTTCTATTTCTAGCATTTCGTGTGCAATCGTTTGATGTATGTTTATAAGTAAGCGATCGATACTCCATACATAAGCAATACCAGAGATAGCGTGCCCCTGCGAGGCATGTTTCGGACCTCATTAGAAGATGAGGGCCGAGGATGGACGGTGTGATGGGCAAGGCATAAGACAAGTGCAGCGCAATGCTCTGCTGACGCTATTTACTGCTGCGCAGCGCAGTTAACGATCTCCGTTGCCAGTCATTTCCCCCAGTGATAGGTTGTCACGGAGGCTGCAGGTAGCTAACGATACGCACCCCTACAACTGTTACGCATAACAATAATATTCTTCTAGAAATTTCCACTCGTTTTTGCTCTGTTTTACGCATTTCCGTTTCACGTCTTTGCACTTCCTACGATGCTACATTTACGTTTTTTTTTGTTCGAACTTTCCTGGAAACTAACTCAGTCACGTAATTGCAATGCAAACACGGCTCACGATCTCAATGACTTGGCGATTGGTGGGGTGGCTTAATGGTCATAGGTAGTTTAGGATACGTCTGCTCTAGGTTATCGGCAGCCTCTCCTGCAGGCACTTATTCGGCTGTGGGTACCTAACGACCGCTCTCAAAACCTAAAATACCTAAAATAGGTGGAGGTGAAGCAGTAAACTCCTGTAAACAGCACAATGAAGTATTATGTGAGTTTCTGTTCAATATAAATGCAATTGAAAGCAATCACTAGAATGTTGAATTTTATATTAACACGTTTAATACGATGCAGTACAATACTACGCGCTACAGACACGCCAACGGCTCCCAGCCGATTTGCGCAGTTCAATATGACGGAACTAAGAGTTGTTGGCAAAAACTCTATGCATTTGATTTTAGTTATGGGCTTCGGAGGGGCGGGTGTAACGCAGTCGGTAAGAGTTCCACTGTATCGTTAGAATGGTTAGAAACGGTCGATGGTTAGAAACCGCTCTAGTGCAAACCAAGTCTTTAATCCCTCCGGGCTCGATAAATTGGTACCAGGCCTGTTTGGGAGGATAAAAAACACTGATTTGATAATCGGCTGGCCTCCGCGAGTCATTGTAGAGGCCAAGACGCGTTCAAAAACCTCATCAATTACGAATTCCAGTTTAACGTGTTGACGCATCTCATGTGAATAGGGACGCCAGTGGCTTTATCGTTTTTTATGACCTTTGGTAGTGCCAATAGTAATAACAGTAATGACAGTAACGACTTGACTTGAACGGCGGGCGGATATTATGGCCTAACGCGGCCTATCCGCATTTCGCCGAGGCGAGTCGTCCTTGAACATATTTGAGCCCAACCTGTTCGATCTTCCGCTAGAGCTCGCACGGAATCTATCCATCCGTCGCTGTTTCATATTCTGCGAAACTTTACGTCTCTCCTGAACTGCCTGTCGATGCCAAGTTTCTTAATGTGTTCCTTCACCACTTCCGTCCACAACTTTCTTTCACGTCCGGCTAGCCTCCTTCAGTTTGATTCTGGGAGCATCCTCGAGGCAACTAAAAACAAAACATTTCGATGATCTCCTTATAATGTGGCCAAGAAGGTGAAGACTGTTCTCTGCGACTACGAGATGCTGATGGGCAAGATGCTGATGTTTTCCTCGCGTCATCCGCAGGTACACTATATCCAATTCTGAGTAAGTTCTTCGTTATGGTACAGTATTGGCCAAAAGTACCCTAACAGTCGTCTAAACAGCTTCCTCTTCCCGCAGTCGAGCTTTTCCATCACCGTTGACGGCGGTGTCCAAGTCTCCGATTCGTAAATCATGATAGGGCGAATTCCAGATAGGTAGACAGCTTGACTTTGTTGGCCATGGAATTTGACCACAGGCACTTCGTTAAGGAGTTGAATGCAGAAGTGGCCTCAGCGTAACTTGGTGAATATCTCTCCTAGCTGCCGTCATTTTTCAGCATTCAGCACCCAAACGACACAACTCGTTTGCAAGTTCAATTGGTTGTTCGTCCACCGTGATTCCCGTTCGAGGTCTCGAAGAGATCCACATCTGCTTGCATTTATCAAGGCGTAGACGTAGTTCATAAGCTGCCGCCAGTTTTGATACACGGTTGGCAACATGTTGAAGTTTTGTACTGCTTTCCGCGAATATAACAACATCGTCAACGTACTCGAGATCGGTCGAGGGGATGCTGATGGAGCTAGAATGATATCGGCAGGACACTGATCTATTGTTCTTCGCAAAATGTCGTCGATGGCGAAATTGAACAAGAAGAGTCCTGCCACTGCCCCTTGTCTTACTGCAGTTACCACCTCAAACGACGTGTGGAGAGTCGAAGGCTGCTTCGAAGTCTATGAAGGCCAACTGTATAGGCTTCGAGTGCCGCTTCCACTTTTCAATCACTCTCCTAACATTGATCACTTGGCTAATCGTAGATCGACCATGACGAAAGCAGGCTTGTTCATCACGGGTGCTTTCTTCGCGATGTTGGGTTAGTCGATCCAGGATGATCCGCTCCAAACCTTGTACATTACACGCAGCAATGATATTCCTCGGTAATTGCTGGGTTCTGTAACGGATAGCTTTTTGTGGAGAGGAATTATAATAACGTGTGTCTACGAGTAAAGAACCTCGTCAATCCATATTGAACGGATGATCTTTGTCATCTCACGAATCCCAGAAGGGGAGACCTCAGAATTTCTGCGATAACTCCATCGTCTCCGCCAGATTTTTCTTTCTTCATTTTTTTTGGACACAGACCAGAACCTCCGACTCGGCCGGTAGTTCCCCGCTGACCGTGGTGTACGTTGTTCGTTTAACATGCTCTCGTTCAGGGGCTGATGGCGCTTCTCGGTTCAGCAAGATGTTGAAAATAATAGTAATAACCTAATGATCTCTGAGTAAAGGAAATCTGATTCAATGCTTGAGGGATATTTTCTGTTTCCTTTTGAAGTCCTTTTGCATGTCATTTTCCTTGCTTGGATAATTGCCTTATCTGTTTAGGTTTCATGTCTTCATTGTCAAGAGGCGCTACTGGAACCAGTAAGTCGAAACCGGTGAACGTAAATAACTTGTACTCTGGTCGAAATCTCGCAGCTGGAACCAAGTCGCTCGGTAAGAAAACTTGAAAGCTTTCCACTTTTCGACACGTTGAGAAACGATAAAAACAACTCGGGGAGAAAAGAAACCATAGCTCGTTGGAGTGTTGACAACTAAGAGGGGTCTATCCACCATTTTATACACTCTGTCTTTTGTTATACATTCGAGGTTGACTCTAATTTCAGTGCTGACGACTACGTCATTTGTTGGTTGAAGGCATCACTCAACGAATCCTGGGGTGGTATGGATTTCTGGTGGCTGTTGACTATACGGGGGTCGTAAATTGCAGCAGCAGCTGGGATAACGCTCATCAGTTCTTAATTGCCGTAAAAAAACGGTCCGGAAGATGAGACGTGTGTACAAAGGTGGCACGCTCCAATAGAATTTTTGAGCGTTCCGGGACGCTGTTTTCTACGATGAGTTCTATTGGAGCGCGCTACCCTATGTGCATGCGCCGCATCTTCTGGGCCGTTTTTTTTACGGCACTTAGTAAATAATGAAAGTTATCCCACCTGTTTGTGCAATCTACGAACCCCTGTAGTCATTAGCCATCGGAAATCCACACAACCCCAGATTGGTGGGGTGATGCCTTTAAAACGAGATGAAATGACACCAAACACTGCGAAATAACAGTTGACATGCAGAACAAGCGACAAAGAAGCTAGAATCTCTATCGCGTGGATGAAAATATCTTTACTTCTTTGGAATTCTCATCCAGGAAAAATCTTTGCACAAAAAAGCTGAAAAATTGCTTATAGTTTCGCTTCTTGTTGTTGAGTGACGAAATCAGCATTATTCGCTCTTATCCCACTACTTACTGTAAAGAGTTGCTCGGTGAGGAATACTGATCACTATGGTGTTCTTAGTCCATCAGCTTTTTAGATCTGTTAGGAGTTTTCACATTTCCGCTGCGATGCAGACTTTGTTCCAAACCCCCAACCCTTATTTACCAATGAAAAGAACACGACACTAAAACTTCCCGCGAACCCTGCCTTTAAGTACTGTGCAGTTCAGTGTTACTATTAATACTGTTATTAATACTGTTACTTGTGACGAGTTGACGAACGAACTGCTTCCACTCTTTCAAAGCGTTGATGAGGATTTTAGTGATGAGGAAAAAAAGAACGTTTTTGTGGTCAATTTTAGCATACATTTCACAAGAGAAGAAACATTAATCTACAGAATGTGACGAATGGTTTTTTTTTATAAGCTGCTTAGAATTTTGTATTTGCTCTACTTTTATTTCCGTTATCTTCAGTATTTTTGAAGCATTTGGTCTTAGTTGGTTAATTTTATTCTTTCAAAACTTTTTCCACTTTCAATAGTCACCTACCTTTTTTTAAGTGTCTGCAGCTTCTTGTCGAGTTATCCTTCGTTATTTAGTTGTTGTCGAGCAGGAAAAAATCTCTGACTGCCTGTTATGCTGAAAAGCATTAACAATATTCTAATGGGAACCGAGTTTCCGAATGGTTGTGACGGGGATGTATAACGATATGCCCAATTTGGAGGCTCTTCATCGTTTTTCGAGGAAGTCAGAGGCACGACGTTGAGCAAAGATGCAGGCTGTTGTTGCTGAATATCGTTGAGTAGTATAGAATGTCACCAGATAATCGTGTTATTTACCCAGTTGACACTAAGCTGTATAGAGCCAGAAATCCCTCAACAAAAACGCTTGTTAAGAGTCAAAAATTCAACTTCGACAAACGCCGGTGAATGGAAAGAAAAACCACCATGAACCTCTCTCTTGTTTCATGATTGAACCTCACCTGGATGGAACTACAATTTCTCTGTATAGGTTTGATAAAGATAAACATCCTGCTTTACTATAGAATTGTGTCAAACACAGAGGATGCTGGCCATTTGCGTACCGTACATTGCAGTGTAGAAGGTAGCAGTTTTCGCGAAGGAAAGGCCCCTACTGTGCAGCGAACGACGCATGCGACGTGAAGCTCTACGGAAGATAGCTCCTGCAGCGAACATCGACCTAACCAACCGTTTGTGTTCTCGCCTCTGTCACAGAAGATGCATATTACGGAGCGAAGTATCTCGCACGGACTGATTATCGATAATACACTTAGTTTGGAGTCTCCTACAGCAAGCGTTGTTTCTATTTGGGTGCATGGAAAAGGGACTGAAACCCTGCGTATAGAGGTTTTCGTGCCGGCTGAATGCGTATTTCACGTCTTGCCAAGGCCCTCTATTAAAATTTACGTCTTCCTGACATTGTTTGGTAAGTTCAATAAGTAATTTTGGCCGAATCTCTTCGTTTAAGGTAAGCCTGAATAATACTGGTGGCTTAAAAAGATGTTGTGAAAGGGTAGCGTGACCTAGATAAGTTGGATGATCTCTGTAGTTTCTAACAGCTTCTTATTCGAGTGGGACCATATATCGGAGATAAATTAACTACCAGTGTGTTTGCTGCGAAGCATTCTTCAAAAATGTGATTCTGTTCCGGTATTGCAACCCAGGCTACGGAAACGTCATGTTTCCATACGTCATATTTGCTTTTGACTTTTGCTGTCTGCCCAGACTTCAACAGCAGCGGTGAATGAGTTGTCCAGATCCTTCCGGACCATTTTGGAAATCCCTAGGTCCGCACGTTCGGCAAACCTTTTCTCATGTGATTACTTTCTCAATGGAAAATAATAAGTAATATTATTAGGATATTCGCCTGACATTAAGTAGGTATTGCGACAAAAATTGTTTTAGTGTGACTGTAGTTCAGGGGATCTAGCCGAACTTCAAACAGAAACACTTTTTTGGCTTTCTAATTATTTCCTTTTGCACAACTAGCCAGATGAAGTTGGCACCCAAAGCTTGAAGCGAAGAATGCCTTGCCGGAATGCATTGTACTTAAAGGCGTACCTCAAAGGTACAGAGATTTTCCAAGTTCGACCTTCTTTGAATCTTGGCATCGTAAAGTTTGATGGTGTACTACTTTTTAAGCAGAACCAAGATTGTTATTGATCTTTATTCTGGCTAACTTTTCGGTGTCGTCGCCTTCTTCAGAGCTTGGAAAAATCAAAGACTCGTGTAATCTACTCCCTCAAACGCCTCGTCATCCCGCAGGATATGACTTAGCAAACAGATTATTCAAAGGTAACGTCAGAAAAGCAGACCACCATAGCGTTCACCTTGATAGCCACAAAATCGTGATGTTAGCGGACCACCATCTGTTAGAGTTGCGCCGCTAGTAGTAACTAGTAAGAATGCCCCCGCCTCTGACCCCGTAGGTCAAAACTCGCAAAGGTCTTGATATGGCGCCAGCTGATTGGACTTTTGGTCGTGATATAAAACGCTTCCCATGTTTTACGCGCCAGAACGTCTGATTCGCGTGTTAAGATAGTCACAGCTATCTTGAAAGGGGTGTTGTCATGATACTGTCTGCGATGAGCACCTAAAGGGGATGATGTTTTTGATTTTACGAGTCCGTCTAGGTGCTCCTTGACGCGGGCACATAGTGATCTTCCTGTTTCTTCCTGTTAATGTACTCAGCCCCACATAACTGACAGGTGATTAGATAGATATCTCCCGATACCACGCAGTCACCCTGCCTCTCGTTCAGACAAACGATGCAATTAGGTGTCTCACAAAGTCTGTCATAGGCGCGATTGCGGACTAGCTGTTGCTTCAGGTTCGCAGGTGGTATGTCTACTACTCTGACTGAGCCTTGCAGACCCGCCTGTCGTAAACTTGCTCGCACTGCATTGTTCATGTCATCCGAAATAAAAGAAAGGCAGAAAAGGATCTCTGTTGTTTGTTCTACCCGGTGGCACCGCGGCTCAGTTGCATGGCTCCGATTTGAATGAGAAACCTTTGCAGGGTACCCATTGGAGTGAGTAATGTGGTTAGTCATGTTTATGGAGGCAATGCGCCCTTGAGCCTCAGATGAAACCGTTGCCGCTCTCTTAAACATATTTTCAATGACTGACTTTTGGTTCTCCAGGGGTTGTAGTGAGTCAGAATGTTTCTATAAGTTGGTTTTCGATACCATTTTGTTTTCCAATATCCCCTACATAAATGGACCTGGACATTGAGGAACGGCAGCCAATTGTCTTTAGGTTTTTCCCTCGTGAACTTTATGTACTGGGATTGTTACTTAAGAGATCGAAGCAAGTGTCCATTTCAGCTTGTGTTGGACATACAATGCAACAGTCATCTATGTATCGGCAGTACAATAGAGGTTTGTGTTCCAGTAGGGGTTTTTCCACTTTAGACATGAAAGCAACGGCTAATGTAGGAGTAGGTCTTTGTCCCATGGCCAAGCCTCTAATCTGCCTATAGTATTGCCCAGACCAGCGAAATACGGAACATCTCAGACATTCGCTTAGCAGCATCATTATTTGCTGTATCGCAAACCATACATGTTAAGAGTCCCCTAGTGTTCGAGAAGCAGCTCTGATGTTACTTGCAGTGCAGCATCGGTAGAGACGTTGGTGTAGAGCGAAATGACATCGAATTATTCGATGACACAATCTCCATCAAGGCGCGCTTTACGGATTTTGTATTTGAGAGATGAGCTGAAACGTATTTGAGTAGCTGGCTGAGAATGGTGTTAAGGAACCAGGATATTCTGTCAGTGGGACCTCCAATATTGCTAATGATAGGCCTAATCTTGAAATCCCCTAGGTTGTTTGAACTAAATTCGGCAACGGAGAGATTGTGGGTCTTGATAAGGACGTAAAGGACCGGGCAGGTGGGCCATTTTAGACATTTAGATCACATTTTAGACGCGTGATAGTTGTTTTTGGCAAACCTACTGATTTCGCGGTCTCCATCCATATCCTATTCAGGCGGCGACATTGTCTGCCAAATTCCTGTGCCGATGAAGGGTGGCATAGACTATCGTCCGTAAGGTGAAGTTTCGTTATAGCCCTGTCCAGTTTACTTGAAATCACTACAAACTCTCCTTTATCACTGACAGAGATTTTGATCTTTCCCTGAGAGCAGATGTCACGTAGTTCGCACAAACCTTTGCGTTGAGTGGGTGTTAGGTTTTCAAAAGCGCGTTTGGGTGAGTACCGGGAGAGAATTGAGAAAACAGACGTAGCAAATAAGCGAAACTTAGTGTCTACCACCGAATTTGCCTCCTGCGGCTTGTATAGTAACGCAGGGAAAGGAATAGGAGGAAAAACTAGAACCCCAGAGGTTTTTTGCCCTCTGTCTTGCTCTTCCTCTTTAGCTCTCAATCGCAGACGTTCATGAACCAATTGTAGACTGCCCACTATCTTGCGCGATAGCACGGGACGTATTGATTGAAAATTGAGCGAAACTGGACCTAAGTCCAAAACTGAGAGCGCATTCTTAGGAAGAAATACATCACCTATAATTGACACATGAGGTTGAAAGGGTACATTTTCTGGCGCGGTGTTCGAGTTTTGGTGGTTTTGTTTCGAAGGGTTAGTGTTAACTGGTAAATGCGGTATCTGACCTTGCCTACGATCTAGCAGTCTGCCAAATTTCTCCTACAGCCTTGACTTGGCCTTAGAGCGAATAGAATCACATCATATGTTCTTTGACTCACCCACGATTCTCCTCCAAAGAACGTCCGGCATCAAGCGTTGAAAACACTGTTCTTTGAACAGTGTTGTCAACATTTGATCAGCATAGAAAACATATGGTCTTGTTTGGTCTTCAATGCCGCTCTCAAGATGCGGGTTTCGATCTCTTGCAGTTGCCGGTTTTCTTTTCTGAGTCCGCATGTTTCGTGTAGGCGTTTCTTTGTGGTGAAGTTAGGTATCACGTGACATCGTAAACATCGGCGGAGGAAGTGGATGGCTTGCCTTTCTGAGATGATCTTCTGTCTTAACGAAAGTGTACAGAGATGTCTGTTCGCCACTCGTACACCTAACCAATCGCGTTGATTGTATGCATAAAATAGATAGAAGTGAACGCTGCAGAATGTACAATTGCGCTTATAGAATTGTGTAAGTTTCAGTTGAAAGACAAGTTCGAGCAGCTGTTGAAATATTTAACATGCGGTCTGTATGAATTACTTGACTTGAACGGCAGGGCGCATGTTATGGCCTAACGCGGCTTATCCGCATTTTACCGAGGTGAATTGTCCTTGATCACATTTGAGCCCCTCCTGTTCGATCTTCCACCAGAGCCCGCACAGAATCTATCCATCCGTCGTTTCATATTCTGCGAAACTTTACGCTTCGCCTGAACTGCCTGTCGATGCCAAGTTTCTTAAGGGGTTCCTTCACCAATTCCGCCCAGAACTTTCTTTTACGACCTTTTCCGATTAGGATCTGGAGCATGCTCAGCACTTGAACAAAACGATCAGACGTTCTCTTCATAACGTGACCGAAGAAGCGAAGAAGCTATGACTACTTCAGAGGGCCGGGCAAGATGTTAATGTTTTCCACGTGTCATTCTCCGCTACACCATGTCCTTTTCCGAGTAAAGTTTTTCGTTATGGCACACCATCGGGCAAAAGTGGCCTAGCAGTCGTCTAAACAGCTTTTTCTCCATGCAGCCGAGCTTTTCCATCACCATTGACAGCGCTGCCTAAGTCGCCGGTCCGTAAATCATGATAGGGCGAATTGCAGAAAGGTAGACAGCTCGACTTCGTTCGCAAAGGAGTTTTACCACAGGCGCTTCGTTAAGGAGTTGAATGCAGAAGTGCCCTCAGCGCATCTTTACTGAATATCTCTCCTAGCTGCCGTCTTTTTTCAGCATGCTACCCAAATGACACAACTCGTGTACAAGTTAAATTGGTTGTCCGTTCACCCTGCTTCCTGCTGAGCGTCTCGCTGAGACCCACATCTGCTCACATTTATCAGGGCGGAGTCATAAACCGTAGGCTGCAGCTAATTATGATTCAAGGTCAACCACATGTTGGAACATCGCGCTGCTTGAAACTCGGCGTCGGCGTGCTCGAGATCGACCAAGGGACGTACAGATGGTGTTAGACCGACATCGGTGGGATATTGCTGAACTGCGTGTCGAGGCCCGGGATATTGCTGAACTGCCTGTCGAGGCCTAGTTTGTTCAAATCTTCCTTCACCATTTCTGTCCAGAACTATACTTTATATCTGGATGGGCTTTTCGAGTTCGAATCTGGGGGCATCTTCTGGGCAACCTGGACAAGACAGTAAGACGGTTTCCTTATGATGTGGCCAAAGAAGCGGAGACGGTTTTCTGCGACTGTTTCAGAAGGTTGGGCAAGATTCCGATGTTTGCGACGTCAAAAGTCGGGATTTTGACAAAACACTGGTCTAATTAGTTTCTTTCCTTCTCAGTTATGTAAGCGGAAATCCGGCTTCAAAATCATTTATCATTAACGTCCATATGTAGCTAACTGAAATTCATGCCATTCTAGAGAATCTGAACACCTAGCGAAAGATGTGAAGTTCTTCAAGAAAAGGTATGTGCAGTTATAATAACAGCACATTTCAGTTTAATGTGGGTATGATGACATATCTTTGAGTTGGGTAGAGAGATCTATTTCTTCTCTTTGATCTCCGTTAACCAATAATTTGTGTCAAGTTTGTTATATAATTATATTCGCATATCACAACCTGTTGTGTCAGCCCGCTTTTCACTCATCTCCTCTTGTTCTCTTTCAAATTCGAGTTTCCATCACTCGGGAGCGTTGTGGGCAAGAGAGATTGAGGTTTATGTGGTCCCTAGAAGTGGTGGAGAGTCCCTAACTGGTGGAGCGACCAGCGTGATTATGCGGAGGCGCGCGGCACTGGAACCCTTTGATATGTCTATGGCGACATATTGGCGAAGTGGATAGACGAATCTGTTTCATTCCTTTATTATCCTATAATAAAAGGATAAAATGTCTGGTCTTCAGATGATCTTCGTGATCACTGAACAGGAAAGGTTGCGCCAGGTTCCCTTTTCTCATTCCAGTTTCCACTTCGAACGGTGTAATAAATCCAGCTGGTGTTTGAACTGCAGCAGTTGTTCTTCTATTCATGTTGTTTATTACGCCTACGAATCTTCCTGGAATTCCATCGGTGCGAAGCGCTTTGAAAAGACCGCCTCGGTGAGGAAAGTCGGAAGCGGCTTCGAAGTTTCGATATTCCTCGGCAATTCCTGGGTTCCGTGACGGATAGCTTCTTGTGGAGAGGAATTACATTAGCGTGTCTCCACGAGTCAGTTATCATTTCGATAATCCATATTGAACGGATGGTCTTCGTCATCTCACGATTCCCAAGAGGAAGAGATTTCAGCATTGTATTATTATTTATTATTTATTATTATTTCGAACCGCTATGTGAGAACGTATTGTATTGCTCAGAGAACTTTAGCCAGAACACCGTTTGGAACCATTTGCATAAGGTGCAAGCTAGGTTTCAAGAAGCTCGATGTATGGGTGCCACACGAATTGACGCTAAAGAACCTTTTGGACCGAATTTATGGCTGAGATTATTTGCTGAAACTTAATTACGATCATGAGTGCCCGCAGAGGTTTCATTCTAAGATAGTTGATTAAAGGCAGCATACCACGAACCTGAGGTGGTGTGGATTTCAAGTGAAGTATCCGTATATGGGGTTGGAGATTATGGAGACGGGGTAGTTCCGCTCATCTCTCCCTGCATCATTGCAAACAGCCGCCTTCAGAATGCTGTTTTGTACGACGCCATCTATTGCAACGCTCCACCCCTTGCGCCGCCTCCGCCCTGCCATTCGTTGAAAATCAATTCGGACTGGCCGAATAGGCAGTAAGGGACGCTACGCGTGCAAGGGTGGCGCGCTGCAATAGAAGGTATCGTACAAAACAGCATTCAGGGGCCGGCTGCTTGCAGTGATTCAGGGAGAGATGAGCATAACCACCCCAGTCTCCATAATCTGCGACTCCACATGAAATCCTTACCACCTCAGATTCGTGGTACGCTGCCTTTAAAGGTAGAATGGAAGGGATAATGACCGGTGCTTGGCAAAGAAGTCGAGAACGGCGGACAGGGAGGGAGAGGCCCTTTCTTTTGCGGGTGTGCACGAAAGTTGCATGGGCACTAGCCTTAACTCTCTTGAATGCTACGTTTAGTTCGTGAACATTGATTTCCGAGCTACATAATGCAGTGACAGCGTGAGCGGCGCCGTCCGCGCTGCTGTGAACTCTGCGGACAGCCTAACTGCAGGTCATTCACTTGTTGTTTCTTACAACTCTTTTGTTTGTTTCCGCTTCCCTATCTCGATATACCAAACTAGGTTCCTGTTATCGAACGCTATGATTTGATCACTCAAGTTTGGTATTCAGGCGAATAAACGAGAAATTACTACTTTGTACAATAAGATATGTTCCATTTTGAAGATCGAAAATCTTTTCGTTTTGAAGTATGTTACGCATATGTACTGCAAGAGAGACTTGCATCTTACAGATTTCTGTTATGATGGCGTTTTGTCCACCTTAACGAACATTCCACTGTAGTTTCAGGCAAACATGGTCTCACTTCAGTTGGGAAAAGTGTTGGTGTTGTGCGACGCATGCCACCACCGGCAACACTTCCTTCGTTAAAGGCAGAGAATAATGGACAGGATCCCAACACTGCGGTAGTACCTCAAGGTATGAACCTGATGCTGTAGTACAATACGAACTATTGTTTTTCATTTAAATCCTACGCCTCTACAATAGCTATTAATTTCGATTACTGTTTTATTGCGATTACAAATCCCCAGTTCAAGTTGCAGATGAAACTACTCACGTCGCTCATTTACATGATTGAGTTCCTTTTTAAAATGTAATCGTTTGCCACTCATACACTTAACCGGCTATATTGATTTTAGAAAGAAAAGTAAATTGAAATGAAGCGATAAAACGTCCTAGAATGTAGAGAATTTGAAGAATTATATAAAGTTACGCTGGATAAAGTGTTTTCCCTGCAGTATGTTTTTTTTATAATATTTAAAGGCATCACCCCACGAATCTGAGGTGGTACGTATTTCAGGTGGAGTATTCGTATACGGGATCGTGGATTATGGAGAGGGGTGTGATTCCGTCCACTTCTTCTTAATTCCCGTAAAAAAACGGCCCGGAAGATGCAGTGCGCGCACAAGGCTGGCGCTCCAATCGAACTCGTTGTAGAAAATAGTGCGCCGGAACGCTCGAAGCCGTGTCTTCCGGGCCGTTTTTTACGGCAATTAGGAAGAAATGAACGGAATCACCTTCCTCTCAATAATCTACGATCCCGTATACGAATAATCCACTGGAAATCCGTACCACCGCAGATTCGTGGAGTGATGCCTTTAAACACGATCATGTTAACATCATAACACTTTTTGATACTCATTTGATGATTTATGTTTCAACTGGATAGAAGGATCTAATTCTTCTTATTTTCCGGTAATATCAATGTGGTCAATTTGCCGTATTCCTATATTACAATCTGGTGCATCAAATCACTTTAAACACTTCTCACTGCTCCCTTTATAAGTGCGAATCCTTGCTCTAGAATCAACATCTATGCGAACATCCGTTGTTCGAGGGCAAGAGGGAGACAGGATCTTGTGCATAGGTGCGATAAGGAGGAGCCGGCCCCCTCCCAGGTGAAGGGGGTCTTGCCCACATTGGGCAGCCGAAAGTGAAGGGGGGGTCAATGAGACATATATTTAGTGAACTTTAAAGAAATCGTCATCGTCAACCGGGGAGGGGGAGGAGGAGGGGAGGTAGCGACGGCAAAAATAAGTTTTTCTTATTTTAATTTTTTCCTATTTTCCATGATTCCGTAGGAAAAAAGCATCATTTATTAACACATATTTAAATATACATATGTATATATTCAAATATACATATGTATATATTCATACATCTGCTTACTGGGCCCCTCTGAATCTTCTCCACAATTGGACGGGGAAGCGCATCTGAATAAAGTAAATAAGAGCAAATAAGAGCAGGAAACGATTTCAAAAAACTGACTATGTGGATGAGTAGAAGTAGAGTTGTCCAAAACCAGTGAAGCAGAACATTCGCAGGCGGTGGCATTTCTCCTCTAGGGACTAAAGGTAGCGTTGAAGCTGCTTCTTCTCGAATGCACACACTTTACTATTCTAGATATAATAGAAAATATTACAAAACACATGTTCCTAACGCTACACACAGCGAAAGAAGAAGGAAATTCCTACAAGGAAGTTGCAAGGAAAGAAGTCAGAAACGAGCCTCAAGCAACGCAAAACAACTAGTTGCATTGTCACCTCAACGAGCAAATTTCGCCCTTAATAACTTAGTTATTTGAAAACTTAGAAATAGAGTGAAGGGTACGTAACTGCCCTAACTTCCATTGTTCTATACAGAAATTATCTGATCGGATTGAGAAAATGTGCCCCGAGCTCAAAAAAGTCGCTGTTATTTTGCAGCTGAAAAAACAGGTTTTTTCTAAATAACTCGCTTAGTTGGAAACCTACTAGTAGAGTGAAGGGTGCATATTTGCTCTAGAATTTCTCAGTCTATACAAAGGTAACTCGGATGACCTACAGAAATGCGTAGTTTTTTCAAAGAGAGGGGAGGAGCACGCTATGTCACATTTCTATGTCGATGTCTCTCGAAGAAAAAGAAAGTCTGTACAAATAAAGGTGGACAACTCAGAAAGGTTGTTTCATAGTACTCATCAACAAAAGAATACCTAAAAACCATTTAACTAATTTAATTAGCTGAATAGTTGTCCTAAACATTGTAGAGAAGAGAAAGAGTCATAAGCCAGCAGATAGCATTAAAGGGAGACTAGTCTTATTAATCTTAATAAAAGTCTTAATAAATAAAAGAGTTACCAGAACAAAAAATTCACTTTTGGCAGCGGAGAAACTACTTATTCGATGAAGAGTAACAACAGTAACAGCATAATACGCATTTTCTGCTGAATCGTATTTAACGAGAAAGTATGAATGTGAATAAACAACATAGGTACGATGGAGCAGCTACGAGGACGAATGAGCAACTTTAATTACGAACTAGAAAGAAAAAGAGCACTCACATACGTCATATATGTTACATATTATATTATATGTAGTTCCTAGCGGAGCTCCCAAAGAAGTGCGGCGTGATGAGTCATCACGAGCAGCTCTTGCACATACATTACTATTTCAGATATTACAAAGTCCAGACCAAACTGCGTGGATTAATTACAATATAATGTAAAAGAGGATGGAATTCGCTACAAGTATTTGCCAAAATACCGGGCTAAAAAAGTTGCAGAAATCCACTGTATCTATCACCATCTTCGAAAGCAGTTATCTTCTTAAATAACTCAGTTCTTTGAAAAGCTAACAGTAGGGTGAAGGGTACATAACTCACCTAACTTCTGGTCTATACAGAGCATGCTTGACTGGGTTGAGAAAATGCGTCCCAAGCTCAAAAAAATCGCTGCTTTTTTGCAGCCGGAAAAACAGGTTATTTCTAAATAACTTGTTTATTTCGAAACCTATCAATAGAGTGAAGGGTACATATTTGCTCTTGAATTTCTCAATCTATACAAAGGTAACTCGGTTGACCTGCAGAATTGCGTAGTTTTTTCAAAGAGAGGGTGGGGGGGGGGGGGGGGGAGCACGCTATCGTTGGCGTGCTCCCCCCTCCTATGCTTAAGCATTTGGCTCGGACTGTTGTACCGGAAAATCTACAACTGCGCGTGCTCCTTCCCCCTCCGTTTGATCGAGACAAAAGCTTTCCTTAACATGTTATATATTTTCAGATAGAGCGTGAAATGCGGATTCGTTTGGTATACAATACTTACCTGTTCGTTTCGAGTAGGTAGAAAACGAAGCAAAAAACTTATAAATCTGAGGTGGTCGGATTACAGGCGGAGAATTCGTATGCGGGATAGTAGATTATGTAGAGGGGGTGATTCCGTCCATTTGTTCCTAATTGCCGTAAAAAATGGCCCGGAACATACGGCTTCAGGCGTTCTGGCGCACTATTTTCTACAAGGGGTTCGACTGGAGCGCGCCAGCCTTGAGTCGCGCCGCATCTTCCAGGCGGTTTTTACGGCAATTAGGAAGAAATGGACGGAATCACCCTCTTCTCCATAATCTACTATCCCGTATACGAATACTCCACCTGAAATCTGCACCACCTCAGATTCGTGGGGTGATGCGTTTAAAATATTTGAGAAGTTTAAAAGAGCATGAAAAGACAAGAACTCACGGAGAACTTAAGCTTCACTAAAACAGTATAGCGGCAAAATGAAAAGGTCTTCTCCAATCCCTCAACATTGCCAGTGAAGCAACCTTACCAGTTTGGACACCAGTTGGAGATCATTTCAACACTTTGACCGGCAAGCGCAATCAGCTACTGACCACGAGCGCATTCATAGCTCACTGTATGCGGTTAGCGAGGAGTCACCGTCAGATGTTCTGGTCTGCATCGAAAGGATGAATTGATAATTCTGATGAAGATGGAACTGAAATGCCGACATCTTGTCTTCCATCTGGGACTCGTGAGATGACGGGGTTCACCGTTGAATACATCCGCTGTTGCGTTAAACGCAACAAAATTTACTCACTGCAGGAATTCGATTTTAGTGATTGAATCTAGTGTTTGTTGGCATCGAGTACAAGTCTCTCCAACAGTTCTAACGACTTAAACTACAAGTAATTAGTGTATAGTATATTTGCCTAATCCCGCTCCATTCTTTTGTAGATGTTAATCTGCTCGTAAACTTCTTCATGGAAAACAACAGTTTCGTACAGGGTCTTCTACAAAACAGTCGGTCAGCACATGATTGACGTTGGGCGGTCCTGAATTACCTCTTTGAAGGCTGAAATCTTTGAAGACTCAGTCAGATCTTTTTGAACATCGACTATTTGGGTGTGGATTGCTACCAACTTCTCTAATAATCTTGTAATCTTATCTAGTTTTGGTTTTATTTTAGTTTTTTAGTTCTCCGGTAGTTTTCTTTGGTCTGGAACTTTTAGGAACCTTCACGATAACTTTCCATTTCTCTGGACGTTTACAAATTCTAACAATAGTACTTAGGTAAACATTATAAACGAGTGCGGGTAAAGAGGTCGCGGCAGAATTTCGAGCATGCCCAGTCATGCATCGTCAGAGCAATTAGCGATGGTGCGTATCCTAAACAGATTCACTTTCGTTGGCACCTAAATAGCTGACTCTGCTTACCTACCGCTAATCATACGCTGCATCACCGGCTAGGATATAATTCACTGTCTACTAAATTGTTTTGGAGAGTGTTTGTTGGCAGAAGCATATCCACTGCAATTATGTGATGTGAGGTGAATTTATAATCGTACCAGAAGCAAGGAAAATCCTCACGTGAACTATGAGATAAGGATGTATCTAATAGCTTTAAATTACGTGCATAAAAATTTTCGTTAAAACGGAGCATTTCAACGGTAATGAGAATTATCGCTATCCTCTCCTGTAACTCCTAATTTATTTTCGGACAGAGGCACCTTCTGTATCTCTGACTTCCGGGAACTTAGAGGAAGAAAAAAGTTCAAATTTGATAAGATCTCTAGACTTTCTGAGAGTAATATAAAGACAAACTGACTCCCTTCCTTTGTTAGAACACAATAGAAAATCCCATGTACTTCTATCTGACTATTATTCCTTGACTTATTCGGTTATTTCGACAACTCACACAACTCTTCTTTGCATATTTCCTTCTAACTACACATTTCTTTGCGTCTCTGCGGCTAGAAGAACATCTAAGAAGGTTGTCTGCGTCTTCATGAACGACTGGAGCGTGACCTCGTCGAGGTATGTCCGCGCATCCACCGGCATATCTGCTGGGCACGTCATGTCTCGGAGGCAATCGCGGAGAATCCGCCGGGACCCTCCTTACTGTTCCTCAAAGTAATGTCTCTGGCGTATTCATTCAGGATGCGCCAACTCGTTTCACTGCGATTCGTAATCGTTGAGGTTTTGCAACTCGTGTTGGCCTAGACAATGACTTGCGGGGACCAGCTGATGATCAAGTCAGTGTTTTTATCCACCCAGACAAGTCTGATACCAGTTTGTCAACCTCGGAAGGATGGCAGGTTTGATCGGCACTAGGGCGGTTTCAAACCATCGACCGTGTGGCCACAGTGGACCTCTTACCCACTGCGCTACACTCGCCCCGGTAAACACCACAGCGGATAAGAACTATTTTCCTTTTTGCAACCGAGATAACGGGTTTGATATTAGTAGCTCCTGCACACTTTTAGAGAAATTCTTTGCTTTTGACCAGTGTCTAGAAAGAAGAAATTTGTTTAAAAAGTATAGAACACGATGAAACAGCAGCAGGAGAAGGCAAAAATAAAACAATACAAGAATTGAGAATTTGCGAAACTTTTTTTTACCGAGTTATTCTCAATAAGGGGCAGGTGTAGTTTAGCGGTCGAGGTTCCGCTTCCTAGATTATCGATCGGAGGTTCAAATCCGCCCTAGTGCTTACCAAGCCTTTCATCCCTCCGGGATCGGTAAATTGGTACCAGACATGTCTGAGAGGGTTAAAAAACACTAACTTGACACGTCAGCTAGCCACCGCAAGTCATTGTATAGGCCAATTACACGTTCGTAAACCTCGAACGATTCTGAATTGAAGTGAGCGTTGGGATCCCAAGCGGATTGATTAACGGAAGAAACTTTTAGCTTTTTATTCTCAATAAATCTTAAGTCGCATATGTTCATTTTGGGTTTTTCATTCTGCTTTTCTAGACTGAAACTTTTCTTACATCACCTCCATCATCATTACGTGTACTAAATTTGACCAAGTTAAAATAAAAAACCGGTACAAAAACTCGATGGGAAAAAATTGCACTTTCGCCCGCCGCTGTATATATGGTATATGTTTATTTATTTGTTTGTTTTCAAGGCTTTACTACACCTGGGAACAATGTGCGTAAAATTGATATTCTGTCCAAAACGATTGCCACATTCATGAGCGCGACTTATTTCTTCACAATTGGGAAAAGTGAACTTTTGATAGCTGAGACGCGCCTTTTTTCCTGGGTCCCGGTAAAAGTTTGGCGGTTCTAGCAGCTTTCTTGCCAAAAGTATGTGAAAGCTCTATTCCGTATCTACGCCGCTGTTGTATTGCAAATGGATCGACGTCATCTCTGAGTGGCCTTTTACAAATATTTTAAGCAACGTCCTACGACACGTCAAGCGCCCGTAAGCACCAACGAGGCGTTTGGCGAGAGGATTGCTACCCACGCTATCGTCAACAACTGGTTCCACCGCTTTGACGGAGGAGACTTCTCTTGAAAAGCATGGGATGTGGTAGGAGCTGTCGCCCGACAGCCAGACGGTCGATGCCAAAGTTCAAACACAGCAGCCCCGCGAGTTGGTTTGCGCAATCCAAGAAAAGCGACCGAGACGTGCCGCAGCCCACCTCCCCACGTCAACTCGCGGGCACATGTCGCTTCGGCCGCGCGCCGCCGGGGAACGGTTAAGAGGTACCCGTATCGCCGCGTATCCAGGAGGCTAATGAGCGTCGTTAATTGCACCGCGCTTCTCCTGATACCGTCATAATCGCTACAGTAGCCTGATTGCTCCTCTCGTGCTATGTCTTCAAGACGCTCCGCCTACGCCACCCTCCCCACCCATTTCGCCGCGTCTGCCGCTCTTACGACGATTTTTTTCGCCGCGCTCACAGCGCTTATGATGCGCTTTTAAAGTCGAACGGAAAGATGGTATTAGATGTTGTTTGAAGGTCTACATAAAGTATGCTTGTAACTTAATATAACAGAAAGAAAGAATGAAATAGGTTTGTATAAGTGATATGCCATTTAGAAATGCGGGTGAAAACGAAATTATCCTGTTTCGGCTTGTTAGGTGGGAAACGCTCATCCATCTCTGGAAATGCAAGAGATGTTTCAAAAAATGTCCCTCTGATTGGTGTTATGCTATCTTCTTTACTTTTTTCGCTTTCTAAGGACTTCTTTTCTCTGATCGCCACTAATACACCTAACCTATCATATTGATTTTATGCAGAGAATAGATAGAAATGAAGCGATAAAACGCTCTTGAAAGAAATTTGAAGAACCATACGAAGTTTTATTATATAAAACTGCACAAACCGTAGAAGCAAGTATTGAAATATTTGACATATTTCAATACTTGCTCTATATAAACATTATATCACATTTGTAAATGCTCTACATAAACATTATATCTATGTAAAATTTTGAAAAGGTAAATGTAGAAAGGAGTTCCTATTCCTTCCTTTTCCTATTCCTTTCCTCGTCGATGCTGTGAATTGTGTAATCTTGCCAAGAGCCGACTAGCATAGCGAAAAGATTCAAGTTAATAATTGTTCTGGGATTTCGCTCTCTGAACATGGCGGTTTTCTCTTCTTTCGTTGTGAAGAAAAATCTTCCTCGGAGTAGGCGATCCTCTGATCTCGTATTGAACTTTGGCACAACAGCGACGTCCGTCAGGCAGAACCTTTTACTGACGATGATGTGGTTTATTTCATTACGGGACCCTCCACCGAGGACTCCCACGTCCAGCGTAGAGAGGAGGACTTCTGAAATTGTGAGTCTCCTTGGGCGGTCTTAGTCGTCACGATAAACTCGAAAAGCCTCTTTCCCTGTTCATTCCACTGTAGGAGTCGTTCTTTTGCAGCCAGTTTTGGCTTTTTTTTTTGCTATATTCGTGTTAAAGAGGACACCACCCCTTTACTGTTGTGTGTTCCTAAAAACAGCTCCTTCAGTGTCATGTATAGCATTAAATGGATGTTGTCGACTCGTCTAGGTCAGTCTGGTGACATCGTATATCGTACTTGATTTTCTTGCCCTGCATCATCACATCTTCAGCCAAAAGAGTACATGCTACTTATATACGTACTCTTTCTTATTACTGTATCTTGCACATAATTTCAAAAGCTATTTGCACATTGCAGGCCTATAGTCCCATGGTTTTGTACGAGAACATTGCGTCTTTCCGGAGCAAGTGGAGTTTCTTTGGTATACTCGTGTTAAAGAGGATGCCACCCCTCTACTGTTGTGTGTTCCTAAAAACAGCTCCTTCAGTGTCATGTATAGCATTAAGTGGACGTTGTCGACTCGTCTCGGTCAGTCTGGTGACATCGTATATCGTACTTCATTTTCTTGCCCTGCATCATCACATCTTCAGCCAAACGAGTACGTGCTTTGACTCCGGAGTCAGGAGACTCTTTCTTATTACTGTATCTTGCGCATAATTTCAAAAGCTATTTGCACATTGCAGGCCTATAGTCCCATGGGTTTGTATGAGAACATTGCGTCTTTCCGGAGCAAGTGGAGTTCATTTGTTGAAGGCTGTTGGAGGTGACTCCAAACCGCTTCTTCTGCAGCTTCCAATCACTTGACTGCAGAATTTTGGCCCTACTGATATGCAGAGCATAAGGGTATTATAAGTCAATCTTGGCACAGCAGAAACAGAGAGTCCGTCTCCAGAAATCGACTGATTGAAAGGGATCTCTCTAGTGAGAGAGGTCCGCGGACATATTCGAGCATTGATTCATGTGTTGCCTGAATGCATTTTAAGCTGCTCAAAACGAGAACTAAGAAGTTGTGTCGTGATTTCATTCAAAAGGATCCGGAAGTAAATACTCAGCTAACTGTATTTTGACGATCATTCTCCGAATCCAAGTTACAACATTTGAGTTTTGCTGAAGTTTTTCTTAAAATACTTCGAAGGGTTAGAATCTAGAAACTAAGGACATTGCAGTAACTACTACCCATGGATGGACCAAGCACAAGGTCGCTTTTTGTCCGCGATTAGCTCCCTGTCCGCCACCCAGGTACGCGCCACGTAGCCTCACGACTAACCGACTATGATCCCTCTAGTGAGGGAGATCCGTGGATCAAGGACGAGTTTTCACAGCCCAATCAAACATCCTCTGTTTAGAGTAAAGAAGGTTAGGGTAGTTATTACTCTTCACTACATTGAGTTTTCTAAGGAGTTATTTAAGACGAAATTTGTTTTTGAAGGTGACGATAGAAACAATATATAATATATATATATATTTTTTTGCAGCTGAGAACACTTTTTAGTCGTGATGACACATCATTCAACACTTCTTTGGGAACTCCACTAGGAACATAACATAAGTTTAATTTATAACCTATGTGTGTATGAGAACGAATGTTATATATATATATATATATATATATATATATATATATATATATATATATATATATATATGTATGTATGTATATATATATATAATGCGCTTAGTCCGTTTGTGTATGTGTGTGTTTGTTTCTCATATGTTAGCAAGAGTAAATAAACTTTTATGTGAATGTATACTTGAGTCTCCCAAAATTGCAAATTTTCATGCTGTACAATAACGAGCTTATTCTGCCACGTGTGTGCGTATGTGTATGCGTGTGTCTCAGTCAAGAAATTCCTCAGAGGGAGACAAATACTATGGCGTCGGTTTGGTGCGCTGGAACCTCAACGCGGTAAAATTGAGTGAGACGTTTACTACGACGTCGAATTCGTCCCTCGGAGCCAGATAGCTGTAAAATGGGGTGGGGCGGGTCCTACGGGGTTGAAATGGTGCGCCGGTGCGAGAAAGCTAGAAGGGGAGAGACGGGTTCCACCTATTTAACAGCATGTCTCCCTAACACTTCTTTCATCCTTTTCCAAAAGGAGGTAACACACGTGCAAACGACTGCTTAAATGCAGTACGTAATAACCAACAGTTTACGCGATCTGACGTAGAACGTTATTCTTATCACTACAATAGTGATATTCACGTCATTCCATGATAGCACACCATTCTTGCTAATAGCTGAGAACGGAGCAGACTCATACTTCGAATAATGTTTGAAATTGTGGAGGTTTGAGGAAAACATAGACGTGAAACTCCCTTCAACTTGGACTGTTCAAGATGGGATGGACCCCCTTTATCTAGGAAGGGTACAGCTCGAACCTATCGCATCTATGGAGTATCATATCACTAAATATGAATCAGGCGTAAAATTGATAAATTAATCAGGAAAAGCGGTGTAATACTATCCATGACCATTACTGAATTTACGAAGTCGTATTCTCTCTTCACTATAAACTTCACCTTCCCTGGGTTCCACACATTGGAGTTTGATGTCTCCAAATAGTGTCAAAGTTTGATGCAAGGCTTAAGAAGTATACTAGAGTGTACTAGTATACTAGAGTGTACTAGTATACTAGAGTGTAGTAGTATACTAGAGTATACTAGTATAATAGATACTCAAGAAATATCAGTCGAACACGTAAATGAAAGTATTTACAAACAAAGGATTAAAAAGTGCCTGGCGTTAATCAATTCGCTTGTGATGCGCCATCGCGCTCACTTCAATCCAGAATCGTTTGAGGTTTACAAACATGTAACTGGCCTATACAATGACTTGCGAGCTGATGTGCCAAATCAGTGTTTTTGTCCTCAGTAAAGCAGAATCGAACTTCCGACCGATCTGATTACAGCTACAGCGGGACCTCTTGCCGAATGCGCCACACTGTAGATCATTCAAAAGAAAAAACCAAAAATACAAAACGGCGATGTACCGCAGTCGGTAAGAGGTTCCGCTGTGGCTGCAGCAGACTTGCCTGGAAGGATAAAATACTACATATTCGGCTAGCCACTGCAAGTTATTGTACAGCATAGTTACGTGTTCGTAAAAACCCCAACCGATTCTGATTTTGTGAACGCGATAGCACATCCCAAGCGGATTGATTGACGCAAGACATTCTATCTTTTTATTCAAGAATGACACGAACAAAAAAAAAGAAGTATTTCAAAACAAAAGAACTTTAACAATCATATCACTATACTTTTAGTTGTACACGTAGTCCAGTGCTGCTGTTCTTCGTCTTTGTGAGTTTGAAGAGTAACCATTATTAACTATTATTGCAAGTTTTAGGCTTTTTCGGTAATGCTACAAGAGAAGTGCAGCGATGAGATTGGCGGGGCAATAGGTAGGAGCACCGAAATTTTCTGCTCGTGCTGTTAAATGTTACAGCGCATTTACTTGTAACGGTTTTGGATATATTGTAACAAACGCAAACGGTTCGTTACTCTACCCAGCCAGTTTAATATCATCACTTAATGGTGAATTCTGGAAAATCCTATTCGTCTCAAACTAGAGATCGATGAGGCCTGTGAATGCAGAGGGAAGAATTTTTAAGGTTATGGAAAGAAGACAAGAAGAGACTGCTTAGTAAGACGTAGCGACTTTTTCGACAAATTAACAGATTATTTTAAGGAGGTGCTGGATGGAGCAAAGGTGACGCATCGATAGACTTTTGTGATGCTGTTAGGACATCAACCTTATGTACATCGAGTGGGCCGGACTTACGACCAACATGGGCAAAACCCCATTCAGACGCAATAAGTGGTGAGAGCAGTTCAACAAAGGAATTTCCAACGCTTGCTGTTGCAGCTCAGGGAATCGATGCTTCGCATAAGTTACCAAGTGAGATATTTTGTACTCGTAATTCTCCTTTTTTTTCTTTTGCACGAAATGAACTATTATGCTTCTTTTTGATTCTCTCTGCACCTTTCGCATTGTATCGTAAAACTGGTGCTGCAAATCGTTCCATCAAACGTTCTTCTTCAAAAACCTGCAATGGTCACCTTAAATATGTAGTGTAGATTCTTCATCCACTCTCTTCACCTCGGTCTTTAGCAAGATTTTAAAAAAAAAATTAGCGTTTACCGGGAAAAAAATGTGATTGGGGGGCACTCATTGGAGCCCTTATTTCTGGAAGTAACTAAATCAGTCGGGAGTCCAAGATCTAAGGTTTAGTCTTAGAGGGTCTATGACATATAAGCTAAAGTTATCAAGACAAAAGAGTAAGATAGAGCGTCCAGAAATAAGGGCACTGAGTGCCCACATCCCCTCTCCACCTCACCCCAGACACATTTTCGCCAATAATCTCCATGTCCTCTCTTCTTGACACCTCGGCATTTAGAAGTGTACTTAGAACAATGTCGAGGCTTGGCGAGAAGAGAAGAGGAGTTTGATGGGATGTGCATGGCATCAAAGACCTCGAACCATTTTCAGGTCTTTGATGAAGACGAGTTTGTCGAAACGTCAGACCAATAAAAAATGTTTCACCTAAACCTCGTTGGCGTAACAAGAAAACAGAAACATTTTCGCCATTTACCATGTCTAAATAGTGCAGAATGACCACATAGTGGTGGCCTCAGAAAGTTATTTCTGGTGGTTTACAACAAATAGCGCTGTTAATATTCATTTCTCACCCTTAGTCTACGATAAATAATCAATTACTCGATCTCTCATTTTTTAAATCATCTTTCTTCTTTTCCTTTCTAAAAAAAGTGTAGTGTGAAGATGTGGGATAAACGATACTTCGTTGAAGCATAGAGAAGAATGAAACAACGAACGTGTATGTTCGCACTGAAAGCGCTGTGCCTAGTTCGTCGCTTATATCATGACCACATCACAATTTCGCGTAAGTTGCCTCATAATGTAAGAGAACGTTTACTCGACTAGTCACCTTAGTTTGATTTCATTGAGAGCATAGAGAAGAATGCAACAACGGATGTGTATGTTCGCACTGAAAGCGCTAATTTTGAATGGCACTTTAGAAGATATTTGTGATATGGCCTATTCGAAACAGAGGAATGAATTAATAATAAAGGTAAAATTTCTGGCATTGATCAGTCTTCTTGAAATGCAAATCGTTTCAGAAACGTGTGTCTGGCCTACGTGTGCGACGTCTGGCTGTCGCACACCTCATTTGACGTGATAAAAGCCTCTGGCTGTAGAGTTGCCTTAACTAAAGGATATATAATGTAAGGTCGGCTGCGCAAATGAGTAGAAGCTCACCGGAGTCGCTGAACGAGTTGCTGTAACTGCGAAAGAGTGTCGAATTATAAGACTCTAGGGGAAACTTTTGGTGTGCGAAGTCGCTGTGCTCGTGCACGAACTTATTGTCCGGAACCGGCCGATATTCACAATTAGCGCTCTCGATCACCTTCGCGGGAATTACATGAACCCTGCACGGTGAATTTGCGGGTAACATGGATAAGTATGATAAAATCGAGGTCTACCGAGGTATATTACCCGTGAACTACTCACTTTCGTGATCACCATCGTTGATTACCCCAAAAGCCATGTTTCCCCCAATTCTATACTCTGCGAAAGGAGGAACTCAATCGCTTCAACAAATGTTTCTCATCTTCGTCGCCTCGCTTCGTTTCTCATCACCTGTCGTTTTAGTGATATTGAGCTTTTTATTCTCTCCTTATTTGTTTCTCAATTTTGGGTGTTGGACAAGCGATACTTGTGATAATTAACAGGAAGCTGCTGAGCTGCCTGCAGCACTATTCGTCTCTGCGTAAGTTACAGCTTTCGCTGGGCCTCTTAGGCTGCACCTCTTCCCCAACCATGGCTGGATGCTATTTTCGTGTAGCTAAAAAAATAGCAGAAAACAGTAAATGACAGATGACAAAAAACCGAAATTGGTGGGTTGTGCTGTTTACCCCTTTGCAAGTTGTACCATTTTGAGTTTGCTGACCACGAAAGTAACATCTGGGTGCAACGCCCTCTTTGTGCTAGTGCGCAACTTGTGTTTGAATACGAACTCGTTTGTTTCTATTTTGTTCCATTCGCGAGTTAGGAATGTCATGGACTTTCTGACACATCTAATTTTGAAGAATTGGTAAAGGTTGTGGTGGTTATTTGAAAAAGAAAAGTCAGCGAAAGCTATAGCTTGCAAATCGTATTGTTTCATTTTTCGGGTATTGTGTGAGAGGATGCGAAGTGAAAAAGGAAGTGTTCTCAGTTTATTCATCTACTTGGAGATGCACCTTTTTTTCGTCTCATGGTGGAAGGTAATAAGTAACTTTTTTCACACGGGCCTGCATACAATGAAGAATTGCTTTCTTCTAGTGGTTTCTTGCATTTTTGAGGTTACAAAAACTGTACATTCCTACGAGGCAATCCTCAAACCTTATCAAGAGTTAGACGTCAGTTTCGGTGGACTTCGCGAACGGTATGGAGCATTCAAATGAGGAAACACAAAATTGATTTGTCAAATTATGAAGCTTGGAGAAAGTCTATCCAATCAGCAGCGATGAGTCACCAGTGTGTGGACTTTCTTTGTTTAATGTGGACTTCCTTTCTTTTCTGCTCCAATCGAACGTGCAACGCGTTATCCGCTCAAAAACTGTACTGGTGCCAGTAGGTCTTCTTTGGCTGATAGATGATATGATAAACGGGGTGCGCATCAGGAGGTACCTAGAGCGGCTGTCAGAATATATCCCTAGGAGTCGCGTGCGTCCATAACTGCGCTGCGGTCGGTAGCAGAACTTTACACTACGCATCCAAGATGCCCGGCCATCTACTTTCCGCAGCTGAGCATAGACAGATTGACCAAGGATCTAAGAACTCTGAAATGCGATGATGACCGTTGCAATTCGGGTTATGGTGAGCGTAAGCATGGAGTGGTGTGTAGAATCCTGGAGATGGCTTACTTCTTGTCGGATTCAAAATTTGAAAAATTTGGTGCTTGAGTTTCTTCGTTCTGAAATCCTATTTGTACTCGCCTTATTTTTCTGGTTGTATCCATTATTTGCGCACATTTGTAAACGTGTTTTTGTTTTAGTTTATTTGTTTTTCATTTGTTCTAGTTTATGTTGTTGTTGCTTTATTGGTGTTCGGCTGATGCTATCAATCATCCTGACAGGTGCGAAAACTGTCTTACAGGCACACAGCATGCGGATAGGACCCGCATGCTGTGTGCCTGTAAGACAGTTTTCGCACGCCACTCAACAATTGCTTCTGGCCATATCGATTTCTTAAACAAGGAAAAATATGAAGCAATAAGTGACTCACTAGAGTACAACATGAAGCCAAATTTTTACTCGTACAAAAAGATAGAAATTGCAACTAGAACATATAAATATAGTTCTTATATAGTCTTCTCCGTAACAAAGTGTGAATAAACCAAATTCACTTGCCCTATTCATGGAGAGAACGATTTGAAATGTATCAATCGTTGTATCAGTCTCAAAATGAGTCCCACTGCTTATACTCACCTTGATGAATTTTATTTCCACCAGTCTGAGAGTCCGGCGTGAGCCGGAAAAAGCTCACGCCGGACTCTCAGACTTAGGCTCGCTTCGCTCGCACAACTGTAGTTTTTTGAAGAAAAAGTAAACGAGTGTACAAAATTCGACTAATCAGTAGGCTTCTTCTTTAACCATTAGATGACATTAACGGTAGTGCGCGTGGTCCGACACTGTAGCGGGACCATAAGAGACAGGGAAAAGTGAATTATAAAGTGAATTTATATATATATATATATATATATATATATATATAAATATTTATTCCTGCATTTTCCATCTAACCATTACTTCCATTTTACCTGATCATTGTAAAGTCTTGGTAAACACCGACCTCGCTCATCTTTTTTGTGCCAGCGTGTGCTTCTCGAGGTATCTAACAGCAGAACGATTTTTTCTCCAACTAAAAGCGCAAGAAAGTGAAATAGAGAACCCACCTCTAAAAACTGAGGTACACCTTTTCTTTTTTCAGTAAAATATTTTATTTGATCTTTCCATTTGCACTGTTAACATTGATTTTTTGCCTGAATATAAGCTTTGGATAATATGATATATGAGTCTGAGGTAAGTAGTAGTGTTCAGCCTCATTTTATCACCTTTTTACTTCTGGCTTGTCTTTCATCTCTACAGTAACTTCATAACAGAACCTCGTTGTACACAATGTTCTTCACTGAACCATGCAGTGTGCCTACCTTCAGTCCGGCTGGCGTCCTTGCTCGGGAAAAAGCCACGTAGAGTTGTCCGTGACTGAAAACGTCTTCCGGCAAGTACACTCCCACTTCATTGAAGGACTGTCTTTGAGCCTTATTTATAGTCATTGCAAAAGCAAGACGTAAAGGAAATTGCCTTCTTCGCAGTTGGAACGGTAGCTGCTTTTCCCAATAGTTGTCAATCCTGGGTATTACAGCTAACTGGTTTTTTCGGCTCCCGCAAACAAAGCGACAGCCAAGCACATAGCGTCCAAAGGTTTCTACTCTCAGTCGTGTTCCGTTGCAGAGACCGTTGACAACGTCAAGATTGCGCAGAAGCATGACGATTGCACCTTTCTTCAGACGTAGCTCATGAGGTGGCATTCCAGTGGGTTCCAACGTGTTTAGGTACTCCACTGGGTACAACTCATCCCAGCTTCCTTCATAATACACAGCCTCGTCAACGCTTTTGTAGACGCGCTCATCTTGCTGACAGAATGTGCATAGTCGTTCGAAGGCCTCATTATTTAGCTGCCTGACATTCAGATTCATGGGAGGCAAAGTAGCCCGTTCACAAAGGTTAGTATCATTTGGATCAATCGTCTCGCCAAAAATTTCCGTGACAATACTCCTCTGACACCGGAACTCCTTCAAAATCTGAATTCGTCCTTCTTTATCGTTCGCCGTGCCATTACCTACCTCCAAAAGGAAATTAGCCCATCCAAGTCCCGCTTCTCGAGTTCTCATGTTGACGTCAAGACGATAAATCTTGAATAGTGACCAAAGAACAGAATTTGTTACGCACGAATTTACAAAGTCGTCGCATTGTCCGTGCTCAACTACTGGTAATACTTGCCGAAAATCGCCTCCAATGATGAATGGCTTGCCGCCGAACGGCCTGTCGTTCTGCATGATATCACGCAATAAACCTTCAACAGCTTCGAGGCGCACTTTGCAGCCATTGAAATTTCATCCCATATGATAATATCAATGGCCTTGAGCTGTCGTGCTTCTTTCTGCTGACGTTTCATCAAAGACGTGCGATTTTCATCAGCCATGTTGAGCTTGAACGCTGAGGTTACCGTTCGTCCATTCGGCAATAGATTGGGTGCGATTCCAATCCAACCAACACACAGTACTTGACGCCGCTGCCCCATGGCCATGTTGTAGATGGTATTATAGAGATATGCTTTCCCTGATCCTCCTGGCCCATCGATGAAAAAACATCGGTCGTCTCTGCGATTCATTGCTGTAAGGATGTCATCAGCAGCTTTTCTTTGATGCGTATTCAGTGATGCATATAGCCGTGATCCTTCACTTTCATGTTGACCATAGTCAACTGGGACATCAGCAAGTGAAGATCGTTGATTTGCAGGTGGCCTAACTATTTGGATCTAATCTCTGCCAAGCGGTAACATCCTGTCAGCGATGTCGAAATAGGCAGCAGCAATTGCATCTTCTGGGTCTCCTCCCATATTAGTGAAATCGTCAGCCATCGATGCCGAAAACTCAGTCCATAGTTCCTCAGCGTTTGCGAGTTCACAGTAACAGAGCAAGCAAGCAAAGAAATTGTGTAACGTTGATGCTATTTGAAACTGTGCAGCTTCCTGAATACTTTGACGATAGTATGTGTCGTCATCAAGGAATCCGGAAGCCTTCGTCGCTTCCGAAAACTTCTCGTACGTGCGTCCATCTACTGTTCTCAGGTCTTGGAATGACATTTTTCCTTTCGTGTTCAACAGAAGGATGCGGAGACTGTACCGTTCTACATCTCGTGGTGAGACTGTGTACATGCATCCTATTTCCTTAACTCCACGTCTTCTTGGTTTCCAACCATGCCGTGCCGTGAATGAAAAATGCTCAGGGATCTGATAATAAAACAGTTCGCGAGCATCAATGTTTGTATCAGACTGCAGGCCGTTATCAAAAACATTGGCACACGACCGGTTGAGCTCAAAATAAGCGGTGAGGGACGTGAAGTTAGAATGTGCGCTATCTACAGCCTGTTGTTTTTGTCCTGCGACAAAGTGAACGGTCTGATATCCTGGCAGGTGAACAGCCAATCTGCATACAGCGTGCGACTTTTCTTGCATAGCAAACTCAAACATTCTGTGAAGAGCTTGAGGTGGGCATACACATCGAGTGTTCAAATGTTGTTTGATCTCGTCTACCACACCATTTCCGCTGTCATCAGAATCGCTTTCAATTGTTATTCGTGCACGATCGGGACCTTTATAGATGTATTTGTATAAGTACTTGACTGCCGAAACTGTACCACAAATTTCAACGTTTACGTGACAGTTAAACTTCGTAAAAAGGCGCAAATTGGTCGGTGCGACCCATTCATCACTATATACACTTCCATTGAGCTAGACCGTTGTGCGATTCCGTCTCCTATACTCTGTGTAGCTATCAGCTTCCATGAATGTGCTTTCACGCAGCTGTTTGGGGAAATGTGTTCTGCGTGATGCGTGCACCACTTCTGTCCACCAACGTTGGATCCCCGCCACCTCTTCCAGTCGGAAAAAGAAGAGGGTACGTGAGAACGTCGCACCTTTTGTCCATATCACTGATGTTCATCAAGGACGTCCCATCCGACTCTCTGAGGGAAACTGCAAGACTTCTTGCGGGCGGAACATCATTCTCTTCTCCAACATACACCACTGCGACCTCATTAGCTGTAGGCATTGCATACTGACCACGTGCGATGTTCCTTCCGCTATTTTCTTCAAAAACCATTCTGATAGTAGTTGGTCGACGATTATCGCGGTTCGCTGCTTCTTTCTCAGCTCTTTCAACTTCACTCATCATTTTGAACGACCGCGCATAAGCATTGTTTTGGGCGAACCACTCACTCAAGAATCTCATAAGCTCTGGATCACAGCAGATAATCGCTAGAGCCGAGTTGAAATTTCTTATATTTTCCAAAAAGTTTCTGTGACGCTGTCTATGTTCCAGAGATGCGGAACTTTCTCTTAAGAAAAGCTGTTTGAGAGGCTCTTGAAATTTTTCGAATAAATCGAACACAATCCGGTCATGATTGCAGTAGTCCCCAAATATACCTGGATACTGCTGCTTGACTTCAAATTGAAAGTGTCGCGCTCCACAGTTCATACAACGACAATTCATTTCACCTAAGTAGTTAGTCTCTGCTGTTCGAGTTCTAAGCGCAAGACCAATCGTCTCTAGTGGAGCGCGGCGCCGCCGCCGCTGTCTCTCAGCATCGGCGTGCAGTCGGTGAATACGGTGCTCATGGCCATCGTTGAGACTTTGTCTTCGTTGGCGTTTTCCGTTCAGAATCAAGCGCTCGGAGCGTCGTGCAGCATCTTCGTTTTCGCGCCGCCTATGCTGGCGCTGTGCATTTTCAGACAGACGTACAGCTCTTTCCTCAGCGCCTTCGGTTTGTCTGCGTCTCTGCTGGCGTTGAGCATTTTCAAAGAGGCGCTCACTTCGTTCCTCAACAGTTTCAGCTTGGCGCCGCCTGTGTTGACGCAGCGAGTTAGCTGCGAGACGTTCGGATCGCCGCTCAGCACTTTCGTTTTGGCGTACTGCTTGTTGGCGTAGCGAACTTGTCATAAGTCTAACCGAACGCTGTTCAGTGTTCTCATTTTGGCGCAGCAGCTGATGACGATGCGAGTCTTCTAGCTGTCGGAGAAGACGTTCTGCGCTGTCTTCATTCTGTCTTCGTCCTCGCTGACGTTGCGTATTCGCAATCAGGCGTGCTTCCCGCACATTACGTGTTTCGGCTGTGCGGTGACTTCTTTGTCGTTCGGCATCATTGGCATGTATACGTGGACGGCCACGTATACATGCCAATGATTTCACATGGATTTCACAGTGAGTTTATATAGAATGAGAGACAATTATGTAAAGCAGAAGTTTTTTCAAAGCGCAATCACTGAATAAATCTCACGGTTGAAATAAAGACAAACAATTATCTGATTGTTTCTGTATCTGTATTAACTAACAGTAATAAGTACCACTATCAAATTAAACTCATTTCAAATTTATAAAAAGAACTGAACGTGACATATGCTTGTTCATAATGTAATGCTAAGATTGAACGTGTAATAAAGCTTTGTATTTGTTTCGCCATTTTTATCCTGCTTAAAATAATCTCCCGAACATCAACATATGATTCCATGGAACCAAATTTAAATTCAAAACAGGTGATACAGAAAAAGTAATGGTTAGAAAATAATTATGAATGACAGTTTTTTAGCCTTTTGGAGGTCACAAAATAAAATCCACCCGTGAAAAAACCATTTCTGTAATTCAATAATCTAAATAAGAACACTTAACCTATCTGTATGAATGAACGACTAACTTACTTTGCAATAGTGGAGGTATACGTACACAAAAAAGTTTATGTACTCTCCCTAACATATGACAAAAATTGACCTGTCTTAACATGGCTTTCATAATTTTCTTGCAGTTGTTAGTGGTGGTTCAACGGTAGAATGCTCGCGTTCCAGGCGAGCTTGCCGCGTTCAATTCTCGCAGATGCAGCGCTCCTCGCCTTCATGGAACATTTTGATGATATATCCACAAATACGTGCAAAAAAGTCGTCAGAAAAGGAAATGGCTGGGAAATAATCGCAGATCTCAATTTTCTAACTTTCTCAGAGGCCGCAAAAAGGAACTCTACTTTTGAAAAACATGAGATGTAATGATTTCAAGAACGAAATACGATGATTTTGTGGTTTTGAATTACTCAAACAGAAACGTAAAGCTATCTATGTGATCAAAAGACTAATCACTTTAAGTGCCTCCTAAAATTGAAGGTGTATGTACTCATAAAGTTTTATATGGTCTATTTAACACATGACTATAACAAATCTGTTTTATAACAGACTTCATACATGACGATTGAATTGAGAGTGGCTCAGTGGTAGAATGCTCCCTCTTGAGGTGGGTGTCCCTGGTTCGGTCCCCGTCGATGGAAAGGTTTTGTTCTTTGTAGAGAATTTTCGTGACACACAGACAAACATGCTCAAAAAAGTGTTCAAAAGAGTTAACGCCTAGTCAGTAAGCATGGACTCTCTTGCCTTTCAGAAACCACAGAAGATGGAGCTCCACCTTCGAAAAACCTCAGGAGAATACATCTTTAAAAGAAGTGCGATATTTTTTTTTTGATTTGTGAATGATCCGAACAAAAACGCAAAGTTAGAGGTATACGTACACATACATAACAATTCATATTCTATCCTTGATATATGGAGAAGACTGACCCGTCTTGTCACTACTTTCATAGAATTTTGCAGAATTGTTGACAGTAGTTCAGTTGCAGAATGCTCGACAGCCAAACACGTCTCTCGGGTTCGATGCCCGTCGATAGAGCGTTTTCCGTTACTATGGAGAATTTTTATAATACGCAAGCAAAGGAACTTACACAGGCTAAGCCTGTCATTACGTGGCAGTGTGAAGTATGTGGCATTGCCCAGAAGCCGAATTTAACAGAAAAAAAGAAAAAAAGAAATTCGAAGGTTTGTTACACGTTCAATAACCTGAGCAGTTTCTTTACAACTGAAATAAAAACCCGGAGAGTGGTAGCTCTGTGCGGTTGAAAAGAACATGGAACGAACTGAACAACTACGCTCTTTTCTAGATGTTAGAAAAAGACAAAACCGTTCCAATGGAAGGATGGTGAGGAATGCCCAATATTAGGGATGCCGTTCACTTCCTCATTGATCCAAAGTGATGGATGGGAATTTCATGAATACAGTCAGTTCTTGATCTTTCTGTTCAAGTAATGCTAAGATTAAACAAAATTTCGCATTCATTTCCTGTTTTCTTGTCATGATTAAGTTGAGTTCTCTAACATTACCACATTTTTTTTTTGGAACTTCATTTCTTCTACACTTCATTTCTCTGGAACCAAAGACACAATTAATGGCTCTAATAGGCCACATCATTTGTAAAAAAAAAAAAAAGAAAAAAAAAAGAAAAAAAAACATTTGCTTGCAGAAAAGTCCTTAGAAAAAGTAGTGTATAGGAAGTATATAATGGTTAAATGGAAATGCAGGAATAAATATTTCACTGTATTGCACTTTTTCCTGTTTCTCTTGTTATTCTCTTATAGTGCAGCTGTGAATTAAAATATAGTAGGAACTAATCTGCCCTATCAAAGCATTCATAAATCTTCGTATGTCTGGTGACAATTGTTCACTTTTAGGATGCTCGCGTCTTAGGAGGGCGGTGATGGTTCGGTTCTCATAGACGCAAAGTTTTGCATCATTATGGAGTCTGAACGGCCAGTTTGAACGTCCGGCTAAAGCCGGACTTCTAACTTTTTGTAGTGTTTGCTTCGCTCTCCTACATCGACTAATAAGAAATAACAGTAGTGACTTTTTTGTAAAATTATAATTGTCCCTTTAATCAACCCTTTCTTCAATTTTTTTCCTCAAAAATTCAAGCATGGATTAGAGATTTCACGATTTTCTTCCTAAACTCGTCAGTACTATATTTGGAGAACAATCAAACTTGATTTTACATCTATGTTTCTCTGAAAACTCCACAATTTGGAAAAATTATTCGAAGTATGAGCTTCCTCCGCTCTCAACCATTAGCACAGAATGTTGTGCTAAACCATTAGCACAGAATAGTGTGCTAACATGAAGTGACTTGAATATCATCATCGTAGTGATGAAGATAGCACTCTACAGTGTAAATTCACATAAAAGTTTATTTACACTCACTAAAATATGATGCAAACTTGGCTTATCAATGTCAAGATACATGTTAAGATACCTCTGGACAGTGGGGGAAAGGTAGAGTACTCGTCTAGCAAGTGCATGGTGACGGTTCGGCGCCCCACCGGTGCAGAGTTTTGCATCATTATGGAGTATTTTCGTGACACACAGAAAAAAATACAGACAAACACACACACACACGGACTAAGCGCGTTATTATATAGCATGATAGCCTCCTCGAACTATGAAAGCCGCAAGATTAGTATCTCACGTTATGTGTGTTATATGGTGGGTGTGACTTACCGAAGATCAACGGAGGACACAGCTAACTTCGGATTTCGAATTAACATCGAATTAATTAGTCGGTTTCACTTTTGGGTTCAGTTATTTCATCATTTTTCGCTTATTCTTAAAAATATGACGCATTTTTCCGTAATTTCCAAGAACAATCTTCATTTACAAACGGGTTTCCCATTGTGAAGCTCATGTTTTATCATTCCATTTCCTTATATGCTCGTTTTATCAGGGTATTCAAGTAGAAATACCATGGGGGCCTTTGGAAGCGCCTAGGATTTACCCAAGTAAATTGGGTGCAGCCGAGGTGTGTGCCTGCAGCAGCGATCGCCATTACGCCTGTCCAAGCGCACTGTTCATCCCTAGTCTCGGCCTACCTCTTACACAGACGGCCCTCATGATATCTCTACTTGGAAACCTTGACAAAACGAGCTTATAAGGGAATGAAATGGTAAAACATGAGCTTCACAATGAGAAACCCGTTTGTATATGAAGATCGTTCTTGAAAATTACGGAAAAAGACGTTAAATTTTTAGGAATGACAGAAAAATGATGAAATAACTGAACGCAAAGTGAAACCGACTAATTAATTCGATGTTAATTCGAAATCCGATGTTAGCTGTGTCCTCCGTTGATCTTCGGTAAGTCACGGCCACTATATAACACACATAACGTGAGATACTCATCTTGCGGCTTTCATAGTTCGAAGAGGCAATGGAAATAAAGTTCGTAAAGGTGAGTATATGCCGCATGGTATATTTTTTGAGACCAAACTGACTGAAATATTTCAAAGCCTGCTTATGAATTCGGCGAGTAAATATCGTTACTTTGTTACGGAGATGACTATATAACAGCTATATTTATGATATATATTCTAATATATATATATATATATATATATATATATATATATATATATATATATATATATATATATATATATATATATATATATATACATATATATATATATATATATATATGTAGTATATATATATGTATATATATATATATATATATATATATATATATATATATATATATATATATATGTATGACTTGACTTAATCGAGTAATATATATATGTACATATATATATTACATATATATATATATACATATATATATGTACCATCTCATATTTTTCCATGCTCAAATCAATGCAAATCGATATGGCTAGAAACAATCGTTGACTGACAACTGTGCAGCGTCCTATCCGCGAGACATGCCTTCAAGGATATTGTGTGCCACCAGGACAGTTTTTGCACGTGCTAGGACGATTGATAGCATCAACAATCAGTCGAACACCAATAAAACAATCTCATATAAAGATAAAGTGTGCTCCACTTCCGCCCTGAAAAACAAATAAACTAGGAACACGCTTAGAAATGTGCGCGAATAATGGATAGATTTAGAAAAATAAGGCGAGTACAAATAGGATTTCAGAACAAAGAAACTCAAGCACTAAGTTTTTCAAATTTTGAATCCGACAAGAAGTAAGCCATCTCCAGGATTCTACACACCACTCCATGCTTACGCTCACCATATACGCGAATTGCAACGGTCATCATCGCATTTCAGAGTTCTTAGATCCTTGGTCAATCTGTCTATGCTCAGCTGCGGAAAGTAGATGGCCGGGCATCTTGGATGCGGAGTGTAAAGTTCCGCTATCGACCGCAGCGCAGTTATGGACGCACGCGACTCCTAGGGATATATTCTGACAGCCGCTCTAGGTACCTCCTGATGCGCACCCCGTTTATCACATCATCTATCAGCCAAAGAAGACCTACTGGCACCGGTACAGTTTTTGAGCGGATAACGCGTTGCACGCTCGACTGGAGCAGAAAAGAAGGGAAGTCCACATTAAACAAAGAAAGTCCATACACTGGTGACTCAGAGGTGGGTGGAGGGTAAGGATGGACATTGCACTTGGACAGGCGTAGCGGCGATCGCTGCTGAAGGCACACACATCGCTTTCACCCTTGGGTTTGCTTGGGTAAAAGGACAAAGTTTTCTGGCGTTAATCAATCCGCTTGGGATGCAAATCTGATATAACTCTGATACCGATTTATCGACCCCGGAGGAATGAAAGGCTTCGTGAGCACTAGGGCGGATTCGAACCTCCGGTCGATCGTGCAGGCAGCGGAACTCCAAGCGACTGCGCTAAATCCGCTCTATACCTGTATATATATATATATATATATATATATATATGTATATATACATATATATATATATATATATATATATATATATATATATAAGTTCTTGTGTATACTTGTCGTTTTGCTTGTGTTTCTCTAATTGGTGTAAATGTCGGACGATTGATCCTTCTCCCTTTTTATGTTTCACAGAGTTCTTTTCTCTGAACCCCGCATGTCTTTTTTTTCAAAAGTAAGGATGAACTAATTAGTTTTCTTTTTCAGATAAGTGGGTGGTTGAAGACACCTCGAATGAAAATGAACAGAAATCCTCAGCGGATGTTTCTATTAGTAGTGAACGGTACATAGTAAGTTCTTACGTTCTCTGATATGTAGGTTCAGTTCGTAACTTGTATGGCTTTCTTAGTTGGGCTCACGCTACACTGTGTCCGAAGATTTAAATGAAATACCACGTCACCATTCATTTTCGGAGAGAACACGATTCCGTACGGTTTTGAGATTTTCATTGAGATTTATTAGAACATTTACCATCCATCTAGAAGGCAGCTGTGATGCGAGAGCACCGCATTCGAATTATTGCTGTGCCAAACTGTGCAAGAACGACCAGAAGTTCGACAACACCAACAGGAATGAAGAGTGTGAGTGAAATAGCAAATTATATATTGTGAAACACAGGAGGTATTAAATTATAGCTGCATTTTTTTTTGTTGCGAAATATGTGAGCTGTTGAAGTTTAGACTTCCCTCCAAATATTGTGAAGCGCGATATGCGGGTTTCTACTGCCTTTTGTGCTGGTAACTCTGTTTTTCAATTTTACATACTAATGAACGTCCAGCTAACGAGTGACATCAAAGGTTTTATGGTGCTGCTTCCACTCTCCTTCAGTGATCAATAGAAATTGAAATTGAAAGTAGGGACACTTTCTGTAAAATTAAATTCGTAATTTTGTAACGAAGTTTTAACGTCTTTTTTTAAAAGAGATTTAAGCATTGATGATTTCATAATTTTCTTCCTAAATACATTAGTATTACATTTGGGAGTATTCGAAGAACTTAATTTTACGCATACATTCCTTCGATGAAGGATGAAGGATAAAGGGCACGGCGTTGATCAATCTCTATCCGCTTGCGCGTTCGACTTCAACTCAGACTTCGTTTGAGGTTGATAAATGTGCATGCAGCCTTACTATGACATGGGGGCTAGCCGACGTGCCAATACTGGGTGTTTTTGTCTTCCCAGACAAGTCAGGTACCAAATTTATCGACCTCGGTGGGGTGAAGAGCTTGGTTTGCACCAGGGGAAGCATGGGTTTCTTTCCTCATTTCTTCAACAATTTCCACACCATGATGTGCTAACGAAATGACATGAAGTAAACCTCACCATCGTGGTGATAAAGATAACGCTCCACCTCAGAACATAAACTGTTAGCTACTATTTAAGTAGTTGTTTGCATCTTATCTTCAATTTTTGGGGAAAAGATGTTACCAAAGCGATAAGGAAAGCGTGCAGAGCGATAGAGATGCAGGAAAATACATTCGGGTGAAACGCAATACACGTAGTTTTCGCCGTCATAGAACAATTTATAACATCTCATTTACTTCTTGAAAATTCACTTGGAGCTATTAGACGGTTACTTTTCCCACTAAAGACGCCGTGAAACCGCCCCCGCTTCCCCGATTTTACCAATTTCTGGTGCTAGAGGCACCAATCCGACGGCGTTGTATTTGTTTCAGTGCTTTCTGGAATTTATTTACACACACAAACATACGTGACAGAATAAGCTCGTTATTATAATAATAGCATAATATTTGTTCCGATGTCGAATGAAGAGGCCGTTTTTAGCGCGAAACATAGCTCGTCGCTTATATCATGACCTCGTCATGATATCGCGTAGGTTGCCTCATAACGTAGGAGAACGTTTACTCGACTAGTCACCTTAGTTTGATTTCATTGAGAGCATAGAGAAGAATGAAACAACGGATGTGTATGTTCGCACTGAAAGCACTAATTTTGAATGGTACTTGGTAAATGTCTGGCATTGATCAGACCTCTTGAAATGCACCAACGCTCTCGACTTCAATTAGTAATCGTTTCAGAAACGTGTGTCTGGCCTACGTGTGCGACGTCTGGCTGTCGCACACCTCATTTGACGTGATAAAAGCCTCTGGCTGTAGAGTTGCCTTAACCAAAGGATATATAATGTAAGGTCGGCTGCGCAAATGAGTAGAAGCTCACCGGAGTCGCTGAACGAGTTGCTGTAACTGCGAAAGAGTGTCGAATTATAAGACTCTAGGGGAAACTTTTGGTGTGCGAAGTCGCTGTGCTCGTGCACGAACTTATTGTCCGGAACCGGCCGATATTCACAATTAGCGCTCTCGATCACCTTCGCGGGAATTACATGAACCCTGCACGGTGAATTTGCGGGTAACATGGATAAGTATGATAAAATCGAGGTCTACCGAGGTATATTACCCGTGAACTACTCATTTTCGTGATCACCATCGTTGATTACCCCAAAAGCCATGTTTCCCCCAATTCTATACTCTGCGAAAGGAGGAACTCAATCGCTTCAACAAATGTTTCTCATCTTCGTCGCCTCGCTTCGTTTCTCATCACCTGTCATTTTAGTGACTTTGAGCTTTTTATTCTCTCCTTATTTGTTTCTCAATTTTGGGTGTTGGACAAGCGATACTAGTGATAATTAACAGGGAGCCGCTGAGCTGCCTGCAGCACCACTCGCCTCTGCGTAAGTTACAGCTCTCGCTGTGCCTCTTAGGCTGCACCTCTTCCCCAACCATGGCTGGATGTCATTTTCGTGTCTAAAAAATAGCAGAAAACAGTAAATGACAGATGGAAAAGAACGGAAATTGGTGGATTGTGCTGTTTACCCCTTTGCAAGTTGAACCTTTTTGAGTTTGCTTACCACGAAAGTAACATCTGGTACAACGCCTTCTTTGTGGTGGTGTACAACTTGTGTTTGAATATGAACTCGTTCGTGTCTATTCTCCACTACACACAGGTTAGAGATTCGCGTAGAGCTTCTTTTGTCAGCCCACACTGCAGGAGCAAGTACATGCATTTTCTTTGTTCTTCTCGAGGTTAGAATAAGAACCTTTTCACCTTTACTTCGATTTAGTTGTCGGTCTACTGGTCCTTTCTAAAATTCTAGAGCTTTAGAATAAGCTAGTTTAGTGTGTTCATACTTTTGTCGTTTGAAGAAGGTTCGCTATTAGACTTGTTTCGAATATTCTCACATTGTCTCCTACCACATTCATGAATTGAATAAGACCGTTGTGATACAAAAAAAAACATATCAGTTGGAAATCTGTACAATCAAAAGCAACGTTTGTGCACAAAAACTAGCACAGACGTTTGTTTTCGTTTTCATGAAAGAAAGTCGTAAGTCGCCTTTTGGAACGAGGTCCGGCTGTAATGAGGAATTACCTTCTTCCAATTATTTATTGCCGTTTCTCAGCAGTTCTTCTTGCCAAGTTATATACGCTAGCTATAGACAGTTATACTCCATGTCATATTTTCTGCTACCTCTCTCTCCAATCTAATCTTTTACTCTGCTCGGAGCGCAAAACCGATGGAGTATTACTCTCCCAGTAGTGGTGGGTCCTTATTATGAGAGCTACACCTTTTTAGTACTGTGCATGTCTGCGAGTCAATCTTCTGCCAAAGGTTGGATATCAGTACCAGTAAACTGTACGAACGGCTACGAACGAAGCATTCGAATAGTGAATATTTGGTAACAATAGCAACAAGTGGTGGAAGGTCTTGAGTCATCTTCCTTTTAAAATTATGTTTGTTTTTTCTTCTTAAGTACATTATCTCAGAAACTAAACATTTATCAATGAGATGCGGAAAGTACCGTTGAAGAAACGGCCTCGCACACAACTGCACGTCCTTAGCGATCGTTGTTCGCCTCAAACATTGCAACATCTTTGCATTTAACAAAATGCATGCCTATCCATTGCATTCTTCTATTCGTAAGATAATTCTCCAATTTTGGTTATACGCCATCTCTAGATTTCCAGCACTACTCTTAATCTTGTTTCCATTGTGGTTGCTCAGCCGCTTTTGTAATTAATCCTAATTAATCTCCAAAAAGACTCAAATGTATAGCTTAGCAACAGCACAATGTCACGAAAGTGCATAGCGGATATTATAACCGTAATATAGGTGGTTGTAACGTAGTAGTGAAAAGTCACCAATACGTCTGTGCGGTCGAGGGGTCCGTTACGTTAAAGGCCAACTGATAGCTTTGTGTCTGGGATCGATAAATTTCTATCAGATTCATTTGAGTGGATGACTAGGCATGACTTGATACAGCTGAGGCCTCTTCTCGTTACTTTATAGGTGTTTATAGGTGCGTTGGCTCGTCTCAGAGGGATTGATCAGTACGAAGCATTTAATTCTATTCTTTCTTTTTAAGGTACCGATCTTTCAGTGCAGTGACATGGTTCTTGGTTGTCGAAGAACTATTTATTTCCGGCACACGTTTCCTTGGAAAACTAGGATGCACTTTTGGGAAATTTTGGTTAAGCTTCTTCCACTTCCCTGTAATGATGTGCTACCGAATGTCTCTTTAGTCGTCCACAGTGTTTTCACCCAGTTATGAATACTATAGTAATACTATATAACTAAGTGGGTGGTTCCTTCGCTACCCACGTGTTACTGTTTCGTCTCATGAAAATTTGCTTCACTTTATTAAGTGATTGAGATGTATTGTTAAAAGATACTGAAACTGTATGCTAGGGAGGAACATAACTCCTCCATCCGTGTCCCGTTTTCTACTTTTTCAGCTCCCACTTTGGCGCCACTTACCACTGCATCTTCACTCTCAAGCCTAGGAGTAGTGTGTATTTAGTGGGCGCTTTACTCAGAATTTTTCCTGCTTCAGTACAGATTTGTTTTTGTTTACCTGTCTTATGATCAATGCCCTGCCTTTGTTTTCAGATGTCGATCGAACTTTCGTATTACACATTATTTATCCGTTCATTTCAGGCTTCTCACGCGAATGCAACCAAATTATTGTTACCCGACTTGATGCTGACCGCCTCGCGCACTCTTCTCAAAAGGTCCTTCTCATTTACAAACTATGTGACATGAGAGATCTTCAAAAGAAGTACGAAATTTGTTGCAGCCTTGCACATCTGATTTCTTCGATGGTAGAGAAAATGTCCAAAAAGGTGGGTCGTACAGGTCCCATGAGCATGACAGAGACGACACTATAATTAAGAGTCGTCACAAACGGACGAGCTTTAGGGTAAGCACTTATTTGTTCTTTTTAGAGTGCATAAAGGATAATAGATGAAGTGTACGGCGTTGACCAATCTCTATGGAGATGCGCCTATGCGTTTGACTTCAATTCTGAGTTTAATGAAGTTTATGAGTGCGTGCAGTTTTACAGTAACTCCTGGTGGCTAGCCGATTTGCCAACTCAGTGTTTTTCATCCTTCCCAGACAAGTCTGGCGCCAGTTTATCGACACCAGAGAGATGAAACGTTTGGTTGGCACCAACGATCGGTCATGCAATCACATCGTCCGCTAGAACCGCCCATTTCAGAATGTTGAACTTATTATTAGCTTAGGGTATTGAAGATTTTAATTTCTATATTTTTGTGTTATGTTGGATCGGCTCGTTCTTTCAAGTCATATAATCACGTACCAGACCTCCTCAATGTATTCCAGGAAGAACTGCTTCCAGGAATCTTTTGAAATGTTATTTAATTTGCTGAGCATAGCTACCATTGCCAGTCTTCGGTGATAACCCATTTATTCAGCAAAATTGTAGTTTTACCATAAGAAGTACTTAACAAAGCACTTGGCGGTCCCTTTGTATTTTAATCGAATTGACCTGGAACGGGCGATGGTCGTTGCGTTCTTGTTTTGTGTCATTAGTGTGAAAATTGTCATATAGGAGGTTGAACATGCTCTATGTTGGGTCTCATGGTCCTGTAACCAAATGGCGATCACGAAAATTCGAGAGTTAGGTTTCTGCGGATTATTTTTTACTCTCTCACCGAAGCGGAATTGTTCTCAAATTTTTATGCAACGGTTTCTATGTGTTGACCATTACGAATTAGCACTCAGTAGATAGCAAATCTCGTGGTATGTCAGTTTGTTTGTTTTGTGTTGTCCGGATGTCGTCATCCGTTTCGACTTGCCGTTAGAGCTCGCGCAGAATCTGTCCATCCGTCGCTGTTTCATATTATGCGAAGCTTTACGTCTCGCCTGAACTGCCTGTCGATGCCAAGTTTCTTAAGGTGTTCCTTCACCACTTCCGTCCACTACTTTCTTTCACGTCCGGCTGGCCTCCTCCAGTTTGAGTCTGGGAGCATCCTCAAGGCAACTCCAACCAAGATGTTGATGTTTTCCCCGCCGGTACACCATCCACCGGCACACCATATCCACTTCTTAGTAGAGTTCTTCGTTATGGTATACTATCGGCCAAAAGTAGCTTAACAGTCGTCTAAACAACTATCTCTCCACGCAGTGGAGCTTTTCCATCACCGTCGACAGTGCTGCCGAAGTCTCCGATCCACACGTAATGATAGTCGGAATTGTGGATATGCAAATTCGCAGCTTGATCATTTTTCAGCATATAGCCCAAATAACAGAAATCATCTGGGAGTTCAATAGGTTTTCCGTCTACCCTGATTCCCGTTGAGGCTCTCAAGGAGACCCACATCTGCTTGCATTTATCAGAGCGGAGTCGCAGTCCGTAGGCTACAGTTATTATCGATGCAAGATTCACAAAATGGTTCAGCTTCGCGCTGCTTGAAGCGATTACTACTACACCGTTGACATACTCGAGGTCAACAAAGTTAGTCGAAATGGTCCAAGAACCACATCAACGGAGCTGTCTGTTCTTTGCAGGATATCATCGTCGGCATGGCCGAACAAAAAAGGTCCGGCAACAGCCTTTGTCTTGCTCCAGTTTCCACTTCGAACGATGAAGTAAATCCAGCTAGTGATTGAACAGCAGCAGTTGTTCTTCTGTTCATGTCCTCGATTAGGCGAATGAACTTTCCTTCAATACCATTGGCGCGAGGAGCGTTGAAAAGACGATCTCGATGAGGAAAGCCGAAAGCGGCTCCGAAGTGTAGAAAGGCTAACTGTACAGGCTTGGTGTGCTGTTGTCATATTTTAATCAGTTTCCTGAAAGTGATTACGTGGTCAATCGTCGATCGCCCGGAACAAAATCCGGCTTGCTCGTCGAGCGTTGTTTCTTTGCGCTGTTTGATTAGCCGATCCAAGGCAATCCAAGACTTTGTAAATACCACACCGCAGTGATCTGCCTCGGTGTTTCCTGGGTTCCGTGACAGATATCTTCTTGTGTAGACGAATTATGACAGCATCTCTCCACGAGCCAGTTATCATTTCGTCAATCCATATTGAACGGATGATGTTCGTCATCTCACAATTCCCAGAAGGAGGAAGAGATTTCAGCATTTCTGCGCTAATTCCATCGTTTCCGCCAGATTTTCCGCTTACGTCTTTTGGATACATTCCCCGTTAACCACATATGTAGATTTATGAGCTGCCTCGAGTTCAGGAGCTCTTGACACTGTTGGTGGTTCCTCACTGATCGCAGCATACGTTTATCATTGGACATGCTCGAGTTCAGGGACTGATTGCGCTTGTCAGTTCAGCAAGGTTTTGAAATGTTCCCTCCAAATGGGCAGGGTTGCCTCCCGACAGCGACTCCGTTAGCAGTGTTCAGAACAGGCGCACACTTCTCCATTTTGCCGTTATACTGTCTTAGTAAAGCGTGGGCCTTCTTAGGGTTCTTGTTCTTTCACGCGTTCTTGTTCACGCTCTTTCACACTTCCTCGCTCTCGATGTCCATTCATTCTCGCGATCAGGTTTCTGCTGACGACGCAACTTTCTACTCAGACGCTTCTCCTGGCTGATGTCACCAGTAGTGCGGGCAATACATGCATGCAGAATTGTACGTAGATCTAGTATCCGCTGTTGCAAAGCGAACTTCTACCTCGGCATCAGAGCCGAGAGCGTTTTCTTTGCAGCGTCCTGAGTACAACAGTGAGAGAGTCGGCGTCCTCAAGCTTCTTCTTTGTTATTCCAATATTTTCGACAGCCGTTAGCGAAATTTCTTTCCACATTCTTCCTCCTTCAGACCTACTATGTCGAACTTCGGTTGAGTTTGTCGACGTCTTTTCTGGATCCCTAACTTAGCCATAAAGCTATAAAGCTGAGAAGAACTGGGCGGTGGTCGATATCGAATGCGGAGTCCAACCCAGCTCTAGATTTTCGGATATCCGATGACGGGAAGTTACTTGTCAAGACGTAGCCGAGCTGTAATTAAATGCTTGTCATTTTCTTCCGGCGCTACTCTTCTTGCGTTAAAGGGATTGTCCTTTCCCACATAAGCCGATGGCTCTTTGATGAATCGATGATTCTTTTCAAACATGGATGCAATGATCTTTCTTTTTTTCTTTTTCTTTGCGGGATAACACCATTTTCCAAGTACATCGGACTGTTATTCGAGAACCATATTTGCGTTCGCATCAATTCCGATGATAACCATTTGCTGGCTGACTCTCTTGGATGTCAACGACGACATGCTGAATTCATCATAAAAAGCGTCTTTGAGATAGTCTTCAGCGGTCTCCATAGGTGCGCGAGCACTAACGATACAGAGTTCAGGTCGTGTGCGATCGTGCAGTTGTACAAAGGCGTTCTTCACCAGGTTATTATTATCCTTCCTCAAAGCTACCGCGCAGCCTTCTACTTCTCATCAGGATCTCTTCAGTTCAGGTTATGGTGTAGTTCTCGATGCTGATGGGGGGAGGGGGTGTCCTGTGAAGCGCGTTTCTTGCAGTGCAGCAAACGGCGCATGCAGATGTCGTAGGATTCTGGACAGAGCGGCTTGTAGGAGTTCACTCAACAGCGATCGACACTTCTTGTTTACAAATCCTATGTTTGTAGCCAAAGATTCCATGTTCTCTCTAGACATTTGACGTGCTAGAGTATATGCTCTGACAGTGAGCTGAACGGCAGCACCTTTTTGCAATGTTTGGTCAACTTGCGCTATATAGCAGTGCAAGTTACCATAGCTCGTGCGCTAGGGAGGGCCACCACGAGCACGATATGTCGATTAGAGGTCCGTTGTACCCACAAAGTCGAGGGCTCGAAACCGCCCTAGTGTAAACCCAAGTCTTTCATCTCTCCGGGTTCGATAAATTAGTACCAGACTTGTTTGGGAGGATAATCGATTTTTTGCGAATTCCGGAGAGGTCGATGAAACATTCCTCGAATAATCTAGCCTGAATGGTTGGTTTTGTTGACGATGAGGACGAATTTAACCTAACTGACTTACTCAACGAGCTGGTGATTTCGTCTTATACGGAAGTGTGCATCTTCACAGAGGCTTGTCGTCCTTGAATCTTTTGGATACAACCCAGAATCCACGACTCGGTTGGTTGTTCCTTGTTTTAACCGCGTATATCGGTCTGTGCATGTGCTCGAGTTGAGGAGCTAATTGCGCTTCCAGGTTCAGCAAGGTCCTGGAAGCGCAATTAGCTCCTAAACTCAAGCAAGGTGGAGCAAGGTCGCTCCAAATTGAGTGGGTTGCCTAAGTCCACGCAATATTCCTCAACATTCATTCCTTAACATGTTGTTCTCCATTCCTTAACATTGCACACCACCGCTTTCGACGTCCACTCGTTATCGCGATCTTGTTGCAGTTGACGGCGCAACTTCCTTCTAAGACGCTTTTCCTGGCTGAAATTCCCGAATGCTATGGGCGGCACATACATAACTGTGCGTGGATTTTGTTTCCGTAGTTACATAGGCGAACTTTTTCCACGGCAATAGAACCGAGAGCGTTTCTCTTGCCGCGCCCTGGATGCACCTTGTGAAGGAATCCGCATCACTGAGCTTCTTCCTGGTCCGTACTCCAACTTGTATAGACACACGCTGACGGATTTCATTCTTCGTCTTTTAAACCTGTCGATTTTCGATTGAAGAAAAACCCTTCGCTTCTTCTTGTGGAACCGTATCTCGAAAAGCTGAGGAAGAACTGGACGGTACTCAGAGTCGAAAGCGGCATCCCAAACAGCTCTAGATTTTCGGATATCTGACTGAGGAATGTTCTTCGTCAGAACGTGGTCAAGCTGAAGTTTGAGAGTCCTCATCTTCTGCTTGCGCTGCTCTTCAGGCGTTAGATAGGTTGACCCCTCCCACGTAAGCTGATGGTGTCGGTGGTTCCTCTTCAACGTGGAAGAGATGAAGAGACCTGTCTGTTCACCTATGTAGACGAAACGGTCATCGTTTTCCGAGGTGCGCTCCGCTGGATAAAACCATTTTCCTAGCACATCGGACTTTTGCCGCATAGCATTATGCAAGCCACGTTTTCGAAGTCCCACAAGCCTTTGATCAAGATCCAATTTCGTAATTCCCTTCCATGCAATATTCTGACGCCGCCATTCTTTTTTTATCTGCATTACTCATCCTAATTTCAAAGCGAGCGAAGAAGGGATTTACTTTGCTTGCTGCTATCTAAATAGCTGACTCTGCTCACTTACCGCTAGGTAGACATCACACGCTGCATCTCTGCATCACCGGCTAGGTTTTGATTCACGAGCTACTAAATTGTTTTGAAGGATCAGACACATCCACTGAGATTTTGTGATATGAGATGGCATGCCACGGGACACGCAATTTCTCGAAGGCATTTGCGGAGAATCTAGCCTCTTTACTATCCCCCTTCGGTAAGGGCATCAGTGCTACATTTAAAGAATATTCAAATTTGATCATGCAACTGCATTTCACTGACACCGCAATGAATTAAGCACATTCAAGTTTTTAGATGGAGCCCCTTTCATCTTTTTTCCGCATTATTGACATAGACGTGTTAACATGAAGTGACGTGAACGTTGCCATCACACTGACACAGATAAGGATCATGTACTATCACATACAGTGCTAACTGCTAAGCTTCTGAGAGTTGTCACGGTCATGAAGCAGTTCACGTCTCAGTTAGCTCCTGACAGTGTTGTTTGTGAATATTACATGGTACTGGCTTACCAGTACCATGTAATATTACCAGTAAACTCGTTCATCTCAATTTCTCGTCGCATCAATCGCATTCGTGAGATCCGCTCCACTCCATTTTGGCACAAGCATACCAGTCCTACGCCTTGACGTCACCCGTCCCACCTCATTTTTCTGCCATCTGGTGCAGGTGCAGCGATATGACAACGTTGGACTGATCTCTGGAGAAAAATGTTTTCACTGCATGAAGTATTTTTGTAACATCCAAACACACACATACATAAATGTACACACACGTGTACAACATGCACATGCAAGCCGGTTATTATGCAGCATGGTGATGTGATGTGATATGGTATGGTAAGACAGGTAGGTAGCATATGTTGTGGATGATGAACGTCAGAGCGCACCCATTCTCCCAACTTGAAATGCATCAAAATTCCCAGCAGCGTGCTCAAGTTTTTGAAGGCTTCCCTATGAAGCTTCAGGGTCGAAAAAATGAGATTTGATACCATAGTTCGCATCTAGTTTCGGAATACACCGCCAACTTTCGCACTTTTTCGCAAGGACCTTACATACACGCCTTTTCGCCGAGCTTGACTGCAAGCAAGTTGACTGTTTTTGTAGAACATGTTCTACGAGCACAGTTAACTTGCTTGGGATCTTCCTCAAAGGCGTTTTTCATCTCTTTTCATCCATTCTAACGTTCTTTTAGTTTATCTTCTGTCGCTTCTCTCCTCGAAGTAGCTCTGCACTGCTTGGGTTCCAGTCCTGCCCGTGCGGCAAACACATTAGTTCATCTCTTTGGCTGTCTCCCTCGAAGTTTAGCACACAGAGAACACATTAGCCCATATCGCTGGCGGCCTTCATCGATGGTATTTAAACTCTCTTTTTATTCACTCTAACATTCTTTTTTTTCATCCATTCGGCTCTTCTCATAATGTGACTGATCCATCTATGCTTTGCTTTTGATATATATTCTGCTGGGTGGTTAAGACTGGATATTTCTCTTAAGTCGAAGATGTGAAGACCGACTAGACGTGGTGTGCGCCGGTTAGACTTCAGAAGATATCTCTTAAGGGCTGTGTGGGTAGTGAGTAGCTTACTGGATATGGCAGCGGTGTCTGCCCACGTCTCCGCTTCCTTGGTGAGTGCGAATGCTGCCCACACTGCTGTTATTCTTCTATTCAGTTCTTCCTTCAAGTCATTCTCCATGTTCACAGAGCGTCCAAAGTTCACGTATGACGAAGTTTCCACGATTTTTTAACCTTCAAATTGCTCCGTCCCCGCAATAGACGTTCTTCATGAACTGTGTCCACTTTCTGTAAATTGCAGTTTTATTCTCCTGCATACTTCCTTTATTTCCTTGGGCATCATCTCTGCTTCGTTGTTACTTCTCGAAAAGAGAACGACATCGTCGGCAAAACGAAATTTTAAGAGGAATCTCCCGTGAATACGTATGCTCCTTTCTTCCCAAGCAAGATTTCATCATCCATTATAATACAGCCGTAAACAGCTCCACCATAGAATTCCCTTGTCCTACCCCTTTCCAATGGGTGTGGAGGGTGAATGGAGTAGGTTCTCTATCGTGGTGACGCATTGATCGTTGCAATCAAATGCCACAGTAATAACGACAATGAATACCGTTCTTCCATATTGCATATTAAACCTATTGCTAGACTAGTGACCGCTCCAAGTCAGTCTTTTAGTGCGATCACGAACAGAAGGGATGTCGCTAACTACGTTTTCGAAACGGTCGTGGTATGCGGCCAGCACAAAGAATGAAGAGCACCATACCACCACCTGGATCGTTACAGACTCTATACTGTCACTGGGAGAGTGGAATATCCCTAATCGGTTGAGCTACATCATCATCATCATCACAATGCAGACCAAAAAAACGTAATCGTAAATTAACGTAGGGTCTGGTTAATCGATGAAAATATAGAGCTATAGCAAAAGTCTTGGTAGTTATCAATATTTTTATTGCATCTAGCTTCTGTAGAACATAGAATGCCGCATAAACGAAGAGGATGTATACAGATACCATCTCGCTCTCTGCATATGGTCTCCCTGTCTATGCTGCATTCTATTTTGCTGTATTAGCTCTAATCAGCTGGATTCTATCCGTTAGTATTGTAGGTCCTGCGTTCATAGGACTTCTTCAATTATACTCTTCTTCGTACTCTAGAAATCTGTTAGTTATGTGCAATTTTATTTTTATATATACGGGTAGAGTGCGATTTTATAAAATTAAAAGCAGGCTCGTGATCACTCCCCATAGGATCTTTTCGTTGACTGTCTAGCTGTTTTTTTTTTCAGTGCATAGACAATGAAGACGTCAACCAGCGAGCTGTCACGGGTGCAGGTTCATCAGAGGTGTGTATTTTAATTTTTTTTTTTGGTGTTTTTGGATCTGTTCTGATTCTTTTCTCTCATTTAACCTATCTTGATCTTCTTGAAAGCCAGTAACTTACTGTTAGTTCTGAGCTCCATCAATGTGAAGAGGAACAACATGTAGTATTTGTTTTAGTGAAACAGTGAGTTTTATTTCAACATATTTTGTCCTTAGGCGGCGGTTTAGGCGTAGCGCGACGGTATTATATATACCAGAACCAAAACAATGTACTTAAACTTAGCGTATCACAAAATTGACGGTATTGGAATCTCTTCACCGAACAAGGGTATGGTATAATTCACAGCGATGAGCGTGGTGACGCTCAACTCTGCCTAGCAATCCAGAAAAACGCTTTGAGAGACAGCCCTGATTTTATCACTGCGCCAAACTTTGCAATCTGTTACGAGTAGTAGAGCGATGAAAATCAGTGAAGTGCCCGCGATTGTGTAGGTGTGGGAACTTTTCCTGCACATTTGAGTTATATTAGTGGCATTAGTTGGACTGCAGACGTTGGATGACGAATTGGTTGCTCGAGTTTTGTCGTGTAATATTTTGCATTGGGAGACGGGATCATGGAAGTCTGTTTCGCAGTCCGTTTTCTGGATCACTGGAGGGAATTATTGTGTATTGGTGAACTACACTCCCACTTTGTTTATGGAGAGATCCAACATCGCATTTCGTGGTATGCTGTCCTTAAAGGCATCGCCCCACGAATCTGGGGGTACGGGTTTCTGCCGGGTAATGCCTACAGGTAATAGTCGTAGATTGTGGGGAAGGTCATGTATCAGTGTAAACGGACGACCCTGGAATGCTGTTTCTTACGATGTCCTCTATTGCAGCGCGCCACCCTTGCGTTGTTACTACATTTTTACGAATTGTTAAGCTGTTGTTTTTACGAATTACTACGAAACCGTTACGCATTTCGTAGTAACATTCACTAACAGTAATCATGAAATTGTTTATATCTGAAGTTTTTTAACGACAAAGAGATCAATTGGTCATTTTTGATCCCAAGGACAGCATCCCACATGACGCCGAAATGTTGGGATCTGTTCACGAAGAGATGGGGTTAGATTTGTGAAATTACAAGCATGAGTGGAAAAGGGAGAACTAGCCTGTTGACTTTTTGCTCGTTGGCACACGCAGTGCGTATCCTTTCGTTCACATATGTGGCAAGTTACTAGATGCCTTTTGGAAGAGTTCGATCGCCAGGGCAGTTTTTCAGGACAATCGAGTGGTATTTAGCGTGATTACGCTCACGCTCTTGACTTAAACCTCTAATCCTCTCCCTTCGTGAAAAGATTGGTCCTTCTTTAATTTCGTCGTATGCTGCCTTTAATCCAATGTTTTATGAGGCTCATTCTTGCAATACTCTGTCTTCTCTCTTTCTTAGTCACTAAGTCAGTTTTAGTGGAGTGTCGAGGATCATATGAGGAGTCGTGCGATAGTGAGTGTAAAAAAAACATTAGAGTTTGAAGATGTCACCGACGATGATGATGGTAAGCGGAGCGGTTTTGTATTTATGTTCCTTTCAAGTGGAGAATGTTTGCAGATATCCAGATGACAAAATTAGACAAGCCAAACATTCGAGTTGTAAAACGTGTAGCGGAATCAAACGGTGTATCATTGAACGAAAATAATGGTGATTCGATACATCACCCAGAGGTTGCAATATTTGTGTTCAGCGACTTTTCATAGTTTTTTTCTCGCTTTAATGGAGGATTCCATATCAGACGGGATCCGTCTCAAACGAACCACATCCTACTGAGTTTCACTTGGAGACGAAGAGAGAAGAAATTGGAAACGTGATTGATCATACACATTCTTCAGATTCAAACATGGTATTTTTTTCATTTTTGAGGGTGGATGTGATTCACTATGGTCTGCTACTAAATTTTATGAGAACTTCAAATTATATTCAGTAACATATTCCCAACGTGAGATTTGGGCAACGCAGAGTCTACAAATCCTCACAAAGTCCGCCGATCGTTCGACGCTGTTCATTTCAGCCGAACATTTCATCACGTTAGGGTGATTAGCACTAGACTCATTTGGGAGGATCAGAACGCTGACTTGATACCTATGACCTGCAAGTCATTCTTTAGAACACGTACGCGTTCGAGAACATTTACGATCTACAGTCTCGTATATTTATTTTTTTATTGTGCCTTATTATATTTAGGTTTTAATTGCTACATGAGCGTCTATATTAAGGAGAATGAGGTGGGAGGGGTCGTTTTTAGAAGGATCGTGTCCCAAACACACGGGTAACCTGTGATTAGAGTAGGTCAAAACCTTCACCGTTCGACAAACGGAGCGAGCATATCAGTCACGGAATTACCCTCTTCATTTTTGTTTACTTTTGGATTCCTGGTGGAGATTCAGAATGCTTCTACAGTCGCGTACAGAAATCCCGGTTTTGCGAGGAAAGATGGGAACCTCTGCAGAATACATCATTATGACAGATTGCCCAGTGGATGCTTGGCAGAGCTGAGATCTGGACGTTTGCAGGTGATCAAAATATTCTTTTATTGCAACGCAGAGCGGCATCGTTTCAGCTATGTGCTGACCCTCTCATAACTCGTGAGTTAATAGGTAAATGATCTTGGAGGTCAGTTTTACGTTTTCATCCTGTTTTACAAATCGCTGCCTTTATGTTTTATAAATCGTTGCTCATGTTCTGTAGCAGGTACCTTCATCACCCCTAAAAACTTTTTAAGAAAAGTTTGCATGTAGGTGTGATGGGGTGCTGTGTGTGCTCTCATTAATGAACGCGTCTACTAGTATCCGAATCTATTCGGATACTACTAATCAGCAATAAAATGTCGTTGTAAAAAAGTAGCTATAAAAAAGCAGGATATAGTGATTACGAAACTGTGAAATTTGGATATTATGAAATTCTGGGAGAGTATGGTTAACGAGTTAGTTGACCCATTATAGTGGGACTATTTTGTCTTAACGAGTTAGTTGACCCATTATAGTGGGACTATTTTGTCTACTGGAACACTCTTCGAATTTGAAGCTTTACATGGACAACATGGTAATGTCAAATTGTATCGAATTGACGAAAATTGTCAAATTGTCACTTGATTGTCTTAACGCTTTCCGCGACGATATGGCTGTTGGGGGATTCAGCAGATGCTTACCAGGTTGTTTTTGGTAGTCGTTGCTACTCAGTGTTCCCACTGCTCTGGACGCAGCCTAACGAAATGTTCAATGTTTTCTGTGTAGTGGCGAAAAGCGTCGTTCTATGTCTCCTGCAAACCTTGATCAATGTATTTTTGTGTTTACAAAAGTAGGTTTTTAAATTGATCATCCAGTTTCCTTTAGGAGAACACAGTCACAGATTTGTCCTTTGAGAAATTTGCAGATCTCGAATTGGTCAGACTAATGTTATTTTTAGAAGTGTTCGTCAAGCAATGAGCATGATACTTCTGAACATGACCTATCAATTTCACTTCCTGCAGAAAATGTCTGGGCGAAACGACAAGAGGAGAGGGAATCGCAAGAAAGGGAAAAGGTTAGAAATTGTTCTGGTTACTTTCTTCAAATTGATCTGACGGCTTAACCCTATAGCAGTTGTCTCACTGTATTTATTATATATTTTAAAAGAAATCGTGTTGAAAGAAAGAAAAAGAAATGAATTTGTCCAAGAAGAACAATTTCAGCAGTATGATATGTTGGCTAAGTTCATCACGTCATCATATATATATGTATATATATATATATATATACATATATATGTATATATATATACATATATATGTATATATATATATACATATATATGTATATATATATGTGTATATATATATATATATATATATATATATCAGTCCGAACGTCCGGTTAAAGCAGGACTTTAGAATTTCTACGGTGTTCGCTTCGCTCACCTTTACTGATCAATGAAAATTGATAGAAAGGACACATTCTGTGAAATTAGATTTGTGTTGTTCTAACATCGCTTTTTTCCTCCTTTTTATAAAAAGAAATAAAGGCAAAAGATTTCGTAGGTTTCTTTTCTTTAGATTCTAATATAATATAGATACAATTTGAAAGCATTACTCGAAGTATGAGTTTTCTTCCTGATTTCCCTCAACATTATCACAGAATGATGTTTTAACATAAAATGACGTGAACAACATAATCAGAGTGGTGAAGATAACGTTTCACGTCAGATTATGTGATCTGTTCGCTACTATTTAAGCACCCGGTTTCATTCGTGTTTCCACTTTCTCACTTCATGTTAATAACCTGAGGCAAACGTGCAAGGAAATAGACCCGCGGAGGAATCATAGAGGTGAATAGTAACGCGCGCTGTGGCCACGGCTATGAAACGGTTGCAACATCTCATTCACCTTTTGCGACATGCACATGAAGTTATTGCGCATCAATCCGACGCCATGGGACCCGTCGCATCCCTTTTTTGGAATTTCGTGACATATATATGTACATATATGTATATCATATATCCGAACGGACTCCTTACAACTTGTTTTACAAGGCGATCAGCTGGTCTCCTTAATAGATGACCGAAGAAGCGAGAAGGATTTTCCGTGGTTCTCTATGAATTCAGTCGATCGAACTCACCGACGAGTTCAATCGGCTGTTCGCCCTCTTTGACTCCCATTCGAGATCTCGAAGAGACCCATATCTGCTTGCACTTATCAGGGCGTAAACGTTGGTCACGGGACATTCTGATGGTGTTTAGACTATGTCGGCAGGACAGAATTGACTGTTCTTCGCATGATGTCATCGATGACGAAGTTGAAAAGGAAGGGTCCTGCCACTCCCCTTTGTCTTACTCCAGTTAACACCTCAAACGGTGTTGTGCTTCCGGCTGGTATTCGCACTGCAGCAGCTGTTCGTTAATTCATGTCACCAACCAAGCGAACGACATTCTCCATTGGAAGGAAGCGTGGTGAGAAAACGGTATTGATGAGGAGAGTCAAAAGTGGCTTCAAAGTGCAGAAAGTCTCATTGCGTTTTATTTGAACACCGCTGTCAGATTTCGATCACTCTTCTTACGGTGAACATCTGAGCAATCGCAGATCAGCCAGGATGAAAGCCAGCTTTCTCGTCGCGTGTTGTTGCTTCACGATGCTTAGTAAGTCGATCCATGATAATCCGCTCCAAAACCTTGTACATACCAAGCAGCGAAGAGATACCTCGATAATTCCTGGGGTCCGTGACGGATAACTTCTTGTGGAGAGGAATTATGTTAGCGTGTCTCCACGAATCAGGTATCCTTTCGTCTATCCATATTGAACGGATGATCTTTGTCATCTTACGAATCCCAGACTGGGAAAGATATTTCAGCATTTCTGCGCTAATCCCGTTGTCTCCACTAGATTTTCCATTCTTCATTTTTTGAATACAGACTAGAACCTCCGACTCAGGGCTAGAGCCAGGAGGCCAATGAGCGTCGATAATTCCACCGCGCAACTGCTGACTGCGTCACAATCGCCACAGTAGCCGGACCACTTCTCTTTTGCTTAGCCTCGCTGATGCCCCGCTCACACCGTCTTCTACATCCATTTCGCCGCGTTCGCTCTTGCAATGTATTTTTTTCACTGCGCCCTCAGTTCTTACGACGAGCTTTTTGAAACGAACAGAAAGTAAAGCCCTTGGTGATAAAAGTTGTTTGAATTCATCGATTAAGTAGAGTTGTTTAAGAAGTTCACATAAGTGAAATAGCATTTAAAAATGAGTAGAAGTGTTTGTCATCATTTGTTATTATTATTATTGTTATTATATTATTCTGAATTGTGAGATGGAAACCACTCAATCATCTCTGAAAATACAAGGAATGGTTTGAAAAAAATGTACCACTGTTCGGTGTCATGCTGTGCTTGTTTACTTTTTTCGCTTTCTAGGCATTTCGTTTTGCATATTCAGCTACGCGAAACTGACATTCTACGCCTGGAGAGGCGCGGCTAATGCCTCGCACACATTCCTAGTACCTAAAGGTGTATCTCGCAGATACAGAGGCCTCTGTTCGCCACCAATTCACTCAACCTGTCATATTGATTTTATGTAGAGGATAGATAGAAATGAAGCGATAAAAGATAAAAGATGAAATGTAAAAAGGAATTCAAACATTGTATACATAGTAATTAGGACAAAATTTTGCTGTGCTTGCAGCTGTTTCCGTTGGAATTTGAACATTGAACTCTTTAAAAGGCATTGACGAACACATTGCTTTTGCACTGCGAGTTTATATAGAACAGATAGTGCGTGAAATATATGAAATTGTGGGATGTGTGAAAATATATGCATGTTAGTTTTTTTTTTCTTTTTCTGCAGCATGCCTTTGTTGTAATCCTTATATGTGTAGTGGTTGTCAAATGGGGTCAATAGTGGTCGCACACATTCGCATTGATATATCTTTTAATTTTATGGAAGGATTGTTTTCTTCTCCCTAATTTCCGATGATATGCGCTCAGTTTACCACGCTCATGCACCAAAACCTTTTGCGTTAACTCGCCTTTTACTTTTTTCACTTCCAAATTCACAATTTCCGTCGTTCCATCGCTTCGCGAACATCGCATGTTCCATTGGTTTGAGGGTAGTAGAAAGGCGGAGTCTAGGTGATCCAAAGTGGAAGTGGATGCTGTCTACTTGGTGGAACGGCAGCCGTAATTACGAGGAAGCGCCGAAGGCAAGTCAGCAGAGGTCAGCCGAGTTTCGCGGGTACCTCTCGTCCGGATCCCACTCGACAGTGTTCGAATGTTCAGCGTGACGAAATGAATGGTTGTTGGTGGTAAAGATTCCATGCTCCCTTCAGGCAATTGTCTTTTCAGGTTATGAGCTTAGGCGATGTGCTGGACGACAGCACCCTTTTGCAATGTTTGGCAACTTTCGCCATATAACAGTCCAGGTTATATAGCTCGTGTGCTTTTAAGGCGTATACTTAAATGCTTGATTGTGTTTAGTAAAGGAAGGGTCACTACGAGCAGGTAAGAATCAGAATTGTATACGCGTATACGCAGCCGCATATATATATACATACACATGTATATATATACACATGTGTATATATATATGCGGAGGAGAGCGCATGTGATAAAGGATAAAATGTCTGGCGTTAATCAGTCCGTTTGGGATGCGCGACGTTCACTTCAGTTCAGAATCGTTTGAGGTTTACCAACGTGTATCTGGCCTATACAATGACTTGCGGGGGCCAGCCGGCGTTGTGCCAAGTCGGTGTTTTTCCTCCTGGAAGAAGTTGGATACCAATTTATCGACCTCAACTTTAAATGAAGGTGTAGTGTAGTTGGTAAGATGTTCGGCAGCGACTGCACGATCGATGTTTCGCAATTGCCGTGGGCTGCTACATGGTAGTAGTACATACAAATATTATTACGAGACCCACATATGTCATGCTCTCCTCTACTATAATCCTGGGTTGAAGACAAACGAAGCCCCGCTAACCAGTCCAAATATGCGGCAAACGCAAGAAAGTGGAAGCATCGACATAATATGACCGAGTCTGTCCCAAAGCTCAACTTCCACTCTAATAAAGTGCTCCTCTTCTATTGGTCGTAGAGGAATGGGATAGGGTAATGGGAGTTCCTGTCCAAAGAGCAAATTATCAACGTCCAGACCTACGTAGTTTAGCGTAGAAACCCGCACGCGGAAAAGAAACCAAAACCACCACGGCAGCTCCCAAGGACTAACGACAAACTTAACACATGCCGAACTGGAGGGCCTGTGGCTGACTAATGTCACCCCAGCCTTTGCATAACCAGGAGCTCGTCCCTCCCGATTATTGTCTCTCCGGTCACCTCCACTTGAAGGAAAAGTTCAACAATTAAGGGCTCCAACACTTAGAAAAAGGATAAAGGATAGAACGTCTAACGATGTGTCAATTCAGTGTTTTTATCCTCCCAGAGAAGTTTGGTACCAATTTATCAACAGCGCAGGGATGAAAGGCTTGGTTTGCACTAGAGCGTATATATATATGTATATATATATATATATATACATATATACATACGTATATATATACATATATATATATATATATATATATATATATATATATATATATATATATATATATATATGTATACCAGGCGGTATATATATATCCTATACCAGGCGTATATATATTATATATGTATATACGCCCTAGTGTATATATAATGCTATATAATAACGCGCTTAGTGTGCGTCTGTGTGTCAGGAAAATACTTCATAGTAATGCGAAACTCCGCGCCGGTGCCAACCATCGCCACGCACTTGATAGGGGAGCAGTCTACCATTGCACCATTGTCCAGAGCTAAGCGGCAATGTATTCTAGTTTTTGGCTGTTAGCTTTACAAGCTAGTTTCTGTCATATGTTGTTCACCTTGTTCACCTTGACTCCCGTTGTTCATCGAACTGGTCGAGCGGGTGCCAGTAATCCTTCCATTTGTCCCGATCGCGTGCCAGAGTCGCCTAATAGTTTCTTTTTGCGTGGGACATGAGAAGAATCGATTTTTTTTTCTTTTCGAGGGTATCTCTTGCCTGCATCCCACTCGACCGTGTTTATAAGTTCAGTGTGACGAAACGAATGGTTGTTGGTGGTAAAAATTCCATACTCCCTTCAGTCAATTGACCTATCAGGTTATGGACTTTGGCGATGTTCTGGACAACAGCACCTTTTTGCAATGTTTGGCATCTTTGACTATATAACAGTGCAGGTTATATAGCAATGTTCATTGCTGGACATAAATAGGTTGTTCTTGTTCTGCTGCCGGTGATGACCGTAGTGACTTTTCAATGCTATGAATCAGTTATTAGATCTTGCCTATAGTTAGCTATTTTCACGGCACGGGGCCATTTCCTTGTGTATTGTAAATCAATGTATACACATTGATTTATAATACACAAGGAAATCTCATTGGGTATTAAGTCTGATGAGAACGCCATTTTTGAACTAAGCTATTACCACAAATTTTCGGAAAGGAAGGTATTAGGAAATGAAGGGAATGTAAAGCAGTGTTCCAATACTCTAAACTGGAAATATCTATCTATCTGAACTTATTTTGCTTATTTTGCTCTCAATAATGATAACTTTCTCAGTGTGCTGCAAATAAATGCGTCTGCTTTGTCCTAAAACTTAATTTATTGACCCGTAATTTGCTGGATGTGAGCACTCCGCAGAAGATGTGACGTTTGCGATGAAATTATTACTTAGATACTAAGATGCCCCATCTTGACTAGCCGTACGGGCCCCAGCATCTCTACCACTCGTTTCGTTCCCTTGCCATTGTTATCCAAGACGTTCTAAAGGTTCGTGAGTGACCTTGACGAGGACATTGAGACGTATCCAGCTGAGCTTTCGGCTGGTTCATCCGTGTAGCGAACACATCACCCTATCTCGTCGGCGATCTCTTTCGAGGGCGTTTAGCTTTTCTCGGGATCCACTCTAGCGTTCTTTTGGTCCATCGATGCTTCTCATAATGTGATCGGCTAATCTATACTTTGCTTTCTATATACTATATATTCCACTGGATCGTGAAGAAGGGACATTGCTGGTGAGTCGGAACTGCGACCGAAGACCGGCTACGGGTTGTGTGCGCCGGTTAAACTTCAAAAGACATTTGTCAAGGTCTCCGTGGGTAGAGAGTAGCTTCTTAGACGTGGCAGTGGTCGTAGCAATTTGCTAACGCCTGCCACACCTTGATCAGCGCTAACAGCATTGCATTCGTTTCTACACTGTCGAAGCTTTTCTCACAGTCGACGAAGGTTAGAACAAAGGGGAGACGGCATTCCCAGCAAACGTATATGATCCTTGACACGGTCTGGATGTGGTCCAAGCAGCTGAATCCATGACGGAATCCAGCTTGTTCTTGAGGCTGGGCTTCATCCAGCGTCCTAGACACGCGAGTGGGGATGATCTTATTGAATACTTTGCACAACACGCTCAGGAAGCATATCGGTCGGTAGTTTCGAATGTCATCTCGGTCACCTTTCTTATGGATAAGAACGGTTCGCGAAGTTGTCTTCCAGTGGTCTGGGATCCTTTTTTTTCTGAAGGTAGGACGTCATGTGCACCGCTAAGATTACATGAAGTGGATGGCCACAAGTCCTAAGAAAGTCTGCTGATATAAAATCAGGTCCGGGGGCTGTGAGAAAGTTCCATGTTCTTGATAGCGACTCGTATTTCCGAAGGAAGAATCCGTGGTGGACCCTCATCAGTGACTTCACAATGACTTGCGGGGGCTATGTGTCAGATTAGTGTTCTCATCCTCCCAGACAAGTCTGGTTCCAATTTATCGACCCCGGAAAGATGAAGGGCTTGGTGAGCACTAGGGCGGATTCGAACCAACCTCGACCGTGCAGGTAACGGAACCTCTAAGCGGCTGCGCAACACCCGCCACTGCAGCTAGTGTTTATTACTAACCTCTTAATGTGCAATGCATTCTGATCAAGCTTCAAAGTCCTTCTTCTTTCCAACAATTTCTTGGTGGTCTTCGAAATTCGATCCATGTTTTTCGTGCGCGGCTTCGAAGCGCCTTCAACAAAGGCTTGAGCCTTGAGTACGCAATCGCCGTAGACGACTTCCTTTCTCTTTCGTTGCCGATAGCAGATGCTCTTTCCCATTTAAAAAAAAAATGAAATGATTACTGTCAACATTCAGAAGTCAAGTGCAATTGAAGATTTCGGAAATAACATCAAGAATAAGATACCTTCATTGTATGTTATATTGTATTGCCCCGATACCTCCGTAGGAATTCCAAGCGAAGTTGTCAAAAATTGAATGAGCGGTTGTGAACGGTTTCATGCCCGTTACAAGTGCATGCGTACTGTTTCACGCTAGTGTATGCCCTTCTTTTCTCCCCTGTATGTACCTCTTATGTGGTTGATCAAATCATTCTTTGGAAATTGGATACACACATACAGAGAGCTGCTCAAATAGTAGCTAATTGTGTACGTGACCTGTCGCTTATTTTTGTTGGTATGTTCAGGAGTTTTATGCTAACACATGACTTGTGTTAGCTGTACTCCCGTTGTTTTTTTTATATGTGTACTTTTTTTCGTGTGTGTTGTGTGTGTGTCTATGTGTGTATGTCTGTGTGTGAGACGAAATCCCAGAAAGTATGGGACGGGTCCAACGGCGTCGAATAGGTGCGCCGGGACCAGAAAACCATTGAATGGTGTTGGACGAAACTCATGGCTTCGAATTGGTGCGCCACGGTGCATTAGTGCCGCAAAATAACTCGAAATGATTGCCAGTACTCGACTGACAATGTCAAGCAAGATTGTTAACAGTCTTTATTACGTCTAATGCTTCGGGGTTTCGCCTTCGCCAGAGCCTCGAAAGTCGGAACATAACAAACAAATGTCCCATCCAGAAAAAATCATCATCCCCTAAGATATTGCACCCAGAAACAAAAACCAAAGGAGCCTGAATCGTTGTGTCTACCTCAGCCGCGTTGCCGTAATGTTGGCGGACATCCGCGTGGTGATGCGGCTCGCATGTGACTCCGTACATGAAACCCGCAAAGGTTTTGATAGAGAGCCAACTCTTTGGTCACGGCTATCTCCTTCACTCTTCCTTTCTATCCATTTTTGGACCTTTTGCGTTTATCCAAAAACCCGCTAGAGTTCTGCGAGCTATAATTTCGGTAGGATTCACGATAGGATGGTGGCAGCTATGCAGGAAGGAGCATTTTCATGACATTGCCTGTAGTGCTGTGCATTCGATTGTTTCATCCCATTTAGATGTTATTTAATACGCAAACAAAGCGGCCCTGTTTCGCAGATGTATTGGTCCCCACATGTTTTGCACGAAATAGATAGACTACACCAGAGACCATGCAGTTGACTCACTTCCCGAATTGGCATATTACGCAGCCTGGAGTAAGACAGAAACGATCGTACATTCTACTTCGAACAATTTGCTTCTTGAGATTTGTTGAAGGTATTTCCACAATTCTCACTTGGTCCTCGAGACCACGCTTTACCAAAGTAGCCCGTATCGCTTCACTCAAGTCGTCGGTTATGAAAGACAGACAGACATCGAAACCACCATTTTCTTTACATACGGTTCACAAGGGAAAAACCAAAAACCCAAGGAAAACTAACTGTCCTTCCTAAGTGTAAAAATGCACTTCTTCCACGGTGAATGGGAGACACGATGGTTCCGAAAATCTGCTCTTTTTTCGAGTCATACACTGTAGGATATTCTCGCTGCGTACCGAAACCTGGCCTAGGCGCTACATTAGCAATGTAAGCGCCAGAATTTGCGATACGTTGGGCTAGATTGACCGCATTGATCCGCTCCTAAATATCACATGTCACCCTTTCGGCTGTCCTAAAAATGCTTTCAACAACAGATTTCAGTTTTCCAATGGTGAGCGGAAAAAATGAACTAAAATACAAAATAAAATAGTAAAAATACAACATAAAATATTTCTATGGCAAGGTTTTTGGAACAATCGTGTGTTCTATTCACCGTTGGACCAGCGTATTTCTACATCAAGGAAGAACAGCCAGTTTCTTTTTTTTGGGTTTCCCCCTTGTGAACCGTACGTAAGGAGACTGCTGGTTTAGAAGCGAAACAAGTGTCCGTCTCGTCTTGAGTGGGACATTTAGTACAGCAGTCATCAATGTAACGGCAGTACAGGAAAGGTTTTCTTTTCAGAATGGGTTGTTCTACTTTGGACATGAATGCAATGACTAGAGTGAGAGCTAGTCTAGCTTTGTCCCATAACAAAACACCTAACCTGTATTTAATAGTGTTCCTACCAACGAGAAAATGGAGCATTTCAAGCACTCGTCCAGGAGCGTCATACTTTGCCTTATGGAAAACCCGTGTAATTCTAGATATCTCGGTGTTGGTGTATACTCGCTCAGATGTTTATGTTCGCCCCTTTCTACGTTTCCAAGAATGAGAGAAGACAAAGCTAGAAAGACAGAGGTAGACAATTTACTAATGCTTCATCTTTACCAAACTCTCCAAAAGCTTATTGGAAGTGAATAGCTAACTCAGTGGAGGTCTCAAACCTTAGCATTATTCATAGATGATCCATGACGTGTTGGAAATCCGTACCACCCGAGATTCGTGGGGTGATGCCTTTCATGCTTTAACTTTACAAAATCTTCCAAACAAGTTTACTGGAAGTGAATAGCTAAGTCATGTCATGTAATAATTCCAACGAAGAAAAAAGAACCGAAAATGGCCTGAGGAGTGACTTCGCAATCCGCATTTGACAGTTAAGAACGATTTTGAGCTCTATGAATGATTTTCTTTGATCTAACTGTTGAACAATTAGTGCGGTGTTAGGGTACCGCTTCCCAACTTACTCTTCGCCCATCTGGCCTGCTATCCATAGCCTCATAGTCGTAGATAATGTGCTGCGTTGTAGAGTTTGATATTGCACAGGAGCATTTCTTTCGGGAATGCTTCTACGGATTATCGTTATATTGTAAAATTACAGTTTTCTGATACCACAATGTGAACAAGGGACTTTTTCATGGGGAAAAAAACTGCCGCACTTCTCCGCATTTACTAAAGATATCACCTGTATCATCCGTGCTTCCGTTGTTCCTCGACTTTTTTTAGCGGCATCAGTAATACTTCTATTTGTTCCGATTGCGCGCAAGAGTTGCTAGTGACTTCTCTCGAAAGGCTCGAAGAACACACTTGGTTTTCTATTGAACATGTCATCTTTCTGCATTAAAGGCACCACCCCACGAATCTGGGGTGGTGCGGGTTTTAGGTGGGGTTTGCCTATACGGGGTCTTAGATTATGTGGAGGAAGGTGATTCCGCCCATTTCTTCCTAATTGCCGTAAAAAACGGCTCGGAAGATGCGTCTTCGAGGCTTCAGAGACGCTATTTTCTACGAGTTAGATAGGAGCGCGCCAGCCTTGTACACGCGCCGCGTCTTCCGGGCCGTTTTTTACGCCAATTAGGAAGAAGTGGACGGAATCACCCTTCTCCCCATAATCTACGATCCACCTGCATACACATACAAGAAACAAAATTGATTGACATAGGATTAAAAGCAACGTGTCTGGTAGAAGAACAATTGTATACGATCGCAAGCAGATTTTCGAGGAAAATGCATATGGAAAACTCGGTACAAGTAGGGGGACTCTTGAAAATGGAACTAATCATTTCGAGCGAATAATCCTTTGGAAGTACATTCAACTTACAAGCAAGAACCCCTCGATGTAAACGAGGACTAACATCTCCGTATGTTATCAGCAACAAATCCAACTAAGCAAGGATGTACCACCATGTTTTCTTTTTTGTGAATATAGGGCAGATATAAATATAAATACAGGCTCAACCAACAAGTTAAAACCTAACCAAAGGAAGAAAGGAGAAGTATTCCTGGGAAAAAAAGGAATGAAAAAGACTGCCAGAATCGGAAAATATTATTTTGTCGTGTCAGCATTAGGTGTTATGTATATTGTGTCGCGTGGAAGATGCGCACACGACACGATATACATAACGCTTAATGCTCGCTGGTTAGGGTAACCCGCAGTCCCGCTCGTGCGTAATTACGGTCACTTCTGATTAATTCTAGGTTGGTAGTTTGGTATTCGATTGATTCTCTATGTTATCAATCTCCCAAGAAGATGCAAAACTGCCTCTTACGTACAGAATATCTCTGCATGCTCATCGTACGGGTAAGATGTCAAAGGATGGCTCCTTTTTATGCAAATTACCAAAAAGGAAAACACATGTAGTTGTATTATTGGTATTGTAGCATTTATTAGTATTGTAGTTAAGTATTTATTAGTATTGTAGTTAAGTATTTATTAGTATTGTGGTACACGCGTGCTTAGTTGGATTTGTTGCTGAGAAATTGCGGAGGTGTTAACCTTCATTTACATCGAGAGATTCTCGCTTTTAAGTTGAATGTACTTCTCCCGCAGCTCCACGATTCCAAAGGATTATTCGCTCGAAATGAATAGTTCCATTTTCAAGAGTCCCCCTACTTGTACCTTCTTTGAGTTTTCCATATGCATTTTCCTGGAAAATCTGCTTGCGATCGTGTACAATTGTTCTTCTACCAGACACGTTGCTTATAATCCTATGTCAATCAATTTTGTTTCTTTTTGTTTCACGCCGTTTACAATGGGTTTTCTGTAAACAGTGTACATATTGGTGAAAGTTTTGACGAATATCCTGTAAATTATATCCAACGTCTTGTTCTCCGCTGGGTAACCGGTAAGTCACTGAGCAGCCCTTGTGCGCGGGACAAATAGAAGACAATTACTGGTGTCACTGGATAAAATCGATGAACAACGGGAGAACGGATGATACAGGTGATATCTTAAGTATAGTAAGTGCGGAGAAGTGCGGCAGTTTTTTTTCCCCATGAAAAAGTCCCTTGTTCACATTGTGATATCAGAAAACTGTAATTTTACAATATAACGATAATCCGTAGAACCATTCCCGAAAGAAAGCTCCCTGAAACTAATTGTTCAACAGTTAGATCAAAGAAAATCATTCATAGAGCTCAAAATCGTTCTTAGCTGTCAAGTGCGGATTGCGAAGTCACCCCTTAGGCCAATTTCGGTTCTTTTTCTTCGTTGGAATTATTACATGACATAACTTAACTATTCACTTCCAGTAAACTTGTTTGGAAGATTTTGTAAAGTTAAAGCATCATCACCCCACAAATCTGGGGTGGTCTGAGTTTCATGTGGGTTATGCCTATACGGGGTCGTAGATTATGGGGAGAAGGGTGATTCCGTCCAACTCTTCCTAATTGCCGAAGAAAACGGCCGAAATCAGCTGCCACATGCCCTCATGTGCTGAGTATGAACTCCCGTGACCGGATTGACGAAATTGGCGCTGTAGTTTATTGTTTCGTGGATGTAGACAGGATTGGCGAGGTTGTTGTAACCACTTCACATACCGAATGCGGTTCGAATGCTTCTTTCTAGGGCGACGTACTTCTAAATAATCCCTTTCGCCTTTCGTCGTGTTTTTGTCGATGACTTCGACAAAGATCAGTTTCATTCTGTCGTGGATTACACCGACGAACCAGTCTTTGCGTCGATTGGCACGGTGGTATTTCGTCGCCCAACTGCACAACATCGTCTAGCAGAACTCGAAAATCACACCTCGAAACCGTTGATTCGATATACGATGGCTTCCTCTCCCACTTCAAACATTTGAGCCATTTCCTTCACCGTTCCAAAATCAAAGCGAGGTAACTCTCTAAAATGATATTATTCCGGTCTGGATGTAAAGGCTGGAAAAAATGTACCCTTTAGATAACCGATTTTTTGTTGATTCCATGTTGCCGCACTCGTGAAGTTTACATTCGAATTTTCATCCTCCACTACCGCCGCTGGGAGCAGTTTAACAGTCCCCATTCGGCAACGGATTCTTCTATCTCCTCCTTTGTCAAGGCAGCCAACTGCGGCCATGTCGAAATCAATGCGACGTCCACAGAAACAGCAAATTCGCGGTAAAAGGCATGATTTCTGGAGAGCTTTCGAATGCGAAATTTTTGTTGAAAAATTGTTTTGCTGTTTGCTGTTTTCATACGTACACTTATTCTCGCAATTTTTCGGAATCGATTTCCCAGAATGTGCCACAAACCATTTCCGAATAATTTTGAAAGCGCTTTTCGCGTTACTCGTGGCTCTACTTCGAACGGTTACGAAAATTGTTCGAATTCTTTTTTTTTTAACGAAAACTCCGTTCGGATTTAGGTTTTACCTTTTTTGATATGCCAAAGTTCCGCAGTCGGAATTCTTGTGGCTCTTTCGTTTGAGAAGACTTAGGTTAACCAAGAGTAGCAGTTCTGGCCGATTTCGTTTTTTTTTTTCTGGAAAAACCGTTCACCGATCTAATTTATATGTTGATTGGATGTGACATTTTTCTTAGCGTGTGAAATACCCCCTAGAACTGGTCACCAACGGTTTGAAAATAGAAAAATTAAAGAGAATTGGGTTGGCCTCCTCCAACTACCTTTGCACCAACCGCTGTAGCACTGACGATATTCGCACACTTTATTTTGGATTTTAATTCTTTTTGAATCGCAATAAATACTTCTTGAGGAAGTGCTTTTTTATTCAGGACATTACTTTTTTTACTTCATAAGTATCCACCTTTTCCGAACTGCTTTTGAATGGAATAGTAAAGAAAAAAAATAAAGTCTGCTGATGTATCAGGTCGGTGTTCTTATCCTCCCATACAGGTTTGGTACTATATTTATCGACCCCGGAGGGATGAAGGGCTTAGTTAGAACTAGGGCGGATTCGAACCTCCGATCGTGCCGTTAGAGCCAAACATTATGCCGGGTGCGCTATACTCATCTTATTATAAAGAAAACTACATTCGAATTCTGCGATGTTGAACTACAATGTCTTAAGAACAGTACTTTGTATGGTAATCTTGAATCCGTAAAAAAACTGTAAGGAGCTAATTGAAATGCAAGATTCCTTTTTATTCGTACTAATCAGATTTCTTATTGCTTTTTCTGAATTATGCTAAATTGAAAGATTCAGATGGTTTTAGTTGAGCAGTTCCTCAATAACTTCTCAAGATCCTATTAATTCCTATCCTATTAAACTGAGGGTGTATAGTAGAGTCAAAACGACATGAACCGCAGTACAAACTCAGCACAGTTGCGTAAGCGGTTGCGCTCGAAACGGCTCGGTCGAGATAGCAGTTGGAATCGAAGTGGGACCGTCGCGAACCGCAGCAATGAATGGTCGTAGCAGGGGCCCTCACTCGATCCTAACTACTTCGCTCCACTGCACCATTTCGAGCGCAAATGCTTACGCAACTGCAACGTGCTTTATATCGTTTTGACTCTACTACAATTGCTCTCCACGAATAGATAGCTACTCAGAAAAATGGCGCGGGTAACTGCATTGTCGCACCGATCCCTCCATGAGGCACTTAGTGACATGCCGTGGTCTATGAGAGATCTGACAGTCAACGGACTGCTACCACTGTCTCTCTCTTGCAGACACGACGCCTATGGCTTCTCGCATTCATTACCTTCACAAGTTCGAAACGAAAACATTTGAGGTGATAAGAGAAGCATCTCTAGAGTTTATGCATGCAAGACTTAGCTTCTTTTCATTAGTTTTTTAGTGGTTAACTACACTAACTCAATGCAAAGAAACCTTGTTTTTTCAGCTTTCGCGAATGCCAAACATTATGCAGCAAGCCATCGAGCAGCATTTTCCTTCTGTTTCTGAGGCTGCATTAATAAAACTGGATAAAGTACGTATTTTATATTTACTACTCATTTCAGAGCCATGTTTCTCTTGTCTTTTCAAAGCTTCTGTGTGTCATTTAAGTGTTGTGAATTTTCAAGGATGCCGCTCGGCGAATGCCCGACTCTGATTTCGCTCGTGCCGCACTGCGGGCTAAGCGTCACCAAGGTAGCAATGACGTACGCCAGCTCAATTGCTCTAAGGAACTATTTCAACGACGAACGACGCTGTGTGGGCAGAGATTTGAGAAGGAATGTGATCATCGTGGTCAAGGTCCTACAAAAATGGCTACGAAAGATCAGCAACATCTGCCCCACAGAGAAGGAAATCATAAAGATTTCTGGAGCAGAGGTAAAACTGGCTTGGTACATCTAGTCATCCATAGCTCCTTTCATGAATCCTAACTACATCTCTGGTTAAACTTAACTTCGACCAATCTGGTTTGAGTATTCCATAATCACCATTCTTTGGTACACAACTTTGAGTAGGGCACCATGTGTCATCGTATGATTATGTGTGTGACTTGTAAATAGAGTTGAATCCTGAGGAGATCCCCATAGTTCAAACAAAAACATATAACATGGCAAAGCAACTTTTCCGTGCTGACAATTGCGAGTGTTACACGCACAGCGTATTGCAATCCGGTGCATTTGTAAAGAAGTGCGATGATGCTTTGTTGAGCGTGGTATATGGAGAAAAAGGAGCTATGGTCGGTTTGGAGTGACCACATTTATGTTGTCGATTTCGCAAGTCGTAGTCAGTGCAGGTTGTAGGTCGGTATAGTTGAGAAACAATTATGTGGTACTGCCTTCCAGTCGTTCATATGTTTAAACACAATGCAATTAAATTGTGTAATTAATTAAAGCAGATTTAAACACAATTTCGAAGTCCCCTATGTATGGACATTTATGCATTCGTTGCAGAAATGTTCACTTATAGGGAAAGGTATATAGAAATGTTCACTTATCGTTGCATTCTCTGCATTGTAAACGAGCATCTTCAGTAACCTACTATCCGGAACTTTGCTGGCTTGTGATGCCGCCGCAATCATTTTAACGGTTCTTCTTGTAAGATATTCTTGATTCCTTGTACGAGACACCGTTCGCAGTGGACAGTTAGTAAAATCAGCGGGGGCGCATTGCAGCTTACTTCATTTGCAAAAACTCCTTACAAGGGGTGCAGTGCTCCTTTCCAGTGAGACTTGACGGTCCATAGATCTACAAACATTGCCCTCGATTGTTTGATGACGTTTTCATTATTCCGTCTCAACCTTCCGTTCCTGTATGTAGTAGGTTGTAATCGGTGCACCTTTTTAACATTTCAGGTGCATCCAAAATACAATGTGTGATATTCGACAATTCTCTTCGTACCTCATGACTCCTCTTCTCTTCGGTCATTTTCAACGTTCTCCAGCTTTTAAATGTTCTAGAAAACGTTCTTTTGCTTTTGAGAGTACGTTTGCAGCATTTTATGCAAACTTTTGGAGTCGATCTTGACCAATAAACCCTCTTCTCTTGGTGAAATCCTGGTGAATTGGTGAAAGTCTTGAGGAATATCTTATAAATTATATCCCAAGTCTTGTTCTCTGCTGGGTAACCAGTAAGTCACTGAGCAGCCTTTGTGCGCGGGACAAATAGAAGACAATTACTGGTGCCACTGGAGAAAATCGATGAACAACGGGAGCACGGATGATACAGATGATATCTTTAGTAAAAGCGGAGAAGTGCGGCAGTTTTTTCCCATGAAAAAGTCCTATGCATTGTGGTATCAGAAAACTGTAATTTTACAATATAAAGATAATCCGTAGAACCATTCCCGAATGAAATGCTCCCGTGCAATATCAAACTCTACAACGCAGCACATTATCTACGACTATGAGGCTATGGATAGCAGGCCAGATGGGCGAAGAGTAAGTTGGAAAGCGGCACCCTAACACCGCACTAATTGTTCAACAGTTAGATCAAAAAAATCATTCATAGAGCTCAAAATCGTTCTTAACTGTCAAGTGCGGATTGCGAAGTCACCCCTCAGGCCAATTTCGGTTCTTTTTCTTCGTTGGAATTATTACATGACATAACTTAGCTATTCACTTCCAGTAAACTTGTTTGGAAGATTTTGTAAAGTTAAAGCATGAAAGGCATTACCCCACGAATCTGGGGTGGTGCGGATTTCCGATGGAGTATTTGTACACGGGATCGTAGAGTATTAAGAGAAGGATGATTCCGTTCATTTCTTCCTAATTGCCGTAGAAAACGGCCCAGAAGATGCCGCTTCGAGCGTTCCGGCGCACTATTTTCTACAACCAGTTCGACTGGAGCGCGCCAGCCATGTGCACACACCGCATATTCCGGGCCGTTTTTTACGGCAGTTAGGAAGAAATGGACGGAATCACACCCCTCTAAATAATCTACTATCCCATATACAAATACTCCAGCTGAAACCCGTAGCATCTCAGATTCGTGGGGTGATGCCTTCAAGTTTCAGCTCTATGTTCCTTTTTTTCCTCTTAGTAGCTTTACCCAACATGTTATTTTTGCTAACTTTCATTAATATGGAGATAGGAGGTATCAATATAGGGCATGAAGAGTAGCAATAATCTGTTTGAAATTGTTAATATTTGATTTGAAAATGCAGTTCGTCAAGGAACATCAGTGTATTTAGTGTTTTGGTCCAGTAAATGATACAATATTGATTGATGAAAATGCCTTCTCAAATTGGAAAGCCATTTGACAGTTAAGAACGTTTTTTTCTCTAATCACTACTTACTTAAGCAGCGACTAGGTCAGTTCTGGAGCCTCCCCCCCCCCCCCTCTCTCTCTCTCCACAGTTCCTTTTTTGTCAGACAGATGTTAGATTGGTACTCAACATCAAAGTAATACATTCAGACGATGTTGGAAAGATTGAGGCATATCATGTACAGCAGCTGAGATTTGGATACGTTTCCGCCGCGATAACTATGGAGGAGGTTTTGATATTCTGCGGTGTTCCAAATCATTAAGACCGTTTTTCCTTTTTGTACTAGGGAACCCTTATGCTCCAAAATGTACTGAAATTCAGTGTTTTTGTTCGAAAGCGTACTGAGATTTTCCATTGTGCATACTATAGATATCATGTCCCAAGATTTACGCGCGATTTGAATTAAATAGAAAACACATTTTTTCAATTGTAGTTTAGCACATCGGGCAACCACGGCTTTGCTGGTATATACGCAGTCTTTCATCGATCATCGAAACGAGAGTACACGACCAGGAATTATCTTATGCAGTAATTGGATTGTTTCACGGGCTGTATGATATGTTGCACCATCTTGTTGAAAACACATGTCATCCACATCAATTTATCCCTAAGCCTTGAGGAGTCGGAATAAGTGGTAGTCTGAGGGGGCGAGGTCGGGAGAATAGGCGGTATGTGGTGCCGTGTCTCAGCCTAACTCCTCTAGTTTTTCATGGGTTTCTTTAGCTACATGGGGCCTAGCGCTATCGTAGAGGAGGTGCACCAAAGCTCGTCTCGGCCTTTTTCTCCGACGGCCAATGCGAGCTCCTGGACCTAACTAGCGTATACAGAACCGGTGACGCTGTGGCTTTGTGGGAGCAGCTCAAAAAGCAGCACTTCCCTCGAATCCCAGAAGCAACGAAGGAGACACTTCTTGGCATGGAGATTCGATTTGGCTTGCGTCGGCGGGTCCTCTCCTCGAAGAAGCCACACGGCACGGTGCGCGTTAGAGTCGTAGAGGACCCAACTCTCATTTTCAGTAATAAGATCTTCGAGAAACTCCTTTCGATAGGGCAAAGAGGAAGAGATTGCCTGATGGATGCCCGGGCAAACCGGTGTCAAGGTGCGAGGGATCCATCGAGCCAGCACTTTTCTGTAGCCAAAGGCCTGGAAGCGACTGACGACTGTTGAATAGCTACACCCGAGTCTCGCCGCAAGACTGCGGGTGTTGATCTCTGGGTCCTCTTTGACAGCGTCGAGAATGGCGGAGTCTTCGACAGTGTGAGGGCGTCCCGACCGGAGCTTGCCTTCGAAGTCGGTGTTCCCGCTCACGAGATGAGCGAGCCAGCACTGATGGTAGTGATGTCCTCTCCCAATCTGCTGTTGATGCCGCGGGCTGCTGCCGCTGCTCCAATGCCGCCACACCATTCATTGAAAATGACAGCTCAAAGTTGCTCATGCGTAATTTCTGAAAATTTCGAAGAATGGGTGACAAATGCTTCTGTCCAGCCTAATATATGATGGATAAAGGATAAAGGATAAAGTTTCTGGCGTTAATCAATCCGCTTGGGATGCGCCCCCACGTTCACTTCAATTCAGAATCGTTTGAGGTTTACGAACGTGTATCTGGCCTATACAGTGACTTGCGGTGGCTAGCCGATGTGTCAAGTCAGTGCTTTTATCCTCCCAGACAAGTCTGGTACCAATTTATCGACCCCGGAGGGATGAAAGGCTTGGTGAGCACTAGGGCGGATTCGAACCTCCGATCGATAGTGCAGGAAGCGGAACCTCTAACCACTACACCACACCCGCCCCAATATATGATGGATATGAAGAAAAATTGATTAGTTTATAAGAAATTCAAGTAGGAAGACAAAGAGTCTGATTAAGAAGTTAAGGAACGACCAAAAATATCCAAATATTTAAAGCTTCAACTATAATCTTATACTTCGGAATCTACGTTTTGTTCAGCGCTGCTTTCCTTCATCTTTGTGGCACTGTAGTATAATTACAATAGATCATTTCTAGAAATTTCAAGTTTCTTTGCTATTAATACGTAAATAAATGGCGAGATGGGTGGGGCCTAAGGAGCAGCACAATGGTCAACTGATTAACTGCTACGCTGCTCAATTACCGATCATCATTCCCAGCCATTTCTCCCAAGGCTAAGTTGTCGCAAAAAGTCCGGATTCTCAACGAAACGCACCCGCTAACGGCCACAAGACTAGCAAGACTCGGAGATACACTTTTTGCGGTGAAATAAGCAAATTAACCATCGAAGAAGAAGTTCTGTTTGTTTGCATCTGCGGAGACAAGATCCACGTACAATTTTATATGTCGCTTGCTTTACTGGTAATCTCAGCTAGGAAATGTGTCTGAGAAGATAGTTGCGTCGTCAGTTGAAGCGTTATCTCGAGAACGAATGGACGTCATGAGCGAAGAAGTTTAGAAAGGTGTGAGAGGACGAAACCTCGAGAAAAACCTATACTCTGCTGAGGCAATGATGGGGGTAGCAGCAAATGAAATGGTATTCGCTTGTGTTCAACATTGGCAACGGAATAGCTGTCGGGCTGGGGCGGGGCGGTCGTTAGATACCAGCAGCCGATTATCTGCAGCCAGATTCAGATTAGGCCAGAGCATAGATATCTTAGTCCACCTATGATCACTAAGCCACTCCCATCCATCACCACGTCACTGAAGTCATGTGTCGTGTTTGTATTGCAATTAAGTGATAGAGATGACTTCTGGGAACATTCAAAGAACGAAAAGGTACCAACGTAGCAAGTGGAAACAAGAAAAAAAAACATCAGAAAACATAAATGAAGCTGAATATTGAAAACATTCCAAAGTAAAAGTTTAAAGGTGCAAAACCGAGAACCTTGGTTTTTTAAAGATATAGGTTTGTGATTGAGAAAGCTGTATAGAAGATATAGATGTATATTTATATTTATACAGACTATTGAATCCATGTAAAATACTGCAGTAGTTTCACACAAATAAAGCAATTTCTGAGATTTCGTGTATAATCGTTCGATGTATCTCTACGTGTCCTCCCTTTATCCTTTATCTCTATACGTAAGCGATCGACAAGATAGTGTGCTCCTGCGAGGCATGTTTTGCACCTCATTAGACGGTGAGGGCCGAAGATGGACGATGTGATGGACGGGGAGTAGGGCGATGCTGGCGATGCAATGCTCTGGTGACGCTTTTAGGTGCTGCGCAGAGTAGTTAACGATAGCTGTTGCCAGTCGTTTCCCCTAAGGATAGGTTGTCGCAGAGGCTGCTGGTACCTAACGATACGCACCCACGTACACCGCGATCAGCGAAGACCGCCGACGGAGTCGGAGGCTGTGGTTTGTATCCGAAAAATGAAGAATGGAAAATCTGGCGGAAATGATGAAATTAGCGCAAAAATGCCAAAATCTCTTCCTCCTTCCAGGACTCGTGAACTGACGAAGATCATCCGTTCAATATGGATTAACGAAAGGACACTTTCGTAGAGACACACTACCATTATCCTTCTCTACAAGAAGCTCTCAGTCACGAAACCAATGAATTACCGAGGAGTAACGCTGTTGCGTATAACGTACAGGGATTTGGAGCGAATCACCTCAGATCGCGTAGTCAAACATCGCACAGGAACCTCTCGCGACGAACATACCAGCTTTCGTCTTGGTCGATCGACGATTTATCAGGTGTTCAGACCTGATAACTCGTAAATCGAGACCGTCTTCACCGTGCTTGGCGCCGGTGGTATTGAAGGAATGTTCATTCGCCTAATCGAGGGCATGAACAGAAGAAAAACTGCTGCTGTTCGAACACTAGGCTTTACTTAATCGTACGAGACGGAAACTAGAATAAGACATGGGGCTGTCGCCGGACCTTTCTTGTTTAACTTTGCCGTCGATGATATCATGCGGAGAACAGTTGCTATCGGGGGCTGCGGCAGCGTTGCCACATTTTTCTTCGCCAAGAATCCCTACCAACAGCGTCATGTGAGCACGAACACTGTCGTAATGAATTCATTAGCGATCGGTAATGTCCAGACGAGGTTGGGTGACTCTTTTTGCGAACCGCTCGAGCACTGATTTGTGGAAAATAGTGTTGACGGTGTCCCCGGCCGTAATAATCTCCCTGTGAACAATTCTTTTCGAGGAAAAAAGACAATGAGGATGTTTTAAATTGATTTCCTTGAGCTGTAGCCAAGATTGGTATTGATCGTCTTTATTAAACAACGGCTAACGTTTCGGCGTTATCGCCTTCGTCAGAGCCTGGAAAATTCAAAGCCATTAGTGATTTATCCCCTCAAAGCCTCATCACCCTACAGAAAGCATCCAAACGGTAGGCAAACTCAAACAGCAACACATTGGTTAGTACTTACCTCATTAGCTAGACTTGATAACGCTGCAGACCACCACGTACCACAACTACGAGTCACAAAAGTTTTATATAAGGACCTCACGGCCCGCCTCGTAGATCAAAACAAGCATAAGTCGATATGGGGATAACTCGTTTGTGATAGTAATGCACTCATCCTTCTTGTTCATTTTTGGACTTTGGCGGTTATCCAAAAGGCCTCTAGTGCCTTTTGGATAACCACCAAAAGGCACTAGATAGGATACGATATGTGCACAACTCAGTGTTGTTAAGCATACTATCGAAGTTCACCTATACCCACTAGGCTACCGCAAAGTTCTACCGAGATGGCTACCTCATGTGCCGACTGAGATCCACCGTTTGCCTTGAGCATCGGCCAGTCAATGTTGTTTAAAGTCTAGTTGAGCTTCTGGGTTACAAAACGGCTGTTCATTCACGCTATTTCGCACAGCTGGTCCCACCAGGATACCACTCGTTCTGGCCTATTAAGCATGTCTTGAAGCAAAAACTGTTTTATTCTTTCACTGATCTCAAATCCGCTGTTGAATTGTTCTTTGAGTCTCTATTCTCCATCGCTTGGTCGCAGGCAATTGTAAAATTCTCAGAAAAGTGGAACACCGTGATAAACCGTTACGGTGAATACGATCATAAATGTTGATTAAAGGCACCACCCCATGAATCTGGGGTGGTACGGCTTTCAGGCGGGTAGTGCCTATACGGGGTCGTAGATTGTGGGGAAGAGGGTGATTCTGTCCATCTCTGCCTGTATCAGTGTAAACGCACGACTCCGGAACGCTGTTTCTCACGACGGCTTCTGTTGCACATATCCGAGCCCATCCTGTTCGATCTTCAACTAGAGTTCGCACAGAATCTACCCATCCATCGCTATTCCACAAGCGGGGGAATTTCACGCGACTGAACTGCCTGTCAAAGTATTCTCAGATCTTCCTTCACCACTTCCAAAACTTTCTTTTACGACCAGAAGACCTTCTCCAATTAGGATCTGGAAGCATCCTCAGGACTACGTGAACAAGGCGATCAGACGGTCTTCTCATAACATGACCAAAGAAGCGAAGACGGTTTTCCATGACTACTTCAGAAGGCCGGGCAAGATGCCGACGTTTTCCACGTGTCATCCTCCGGTAAACCATGTCCACTTCCCAGTAAAGTTCTTCGTCATGGCATACTAACGGCCAAAAGTAGCTTAGCAGTCGTCTAAACAGCTTTCTCTCCATGCAGCCGAGCTTTCCCATCACCGTTGACGGCGCTGCCTAAGTCGCCGATCCGTAAATCATGATAGGGCGAATTGCAGATAGGTAGAGTCGCAGCTTGACTTCGCTAGCGATGGGGTCAACCACAGGCATTTGGTCAATGAGTTGAATGCCGAATTAGCTTTAGCGCATCTTCCCTGAATATCCTTCTCGTAGCTGCCATCGTTTTCCAACATACAGTTCAAATAACAGAACTCATCCACGAGTTCAATGGGTTGTCCATCCGCCCTGATTCCCTTTGAGAGTGTCGAGGAGCACCATATCTGTTTGAATTTATCAGGGCGGAGTCGCAGTCCGTAGGCTGCAGCTAATTTCGATACAAGGTTAACAACATGTTGTAACTACGCGCTGCTAGAAGGAATATTACTACATCGTCCGCGTACTCGAGATCCACCAAGGGACGCACAGATGGTACTGAAATGACATCGGCGGGACACCGCGCAATTGTTGCATGATCTCATTGACGGCAAAGGTGAACAGAAAAGGTCCCGCCACGGCCTCTTGTCTCACTCCAGTTTCCACTTCGAACGGCGTAGTAAATCCAGATGGTGTACGGATCACAGCAGTTGCTCTTCTATTCATGCCGTTTATTAGTCGTACGAATTATCCTGGAACTCCATCGGCGCGAAGCGCATTGAGAAGACGGCCTTGGTGAGGAGAGTCGAAAGCGAATTCGAAGTCTAAAAATGCTAACTGTAGAGGCTTCGAATATCGCTGCCACACTTCAATCGCAATAAACACCTGATCAATCGTCGATCGACCGGAACGAAAGCCGGCTTGATCGTCACGGGCGGTTTCTTCGCGATGTCGGATTAGTCGATCCAGAATGATCCGCTCCAAAACCTTGTAAATTACACGCAGCAATGATATTCCTGGGTAATTACTGGGTTTCGTAACGGATAGCTTCTTGTGGAGAAGGATAATGGTCCGCCAGGTTTTCCATTCTTCATTTTTTGAATACAGACTAGAACCTTCGACTCGGTCGGTGGCTCCTCGTTAACCGCATATGTCGGTCTATGAACGTGCTCGAGTTCAGAAGCTGACGGTGCTAGCCGGTTCAGCAAGGTCTTGAAGTGTTCCCTCCAAATGGGTAAGGTTGACTCCCCGACTCTGTTCAGGACAGGCGAACACCCCTTCATCTTGCCGCTATACTGCCTTAGCAGAATATAGGCTTCTCTTGGGTTCTTGTCCTCCCACGCCTTCTCAAACTTCGCTCTGACGTCCATTCGTTCTTACGATCACTTTTTAGGTGACGACGCAACTATCTCCTCAGACACATTTCCTAGCTGAGATTACCAGTAAAACAAGCGACACATACAAAATTGTACGTGGATCTTGTCTCCGCAGATGAAACCAAAAAACAGATTACGTTTCTCACGATCACGTTTCAGCTGACGACGCATTCTCCTTCTCAGACGCTTTTCTTGACTGAGGTCACAGTAGTGCGGGCAACACATACATAATTGTTCGCGGATATTGTCTCCGCAGATGCAAACGCGAACTTCTTTCTCGGTGCTAAAACCGGGAGCGTTTTCTTTGCAGCGTCCTGAATGCACTGAGTGAAAGAGTCAGCCCCGTCCACTTTCTTCCTGGTCCGTAATCCATTATTGATCGACACTAGTTGGCGGAACTTCTTTCTGCATTCCTCGTTTTTCAGACCTGCCAAGTCGAGCTTCGGCTGATGTTGAGCTCCACGATACCTTTTCTGGAACCATATCATAAAGCAGAGAAGAACTGGGCGCTGGTCGGGATCGAATGCGACTTCCCAGACAGCTCTAGATTCTCGGATATCCGGCAAAGGTATGTTCTTCGTCAGGACGTAATCGAGCTGAAGCTTAAGAGTCGGCATTTTACGCTTTCGCTGCACTTTTGGCGTTAATGGGGTTGTCCCTTGCCACGTAAGCTGATGGCGTCGATGATTCCTCTTCAACGTGGACGTAATGATGAGATTCGTCTGTTCACACCAGACCATTTCTGTTGTCCGATGTTTGCTCTACGGGGTAGAACCATTTTCCAAGAACATCGGATTGTTGTTCAGGTCCCATCTCTGCATTCGCACCAATTCCGACAATTATCGCCTGCTAGCTTGGTATCCCGGATTTCAGCGTATTAAGTTTATCATAAAATGCATCCTTGTAGTTGTCAGCGGTCTCCGTAGGTGCATGAGCACTTACGATCCAGAGTTTGGATCCTCTGCGATCTCTCAAAGGGGCACCTTGACGACGTTGAACCAAACTCTTCCACCAGGTTGTTATAATCGTTCCTAACAGCTATTGCACCGCCTCCTACTTTATTTTCATCAACATCACTGCAGTAGATGGTGTAATTGTCGGTACTGATGAGAGAGTGATCCCTGATGCATGTTTCCTGCAATGCAGCAAACGATGCATGCAGATATCGTAGAAGTCTGGATAGATCGGCTTGTTGGAGTTCACTTGACAGCGACCGGCAGCTCAGTATAACGAGACGGATGTTTGTCGCCAAATATTCCATGTTTCCCTCAGGCATTCGAGCTTTCAGGGTATGGGCTCTGTCATGGTGCTGGAGGACAGGACCTTTTTGCAATGTATGGGAAGCTTTTGCCATATAACAGTGCAGGTTATATAGCTCGTAAGTTCCCAATGCGTACACTTGAACGCCTGATTGCGTTTCCACCACGAGCAGGTAGCAATCAGACTTGTATACGCGGCCCCATATATATATATATATATATATATATATATATATACATATATATATATGTATATGTGTATATATATGTATGTACATGTATATATATACGTATATATATGTATGTATATATATATATGTACATATATATATATATATGTATATATATACATATATGTACATATATATATGTATATATATACATATATATGTATATATATGTATATTTATACGCGTATGTATGTATATATATATACATGTATGTGTATACTTATATGAATATGTATATGTGTGGAACATTGGCTTTTTTGGTTTTCCCTTCCTCTTTTTTTATTTTTTTCCGATTTGTTGACGTGTCAGCACCATTTAGCCACTGTCTTCAAGCTTCTCAAAATGATGTGCCGAGTATTACTCAGCACATCATTTTTAGCACTTCAGATCTTTATATACTCTTTATCTTTATCTACTAAATGCTAAACTTCGTTACGACTATTAAGAACAACTGCAAAATATAAGGAAAACTTAGGCAAATAATGCTTACAACAGCTGCTTTGATAAAGGACAACAAGAGGATTCGTACCCAAAATGGAAAGCAGAAGCACCATAGACTCTTAACCTTTTTTAAAACTAGTTTGGCCATATTTTTACCATTTCGTATTTCAAATTGCTAAGTCTAGAGAAGGAAGCAATCAGACGCTGTTGCAGGCAGCCGCAGACAAATTGTTTCGCGTGGTAAATGTGCACGAACTCGTGGTCGAACTACAGCACTCGCGCATTCTCAGGTGCTCCGTCGTTCCCTGCCAAACAAAAAAAATGTAGCGAAAGAGGTGGGTATAAATAGTAACTTGTCTTCCCAAGCTGTATGCGGAGAACGTAGGTATACTTTGCCGGAGGCAACTGTGACTTGCCTGTACTGGCAAGGTGGTTGCCTCATGCAACACTAATGAAAAGTGCAGAATACTTTATCCACAAGGATTTTCGAGTTAAAAAGTTCTAAGACTTTAGAACTGTGTTTCGAGACATTTCACTGCTTCATAAGTTGTATATTGTATTGTTGTGTTGTGTATCCTTCATTTTATATACAGTAGCGGCGAAAAATCAATTGACGAAGTTTTTTGATGTTTTCTCTTCTGAGAATGAGTGCACCGTCCTCACCAAATCTGTCATTTGGCATTAGGAACTTTTTCTGAAAAAAGGTTCACTTTGCTTTTTAGGATTAGTATTATTTCCAAAAAACTGAAAATCTACTTTTTTACCTTTTTAATTTTTAGTCTACTTCGTGCACTTTTTGTGCTTTTCTCCAATTTTTTATTTTACTGCTTTTTTTTTAAATTTAATTTAGACGAAGCTGAATGACTCACGAGTTACCGATATACGACGGTTGAACCAATCACGAATATCGTCAGATGTGTGCTTCGAGTCATTATCTGGCTGGATGATGAATCCTCGGCCAATGAACTGAAGCATTGTCGTTATCCTCATAACCGTATCAATGCAAATGTCCACGAATTTGGGGAAGGTGTCCGATTCCATGGTGGTTGAAGCAATCCCAAAGCCTGTTTCTTCCACCTCGCTTTACAATGAGCAGTTGATGCATGGGATTGAATCTTTTTCCAGCTGGACGCCTGATATACTTAATGCCATGATCTCTTTCCATCGAGTTAAACTTGGATTCATCAGAAAATAAAACTTTATTCTAGCGCTAGCGAAAAGAAGCGAAAAGTCAATATGCTCTTTAGCCCAATTAACATGGGTAACACGCTGCTTCTCTGAAGAGAGCGGTTTCTTCACAGAAGTCCTTCCATTGAGACTGGCAGCTTGATGAACTTGAACAGTTCTAATTGGTCGAATATGTTTATTGGTGACGGCCAATTCAGTTTGAATATAGGAGACAGTCAACCTAGGATAATCGCGACTCATTCGAAGAATGTTTTTATCGGTAGCTCGAGTAACCATTCGGCCTTGTCCTGCATTTGCGGTTGCACCAATTATTCCATATGCTTATATTTTCTTCAGAAAAACGGAGATAGCGTTTTGCTGATTTGACTAGTCTCATTTCTTGATCGGTTCCTCGCAGAATGGATTTTAAGGTAAACAGAGAGAACACAGAAAAGTCATAAAATAGACCACAAATTGGTATAATGAAAATAGAAAATCTTCAATTTTTCGAAAATAATACTAGTCCTAAAAAGCAAAGTGAACCTTTTTTCAGAAAAAGTTTCTAATCCTGAGTGACAGATGTGCTGCAAGTTTGGGGACCATTTAGTGATTTTCGGAAGGGAAATTCTCAATAAACTTTCTCAATTGATTTTTGGCCGCTACTCCATATATATATATATATATATATATATATATATATATATATATATATATATATATATATATATATACATATACATATATATATGTATATGTATATATACATATATACATATGTATATATGCATGTATATGTGTATATACATATATGCATGTATATATGTATATACATACATATATATACACATATATATATACATATATATATATATATGTATATACATGTATACATATATATGTACATATGTATATATATATATATATGTACATGTATATATATATAGGGAGAGAGAGAGTAGCGGCGTCCACGTGCAATTCTGTATGTGTCGCGCGCAGCACTGGTGACTTCAACCAGGGAAAGCGTCTTAGAAGGAAGCTGCGTCGTCATCTGCAACAAGACCGCGATGACGAGTGGACGTCAAGAGCGATGGAGTTTGAAGAGGCGTGGGAGGACAAGAACCCGCTGAAAGCCTATGCTTTACTAAAACAGTATAGCGGCAAAATGAAAAGATGTTCCCCTGTCCTCAACATTGCCAATGGAGTAGCTGTCAGTGAAGCAACCCTTCCAATTTGGAGGGAACACTTCAAGACCTTGCTGAACCGGCTAGCACCGTCAGCTTCTGAACTCGAGCACGTTCATAGACCGACATATGCGGGTAACGAGGAGCCACCGACCGGGTCGGAGGTTCTAGTCTGTATTCAAAAAATGAAGAATGGAAGATTTGGTGGAGACAACGGGATTAGTGCAGAAATGCTGAAATATTTTTTTCCGTCTGGGATCTCGTGAGATGACAAAGATCAATCGTTCACTATGGAGATACGAAAGGATACCTGATTTGTGGAGACACGCTATTATAATTCACCTCCACAAGTAGTTATCCGTCACAGACCCTAGGAATTATCGACGAATCTCTTGGCCGATCTACGACTGACCAGGTGTTCATCGTCAGGAGAGTGATCGAAATCTGGCAGCGGTATTCGAAGCCGTTGCAATTAGCGTTTCTAGGTTCTCCTCACCGAGGCCGTCTTCTCAACACGCTCCGCGAAGATGGAGTACCAGGAATGTTCGTTCGCTTGCTTGATGACATGAATCAACGAGCAACTGCTGCAGCTCGAACACCAGCCTGATGTACTACAACGTTTGAGGTGGTAACTGGAGTAAGACAAGGGGAAGTGGCAGGGAATTCTTGTTCAATTTCGCCATCGTCGACATACGAAGAACAGTAGATCACTGCCCTGCTGATATCATTTTAGTACCATTAGAACGCCCCTTGACCGATCTCTAGTACGCTGACGATGTTGTTATATTCGCAGGAAGCAGTACGAAACTTCAAAACATGTTGTCATCCTTGTATCGAAGCTGGCTGCAACCTATGGACTACGTCTACGCCCTGATTAATGCAAGTAGATGTGGATCTCTTCGAGACTTTGAACTGGAATCAGAGTCAATGGGCAACCGATAGAATTCATCGATGAGTTCTGTTACCCGTGCTGTACGCTGAAGAACAACGGCAGATGCGAGAAAGATGTTCAGCGAAGATGCGCTAAGGCCAATTCTGCATTTAACTCCTTAACGAAGTGCCTGTGGTCGACTCCCAACACCAACGAAGTCAAGCTGCGAGTCTACCTATCCGCAATTCACTCCATCATGATGCACAGATCGGAGACTTGGGCAACACCATCTACGGTGATGGAGAGGCATGATTGCACGGAACAAAAGCTGCTTACACGGCTGCTTGACTACTTTTGGCCTAGGGTATGTCGCAGTGAAGATCTTTACACAGAAATTGATGTATACCCGCAAATGACACGTGGAAGATATCAACATCTTGCACCGCCATCGAAACTATCTACAGAAAATCGTGTTCGCTCCCTTGGTCATACATTGAGGAGACCGGCAGATTGGTTCTGCGCAAGTTCTCGCAGAAGATCGAGAAGGTTGGGCAGAGCTGTGTTCAAGGACTGCACACTTCGTCCAAGATGCAGGTAATTGCGTCAGGCGATGACATCAGCCGGCCGATTAAGTCAAGTAAGTCATATACGTACTTAGACGGCCCGTCTTCACTGGACGTGCGGGCCCCAGCATCTCTTTCACTCGTTTCTTTCCCTCTCCATTGTCATCCAAGATGTTCTCAAGCTTCGTGAGTGACATTTACGAGGTCCTTGAGCCGTATCCAGCTGAGCTCTCAGTTGGTCCATCCGTGCAGCGAACACGTCACCCCATCTCTTTGGCGGTCTCCCTCGAGGGCGTTTAGCATCTCTTGGGATCCACTCTAGCGCTCTTTTAGTCCACCTATCGTCGATTCTTCTCATGATGTGACCGGTCCATCTATGTTTTGCTTTCGATACATATTCCGCTGGGTCGCGAAGACGAGACATTCCTCTTAAGTCGGAGCTGCGAAGACCGGCTAGGTGTTGTGTACGCCGGTTAAACTTCAAAAGGCATTTGTCAAGGGCTCCGTGGGTAGAGAGTAGCTTCTTAGACGTGGCAATGGTCGTAGCAATTTGCTAACACGTATGCCCATTTCTTTCCAGGAAAGTGATTTCATTATCCATTGCAATGCAGAACAACTTCGGCGATATAGTATCGCCTTGTCGTACCCCCTTTCTAGTGGTTGGTGAGAGGGCGGTGGAAAAGCTGTATGTTAGTCGTGCATCGATCGTAGCAATTGGCTAATGTCCTCACATACGACGCGTCCACACCTTGATCGACCACCGCTGACAGTATTGATTCGTTTCTACGCTGTCAAAGGCTTTCTCATAGTCGACGAAGGTTACAACAAGGTATGCAGGGCAGGTGGTATTCCCGGCAAACCTCTATGACCCTCGACACGGTCTGGATGTGGTCTAAGCAGCTGAATCCATGACGGAATCCAGCTTGTTCTTGAGGCTAGGCTTCAATCAGCGTCCTAGATATGTGCGTGAGGATGATCTTGGTGAATACTTTGTATAACACGCTCAGCAAGCATATCGGACGGTACTTCCGAAGGTCCTCTCGGTAATCTTTCTTATGGATAAGAATGGTTCGCGAGGTCTCCCACTGGAATCCATTTTTCTGAAAGCAGGGCGTCATATGCACCGCTAAGATTACATGAAATGGATGGCCACCAGCCCAAAGAAAGTCTGCTCATATAAAATCAGGTCCGGGGCTGTGCCAGGCTTCATGTTCGTGGTAGCGACTCGCACTTCCGAAGGGAAAATCCGTGGTGGAGCTTCACCAGTGGGGATGATCGAGCTTGACACAGGAGTTGATGAACGGAAAAGCTTCGAGTAGAACCTCTCCGTAATGATTTCCATCTCACGAAGGGAAGAAGTGCGAGTCCCGTCTTCGCTCAGCAAGGCTGCTAGTGGAATATTATACTCGCGGAGATCCCTGTGGCACTTTTTTAGACTCGTTCTTTGTGCTGCTTCCAGAATCATCTTCTGCCTCTATTTCGAAAGATCCTGCTGCAACGCTTTTCTGCAGCTAATGTTTGCTACTAACCGCTCAGTGTGCGATGAATTTGGATCAAGCCTCGAAGTCCTTCTTCTCTCCAACAATTCCTTGGTGGTCTTCGAAATTCGATCCAAGTTTGTCATGCGCGGCTTCGAGGCACGCTCAGCACATGCTCGTAATCTTCTGAGCAGCATCTCGTAGTCCACGTTAGGGTCCTCGACGTGCCAGTCGCCTTGGGACCAGGAGTCCTCGAGTACACAATCATCGTAGACTTCTTTTCTCCTTCGTTGCCGATAGCAGATGTTCTTTTCCATCGTGTGGCTAGGTCTTATTTTCGCACGAAGGAGACGGTGATCAGAACCACTACAAAAGAATGGTACTACCGAAACGTCACGTAGACACCACCTCGAGGCGATTGCCATTTTCATTCCGGTCCCCTAGTCCAAATCTTCCAATCCTGTATTCCTCTTCTGTGGCCTTTCCTAGTTTTGCGTTGAAGTCTCCGACAACGAATCTGTAGAAGGACTTCTCATTGCGGATTACTTCCTCCAGCTCCTCGTAAAACGCGTCCAATTCGAATTCATTAGCTGCTGATGTTAGTGAGTAGCAGTTGATGATACTGATGGGTTTTTGGCGCAGAGGGCGGAGGCGAAGGATGGCCAGACGAGGTGACAGGATTTCATGAAAATCGACAACAAGATGGATGACAGATGGGTGCACAACAAAACCAACACCGCCTACATTTCGCGACGGAACCTTCTCTCACCGAATGACGAGTGTACCGTCATTCATCTGTCGTACGTCGCTCCTTCTGCACTTGGTCTCCTGCAGAGCAATCACTTGAAATTTGATACCCTCTGCAGCTCCGAGAAGGGCATGCAGGTCAGCGTCTGTGGAAACTATTCTCGCGTTGTAAGTACACAGTCCGAGACAGTCTCCATGGCGAGTCGTGCGTGTGTCGCCTTGGTCCAGAATCAATGACGTCCTGAGCAACCTGAGATTTGATCGCTTCTCACCGGTCGCCATACCGTCCGACGTCTGAGGTGCCAGGGCCTAGTGTGCAGGGTACTGAAGCAGTGAATATGCTGGAGCGGCAAAAAGACTTTTCCCCAAACTAAGCAGCCATGCCACGGCGAGCTTAGCTTTCACCACAGGTCGTCGCCCAACCTATATGGATCAGGGAGCCACCTTGCGACATTTTGCCAAGACGGTGGTGAATCTTAGCAGTGGTTTACTCTTAGCTATGCTTCCGATTCCGAGAAGGCGGAGTGTCGGATGTGTCGAACTCCTCAGCTTGGGAGACCCGGAGGACGAACTTCCACTGTCCATCGCAGTTCGACGCCCAGAGCCACCTCCACGCCACTATTAGGCGGTAAACCGTTGTGGAGGAATAAGTCATATGTACATACATATTTATCTATGTATATATATATATACATATATATGTATATACATGTATACATACATATGTATATACATGTATATTTATGTATATATACGTATATATGTACATTACATATATATTTATATATATAATATTCACTATATATATATATATATATATATATTGCTTGTTAGCATTGCGATCACTAGTCTATGTTTAAACGGATAGACGATGGGGCGTTTGTTGAAATTAGTAGTACATTTTGTTTGTTCTTATTTCAATTTTTTTTGAATATATTCTTAGTAGTTTGACCCATCTATTCCTGCATGCATTGAAGTTAATACTAACGGCTTGTTACACGTAAACACATTGCAGTTCTCCCTTAGTTCGGTCTTGAAAGTCTCTTATCTACATTTCTCATTCAAGAATTTAAGCCGTTAATTGAATTCAATACCGAATGCGTAAAATATCTTAGCTTTTGGAAAATAAATTATGAATATTTTGTTGTCCGCTGATTATTACACTTTCTTTGTAAAACTAAAAGAATCGATATGACGCAGTTGTTAATGACACCTTTCTTCTTACGAATTGCTTCCAGAATTTTGTGGAGCCGTCGTGTATCTTGAAAATCAGCACAGACAGTCACGGGCATGTCGGGAGACCACATTACTGTGCTGTAGGAGAAGAAACTGTTATCACCACAAGAACGAAAACTCGATCTGATGCATCGAAAGGTGCAAAGTTACTCCCGGAAAATATAGAGGATGGTGCATATCATGAACGTAACAACAACGAAGATTCAAGCTATGTTTCATCACACAATGAAGAGACCGTAGACCATCGAACAACGAACAGGTCGACACTTAAATCAGTTTCATGTCATTCATTTCTATCAATTCCAAAAGCAAGGAACACAGAGCAGAGGTTGTTTTGATCTGGTATGAAGATAGTTAAGGTATCAAAGCAAAGCTTTTGGTGATCGTGGACATCCGCGCAAAGGCCGAGGAACGCCTTATTCTTATAGATCCGGTTGTGAGGTTTGTTCCCTAGGCTCTTCTTCTTTTTTTCCTAACAAATACAAACTTTTTGAAGGATTCTTTTTCACAACGATTTACTCGAGTTCGCGATAGCAGAGTTGCGAGTACTACGGGGCATGCTTTGAGTTTGCTCAGCCAAGTAAAGGGGAGACATGACTTCCAACAACAGCATAGTCGCCGAAAGGTCAAGGTGATTTAATTCCTACCATTTGTATAGCATACTGCTAATCGGACAAGCTGTGTAATTTTCAAGTGATGCAGTAATCTGCCTTTTTTATTCACTTCAGAAAAAAAAGTCATTTCAAAAAATAGTTGAGATAATTTTCCAGCGCATCTTGTCACATTGCAACAAGTCGACTGGACAAAATGACAGTTGTTTGATTTTGGAATCACTTAAAAAAGAAATATCTCAGCTGTGAAACGACATCTTAGTGTATGATCCCTCAATCTTCATTACTAGACCCACCCGAGTCCTTGGTTTGCACTATCTACGAGATCCGAAAGCGAGATCACTCTTTAATCGTGAACAAGTGTTTAAGATTTCTAGGCTGTTCTTCACTAGAGGGCAGGCGTTTAAGACTTATATGTTGCCTTCCACTAGTGGCCAAGTGTTTGAGTATTTTAAGCTGTTCAGCCCTTACAGGATCCAAAGTGGTCTGCGTAACGCTCTGATTCCACTGTGATCCTAGCGGATCGAAAGTCGTCTGACCGCTGCTGACCTGGCTTCACCGTCGGACGCCTCCGTGTAATTACGGCTGCCGCTCTACCTGCTAAAAGCATCCACGACTGCATGGATCATCTACACCTCCACACTGACCTCGAACCAACGCCACGCGCGATGTTCGCGTTGCAGCAGAGCGGTGGAAACCGCGAATTTGAAAGGGAGAGGCGTGAAAAGTGAATCGACGCAGCAAGTTCTGACAGACGAATGTGGCAAATTAAGCGCATATTATCGGAAATTAAGAATAAGTAGACCTATCCAATTAAAAGATGTATCACCAGAAGCATGCCAAGAGGTGATATGCTGAGAGTGGCAATATTGACATGCGTGACCTACATTGACTTCTTTTGAGGAACTATACACAGATAAGAATAATAACAGAAACATACTGCAGAAAAAAGCACATACATATGTTTCTACACTTTCCATAACTTCACACATTTCACGCGATATCTAATCTATCTAAATTCGCAGCACATAAGTATGTGTTCGTTCGTGTTTCTTTGTTTGCTTTGAAAAGGTTGGTAATTTTTGGGAGTTTTATGTCGCACTCCATGTCCTTTGTTCAGGCAGACTTTTGGCTTTCCGCTTATACTTCTCAATAAGTGTTCTCAAGTTCGGCTATTGCTTTGGTTTTATTTTCTGCCCGCCATCGGTGCAATTTATTTTAGATAGGAAGCATCAAATGTATGTACCTTGACATTGATCTCTTTGCCTTCATACATAAATCTTTTATATAAACTTTATATGGGGAACTGTAAAGAGGGTCCCGGCGGATTCTCCGCGAATGCCTCCGAAACATAACGTGCCCAGTGGATATGCGGATACGCGAAAATACCTCGAAGAGGTCACGCTTCAGTCGTTCACGAAGACGCAGACAACCGTCTTGGATGTTCTTCTAGCCACAAGGACGCAGAAAACTGCGCAGTTACAAGGAAATATGCAAAGAAAAGTGGTATGAGCTGTTGAAATTACCGAATAATTCAAAAAATTATAGTGTTAGACAGAAGTACATGGGATTTTGTATGGTGTTCTAATGAAGAAAGGGAGTGAGTTTGTATTTATATCACCTTCAGAAAGTCTAGAAATCTTACCAAATTTGAACTCTTTTTCTTCCTGTAAGTTCCAAGAAGTCAGAGATATAGAAGGTCCCTCTGTCCGGAAATAAATTAGGCTACAAAAAAGCTTGAGAGTTACAGGATATCGATAATTCTCATTACCGTTACTTTTGAAAGCTGGAATGCTCCGTTTTGACGAAAATTTTTATGCACGTAATGGTTACAGTTGGCATGGTTTCAAATTTGAGATCACCCCACATCACAAATTTCCAGTGGATGTGTCTGATTCTCCAGAACAATTTAGTAGATAATGAATTATATCTTAGCCGGTGATGCAGCGTATGATTAGCGGTAAGTAAGCAAAGTCAGTTATTTAGGTACTAACGAAAGTGAATCTCTTCAGGACACGCACCATCGCTAATTGCTCTGACGACATGAGCGGGGCACGCTCGAAATTCCGCCGGGACCCTCTTTACACGCACCCACTTTATGTAACAAACTATGTAACAAACTATGTAACTTTTATATAACTACTGGTACATAAGTGTCCGTGAACGCAGAGATCTCCGTTTCTTTTCGCTATATTCTCCACACTACTCTCATTCTGAGTCAGAGACGTGGCAGTGCCGACATCTTAATTTTTCTATGTTTTTGGACGTGGAGTTTAGCAACGCCTGTACCTGCAGTGTTTCTCAATGCTTGTTTTACAGTTAGACTTCCACCAGAGGTCCTACTCAGAGGTGAAGTCGATAAGCCAAGATGGATCAAATCGATTACGAAGTCCCGTTGTCTCTAGTGAAGGTTATGATGAATGGGAAACGGCTAGCGAGAGCAGTGCTCCTGCTACCCGAGAAAACCTCTCCGAGTTCGTTAATTATTCGCGAAGCTTAGTGCTGATACACGTCTTACTGCTTACTAACTACACATTTTTCAGTTTTGTCATAGGTGCGGGGCGCACTTCGAATCGATGCAGGAACTCGTGTGCGATTTCAGTAACATCAAATCTTGCAAACTCTAATCAGGGATCAAATCGTTCCGAACGAAGCCAGTCCGCGTCGTATTTGGGAAGTATTGTTGTGCCAAGTAATGGTCAGCATTCTCATGGCTCAGAAAACGCCCTAACCGCCAGCCGTATGTGCCAGTCCCCTTCTGGAAGTTACAACAATGACAACCACGAGAATTGCCCTAGAGTAAAGGAAACAATTCTTTGAAATATTTTCCTTTGTTATGTTATTTCTGTTTTTCACACTACATTTCTCTTGAAATAGCCGTTTTTTCTAGAGTGTTTCGGATGCGCTGGCGGGTCTTGATATCAATAATATTGCAAGCGTTGTAGTCATTGATGATCAGTTAGTTGATGCAGTAAGCGTAGATGCTTGTGAGGAATTCGAAGAGGTAGTTGTTGTTGGTGTAATTCAATACAGATGAACGCTTTTGTCATCTTATGTTTGCCTCACTTAGGTATTGAACAAACGAGCGAAGAAACAGAAAGCTCTCTTACAACAAGCAAAGTTAGAAGAAGAAAAGAGGAGAATAAAGGAAAAGGAACGACATCTTCGCGGTCAAAATAAAAGGGTCACTCGTCAAAACAGCACTAGGAAGGGCATGTTTCTTTCTAATATGTTTCTCGATTGCCTCTTATCTGTTGAATAGTGCGTACATTTCAGATTTCAAAAAGAGTGATGTCGAGAAAGGCCAAAAAAAGAAAATGGAAATTTGGAATGGACCTGCTGAGCAGAAAGCCGAGATAAAACAGCAACATAGAAGCACGGTGGAATCACATGCCATTCCAGATTCGCTTTGTACACTCATCACTAGTGGTAACATGGCTATGAATGAAACTCCTGAAATACACAAAGAAGTCCCCGTAAAGACTGTTTGGAACAGTGCTCATATCGCTGAAGGCAAGGAGTCGATAGAAGGGGTATGTTCGAATCTTAAACAGGTCTATGTACCTATGTCATTTCAAGAACTTCGACGTAGCCCGCGAATATGTATTTACACACGAGAAATTCATATTTTTATATTGTAGATCTAAATGAAGCAGTCAAGCGTTATTTTCAGTCCAATAATTGTATACTTTTCGTAAGGGATCTCCAAAGTTAATAAAACTGGAACCAGGACATGAGGTAGCAACACGTTAGGGAAATGAATTAATGGACAGAGAAGCAAAATCTCAAGAATTTGGTGCCAGGAAGGGAGTACTGAACATGTTTGACTGTGCTTGAATCTTGGCATACTGAACACATAGTTTTCATTGGTTTGAGCCCTCTCGAAAGCGTCATCATCGTTCAGAGGGCATCTAGACAGGATTTTTGAAAGCCAATCTTTTAAGAATAGTCAAACGTAGCGAGCTTTTGCATGTCAAATGCAACACTTTCTTGCGTTTGAACTCTAACTAGCAAATATTTATGCAGGTTTTCACCCAAATGCGCTTAATGAGCTCGCACGAGAAGCATTTTCAAAAAAGAAAAAAAAAATACGCTGTAGCGCTTCTGACATCTATGACGTCTAGCGTTGGGTTTATATGATGGAAAGCCGTCAACCCTCCTCTTCCTAGTTGTCTTCTTTCAAACTTTTCTCCATATTATGAGTGTTACTAGAACCTGACTGACCAATTTGGCTAAAAGACAAGGTGTGCTGAAGAAAATCTCGGCGGGGTGGGGAATTCGTGGACGATGGTTATCTGACTTTAGTTCTAATAATATAGCGTGCGTAGACGCGATAAGCTCTTAAAAATATCAAGCCTAAGTGGAGGGCAAAATAGCAAAGCTCCTTGCTCAAAGGCATCACCCCGCGAATGTGGAGTGGTACGGATTTCCGGTGGAGTATTCGTATACGGGGTTGTAGATTATGAGGAGGAGGGTGGTTCCGTTCATTTCTTCCTAATTGACGTAGAAAACGGCCCGGAAGATACGGCTTCAAGCGTTTCGGCGCACTATTCTCTACAAGGAGTTCTATTGGAGTGCGCCAGCCCTGTGCGGCGCCGCATCTTCCGGGCCGTTTTTTTTTACGGCAATCAGAAAGAAATAGACGGAACCCCCTCCTCTCCATAATCTACTGTCCTGTGTACGAATACTCCATCTGAAATCCGTACCACCTCAGATTCGTGGTATGCTGCCTTTAACACAGACCGCCAAAATCAGAGTGAAACATGTTGCAGCTTGAGAGTAAGCAGGCAAGAAGGTATTTTCTACGCTCGCCACAGGCACCAGAACAATCGAAAAACAAACCATGCAGTACACATTTTAATGAATTATTCACTAGAAGTTGGAATCACCTAGCAGCGCAACAAAATAGAGAATTGGAAATGAAGTAAGAACATTTCTTATTGGTTTTAGGATTGGTGATCTGACTGGATTTTCAACTTCTATGATTAATGTGAGAGTAAGTGTAGCACAGTGGCATGAGATTACCAATAAGGCAATCGGGTCGTCGGTTTGAAACCGCCCCAGGCAAACCATCCTAATATTTCAATTGTGTCGATGTATTGGTACCAGGCTTGTTTGAGATGAAGGATACTGATTTGATCCAGCGGTCCATCTCTGGAAGACATATATGCCACACGAACTCATTAATCCTTAAGATACTAAATCAAAGTTTAGTGCGATGTACTCCGAAGGGATTGATCAACGCTAAGCGTTTTATCCTTTGTGAATAATAGAACAAAAAAATTCTGAGCATCTTGCCTGATTTCTTCTGAAATCGAAAGGAGAAAATGGAGTTTTTATGCAATGTTCTTAAAGGCATCATCCCACGAATCTGAGGTGGTACGGATGAGGTGATGCCTTTAAACACAAGGCCCCTAAACACCACGTTTTATTCGCTCTTGATACTCATTTATGCAGGTTTTGACAGATATCTTCATAAAACATTCTATGGAATGTAGCGAATGTAATCCGCAATTTTCATTAGAGTTCATGTGTTTGTCATGCTGTCGCTCACTCGTCATAGTGCTGAATAGTGATTACATGTTGAATACACCTACTTCGCTACTCTAGCGAGGTGTGTTGAGGAGTGAGAAAGACTTGTAATAATGTCTGGAGCAATAATTATTTCCTTTTGTAACCTATCGAATTGGATGTTTTCCCTGAGATCGATATTATACGTAGCTCGCAGATGGTGCCCTTTTACAGTGATCGATTTAATAACTTTGTTGCATTTTCACAGCAGATATATCGCTTATAGAATGAACAAAGCCTGATGGAAGCGTATTTGAGAGTGCTAATTCCAGACATCGTAATCTTGGGTGTGTGATGTAATGCGCCTGGGTAATTAAATGAATTAATTAAATGGTATTATGACTGATCTTGAGGCGCATTGTTTCTCCGAATTAGTATTTGTTTTGCGCTTATAAACAGCAATCAAGGAAAGATATCAGATGTGTATAATTAGGGGGAAGCGAGGGAGCGGTCGTTAGGTACCCACAGGCGATTATGTGCACCCGAATAAGTGCCTGCAGAAGAGGCTGTCGAAAGACCAAAGCAGACATATTGAGCTACCTGTGATCATTAAGCTACGCCATGAATTTCCACATCACCGAGGTCGTGCGCCGCGTTTTTATTGCAATTACTTTGTAGAGTTGGCTTCTAGAAGGGTTCAAAGAACAAAAAGGTAACGAGGTAGCAACGAAGAAAACGAAAAAAAAAAAGAATTTAAAAAATGGAAATGCTGATGATTGCCTAGATTGCCTGCATCTCTATACAACAAAACATCCAACATTCATCAACGCTTCAAACATTCTTTATTTTTGTGATGAATTGTCCGAAGAACTAACTTCCAAAATCATTTTTTTCGTGCAAAAAGCTGAAGCTTCCTCACCTTTTTTGAAGAATCTTGACGGAATCCTACTTATTGTCAAAATGCGAAATCTTCAGTCAAGAACTTTTCCCAGCAACAGGGCACTACAGTACACTCGGAAGCATTTTCATCACTTCGCGATTTGATTAAATTTTGAATTGGATCTGTGTGCATAGTGGGCAATTTTGAATTCATCAGGGAATAACTATTCGAGTTTCCTGTTTTGACAGCATCTGTATCGATTCTTTGAAACCAAATAAAGTAAAGCGTTACAAAATATATTACAATTAGTTGATACATCTTTTCACTTTATCTTCTTGAGCCGTAAGATCTTTTTGCTTGTTTTACACAAATAAAACACTATCATTTCCTTCTTCTGGCATTTCGTCTGCAGTCGTTTGATTTATTTTCTATACGTGAACGATCGTTACTCTGTGCAGAGAAAATAGCAGAGATACAATGCCCTTGCGAGGCAGGTTTCACACCTTATTAGAAGACCAGTCTGAACGGTCGGCTGAAGCCGTGCTTCAGACTTTCTGTTGTGTTCTCTTTGCTCCCCTTCACTGATCAACTAAATTCAATATTAATGCCCTTTTCTGTGAAATTAAACTTGCGTATCTCTAACAATCTTTTTTTTTATTATAAACAAAGGTGGAAGATTTCATAGTTTTCTTTCTGAACGCTTCATTTCTACATTTGGAGAATAGTCAAACGTCAGCATCAAACACTCTTTTCAACACCAATATAATGTAGACACAATTTGAAAGCATTACTCCAAATATGGGCTTTCCTCCTGTTCTCCCACCCAAGAGTTATCAAAGAATAATGTTTTAGCACAAAATGACGTGAAAGACATCATCCTACTGATAAAGATTACGTTCTACGTCAGATCATGTAAACTCTTCGCTATTATTTAAGCAGCTGTATGCATGCGTGTTTCCACTTTCTGAGGGAGACATGTTACCAACCTGAGGGAAGCGTGCAAGGAAATAGAAACGCGGAGCAGTCGTAGAAGTGAAACGCAACACTGACAGTAGCCACGTGTACGAAACGGTTGCAACGTCACATTAACCTCTCGCTACATACACATGAAGTTATTGCGCACCAATCCGACGCTGCGGGACCCGTCCAATCCCACTTCATAGCTTTCTGGCGTCGGCGCATCAACTCGACGCCGGTGGACCCGTCTCACCCTTTTTCGAAATTCGTGACACACAGACGTGGCAGAATAAGCCGGTTATATAGCATGATGAGGGACGCTGATAGACGATGTGTGGGCGAGGTGAAAGGCGAACGCAGCGCAATGTTCTGTTGATGCTGATAACTGCTGCTAAGCGCAATTAACGATCATTGTTGCCAGTCGTTCTCCTTAAAGATAAGCTACTGCGGAAGCTGCGGATACCTAACGATACGCACCCCCTTTACCATGATCACCAAGTGCAAAAGGCAGAAGATGACGCGTGCTCGTATCTTTGGAATAGTGATTGATAGGTCCAAAAAATATTTTTGATTCAGTAACAAACATTGGATGAGTTTGTGAGCGAATCACATTTAAGACTTTTCCATCGCTTTATACTCAACAGCTGCAAGTTAGCGTAATCGATCGGTTGTATTAGGTTGACGCACAAGTTTTCAAGTTTCAAAAACATACTTTCTGCTGAAATGTCAGTAATGGCTCTGAGATTGGCACAGGTGTGACATTTAATCAGACACTTGATATTCATTAACAAAACGACATTTCAGTTTTTTTTTTAATTTCACATCTTTATATGCTTAAGCTCACATCAGGGTCCCTCCATTATCCCTCCTCCAATCGCGAGGCCCAACCCGCGGTCCAAATCTGCTGCTTCTGATACGCCATCAGGCTTTCATGATCTAGTCAGGTGAAGTTGCAAATACTAACATTAAGTTGTTAGGATTGTTATTATATAATGGAAGAAAAATATTGAAACCCTTCATAGGCAACAAATAGTTGAGTTACCAGTGTCTCTTTCGTCTAGTCAACCATCGCGTGGTGAAAAATATGACTTCACTTTTGATCCGCATCTACATGAGGTAATTTGCTTGTTTTTTTTTTTTGTATAAACCTTACAGTTGAAAGGAAATCGGAGAAGGAATGCGCTTTTAGGAGCAAATTTCTAACGAGAAAGTTCTTGCTTCACTTTCAACGGGCGCAAGTTCAGAGGCGGGAAGCATGACAGATGATTTTCGACTAAAGGAAAAACTGTACAAAGTGAAGGTATCTTATATAAATTTTCAGCAATCACACTGTTGATTTTTGGGATATTAGATCTGCTTTCATATTCGTCTGTTTGAAGGGTCTGTGGTCGGGGGAAGAAAAAGACTCAGAATCAAATCTTCCTTCTAATGTTGCGAAGGTAAAACCGCAACCCCAGTCCGGAGTGGAGCACTTTCACAACGACGGGAAACAAGTAGTGACAATCCCAAATGGTTGCCACACAATTCCTCCGAAGAGTCCTGGAATTGGTAAGTATTCTGCACTTTTTTCTTGGTCTTTTAAATTGTTTTTTTTTTCAGCACCGTTCCCTTCGGGGCTGGGTGGTTTTATGTTTTCACCCTATCCAGTAATGTTCGGTGACATGTCAATTAGCCGGGGCTATACTTCCATGGGTTCACTTGTTCAACCTCTTATCCCTTCTTCGAATGCATCTACTACTCCCGTCGGTCAACAGCTTTATCAACAACCTCATTCCCTTGCTGCGGCCGCTGCTGTGAACCAGCGTTCTCTCCAGATTCGCTCCAACTACATGGATCAAAACGCTATCTTTCCAAGTAATCGTATGTTTTAGAAGGAGAATTGAGAGTATTTGCTAAGGGTTGACTTATTCGAACCGTTTCAGTTCCACCATCACAAAACGTGACATGGAATGTTCCAAATATGCTAGACAGCACGGGTAGTGCTGCTCTGTCAGGGGCTTCATCGCCGCAGCACCCACATACTCATATGTCTTCACCTTTACAGGCTCCAGCGCCTAATATGTCACTACTCCATCGTGGACATGCACATACAACTATGACACAGGTTTGCCTTTAACGTATCACTTATAATAACACTGGTGACACTTTTTCTTAGCATAACTGCTATTCTAACAGGACAACGCATGCTTGTAAATAACCTAGCAAATACACCTAATCCTGTCATTGGCGCATAGATTATTAAAAGAAGCTTAAGAATAAGCTTTCGGCCTTTTGACAATAAACGTACACTTTGTTTCAAATGTTATCATTTTGAGCCTGGTCTTCAACTCTTTTACAGCTGTGTGAACACGACACGAAGAAATGACACAAACAGAGAATAATGAATTGGGAACATATTGGATGACTCAAAGCTATGTTGACCAGCTTTTCTAACCGGCCATTGTTTTGTCCGAGCACAACTTCTTTGCACGAAAGAGTTAACTTTCTCATTTTGTAATATAGTGTTTGAAAGTGATTGGCAGAGTTTACTGCGTCGCTTCCGCATTAAAGAATTGCAACGCAATACAGCTCACTTCAAAACAACTGTAATATCCTAGTCAAAGCACGCTGAAACCTTTGTGAGTTTTCCATATGTCTAAGGAGACATAACATACAAACAAACGATTGCATAGATATTGTCGATGATTGCAGATGAAATGATTGTCGTATTTTTAAACAACGTGTTCGAAAATTTCGTGGGCAAGGTTTCGCTGAGGCGATGAAGAATTGTAAGAATCATTCAACAAATCGATGAAATCGACATTTTCGCTTAAAGTCAGTGTATCATTAATAGACGGTGTTGGGTTCTCTGAACAAGTAGATAAGACTATAGAGGTGAAATATATGAATACGAACGTAGTCACGCTCAAATCTCCCTAGTAATCTGGAAAGAAGCATGCAGAAACCTTGGTTGCACCATTGTCCCCTTTCATGAAACTTTTTACAGGTAGTAGAACGATGGCAATCCGCAGCGCCTCTGCCATTATGCGGATAGGAAAACTTTTGCTCTCATTTCAGTCAAGTTATATTTATTGCGGTCGTTGGATGACGACGGAACTGCCCACGTTCTACCCATCAGTTTCTACTTTTGAAGTGACCATTGTAGTAGCATATATGAAAATATCTCAGTTGAGACAAGTTTGGACAGTATGTAGCAAATGTAGGTCGAAATCAGAAATGTCGCAATGATTTCAGGGTATTGCACAAATATTTGCAACTAGCTCCCTCATTTACCACTGCAGACAAGTTCTTGCGGAGTTCCATGAACTCTTAAGTGGTAGATTTGCAGCAATACTGGGAATTGCGAGAAAATCCATACTTCCATAATTGGAGACATCGCCCGCAAGCTATTGGTATCCCCCATCGGCATTCCTGAGTATTCTTCGTGGCTTTCGTCTTTGTCTACTGGTCTGAAAAAACAGGAATCAATTTTAAAAAATCAGAATAACACTAGCTTTCACAGTGAGAAATTCTCTTTCAAATAGTATGTAACATCTTGGAAATAATTTTTATTTCTGTGCGCACTTTGTATTTGGAAAAAAAAAGTTCACGATATATTCCCCAACCAAACAGTCGCAATGGTAATTACCAAGGGCATGTAAAATGTTCGAAGAATTTCACATCTACTTCCTTACTTAGAACGAGGTAAATAAAACCTACCTACATATAGGTTAAGTATCTCTTGAAGTAACTTGGGTCAGAGGAGATGTTCTAAAACTTCAGAACGGGATGAGGATAATATGTCTTTGTGGACCAGAAAGTTGTAATTTTCGGTTTCACTCAAAACTCTGCTTCCTTGCTTTCTTCTTGTTAAGGAGAACCCATCACAATGCTTCGAGATATTTCATTACTTTTTTTTGAGCTGTCAGTATTGTACACTGTAACCTTAGCAGTTCATTTAAGAACTTATGCGATGAGTCTAACCTTCTCTTACGTGAGTTGAGATACGCACAGCTGGAGAAATCATCAAAGTTCTTAGGATTTTTCTCTGACCCGGTTGCATGTCACAATGAAAACCATTCTGCTCGTCGCCTCGTCATTCGTAGATTTGCTGCTAAAAGTGTGCATGATTTTAATTTTGACTTCGAACGCTTTAGTTGCGAACTATCTAGGGGTGGTTATTGAAACCAAACATAATTACGTTAAGCCAACTTGCTCGCTACAACTTGCTTTCTGGGTGCGCGGTTACGATTCTCAAGTCGTCATCAATTTGTGAGTAATTTTTCGCGCCAGTGGCATACGTGCGATAGTCGGAGCCGGTGCTTCGGCACCCTTTGCTTTATGGTGGTTTTCGATTCACCCCTTCCCCTATGCTGACCACTCTCCACGAAGGAACAAAAGAGATAAAGAGATGAGGTGTTGGGAGATGTAACGCAGTACTGTAGGAGTCCGCTAACAACAGAGCGAGGATGTGCAGTTAGAGTATGATCGTCACTGCTTGCGAAAATTCGCGAAATTATGCGGTTAATATCTTCGCTCAGAGGAAGGATCGCTAGGTGTCTAGTTATTCATTACTAGACACGGAAGGTGAATGGTAGTACATTAGAACGAAACGAGTTGACCAGTACACAACACATCCAATGTGGTTTCGTCTCTGCTGAAAAGTTGGAGCTCAAAGTTGGGATGAAAAACTGAGTGGTTTCAGTTTTGACCCCGTCACTTTCTTGCGAGAGAAGCTGACAAAAAACGAACAGTATACTGAGGCAGAGGAGGAAACTTTCTATAAAAACCTATCATACTTTTCTTTCTGACACTAAGGTGAAAAAATGTGCACACCCCCTACTTCCCTTTCCCCTTCCCTCTTTCTGAAAAAGCTATGCACTTTTGCTGACCAAGTGAGTTACCCTTGTATAGAATGAAGAATTCTAGAGCGAAAATGTTCCTTTAACTCTATTGATAGATTTTCATTTAAGCAATTTATTTAGAAAAAACGTGTTTTCTCAAATGCACAGACAGCGATTTTTCTGAACTTAGGATGCATTTTCGCAACTCAATCAAGTATCCTCTGTATAAAGTGAAGAAAATTAGGGCAGCTATGTACCCTTCACTGTATTGCCAGGCTTTCGAAGAACTGACTTATTTAAGACGAAACTTGCTCTTGAAGGTAGTGATAGAAACAGTGAATTTTTGCAAAAACACTTTTTAGTCGTGATGACACATCACTCACTCCTTCTCTGGGAACTGCACTAGGAACTTATACATTACATAAGTTTAATTTATAACTTATATGTTTGTATATAAACATATACATTGTATGATAAGTAGGTAAACATACATATTGTATGATAGGTGCTCATTTTTCCTTCTAGCTACTTCTTCGACCCCGTAGTTGTTCATTCACCTTCATACTTATTCATTTAATACGGTTCAGGAGAAAATGTATGTTATGTTGTTGCTGTTGTTGTTCCTTATCGAATAAGTGGTTGCACCACTGCCAACAATTGAGTTTTGTATTTTGGCAACTCTTAGCTAACAAAACTAGTTCCACTCAATCCTGTCGTAGATTATGAACCGATCCCTGAATAACGATGGTTTAAAGCAAATATTCAAATGTTCTTATCATCAGCAAATATTTTTTATTGATTTGATTGGCTCAACACTTTCCAAGTGTTCTTTTGTTGATGAGCAGTATGAAACAACCTTTTTGAGTTGTCTTCCTTGATCCATGGAGACAAATAATTTTCTCTTCGAAAGACGTTGACATACAATCATGGCATTGTTTCATTATGTTAAATGATTTCGATAAAGTATTACTTTGGAGTGTCTAAGGTGGGGTAGATCCCCTTCATCTAGGAAGGGTACGTTTTCGACCTATCTCACTTGGTGCCAGTGGTGTCTATTGGAAAACAATGCCCTGCTGATTAGAATGTTCTGCTTAATTTGTTTTTCAAATGACGGAACTCATCCGTCGCGATATCCTCCGCTAATGTGTCCCCCTAATCGTCCTGAAAAACGCTCGATTTGCGAAGTACGTGAAGACGCGTCCCCTTTGTGGACGCGCTGCATCCGTGACCGAGCGGTCGAAAATTAATGATGTCTCCTCAACATCTTATTCAAGGAAAACCAATGAATAGGCTGTTGAGGTAACTGGTGTGTGTGTGCAAATGTATCGCATTCCAACGTATCTTGTGTGAACAAATGTTTCCCACGCCTTATTTTTCTAAAGGACGATTAGGGGGATAGGGCGGGGCCGCGCTCAAATTTGTAATCTACACCCCGAACTCTATATTTGCTCACACAGACCCCAACATAGTCAGTTTCGGGGTATACTGCCTTCAAAGAAAATGCCGTTTATGATGTACGGTCATATCCCAAAAACTACATCTCTGGCACATTTCGAACAAATAATTTGGAGGTTCCCCTTACTAGTCTATGTGTTTTCGGTTAGAAAGCATTTACATACTAGAGATATCTAGAGAACTGACACGTAGACAGTGCGAGACAAAAGAGGAATTGGAATGTAGGAGTGATCGGATTAGTATGTGTTTCTCTCTTTCCGGGAAGAGCTTTAACTAGCAGAGTATTTCTTTACTTGGGTGATCAAAAAGTTGTCTTCTTCAAGTTTATTTAAACTGTAGATGTTGCGACTAGTCAATATTCCCTTTGTATTTCCAAGTTTTTGTTTTGGTGTTTTTGATTTTTATTTTGAGATGGAAAACGTTCGCATTGTGATGTTCTTAGAAATTCTTAGAATTGGTGATATCGATAAAAGCGCAGATATGGTTTGTCGTTTTGAGTTTCATTTTCGGCTAGTTGTGTTAGTGCAGTTAAACCACAGGTTCCCGAGGTGCACAACCGACCATCCATTTTGCAACGCGATGGGTGCACAACACAAGACAGAAACTATTCATCCCTTGACTTTCTCGATGAATAACATCGAACGTCATCCGTTAGGTTATATCTCAACAAAAGTTGCTCGGTTCCTTCTGACTGCAATAAGACTACTTAATTAACAGTCAGCTATCAATTCGTCTTTGTTTTCTAAAGGAGATGCTGCCACATGACGTTTAGCACTACGTCAGATGAATGAGTCATTCGACTTTTTCGCACGAGGATAATTTTTTGTTAGTTCATTATTTTTTTATTTCTATGTACATGTGCATGCATATAAAATTTACTTGTACATGTAGAGTACTTTTCCCCTCGTTATGTACCGTTGCACTTCATTCTACTCGACTTCACTCTAGATCTCATCTTTGTTAAGCGAAAATAACTCAGAGTAACAGTGTAGTTGACTGAGTTGGTTTTGTTCGCTGTAATGGATTGGTTAGATGAGTCCTGAATGCACTAGCTCGGCTTACTTTGACCCAGACTCATCAGTTGACGAATCAGTGTCTGTTTCTACTTTGGTCCTTGAATCCGTCCTTGAACGTTTGTAATGTTTGTATCCAATCTGTTCAGTTTCAGCAGTAGCTTCCACAGAACACACACAATCGCTGCTCTTTCATATTCTGCGAGACTTGGCGAGTTTCGAGATCGAGTGTCTTGAAATCTTCTCCCAGTTATTTTAGAATCTCCGCTCTCGGTTAGGTGCCCTTTTCAGTTCACCCTTCTTTGATCATGTTCAAGACACACTGTATAAGCTTATCACCTAGTCTCTTTATAATACGACCGAAAAAGCGGAGACGATTTTCTGTAGCCTCCTTAAATGGCGGGAAAGATGTTTTCTATGTGTTATCAGCCGATGCACCGCACTGCATTCACTTCGGCGCAGGCTCTTCTTGTGGTATATTTTAGGGATGGAGAAGTAGAGAAGTAGCCACAAACAGTCTTGTTTCGATGTAGTCGAGCTTCGCCGTCGTCAGAACGGTGTTGACCATACCTTGATCTGTACAACGGGTCACGGGTCGAATACCGAACACATGGACTCGTGGCTTGGCTTCGTTGTTGTTAAGAGTCGATTACAAGCACTTCGTCAAGTAGTCCGATCCCGTCGTGGCTTAGATGCTTCTTTGCCGTATATCCTCCTCTGAAGTACGATGCTTCTTATTATCCAGATAAAAGAACTCGTCCGGAAGTCCACTCGGTTTGTCGGACCACTCTGATTGCCGTTGAAGGTCTTGAGAAGGTCCACATCTGCTTATAACTTTCAGGGCGCAGGTAAAGTCGGTAGGCTGCAGCAGTATGTAATACAGAGTTGACGACCTGTAGCAGTTTTGTGGTCCTTTTCCAGCACACTTGAGACTGACCATTGGGAATATGTTGCCCGGGTAATGTCGTTGATATCGAAGTTGAGCAGGAAGAGGGGTCCTGTAGTTACCCTTTGTTTTGCTTCAGTTTTCACTTGTTGAGTGAAAAAGGAACTGGAAGTGAATTACGTTAAGCTAGAATACAGGTCGCAGCATTTTTTGTTTGGGTTATTTTCTCAGTTAAACGAACGAGGTTTCTTGAGGGTTCATCTGCGCTAGGCCTGGTGAGGAGACGATCCAAATGAATGGAGTCGAGCAGTCAAATATCGCCTCGAAATGCACGGAGACTGGTCGTATTAGTTCTCAATACCACTCCTACATTTCATTATTGCATTCGGTATCGTAGATGAACAAGAAACAAGGTGCCTGTGTCGATAGTTATTTATTAATGATTTTTGATGAGTAGCTCTGCAATGACAACAATGGCAATGACATGCCTTGCTAATTCTTAGGATTCTTGAAAGAGAAGTCTTTTTGGAGGGGAGCAATGATCACTTATCGCCACGAGTCAGGCTTTTTTTTGTCGATCCATTGTTGAATTGACTCCATTGTTGGGACTCGAATCCATTGTTGGGCGTCGTCGTCACCGACCCAGGCCGTAGAAGGGATTTCAGCATTACTGCGCTGATTCTTTCTTCTCCATCAGTCTTTCTTTGCTTCTTTTTCTGATTACCGACTAGAAACTCCAACTCGGTCTATGGTTAATCGCAGAATAGAAATGGTGGTTACTAGACTTGCTCAAGTTTAAGAGGTGATAACAGTTGATAGTAGTTGTCGGTCCAGCAAGGTACGCTGTGCTCTCTTCAAATTTTACCTAGTCGCTTCAGCAAAAGTGCCTCCTCTAACAATACTGAGCACCATGAACACCTCTTCGCCTTGGTGCTATACTGCTTTGGTAAAGTGAGCATTTTCTTTGATTTTTATCCTCCCACATTTCAAATCCATTCGCTGTTGACATTTCTTTTTCATTTTGGACATGGCGATGCGAATTCCTCAGGCAATCTTTACGATTGAGACTTTCGACGCTACACCGGATGAGATGTTCAGAATTGTAAATGGATGTCCGAGTTAGGAGTGTTTCTTTTGTCTCCGTTATAGATCTTCTTCCTGACATGTACACAAACATTAATAGGCACGTGTTGGTGGATTTTTTTGGATCTCAGGTTCCTATCCATCTACCAGAGTTGCTATATCGTTGTTCTGCTGGGATGGGGCTGCTTGATTGCCTTTGGGAAAGCGTAACATAAACCTGAGAAAATTTGTGCAGTGGTAAAAATTGAATGTGGCTTTTCGGATTGCTCTAGATTTTGAAAGCCTGAGTGAAGGTTCTGGAGCTGAAGCTTGAGAATTGTCAACTGGAGGTTACGCTGCTGTTTAGAAGACAGGGGAGTTTTCCTCTTTTACACGGGCTGATAGCATCAGCGATACTTCTTGTAGGTGGAATGATGATGAAATCCGATGACGAGGTCCATCTGATCACATAGGCCGACTAAACAAAACTACACTATTGCTCTTCTGTCCTGTCCGCTGTGGTGCCATTTTCGAGCACATCTGATGGTTCTTCGCATTCGCATCGAAGAAAATGGCCGCCTCTTGAGTAGATATCTCCTACTACATCGTTGAGTGCTGCGTAGTAGTAATAGGTCTTATTATTAAAATCTTTAACGTCTTCCTGAGACGGATGAGTGTTTACAGTCTATAGTTTGAGTCTTCTACACTCTTTAAAAGACGCTGGTGGATGACGTTGGGTCATATCCTTTCACTAGGTTGTCATAGTCGTTTCTCACATTCTTCTTACTTTACTCATACTTTCTGTGCAGTGCTAATGGTTGAAGTTCAGTGGGTAGGAATCGGCAGTTTAGTGTGGCAAAATGGATGTCTGTTACCAAAGATTCCATGCTCTTTTAAAGAGGAGAGTTCTTATACGGGGCCGTAGATTATGGAGAGGAGGATGATTCCATCCATTTATTCCTAATTGCCGTAAAAAACGGCCCGGAAGATGTGGCGCATGCATAAGGCTGGCGCGCTCCGATCGAACTCGTTGTAGAAAATAGCGCGCCAGAACGCTCGAAGCCGTATCCTTTGGGCCGTTTTTTTAAGGCAGAAGAAATAAACGCAATCACCGTTCTCTCCATAATCTACGACTCCGTATAAACATAACCACCTGAAATCCGCACCACCCCAGATTCGTGGGGTGATGCTTTTAAGACATTTGATCCGCGCAGTCTTGTATTGTTCTGGACGACAGCATGTTTTTGCAGTATTTGGGGAGCTCTCGTCATTATGATATTGCAGACTGTATACTTCGTGCACGTCGTAAACTCATACGCGCATAAGGCTGCCCGCAGAAGTCCATAGCCGAGCAGGTGGTGCCGCCCGCGCGACTGTGTGCTCTGCGGGCTGTATGGTACAGGCGCCCTGTCCACATGCAAATGGCAATCAGATTTATTTGCGGCTCCAGTCCTGCATTTATTGAGTAGTAATGGCAAGGAATAGATGATTATGGTATTTTGTCGGAGGTGAAGGTAATTAAGTTCAATATATCGCGACGTTTGGTTGAAGTAGCGCGAAACCTCTTCATTGATTTTGATGACAAATGCGTCTAGTCCTTTTCTTAGTTGCTGGAGTTGTTTGCGTACATGTTTGCTGTTAATAGTCTACTTTCAGAACCATCCGCAATCGCTCACACATGGTTATGGAGTGGGAATTTCGAGTATAACTGTAGCTAGTGGACCAATGGGACCGCCACCTACTGTTACTGCAACAACAACCCTTGGTCCACTTGCACCAATTCCACCTCCTGAATTAATGAATATACCACCTCCGATTGGTAGCCAGCGTGTTGCTCCAGTGACAATTCAATACGCGGGCTTTCCTCCAGCTCCACCTCTCACTCACGCTATACATCCTTCGCATGATTTTTCCCAGCCACCTCCGAGCGTCAGGTAAGTTCGGAACCAGCTCATACATTAAAGTCTTCGACAACCCCTACCTTTTAATTATGAAGACGATTGTTAAGTGTTGACCTTTCCAAGAAGTTGGGGCTGCGTGTCAAGGTGTCAAGCGTTTATAAATCCGCTTGGGATGCGCCAGCACGTTCACTTCAATTCAGAATCTTTTGAGGTTTTTGAGCGTGTAACTAGCCTGAACAGTCACTTGTGGGGCTAGCCGTTGTGTCAAGTCAGTATTTTTGTCCTCCCAGACAAGTCTGGCACCAATTTATCGACTTCAGAAAGATGAAAAGTTTTGTTGACACTGGGCAGGTTCGAATCATCGATCGATTGTGCAGTCACAGCAGAGCTTCTACTGCGCTACAGGAGCCTGCGCCACAGGAAAGGCTCCTGTATCATCATATATGTCAGATAAATTAAGTTACCCCCTTGTTTGTCAACTGCAGTGGCTGAAGATGATTCTGAGGTAAGGATGTATTAGTAAAGAAATGGAAGATCAGCAAGTAGTAAGGATGAATAGTGGCGAAAGAACAAATATTTGGACAGATAGTAATGCTTTGGAGCCTACCAGCGATAAACTATTAATCAGTAACTCGTACATGATGAATCAACCTATAGTTTTTGTATAAATAAGCATTTTATGAGTGAATGTTGTATAACAAGGATACTTCGTTTTAGTTGTTCCGTGGGGCTGAAGCAAAAACAGTATGTCCGTGCAAAACTGGGTAGATCCTCGAAAACCCAGCAGTTTCTTTCATGGACATCAAAACGAAGATTTCAAAAATAAAAGTGTGGTTTTGCCTGTTTTAGTGCTTTTAAGTCCCAGACTCGATAAATTGGTCCCAGACTTGTCTGGGAGGATAAAAACACTGATTTGACACATCGACTAGCCCCCTGATGTCATTGTATAGATTAGTTACACGTTTGTCAACCTCAAACGATTCTGAATTGAAGCGGTGGCGCATCCAAAGCGGATCTACTAACGCTAGACACTTTATCTTTTCTCCAACTGTTGGATCCTCTGACCTAGACATTCAGTTCCTCAGATTATTTCAAAGATAACGGCGATTGAGAGTTATAATAGGATACAAATCACATAGAAACGTTAAGGAAAGTTCCGATTTGACCTTCTTCGTAGTTGTTAACGAGAACCATTTTTCACAATTATTCTGAACTTGATATAATCCGTCGCGTCTAATTACATAAGCCGATTGAACAACCTTGATGTGGCGAAAGAACTTAGTAATCATTTACTTCTTGCTTTTACACAGGGAGAAGGTAGTTAGGTAGAGATGTAGGTGTTAAAGAATCCAATAGAAGTTAGTTGTAGCGATCTTCCGCATTCAAATGTGTTTTTTTTAAACGAAAACTAAAGCAGATCAACAGTTGAAGTTGAGTTGTGAGCGAAAATTATTGTGTAAATTTGTGCTCCTTTCTCTCCCTGACAACAACTATTCCTTTGCGCTTGCAGCTGATGTAGCAAGTCCCGCTGCGTCTGCACTGTCGATTTCTATAAACTACCCATGCCAGCCAAGTTTTTCATCCCTCTAGGAACCATAAGTTGGTAGGAGAAAGCAGGGTCACTACCTTTATGTACCACCAGTTGGCACCTGCAAATCATTGTGTAAATCAAGTACGCGTTCAAAGAAACCTGGAACTTCTTTGAAATTTCAAAGAAAGTCAATTGAAGTCGAAAACGTTAGCGCATTTCAAGAGATTGATCAACATCTAACAATTCATCCTTTTAAGACTATGACTTGTGCATGAAAACACATCCAAAATAATAAAAACCCATTGAGGATGTTCAAGCGAGGCAGCGCATCACGAAAATAACATAGTGTGGGAACCTGCTGGACGGAGATTGCGGATATGAGCTGGGCCCGGTCATTTTCCCTTAAAGGCATCAACCCACGAATCTGAGGTGGTGCAGATTTCAGATGGAGTATTCGTATACGGGATGGGAGACTATGGAGAGGGGGGTGATTCCGTCAATTTCTTCCTAGTTGCCCTAAAAAACGGCCCGGAAGATGCGGCGCACAAGACTGGCGCGCTCCAGTCGAATTCCCTGTAGAAAAAAGTGCGCCAGAACGACTGAAGCCGTATCTTCTGGGCCGTTTTTTACGGCAATTAGGAAGAAATGAACGGAATCATCCTTCTCTCAATACTCTACGATCCCGTGTACGAGTACTCCACCGGAAATCCGCACCACCCCAGATTCGTGGGGTGATGCCTTTAATCATTCCGTTTGGGATGCTCCCCCACGTTCACTTCAATTCAGAATCGTTTGAGGTTGACAAACGTGTAACTAATCTTTACAATGACATCAGGGGGCTAGTCGATGTGTCAAATCAGTGTTTTTATCCTCCCAGACAAGTCTGGGACCAATTTATCGACCCCGGAGGATGAAAGACTTAGTGAGCACTAGGATTCGAACCTCTGATCGATCGTGTAGACAGCGAAACCTATTTATTTACCGACTGCTACACCTGCCACACAGAAATGGAAGAGAAAATGTACAGTGATGAATTACACCATCCAAATTGTGAAGTAGTTCTCTCTGGTGAGCTACCACTCGCAGCCCTTTTCCAACCCTTTCCATTTATATCTCGAAGTTGTAGTGATATTGCTGTTTTCATTGATTTATTAAGCATTCGATATTTCGTCTTATCAGGTTTGCTCATCCTCCTCCAAATCAGCATTCTCAGTGGGATAAATGTTTGACACGTACCTTCGCGGGATCGCGACAACAGTTCGCCATTTTTCCAAGTATGTGTTTTGAAGATTGCTTAACTTGTGTAATAGTTTCATAATAAATTTGGAAGAGTGTAGTACAGAAGTTGCAGCGTCCAAGTAGGGAGGAAAGGGAATAGACTAGAACAGTTAAAGATAACGCTCTCTGATTGCTAAGGTTAATGGTTTAAGCTGCTGGATAGCGAGCGAAACAAAGTGGCACGGAAATGAACTTTCACTCGTAGATTTTCCGTATTTATGGTGGAGATACTGTTCCAAATGATCGCTATATGATTGCTACTGGAATGGACAAATACCAACAGTTACCACAAATCATGACTATTCACAAGCACTTCTTTTGAGCTCTTCAATCAGAAGAGAAATCAAGTTAATCTATCTTTGCATCTTTGCATCACAAGCTGTGGACGTGAAAAACACATATTTCCTCTCGAGAGATTCCCACAAGTTACACATCATTGTTTACTTGCCTGCCTCCTTTATTGCTGCATAAAGTGCCGTTAGACGTCGGAGTGATGCATATTCCTAGATTGCAATTGTCTGACTGTTAATGAATAATCATCTAGAGCAACTTCAAACATCTGAGGCCAGACTTGCAATTCGAACTCGGAGAAAATCCGGTCTGTTCAGAAGTTCCTGCTCTAAAGTCGTAAAATTGCTTTGTATACTGGTTATTTTGACTACACAGTTTTCGTTGCGACATATCTCACTGATTAATCGAATGTGAAGTTATGTATAGTTTCACGTTCTAAAAGACAATACCCACGCTAATAACGCCTGAAGTTTACGTGAAATCCTGTAAGCTGGTCTATGTTCAAGACGAATGCTGCCAGCGGATATCTCAAAAGGAAATACCCGAGTTCATACTCGAATTATACAATCGAGTTTCTATATATATATATGTATATATATGTATATATATATATATATATATATATATATATATCAGCATCGTATTTTGTGGAACAGTCTTCTACTGAATCTTTGCTTTAGGACTGCCGCAGATACCTATATCCATATATATTTATATATATGTATTTATTTATTTACCTATTCATTTATATTTATGTAATTATATTTACATATAAATAATAAGCGTGTTAATTGTATTTTTACTCAGATTATTAAGGGAAGGTTCATTCATTCAGTGTCGAAATTTCTGCAGGATAGAATGAATTCACAACAGCATAGTACGCACTTTCGCCTTATCTCTGACCAGTTGTACATAATCCTACTCTTCGACGGTGACAACGGACATTTTGAAGGTTCGGTTTCCGCAGAGACCGAAGTTTCTATTAACATCGAAGAGGAAACAAGTGTGCATTGCACAATCGTCCATTTGGTCTTCGTCTATTTGCTGGTGATTTTGACGTTTGACATTGACGATGAATGATTAAGAGTGCTCAACTGATAGAATTCTCTTAGACGACATAGACGAACTTAGGTTTTCAGAGACTGTTGCGAATCGCTCTTGCACCTTACTTGTAGATGAAGATTTTCCTTACGATGTATATTGCTTATTTTTGAAGGATTATTTGTTTTTGTTTTTGTTGTTTTGTCTCTCCGAAGTTTGGCTAGAAACAGGTGGTAATACCGATAAAAATCCCATCTGCCTCTTATTTATCGTAGCTTTGGGGTAACAAAAAAATCCTCAGCAGTGGAAATTAAAATCTTGAAAGGAAAAAATCCTCAGAGGACCCTCAAAACTGGATTGCTTCACACGAAATAGGTGCTAGATTATTGATCCTTTGCATGTTCGCCATTAACATGTTTTCATACAAGGTCTAAGAAACCTTCAAGTGCACAATTTCGCCAAACCATTTCCCAAAGGTCAAGTTGTGCATTTTTTGACATTCTTATACAATAACAATGCATGCTAACGGTCTCTTCAAAGTTGTACCTTTTTTTTGCAGTGAGATATCTAGTTGGAATAATGGCTTTCGATCGAGTACGATCAAGTGCATGACTTCGAATCATTATCTACTCAGCCTACATTCGATCAAAGAAGTATAGTTTAGATTGCATCACTGAGGAGGATTTACCTCTCAAAATTCTACTTTTCACTGCTCAGGATTTTCCGTTCTATGTTTCCCATGAGGTAGATTGGACATCCAAGATCTTCAGCCCTTCCTATTTTACTTTAACTCCTTTCTTAGTTTTCCGAGCTGAGATTCTTTCGCAAGAACGGAGCTGCAACATAGTTTGAACCGACATAAGAGAACGAGACATTAGGCTTACTTCTGGGCTACTTTGCAAATTTGCCTTTTCTTGTCTTTCCAGCGAGCAATCTGAAGAGTTCCCATCCTATGTCAATACATTGGGTTTTGGTTTTCGGCAAGTCAACACGAAAAAGTCAAGGAGTAAAAGGTCGAGAAATCATTTCCTTCAGTTCTAATTAAATAGGGTGGATTTTCTGTGCACACTGATCATACACACTCGTGCAGGTACGCATCGACTCCTCACCCAAATGCTTTCTGAAGAGATTGCATTAGCTCGTACGTTGTGATGATACAGTTTGCAATTCTGACGAAATTTGGCATACCGGAAAAGTTTCGAGCACCTTATATCCGCATAGTTCATATCAAAATTGAAGGCTTTTGCTTAGTATATGCCCTGATACACCTAAGAAGCGCGTTTCTAAGACAGAGCACTTGTCGAATATTTGTTTGCAGACAAGGTTCCACAAGCGTTGTGAGGAATGAGTACCGACTGACAGTAAGAACTGTTTTGATCGTCCAAGAAGGGTTTGGGGTGAATACTTGGCGGCGAAAATATCTTTTGCGGCGATGATATATTTCTTACGGAAAATTCACTGAATGTAAGCTCAAGGCATACTGGAAACGTCTCGAAGGGGATTATGATTATGTCATAATTAGTTTTTGGGCTAGCAAAGTCCCTGACACAAATCTAGAGAGTCTTGATACACTATTTTAATTGTGTATTTGTATGAGTACTTCGTGGTCACACGTTAGTAATACATTTGTTTAATGCGTTAAGCTCAGAAATAAAAATAGTGTGGAAGGTCGTAGCATAATAATTCCGGTTACAGTAACGTGTGCAGCACAAAAAATGTTTCGAGTTATTGAAGGTGCAGTGTGGATTCGTTTTCCTAAAACACTCTACATCGGGAAAACGTAGCCATTTTGTATCTGAAATGTTAAAATTGCATTCTTGAGAAAATAAGCAGGAGAAGGAGAACTAGCCAAAGTTTACTGTTAAACGTTCTATGCAAGGAATAAAATTTAAAACTGAAACTGCAGTTCTGAGAGTGAGAGTTTTAATAAGTCGCATAAGTATCTTCCAATGTTTTCAGTGAGTCCGTATCTCACGATTATCTTCATATTCATGTTCATGTCAAGGTTCAGCGAGAAGTGCACCCTTCATACCTTCAGCACTCTCGCTGCAATGCATCAGATTCCTCACATGTTAGGGAGGGATAAAGGATAAAACGGACGTCGTTGATCAATCTCGTGGGGGATGCGGCTACTTGTCTGACTTTAATTCCGAATCTTTTGAGATTTATGAACGCGTGTGCAGCTTTCCGATGACTTGCGGGAACGAGCTGATTTGTCAGGCCAGTGTTTTTGCTCCTCAGAGATTTCGTATACCAATTTATTGACCTCGCCCCTGAATGAAGGTGTATTGCAGTTGGTAGGATGCTCAGCTGCGACTGTACGATCGATGTTTCGCTATTGCCCTGTGCCAATAAACCTTTGATACCTTCGAGGTCGATAAATTGGTACATGGTAGTAGGACATACAAATATTATTACAAAGAGACCCACCTATGTCATGCTCTCCTCTAATATAATCCTGGGTTGAAGACAAACCAAGCCCCGCTAATCCACTCTAAATATGCGGCAAACGCGAGAAAGTGGAGGGATTGACATAATATGCCCGATGTCAAGAAGCTCAACTTCCACCCTAAAAAAGTGCTCTTCTATTGGTCGTTTAGGAATGCGATACTGTGATGGGAGTTTCTATCCAGAGAGCAAATTATTACGTCCAATATTATCCAATATTATCCAATATTACGTACTTATCTTAAAAACCCGCACCGATCCTGCACGCGGACAGCAAACCAAATTCCACCACGACAACTCCCGACAAATTTTAGTTCTCGCAATATTTGCGTTAGAGTGTCATCAAACCTTGGAAAGGACTTATGCTCCATATTACGAAGTATTTTAATTCATTAACAAAAAAAGGATGGAATAGAATCTCCTCATCTACTGTTTCAAATCTTTATAATGTTCTTTCCTTCAAATACCGTAAAAGTGCTATTTAATATGCTTGTCAATATCATGAAGTTCGTTTCGCGCATGAACACCACAATTGATACACGGTTTGTGAACGCACTTGAGCCCATTCACTCTCAGAGTTGTTCTAAAACATTTTTGCTTACAACTTTCAGAAACAATCCCAATATTGAACTTTAGCTCACATTCTTTGTTTGAGTTATTAAAATTAAATACAAAACTACAACAAAATTTAGACCAATGTACAATTAGTGTTAGAAAGTTGGAGGAGAGTCGAAAATTACTCTATAGCACTACGGGCTCTATAGCACATGTTATACACAAACCTATTTTTTATTCACAAACATATGCGACGAACGAGGAATGATGAACTGGAAGTCATTTTAGTGATCAGCAACCCCACAAAAATACCTGGGTTGAAAACGGAAAAATTCAGCTTTTGGTACAGCAACTGGGAACTGGTGCTCGGAAAGTTATCTGATCAGCGTTTCTTTCTTCCAGTAGAACTATGTATGTTCACAATAGGTGACGGTTTTTGTTTCCAAGAAGTACGCAACGTCTACCTCGTTCTTCACTTAAAGGCATCACTCCACGAATCTGAGGTGGTACGGATTTCAGGCGGAGTATTCGTATGCAGGATAAGAGACTGTGGAGAGGGGGGTGATTCCGTCCATTGCTCCCTAATTGCCGTAAAAAACGGCCCGGAAGATACGGCTTCAGGCGTTCTGGCGCACTATTATCTACAGGGAATTCGACTGGAGCGCGCCAGCCTTCTGCGGCGCCGCATCTTCCGGGCCGTTTTTTACGGCAATTTGGAAGAAATAGACGGAATCACTCCTTTCTCCATTGTCTCCCATCCCGTATACGAATACTCCACCTGAAATCTGCACCACCTCAGATTCGTGGGGTGATGCCTTTAAATGGTGGGTTGTTATCATTATCTGGTGCGACTGTCTGCATCTACGCCGGTGTGTAGTCCTAGTTTCAGCAACAGCTCCCGCAGAACACACACAATCGTCGCTCTTTCATATTCTGCGAGACATGGCGAATCAAAATTGTCTCTTGAGGTCGACTGTCATTAAATATTTTCCCAGTCATTTTAGAATCTCTGCTCTCGGTTAGGTGGCTTTTCCAGTTCACCATCTTTGATCATCTTCAAGAAACATTTTGCAAGCTTATCACCTATTCTCTTTATAATACGACCGGGAAAGCGAAGACGATTTCTGTAGCCTCCTTAGATGGCGGGAAATATGTTTTCCATGTGGTAATATCCGGTGCACCGCACTGCATTCTCTTCGGCGCAGGTTCTTCCTGTGGCATATCTTAGGGGTGGCGGAGAAGTAGCCCCAGTCTTGTTTCGATGTAGTCGAGCTTCGCCATCGTCCGAACGGTGTTGACCATACCTTGATCCCTACAACGTAACGGGTCGAATATTGAACAGATAGACTCGTAGCTTGGCTTCGTTGTTGATAAGAGTCGATTACAAGCACTTCGTCAAGTAGTTCAATCCCGAAGTGGTTTAGAAGCTTCTTTGCCGTATATCTTCCTCTGAAGTACGTTGCTTCTTCAGCATATTATCCAGATAAAAGAAATCGTCCAGGTCTCCAATCGGTTTCATTCTTGAGAATTCTTAAGAAGGTCCCCATCTGTTTATAATTTTCAGGGCGCAGGTGAAGTCCGTAGGCTGCGGCAATGTGCAATACAGAGCTGACAACATGTAACAGTTTTATGCTCCTTTCTGCTCGTCAGCATACTCGACATTGACCATTGGGAATATGTTGCGCGGGTAATGGTCTTTATATCGAAGTTGAGCAAGAAGAAGAATCCTGCAGTTGCTCTTTGCTTTACTTCACTTTTCACTTCACGAGTGAAAAAGGAACTGGAAGTGAAGTACATTAGGCTAGAATACAGGTCGAAGCATTTTTCTTTGGGTTATTTTGTCAGTTAAGCGAACGAGATTTCCTAGGATTTCATTGGCGCTAAGCCTATTGAGGCGACGATCCAAATGAATGGAGTCGAGTAGTTGAATGTTGCCCTGACGTACAAGGAGACTGGTCGTATTGGTTTTGAATACCGCAGCGCAACGATTTCGGTTTTTCGACCGCGCGCCAAATTGCGTATGACTCCGACTATGTATGCGCGTGGGTATGACTCGAACAAGCCCGTTTAACTCAGTTCGCACTTCATCACTTCACTTTTTAAAGGGAAGGGTTGTAAGGGAGTTAGCGGTGGGCAGTAGTGAATGGAGGATAGCATGATAACCAGGACAAAATACTACACAGCGTTAAATAGTTACATACATTACAAATTGTTACTATAAATGATATTAAATGATTACGTGAATTACAAATATTATATTTATTTTCACGTAAAATGGAAGCATCAACCTTCCGTGCTGACAATGCCCAGTGTATTGACAATGTAGTAGTGAGGCCACGCAGGTTCGACAGCCCGCTGAGGCAAATTTTTGCAAAAAAGATGGTATGGGGTTAGTTCGTTTGTGATCGCACTGCACTCATCCTTTCTGTTCATTTCTGGGCTTTTGGCGGTGATTCAGAATGCCTCTAGTTTTCTGCGTGCTATGATCTCAGACTCGAACGATAGTATACTAACTTCTACTTCTACTTCGGAGTTTTGATTAATTATTCGACAGTGTGCTCCGATCGGGGTGGAAAGTTTAGATTTTGCAAGTCCACCCAGATGCTCCTTGACCCGAACACACAGTGAGCGTCCCTTCTCCCCTATATAATCGTCACCGCACATCCTGCACGTGATGCGATACACTACTCTTGATACCATGCAATCACCCCCTCTGCCATAGGGCAAATCAGGCGGCTAGAAGTTGTGCAGAATCGCTCATACGCACGATTACGCACCAGCTGACACTTGAGGTTTGCTGGTGGTATTTGCACAACCCTCACGTCGTTCTGAAGAACCGCTTTTCGCAGACAGCTCCGTACCGCTCTGCTCATGTCATCAGATATGTACAGTAAGTAGAACGGAATCTTTTCTGAGCCATATACTACATTGGATCTTCGAGAAGGTTGTCGTACTTGTCAAGTCTTAGTCTTCAACTGGATACCCATACGATATTGCCACTTTATGGGCCAGATTTACAGACCATGTTTTTTCCTGGCTATTCGATGAGACTCTTGCCGCCTTCGTGAACATGTTATTTATAATGGATTTTTTCATTTTGCTGCGATGCGCTGAAAGATAGTGGATTAGGATGTTTTTACTACTACGTTTTCGATACCACTTAGTCTTTCATATACCATTCCGCACGTAAATATGCACATTCAAGAAAGCCAACCAGTTGTCAAGTTGTTCACGAGACTTCCCCCTTGTGAACTTAATGTGCGGACACTGGTGGTTGAGAAGACTGGATCACGTGCCTAATTCTGCCTGTGTTGGACAGACGACGCAACAGTTATCTATGTAACGACAATATAGCAGTGGTTTGCGGTCTATAATAGGTATTATAACCAATATAATATTCTTATAGGTTTTTCTATCTTGGACATGAAAACAATGGCAAGAGTGGGTGCCAGCCTTTGTCCCATAGGTAGGTAGGTCTCTAAGTTGTCGGCAGTGCTGTCCCGACCATCGAAAAGTAGAGCAATTCAGGCACTCATCAGTGTCATGATTTGCTCAATGATCAGTACGTGTTCAATGAAGCCTAGTTCTGCGTGAGCAGTTCTTGAACACTCTGCATCGCGACATCGGTTGAGACGTTCGCATAGAGTGACGTAACGTCAGATGACTCTATTACACATTCACGTCTGAACGAGGTGCTGCGAAATTGTTTAAGAAAGCTGTTAGAGCTGTTCAGGTGGGCAGGGACATACTTGAGCAGCTGAACGGATAAGGATGGAAAAAAATGCCGTTTTTCTCATCTCGGTCCCATCAATGATATTCCAATAACACTAGAAGGGGTGAAAAAAAAGATGTGACTGTTTTGTAATGCAAACCTACCTCTATAAAAAGCCATCCAAAGTATTTCTCTAGGTCCTCATATCACGAAGTTATACGATCTCCCAGACCTAACAATATGCACAGAGTCTGAGCTTTTCGTTTTAAAATTCCATTTAAGTCACTTTTAAACCGCTTATCTTACTTATATAGGTACTTAAATGGCCCGTCTTTACTGGACGTGAGGACCCCAGCATGTCTTCCACCCGTTTCGTTCTCTCGCCATTGTCATCCATGATGTTCTCAAATTTCGTGAGTGACGTTGACGAGGTCCTTGAGCCGTATCCAGCTGAGCTCTCAGCTGGTCCATCCGTGTAGCGAACACGTCATCCCATCTCTTTGGCGATCTCCTTCGAGAGAGTTTAGCATCATTTAGCATCTCTTGGGATCCACTCTAGCGTCCTTTTGGTCCATCTATCGTCGATTCTTCTCATAATGTGACCGGTTCATCTATGTTCTGCTTTCGATGTTTATTCCACTGGGTCACGAAGACGGGGCATTGCTGGCAAGTCGGAGCTTCGAAGACCGGCTAGGTGCTGTGTGGGTTAAACTTTAGAGATGGGCACGGAGATCTTGATCAGTCAATTAGGATGTAGCTTGCTTGACGGGTGCGATTGCTATCCACGCCGCCCTCGTCCTTCTATTTAGTTCTTCCTTCATATTCATAGAACGTCCAAGGTACATGTATGATGAAGTTTCTACGATTTGGGAGACTTCAAGTTGTACTGCTTCGCCCTCTCAGTAGGCGTTCTTCGTGCATTGTGTCTTCTTTCTGTTTGTTCGCAGTCCTATTCTCTTCCCATTCGCAAAATGAAGATTGTAGAGGAATCTCCCATCAACACGTATACCACTTTCTTCCCATGAAAGTGATTTCATTATTCATTGCATTGCAGCCGTGAACAGCTTCGGCGATATAGTATCCTCGTCGTATCCTTTTTCCAATGGGTATGGGGACGGTGGAAGAGATGTATCCTACCGGTGCATCGATCGTAGCAATTTGCTATTGTCCTCACATATGATGCTTCTCACCTTGATCGGCCTGTGCTGACAGCGCTGCATTTGTTTCTACGCTGTCTGGGGGCTTTCTCATAGTCGACGAAGATTAGAACAAAGGGCAGGCGGTATTCTCGGCAAACCTCTGTGACCCTCGACACGTCTGGACGTGGTCCAGCCTGCTGAATCTCGGGAGGAATCCAGCTTGTTCTTGAGGCTAGGCTTCATCCAGCGTAGACACGCGAGTTGGGATGATCTTATTAAATACTTTGTATAACACGCTGAGGAAGCATATCGGTCGGTAGTTTTGAAAGTTATTTCGTCCACCTTTCTTATGTATAAGAACGGGTCGCGAGGTCTTCCACTGATCTGGAATCCATTTTTCCGAAAGCAGGGCGTCTTGTGCACCGCTAAAATCACATAAAGCGGATGGCCACCAGCCTGAAGAAAGTCTGCTGATATAAAATCAGGTCCGGGGGCTGTGCCAAGTTTCATGCTCTTGATAGCGACTCGTACTTCCGAAGGGAGAATCCGTAGTGCAGACTTCACCAGTGGGGATGATCGGGCTTGACACAGGAGTTGATAAACGGAAAAGCTTCGAATAGAACATCTCCGTAATGATTTCCATCTCACGAAGGGAAGGGGTGCGAGTCCCGTCTTCGCTCAGCAACGCTACTAGCAGTGTATTATACTCGCTGAGGTCCCTGCGGGACTTATCCGAACTCGTTCTTCTTTGTGCTGCTTCCAGAATCATCTTCTGCCACTGTTTCGAAAGATCCTGCTGCAACGTTTTTCTGCAGCTAATGTTTGCTACTAACCGCTCAGTGTGCGATAAATTCGGATCAAGCTTTAAAGTCCTTATTTTTTCCAACAATTCCTTGGTGGTCTTCGAAATTCGATCCAAGTTTGTCTTGCGAGGCTTCGAGGCACGTTCAGCACAGGTTTATAATCTTCTGAAGAAGGTTTTGGTTCACGTTACCGCCATCGTTGTATATGACTTAATTCCTCAATGGAACGTGTCGGTTAGTTGTATTTTCGTACGATGGAGATACTGATCAGAACCACTACAAAAGGATGGTACTACCTAGGCGCCAAGTAGACACCACCTCCAGTTGGACAGTATGTGTGTGGTCGATCTCCACACTAGTCGCGCCAATGGGCGATTACAATGTTTACCGACGATGATCATTTTTCATGAAAAGAGAATTCCTGAGAAAGAGACGAGCGGTGGACAACAGCCCGGCGAGGCGATTGCCATTTTCATTCTGGTCCCCTAGTCCAAATCTTCCAATCCTGTATTCCTCTTCTGCGGCCTTTCCTAGTTTTGCGTTGAAGCCTCTGACAACGAATTTGTAGAAGGACTTCCCGTTGCTCATCCCTTCCTCTAGCTCCTCATTAAACGCGTCCAATTTGGACTCATCAGCTGCTGATGGCGAGTAACACTTGATGATGCTGATGGGTTTTTGGCGCAGAGGGCAGACGCTAGGAACGGTTAGACGAGGTGACAGGATCTCGTGAGAATCGACAAGATGGACGACAAATGGGGCACAACAAAACAAACATTTCTACATTTACATTTCTACATAAACCTTACATTTCGCGATGGAACTTTCTCTCATTTTGCTTTTCTAGAGAGCAGTCATGTAAAACAAGTACACAGTCTGAGACAGTCTACATGGGGAGTTGTGCTTGTGTCTCCTTGGTCCAGATTCAAAGATGTCCTGAGCAACCTGAGATTTTATCGCCTCGCACCTGTCGCTATACCGACCGACGTGGCCCAGTGTGCAGGGTACTGAGACAGTGAGTATGCCGGAGTAGCAGATAGACTTTTCACCATACTAAGCAGCTGGCCATGTCATGGCGAGCGTAGCGTTCACCACAGGTCGTCGCCCAACCTATATAGATTAGGAACCCACCTTACAACATTTCGCCAAGACGGTGGCGAATCTTAGCAGTGGTTTACGCTTAGCTAGGCAGCTAGACTTCCGATTCCGAGAACCCGGAATGTTAAATGTGTCGAACTCCTTAGCTTGGGAGACCTTGCGGGAGGATGAACATCAGCAGCATCGCAGTTCGAAGCCCAGAGTCACCTCCACCCCATTATGAGAAGGTAAACCTTTGGAGGAAACTGTTTATCACTGTGTATAATTAGATTTTTCATATTTTAGAGGTGATTTCAAGTTTCTATTTTTTTACAAAGATTTGCACAGTCGGGTGTCGAACCTACGAGGTTTTGAGATCACTGTCATATTGTAGGAACAAAATGATGATTTTTTATGTTTATTTTTTCGACGTTCCTCTGCAATTCGGCCTATGCACTTGACTCTTCTCTTCTTTTTGTTGTATTATTTGCTTTAATCAGTACTTGACATTTTATAGATTTTAGTATAAGGATGAAAATATCTCAATACCAATATTTCAAAAGTGTTTCAGCAGATTGGCTTCTACTACTTGGTATTTGTACGCCTCTGTCAACTACCAATTTTCTCATTCCATTTGTTCCTAGGCTAATTTTCAATTTTGGTTTTTCGAAACACCCAAAATATCCAATATATTTTATTGGCGGCAATAAGGAACTGTTGCAGCAACGGGGGAAGTGAAGAAGAAGTAGAAGGGGGGATGGTGAGGGGTCGTACTTGAAATGGTGGTGTCCCATCACCAGGGTTGACCTTGGTTAAGGAAATTTTCCTCTCACTGTTAATTGGTAAAGGTAGAGAAATTCATTGAGATTCTCAAGTTTTGTCAATTAACTTTCTGAAAAAAAAACTAAAGAATGTATAAAAGAAGAGCTAATTTAACTTTTTCACATCGCAAACGTTCCACTGCAAACGCATCTTTACTTCTCTTTCTTAGTTTTTTTTCTGGCACCAGGTTATTGATGTTTGTTTCAAACTAACAAAATCGGACAGGTCTCGCAGTCATTTTTAGTCGGATTTGTGTTAATCGCTAAAACCACCGCCAAACCACGTGTAGCTACTGTAAATATCGCAATGTTAAAAAAAAATTACCGGTAAAATTTTCTTCTCATTAGTATCTTTTTCGTTTTGCAAAATCAAGATTCTGGTGGGAATAGAAATTTTTAACTTCCATAATCAGCCTTAAAAGAGAAGACTTGTGTCGTCGATTACACGCGGAGAACTTATTAATGTTTTCAACCTATGTGCAAATATGTACTGAAACACTTCTAAGTCTCGCAGCGAGCTATCTATGGCGTTTAAATTATGTTGTATATCTCTATTCCAGTTACAGCACTACTAATATTTATTATAGTACCATCTATCAGTATTTATCGTATTATTTTGGTTTTTATTTTTTTAGTTTATTTATTAAGCTTCCAATTTGTTTCTTTAGTTCTGCTTACCATATTCAATTTTTGTCTGCTAAACGAGCGGTTATATTAGAAAGAATAAGATGGGGGAGAGTCGTTTTAAAGAGCGTTGTTTTTAGGAGGAGTTTTTTTCTCAACTACACGCTTGGCCCTGTGTATACTTATGAAATGCTTTCGAACACTGGAGAAAAGAGACTTCCTATTACTCAGAAATTTTGTAAGAAATAAGAAGCTTTGCTTTTTAAGAAGCTATAATGCTACTAAAAAGCAAGCAGTAATATCCACCATTCTCGGACGAAAAGTCGGTTGTATCTTTCTGCAGGTCATTCTTCACTGCTAATGAATACGGGTCGAACTAATCCACAGGGGAAGAAATGGGGACTAAACATCAGTAATTCTAGTCTCTCAACACGTTTTCACATGCGAGCTACTAAAGTGGTAAGCAACTTACTTCATCATTCATTTATAAACAGTGGCTTTTCGAGTTGATTCGTTGCACATTTAATTTCTTAGCTGGTAATGTGGGTCTTTCCTGGACTTGAAACATGTCGCTTTAGTCAAATTTGGAAAATCTTCACAGTCATGGAATTATAGCTATGAGAGATCTCAAATTCCTCGCAATCGTATGTAGGTTACGAATATGTGACTATCATTTCACTTTTTTTTCGAAAAATACGTTCACGTCAAAAATCATATATCCTTGAAGCGCAGTCATCTAGGACTCAACCTTGTTATTTTGTACCCACGGGTAATTTTTTCGAAGGTCTTGAAAATTTTAATTACTTTCAATCGGTAGAGCTCGTGCTCACGAATCCACTGATGTAGATCTTATAATAAAGATCAAATTGAGGTGAGTTATGAAAAAAAGACGAAAAATACGCGCATCTGCGTCTTTTTCGTCTTCTGTTGAAGGATTAGCGATCCTACTGTAATTGTTCCTAAGAGGTTGATACTTTTGTCATCACGCATGTTTGGCTTAATGTTGATTACTAACCGATCGAAAAAAAGAGCATTTCGATGCTCTGTGCATAGATACTTCTATAAGAATCTGAAAAGCACGTGGTGGTGAATCAGTGCAGTGGTTTTTTTTTTTAGCAAGACGTGATATACCTTCAAATTGTCCCCTGATTTGGTGTCAAAAAGTTGTACTTTGGCGACATGTAAAGAGACCTGGTAGATTTTTGGCATACCTCCGATCATGCCTTTCCAAAGCAATTAGCAGAAGGATCTATGTTAAGGCTTCATCGTCGTTACTGCCCAAACTTACACGGCATCGGAGGCACATTAAAAGCATGTGCCTAGTGTCTACAAATGAGCACGAGATTTTTTTTATGCATTGGTATATGGATCAGAGCTAACTGAATTGTCTCGGGAATTCAGACACATTTATTGGAAGTAAATGATCGAAATCTTGTAGGAATATTTCCAGTTTTGCACGGGAAATTTCACATATTTGAAGCCATCATATACATGTTTTCCTGATATCTCTCGTTAGGATTTCTCCAGCTTCTGGTACGGTTACAAATTTCAGGTCACTTTACATCGAGTGTATTTCTGCTCAAAAATGAAAAGGATGAAGTTAATAGATATACTATAGGTTCTCCATTATTCCAAATAACATTAATCTTGACACTTTTGAAACAAGTGAACAAATATGGGACGGTGAAAATGATAAAGAGCTGATCGTATGGGAAATAAGCATAATACTCTGGGAAAGGGTCCTTCTGCATCTCCGATCTAGGGAAGAAAAAAGTGCATTTCGATAGATCTTTAAACTTTCTGAGGCGAGGATGATGTCTAGAAAAGATGCACCTTACTATATAATATGTCACAGAGTATTGAGAGCATTATTTCTAAATGTCATGTACTGCTTCATTATCTAGCTATGTACAATGCGCAGACTCGTTATTTGCGCAACTCCGTAGTTCTCTGCACCTCTTTAGCAAGGAGAACATCTCGGGTGGTTTTCTGTTTCCATGAATGAGCAAAGAGTGGGACGTAGCTTAGCCAAGGCATGTTGGCGTTTTGTCGGACATGTCCACTACGTAATGTATCGGAGGCATTTGCAAAAATGAAAATTACGAGGGCAGGAACATTAAGTGGTAGGTTGGCATGTAGTAGAGTTGCAGCGTTTCTTTCAAATAAAGCATCACACCACACATCTTAGGAACTCAAGAGCTTTTGCATTTCCCAGCTTCATTTATTCACTTAAAGTTTGTTTCTATTTTCCTGCTCTAAATATCTCGCTGCACGTATTTTGCATAGTTTTCAGATCGGTTCGGGACTCTCAAGATTGATACAGTCACCGTTTTTGGCTAATTGTGACATTTCAATTTCGCCTCTACTCTCGCAACGTTACACACCAAATCATTTCAGATATAGAATGAATGACATATTCACAGTGTAATATTGTATACTTCTGAACTAAGAACGTTTTCCATGGGCTTGGATGGCTGTTTTTTTTCGGACCTTTTCTGCTGAATTTACTACCTGTCTAATCGTTGAATCTAACTATTAGCATGCCGGCTCTGTTCAACGTCAAACAATGAGTCTACTTGTTTCCGTAAACCTTAACTTTTTAAAATTGATCTTCCCTGTAGTTGAGCCTTGACGGTGCAGTTCGTTGCAAAAATTATCTGCCTGTTTCAAATTAGCTCACTTCATTTTACCCGAAGGATATGCGTAGCACAGTAATAAACGGTCAGTGCATTTGTACTATCGACAGTTCGACACCGATTCTCAAGTAAATTTGAACGATATGGTACATCCCAAAATGGATGATCAATGCCAAACACGTCATCCCTTATCTTTTTTTATTTTGGCCAATCAGCGAGGGAATGACTGTCGAGAATATCGCCGTCAATGTCGTTCTTGCATGAGGGTATGGAATGCTGGAAATTTGCTCCGACGTGACGGATTGCTAGGGTTGCCGTCATGCAAATTCGTTACTCGTCCTGATGCTACCTAAGCCGTCCCGTTTTCGTTCTACAAGTTTTACTTTTTCGCACAAGATCACGTAAACAATGAGTAATCTTAACGAATTACGACGTTATGGGTGCCTTACTGCTACGTTTTGCATAGTTCATGTGTGCATTCATCACATCTCACTGCTTTATGTGAATGGAGCAGAACTGTTTTCTGTTCCCTTGTAATTATGAATGATGAAAGGAAACAGACCGAAAAAAGGAGTTCTAGAAAGGCGCGATATTCGCAGCTATCAAAAAAGGTGACTTGCTATGCGTCTTTATCATCATTGAAAAATGTTTCAACATTGACAAAACGGCTTTTGTTGGAAATTTGCAATCGCTTCAGGAGATGCGCTAGAGTATTATTTCCCTTAAAAAAATGTATGGGTTGCAGACATTCTGTTTATAGTATTTAATTTTAGCCGGTGGTGTGCATCAGTAGGGTCCCATGTACAAACCGAGTTTTTGTGGAACGAAGATCGTCGTGTGATATTTCTGTGGTGAAATCTTGTATGGAACAAGGATCGTATGCAACTTAGCATTGTTTTTAGTGTGGAATTATTTCACTCTTTGCCATAGAAATATTTATTTTGTCATGTATTTTCGTCTTAAGATGGCGCATGTTTTAGCGAATATTTATCACAATGGAGTTCACGTTTTAGTGGATTTTTGGAATATATATGAGTAGTAGTGGAGTACTTAGACATGTGAGTATTTGACTACTATTTCTATGTACCCGATCGTGCATGTACTCTTTTTCCTTGTCCGCTTATTAAAATAGGGAAGAGTTGAGCTGTAACTTTCGCAACAGCCTCCGTTGTTGACAGTATATTGTCAATCGCTATTATTTGCAATAGTTCCCCTGTGAATTTTTACTGTTCCTTAGTTTTGAAAGACATTGATGTTTTACTATTGAGCAACTTTAAATAAGCTGAATAATCATACGCTGTTTTCCGTCACGAGCCTGTCTCATTTCTTAACTTAAAGGTATCACCCCACGAATCTGAGGTGGTGCAGATTTCAGGTGGAGTATTCGTATACGGGATAGGAGACCACGGAGAAGGAGGTGATTCCGTCCATTTCTTGCTAATTGCCGTAAAAAACGGCCCGGAAGATGCGGCGCCGCACAAGACTGGCGCGCTCCAATCGAACACCCTGTAGAAAGTTGTGCGCCAGAACGCCTGATGCCGCATCTTCCGGGCCGTTTTTTACGGCGATTAGGAGGAAATGGACGGAATCACCTCCCTCTCCGTAGTCTCCCATCCTGTATACGAATACTCCACCTGAAATCTGCACCACCTCAGATTCGTGGGGTGATGCCTTTAAGTATAAGTTGTTCGCTACAGATTCAGTCACAGTTAGAAACGGTAGCAATGTGTGGAGCGATTTGTTTGAAGAGGGAAATTGATCGAACATTTAGGTGTTAATTAGCGATGCAGCATGTCTCAGAAATGATGTATACATACGAGTAAATTGCCGAAGGCCATTGTTCAAGTGAAGCAGGTACAGGTAGAATGCTGGAAAATCAATTCACCTTTGCAACCCATTGTCTTTGATACCGAATGGACCCAGCTATGAATGAATATTAGAATTGCAGAAATCGTATAAGCTATGGTATTATGAAGCAATGTTAGATTCAAAGAAGAAAATATCACATTGGCATTGAATAGTTAGTTGTTTGGCAGCACAGACGATGTTTTGCTCGATACTGTATGAGTGTTAAGACAGCATACCTATACGCATCTGCCTCTCACTGCGATCCTAAATAAACATGTGTAGACACTCTTTGCTCCTTCATACAAACTGATTGGCAATTGCTCGTTCACGGTATTTACAAGTCAGATGAGAATTGTGAGCATACCGACCTGGTCGGATCCTTGATCGCTTTCACTCCCGTCGTTGTTCTAAATGCTCGAGCAAGCGCCAGTAAATGCTCCATTTTCCCCGATCCTGTGTAAGAGTCGCCCAATGGTAGAGGAGCTCGAACAGCATCAAATGTTCCTTAAAGGGACTTTGTGAAGAAGTCTGATCCATCGCGTCAGCAATCTGCCGGTAGTACATGTAATATGGCGTAGCACCCAGTCAGTCGGAGCTCTTCCGATGGCTGTCGTTGATACGCATCCCATGCCCGAGTCTCTAGTTTCAATCGCTGACGTAGGACAGAACTTCGCATCCTTTCTCTCACTTCCTTGACGCAGAATACTCCTAACATCATTTTTGGGATGAGCGTTCAATGACACCAACTACATTTTCTTCCTGCTTGCGAGGTGCCCCAGTTTCTGAAGCATAGGCAAAGCAAAGAAATATGGTGGTGTTGAAAAGGTGGGCACCGAGCCGAGTGTTCCTAGTCTTCTTCACTACATCCGCGACACTTATAAGCTCCCCAAGCCGCTCGTTGCCTCTTGCCCGGCTCGAGAATCAAATATTTCTTGTGGTTCATTAACGAACCCAGATAAACATAGCTGGTACATTTAGATATGTCCGTTCCGTTGAGTGTAAATAGGGCATCCGAGGCCCATCCGTTTCGCATGAACGTGGTCTCTTCCAAATTCAGCTGAAGACAATCGTTCCACTCGGCTGATGCTAGCTGTTATCAGAACGATGTTATCAGCAAAGCTAGCAGTAGCTGTCGACCATGAACCTTCACTCCCATGTCGTCTTGTACAGATTTCAGTGGGTGGCATCCAGTGATTGACCGAGATGAGACGACACCACCCGTTGAACCCTAAGCTTGCGTTTTACGTGTTATACTATTCCTTTTCCATTTCGGTAGGTTGGATGACTACTGCAACACCGTCTTTCCCGATGCAGGTGTACTTGAACTTCCTCCGGAATTAGAAGTCTTTCACATAACTATTTCTTGCGTTTAATTGTAGAAACCATGCGCAGCCCTCTAGTCCCACAGGTTTGTGGAAGGACGTCGCGCCCACCAGGGATAGCCACAAGGTCGTCGTTTGTCCGCGGTTAGCAACCTGTCCACCATCTGAAAAAAAAAGCCAACACCAAAAACTTCAAAACCCGTGGTCGAATCCTATCGAACAACCATCACCCCTGGTACGCAGCCTTCAAACCGAGCTTTCGGACAATTTATAACCTTTTTTTATAGTTCAGCAGCGTGAGCAGCCGGCTTGGCCAACGTCTCGTGCTTTTGTCTCATCGGGATGTGTAGTTCAATTGCAACCAGCGAGAGCTCGTCCGCATCCGCCACTTCTAGCGGAGGTGCTTATGCAATATATATATATATATATATATATATATATATATATATATATATATATATATATATATATATATATATATATATATATATATATATATATATATATATATATATATATATATATATATATATATATATATATATATGACCTATCATATCAAGGCAGCTCTAGAGTAGGAGGTGCTTCATTAATGACATGTTTTGTAGGTTTTTACAGTGTTTCATTCTGGTATAACAACAGAATCAAGCAAGTCATGAGGAAGTAGAACAAACTAAGATCTTCAGCCAACTGCGTAATGTTTAGCACAATAAACAACTGGCGACAAACGAACCAATTACAAGAATTTATAAACTCTCAATTGTTATATACGTATAGAGACAAAAAAAAACAATGGTGCCGAAAGAATAGCTTGATAGAGTAAAACAGTATGTGTTCTGCTGTGCATTGTTTACTTAGTAAGCAGTAAGCCCGACAAAATCATTTACAAAACAAGAACAGTCCATCTCGATTTAAAAATAAAAACAACACAAAAGGCGAAGTCAGAAACTTCAGAGAGTGGCACCGAGGCTAGAAAGTTGAGCGAGAAATTGCGACTCCCTTGCGATCTTTTCCAACTGATTTGTTTGTAGTTCTTCCCCATTAGTCAAACGAGTCTGAAAAAGTTGTATAGTGTCATACCATTTCCCTTTCCTTTGCATTGCATTTATTGTAGGTGTTTTATTTAGAAAATGTACTTGATACGATTAAACAAAAACTAGCAAGTATTGCTGTTTTTTTTTTTATGGCAAGGGAAACCGGAAGGCTCTGTACCCGTTATATCAATTAAATTTGTTGTGTAAAACATGGAAATATTAAAAGTGAAGGATATGCAGATCTACTTGTACTCTTGCTCTAGTCTTTTAACTTGCAACTTTAACTTTAAAAGATACCAAATGAACACTGTTAAAGTATAGATCGGAAACGTGAAAGCACCGTTGTGAAAAAAAAGTGGGATTATAGGACCACGGTGGATCCTTCTACAGAATCTCTGTAATAAAATCTGTGATACTGAATATCATTCCTGGGAAGTTTTTGAACAATTATTCTGGCTGACGTGCTTCTACAACATGTACTATGGTAAAATACCTCACGCGTGTGATTTTATGGAAGAATATGCTTTGAGAAGTTAGCAACTACTAAATCATCCGCTCCTTCCTTCACAATTTTAAAGCGTCACTTCTAATGGCTTGAATGAATGCAATAGTTGTTTTCGTAATTAATGTCATTTTCTCGAGGAAAAAAGGAAACCCCACTAACACAAATAACAGTGGAGGAAATCAAATTGAGGTAAATATTAGAGCATCTGTCAGAATCGACGCACACTCGCCGGATTCAGTGGTCGCGAAAAATATGCGAAAGTCACAGATGTTAAGGAAAGGACGGCATCGGAGGCAACTAGGCGTGTTCTACAGTCCCGCGACGTTGACTTACTGACTTAATCGACGACATGGCCTGACGCGATTAGCCGCATCTTCGCCGAGGTGTGCCGTCCTTGAACACAGCTCTGCCCAACCTTCTCGATCTTCTGCGAGGGCTTGCACAGAATCAATCCATTCGTCGCTATTCCATATTCTGCGAAACCTTACGTCTCGCCTGAACTGCCTCTCCACGCCGAGTGTCCTCAGGTCGTCTTTCACCACCTCAGTCCAAAACTTCCGTTTTCGGCCAGGTGGATTCTTCCAGCTTGAACCCGGCAAACTCCTCAGAACTCGTTGAACAAGGCGATCGGCCGGTCTCCTTAATATATGACCAAAGAAGCGAAGACGATTTACTTTAGCCACTTTCGATGGCGGTGCAAGATGTTGATGTCTTCCACGTGTCATCCGCCGGTATACCACATCTATTTCTGCGTAGAGATCTTCATTGTGGCATACCCTAGGCCAAAAGTAGCCAATTAGCCGTCTAAGTAGCTTTCGTTCCGTGCATTCAAGCCTCTCCATAACCGTTGATGGTGCTGCCCAAGTTTCCGATCCGTACATCATGATGGGGCGAATTGCGGATAGGTAGACTCGCAGCTTGACTTCGTTGGTGATGGAGGTCGACCACAGGCATTTCGTTAAGGAGTTAAATGCAGAAGTGGCCTTAGCGCATCTTTGCTGAACATCTCTCTCGTAGCTACCGTTGTTCTTCAGCGTGCAGCCCAGATTACAGGATTCATCGACGAGTTCTATCGGTTGTCCGTTTACCCTGATTCCCATGAGAGGTCTCGAAGAGACCCACATCTGTTTGCATTTGTCAGGGCGTAGACGTAGTCCATAGGCTGCAGCCAGCTTCGATACAAGGTTGACAACATGTTGATGTTTCGTACTGCTTTCCGCGAATATAACAACATCGTCGGTGTACTCGAGATCAGTCAGGGGGCACCCTTATGGTGCTAAGACAATGTCGGCAGGACACTGGTCGACTGTTCTTCGCATAATGTCGTCGATGGCGAAATTGAACAGGAAGGGTCCTGCCACTGCCCTTTGTCTTACTCCAGTTACCACTTCAAACGGGGTTGTACATCCGGCTGGTGTTCAAACTGCAGCAGTTGTTCGTTGCTTCATGTCATCAAGCAAGCGAACGAACTTTCCTGGTACTCCATCGGCGCGGAGCGCGTTGAAAAGACGGCGGGTCGGTGAGGAGAGTCGAACGCGGCTTCAAAGTCCAGAAACGCTAGTTGCATTGGCTTCGAATACCGCTGCTAGATTTCGATCACTCTCCTGACGATGAACACCTGGTCAATCGTAGATCGGCCAGGACGAAAGCCAGCTTGCTCGTCGCGCGTTGTTTCTTCGCGATGTTTAATGAGTCGGTCCAGGATAATGCGCTCCAATACCTTGTACATAACACGCAGCAAAGAGATTCCTCGATAATTCCTGGGATCCGTGACGGATAACTTCTTGTGGAGGGGAATTATGTTAGCGTGTCTCCACGAATCAGGTATCCTTTCGTCTATCCATATTGAACGGATGATTTTTGTCATCTCACGAATTCCAGACGGAGGAAGATGTTTTAGCATTTTTGCGCCAATACCGTCATCTCCACCAGATTTTCCATTCTTCATTTTTTGAATACAGACCAGGATCTCCGACTCGGTCGGTGGCTCCTCGCTAACCGCATATGTTGGTCTATGAACGTGTTCGAGTTCAGGAGCTGACGGGGCTAGCCGGTTCAGCAAGGCATTGAAGTGTTTCCTCCAAATTGGAAGGGTTGCTTCACCGATAGCTACTCCATTGACAGTGTTGAGGACAGGAGAACATCTTTTCATTTTGCCGCTATACTGTTTTAGCAGAGCATAGGCCTTCCGCGGGTTCCTGTCCTCCCAAGCCTTCTCACTCCATCGTTTTTGACGTCCACTCGTTATCGCGGTCTTGTTGCAGTTGACGACGCAGCTTCCTTCTAAGACGCTTTTCCTGGTTGAAGTCACCAGCGCTGCGCGCGACACATACAGAATTGTACGTGGATTTTGTTTCCGCAGATGCAAAGGCAAACTTCTTCCGCGGCAATAGAACCGGGAGCATTTTCCTTGCAGCGTCCTGGATGCACTTTGTGAAGGAATCCACATCGCTATGTTTCTTCCTGGTCCGTACTCCAAAATGAATAGACACACGTTGGCGGAATCTTGTTCTGCATTCATCGTCTTTCAGACCTGCCATGTCGATTTTCGGTTGAAGAGGAACTCCTCGGTTTCTCTTGTTGAATCGTATCTTAAAGCTGAAAAGAATTGGGCGGTGGTCAGAGTCGAACGCGACGTCCCAAACAGCTCTAGATTTTCGGATATCTGACTGAGGAATGTTCCTCGCCAGAACGTAGTCGAGCTGAAGCTTAAGAGTCCTCATCTTCCGCTTGCGCTGCTCTTCAGGGGTTAAAAGGGTTGACCCTTGCCACGTGAGCTGATGGCGTCGATGATTCCTCTTAAACGTGGAGGCGATGACGAGGCCCGCCTGTTCGCACAAGTCGACCAGACGGTCGCCGTTGTCCGACGTGGGCTCCGCTGGATAATACCATTTTCTTAGCACATCGGATTGCTGTTTGAGTCCCATCTTTGCATTTGCGTCGATTCCGACAATGACCACCTGCTGGCTTGGTATTTTAGACATCAACGCATTGAGTTCATCATAGAAGGCGTCCTTACTGTTGTCCTCAGCGGTTTCCGTAGGTGCGTGAGCACTTACGATCCAGAGTTTACATCCTCTGCGATCCCGCAGTCGTAGAAAGACGCATCTAGACGAGGTTGGGCCAAATTTCTCCACCAGGTTCTTGTAATCGTTCCTCACAGCTATCGCGCAGCCACCTACTTTGTTCTCATCAGCATCGCCGCAGTATATGGTGTAATTTTCGATGCTGATGACAGGCCTATCTCTCATGCGTGTTTCCTGCAATGCAACAAAAGGCACGAAGAGATATCGCAGAAGTCTGGATAGAGCGGCTTTTTGGAGTTCACTCGATAGTGTTCGGCATTTCAGCGTGACGAAACGAATGGTTGTTGTCAAGGATTCGATGCTCCCTTCAGGCAGTTGACCTTTCAGGTTATGGGCTTTGGCGGCCTGCTGGACAACAGCACCTTTTTGCAATGTATGGGAAGCTTTCGCCATATAACAGTACAGGTTATATAGCTCGTACGTTCCCAATTCGTACACTCGAACGCCTGATTGCGTTTAGTGAAAGCAGAGCCACCACGTGCAGGTAGCAATCAGACTCGTATACGCGGCCCCGCGACGTTGCCAAAACCAATATCGTAATGCTGCACATCGACGTGTTGTCAGGACGCTCGTGCGAGTTCAAACCCACATTAAAATGACACGGTGAAAGACACAATCTAGACTGATAATAGGCAAAGGACATTGGGCATGACTCGGAGGTCATCTTCAACTCCACTTCTTCCCGGCGTATGCCTTCACGCGAGTTACTCGAGTCAAATTAACACATTGACGACCAAGCGGCTTTTCTACATATCCGGGACTATGCGTATTTTTTCACCGTATCAGTTGTCCAGAATCGTCGAACAATGTCCCGGAAACAGATTACAGAATGGATCAAATATCTGATAACTTCTCATAAGGCATTTTTATGACGCTGTTCCCCAACATTGTCAAACACTGTCTCACTCGGCAAAAAAGTGTCCAACATCGTCGGACATTTTCGACACAACGAAGCTAGGAACGAGTTCTGGGAGTTGACGAAACCAATAAGGCAACACCGGAACACATGATTATTGTTGCAGAGGACCTGAACGGACATGTCGAATCAATAAACGACGCCCACGTCTCATGTTGCTCTCGGCTGTAGCAATGCGGAAGCAAAAATCGTACATTTTATTGATTTCCTGACCTGTTGCCAAGATTGGTATTGGTTTTTATTAACAGCTAACGTTTCAGCGCTTTCGCCTCCGACAGATCGTGGAAAAATCAAAGCCATCAGTGATTTATTCCCTTTTCTTTCGCCTTATCACCCTACAGCAGGGTCAAGCATGGTGATGGAACACGACCTTCTGGAGTACGACCTCTCCCCCCTTCCCTCCCACCTTTCTTCTTCTTTTCCTCCAACGTTCGTGAGGCAGTTCCCGATTGCTGCTAATTCAATATATTGGAAATTTCATGTGTTTCGAAAAGTCAAAAACTAGCCGAGGAACAAATGACAAATGTGGAAATCGGTTGCTGCCAGAAGCAAATAAATACCATTTACTAGAAGACGCAAATTTGCTGAAATTAATGTTGAAATACTGGTAGAGAAATATTTCCACTTTTATTCTATTCTATTTCGACTCTAACATCTATGAATTATCTTCAAATTCTGATTAAAGCACAATACGACCAAAAAATAGTATAGTCAGGTACATAAGTCGAATCACAGAGGAACGAAGAAAAAAAAGCGAAGAAGATCAACAATTTGTTCCTGCAATATGACAATGTGCCCTCCTACGTTCGACTCCCAGCTGAGGCAAATTTTTGCAAAAGAGATAGAAACTTAAAACAACTTCTAAAAAATGAAGAATTTAATTTTACGAAGTATACAGCAATTTAAAAGAGAATTTAAATAAAATTTAATGACCAAAAAAGCTCAGATTCTGTACAAATTTTTACGTCTGGGAGATCGCGAATAACTTTGTCATAAGAGGACGAAAAGAAAAAGTTCAGGTAGTTTTTGAGAGAAGAGGGTTTGCCCTAAAAAACGATCATTTTGCCACCTAGTCTTTTTGGAATTTTGATAGGTCGACGTTTGAAATTTTCTGACTTTTTTGGATTTGTCCCATCCAAATTTTGAGAAAACCAGATAATCCGAAAAGGAGAAATTTTATACATAGGGGTTTTCTCAGACTCTCCATCCGAATGTATGGAATTTTTTAAAACACCATCACATTTTTTGGAATGGAAAAATCTTAATTTGCTCACCCGCCGAAAAGTGTGTGACTTTTGATCAATAACTCGGAGTAACTTGATGCGAAGCAAATTATCGTCCAGTATTTTGTAGCAGAGGATTTTCTCTATCAGATGGTTGAGAGAGGAGGATGAGAAAAAAGCACTTTTCCCATCTTTCTCCCATCAAAATTCCAAGACTAGGTGGGAAAAAACAGCGATATGACTGTTTTTAGGACAGACCTTCTCTGCAAAACTATCTAAAATTTTTCTTTTGGTCCTCTTATGACGAAGTTACTAAGCTAACAAGGGGCACAAAATCTGGGCTTTTTTGGTCATTAAATTTTGTTAAATTCACATTTGAACTGCTGGAATCTACGTGAAATTAAATTCTTCACTTTTAAGAAGTTGTTTCAAGTTTCCATCTCTTTTGCAAAAATTTGCCTCAGCGAGTGTCGAATCTGCGTGGTCTCACTACTACATTGTCAATACACTGGGCATTGTCAACACGAAATGTTGATGCTTCCATTTTACCTGAAACTAAATATAATAGTTGTAATTCATGTAATCATTTAATATTATTTATTGTAAAATCTTGTAATGTATGTAATTATTTAATTACTACGTAATATTTTGTGCTGGTTATCATGCTATCCTCAGTTCACAACTGGCCAACGCTCCCTTACGACCCCCTTCCCCTGCAACCCGCTCCCTTTACAACCCCCGATGGGAAAATCCCATCACACGCTTGACCCTGCCCTACAGAAAGCATACAAACGGTGGGTAAACTCAAACGGCAACACATCGGCTAGTGTTTACCTCGTCCAGTGCTTTTCACGTACATGTTTTCATGTTAAAGCTTCAAATTCATTTTTCATGAGGACTGCGCGGTAGCTGTACTTTTTCCCTCTGATGTTATGTATTTACCATCTGCTCAGATCATCATTTTAAGACCACGGAAACGTATTTACGAGATATAGTCTCAGCAGTGATTTATCTGTCTTCAAATCCTGCTGGCTTTGTGTGCACAAAACTTCGGTGATGTTTTTAACTCATTCATTTTACTTGAATCCAAGTTCTGATAAAAGTAGGTCTGCACTTCGTTTTAATGTGTGTTAACTCACTGTTTCAACTGCCTCGAAACACTTTTTTCCTTGGTGTCATTTGTGGTTCGTTCTGTAAACTTCTTCTAAGTGACCTTAAGGGTTTTGTATTCAGTTCAAAGAAACCTTTAAAATATAGGGCATGTCCCAGTAAGATTTTTCCAGTGATCTCTTTTTTCCGACGCAACCTAGACGTGAATTCTTCAAAATGTCACAGATACAGCTGCTTAACCGAAAAGCGGACTTTCAACTAATACAACTATCTCAATTGATATCTTTAGATACTCGGATGACCTCCCTTCGCAGAACGTGCTGGTACCACCATCTTTTCCAATCCTTTCTCTCTTTCTCTCTCAAAGTCGTTAACAAAAATGTACACAAGTTTTGTTACTAATGTTTACGAGGTCCATGAGCCGCATCTAGCTGAGCTCTCGGCTGATCCATCCATGCAGTGAACACATCAGCCCATTTCGTTAGCGGCCTCTCCCAAGCGTGTTTAGCACTGGGTCACGAAGACGAGACATTACTGGTAAGTCGGAGCTCCGGAGACCGGCTAGGTGTTGTGCGCAACCTTAAACTTTAGAAAGTTTGCAGAATCTCAAGAGCGCTGAGAGTAGTAAGCAGCTTCTTGGACGCGACAGCGGGCCACGTCCCTGCTGCGTCACAAAGCGCTAGAAAAACTGTAGAGTCGAACAGGTCGGTAAAGAGCTCTTTCTTTTTCAATTGACCTTTAGTTTCCCTACGGGTACAAATGCTGCTCACGCAGTTTTTATACTTCTATTCAGTTCTTCCTTCAATTTGTTCTCCATACTCATGAAACCTCCGCAGTACATGCATGATGAAGTTTGCACAATTTCAAAGCCCTCATGTTGTATTCCTCCGTTCTCACAGTAGACGTTCTTCATGAAATGTATCTTCTTCCCGTTTATTCTCAATGACATTCCCTTTCCTGCTTTTTTTTTTAATTCCTAGAGCGTCTCTGCTTCACTGATACTTTTCGAAAAGAGAACGATGTGATCCGCGAAATGAACATTTGAGAATTTTTTCACCAACACACGCCCCTTTCTTCCTGAGCAAGTGACTTCATTATCCATTGTAATACAACCCTGAACACGTTTGGCGACATTGCATCGCCTTGCCGTTTCGACAAGTATGGTGAGGGATGAGCTGCATCGTGGCTGTGCAATTGTGTAGTAGTTGGTTAGTGTCCTTGAATAACCTTGTATACGACGCGTCCACACATTGGTCGGCTAGTGCAAACACTATTGCATTTGTTTCTAGGCCGTCAAAAATTTTCTCATAGTCGACGAAGGTTACAACAAGGCACTATTCCTAGCAACCCTGATCCTCGACATGGTGTAGTCCCTGCACGAAAACCTGAAATGCTGAAACTCTGACGGAATCCAGTCTGTTATTGATGTTGGGCATCATCCAGCGTCCTTGATGTTGTGCATGCGTGAACACTTTGTACGAGATGTTCAGAAACATATTCGACGGTAATCTCAAAGCTGCTCTCGGCTACCTTTCTTATAGAGAGCAACACTTCCTGAGGTCTGCCACTGGTCTGAGATCCTCTCTTTCTGAACATTGGACGTCACGTGCGCCGCTGAACTTACATGAAGTAGATGGGCAGCAGTATGAAAAAAGTTTGCTTATTTGAAATCAGAAGGTTGTGGCGAATGTCATGCACTTGATCATGACTCGCAAAGCCATTACGAACACATTGAACGTGGTTTCTCGCAACGAAAACGTTAAAGAAACCAAAGTATATCCTGCATGAGCTGAGATAAAAATTTTCACAGGAATAAACTCACTTTCACATTTCACGTATTTCATCCGCATATGGGCGTAACTGACGTGTGATTTTGGCCACAAAAAAAAGCAAATAAGAATTCCTTTAAACCGAACCAACAGAAATGACAACAGGCCTAAAAACTACCACTCAGAAGTGGAGTACCGAAACTCTGGAGGCTGACAGAGCGACAGAGCGATGCTGAATTATCGAACAGAAGCTGGACTGAATGACAAGTGTTGACAAAACTGCTTACCCTACGTTGCTCCAAGAATTTAGCAAACCCATGCTCATTCAAGAAAGCTTCACCATTCTGCAAGTCGTCATAAGTTGTTGTAAATAACACATTAGAAACCCATAGAGGAAATTTCCCAATGTTCTTTTTGTCAGAATTTATTTTCCTATTGAACATTTACCATAACAAAACCAAGAAAATCAATGCAGTTCCTTTATCACTGATGCGTAGTAGGTCCCAGTATATGTAGTCACGGGTTTTAAAAGTTCCTTTTTTTCATTTTAGAAAGTTTGAAAAGGTTCCAGATTGAGCTGGACAACTAACCTCAAATGGAGCATAACATGTGCGTGCTGCAGTAATTTTTCTCACTTCTATTGTATTTACGATGGTTTCTGAGACAGTACACTTAATTCATTATCATGATCCGTTTAGCTCTGACAAAACTTCTATGTCGACTAAACTCTACTGAATCAAGCCTCTGGGATTGGACTGCTTTTGGATCTGGCGCTTAGTAAATACACAGCATAAGTGTGACCTTAAGATTTTCAAGGAGAATGGATGCGACAGATTAGCGGCAACAGCTAGAGGAATGGGGCGGGTGTGGTGTAACGGCTAGAGATTCCGCTTCCTGCACGATCGATCGGAGGTTCGGATTCGCCCTGGTGCTCACCAAGCCTTTCATTCCTCCGGGGTCGATAAATTGGTACCAGAATTGTCTAGGAGGATAAAAACACTGACTTGACACGTCGGCTAGCCACCGCTAGTCACTGTATAGGCCAGTCACACGTTAGTAAACCTCAAACGGTTCTGAATTGAAGTGAACGTGAGGGCACAGCACATCCCAAGCGGATTGATTAATGCCAGACACTTTATCTTTTTATCCTTTAAATAGAGGAATACGCACGAAATAGCGAAATACTCGTTTCCTAAGTGATATTGGATTGTATTATGTCGACAGCAATCTTTTTTTTTTCTCCTTTAGTAGCTTCTTCGCAACCGAGAGGCTTCCCATTAACAAAAATCTGCACCAGCTTTCCCTCACATCATAACTGAATTTTCTTTTTCGCATAAAATTCATTTCCAAACTGGAGAAATTGGTCGGCTCAGCTGGCGATTATCCTGTTTAGTTACTTACTTAAATGTTTGGTAAAAAAAATTCTTTCACAGGATTTTCACAAAACAGTAAAGACCGCTGTCGAGATCTAAATTTTTTGGTTCCAGTGTTAATGTTAACAAGGAATTACAAACAAGTTATTGTTTTGCTGATAACATATTCTTCCTTAGCAAGATTCATCAAATGCAAATTTTTCTTCTTCAACGTTCGCAGCGTTTATTGGGGGGATACGCTTAGGTGGTTAAGTGACGCCATTTTCCAATCATATGGTTAAGCATTTTTTTCTCTGTTGGGACTTCGGTTGAAATTTCGTTGATGTCTAGAGAATTACAGTATCCAGGCTTCCACGGTTTTGCCGTCAAAACATCTCTCAACTGAACTTTCCGCTCATCGTTGATGCCGTAGAACATCTTCTTAACATCCTCGCTCTGGCACATTCCAGAGGTGGCAAGTCATCAACTCGCAGTACGTCCATTGTGCACCTCGATAACTCTTAGAACTCTTTACTTTACTTTTTTTTTACTTTACCTTTACTAGACTCGTGCAACCCATCTTTCCGCTTTTGTTTACCATATTGACACTCTTAAGTCTTAGGTAGATTAGATGGAAACCGAACCAGAACAGAAAAGCAGCCGAGCCACGTTTACATTCTTGCACGAGGTCCTTATAGGCAAGACATGGTGCTCCTCCTCTCCTCTCATCGAGAAGCAACTATGTGACATTTTCGCTTGACAAGTACGAGTGCAAAAATTATTCGCCCGAACAAATCGAAGACCTAAGAAAGGACAGTTGATGTGAATGAAACTCAACGTGGGAATGTTGATGTGAATTACAGGTGTTGAATGATGTGAGAATTAGGTAATAAGAACTCACTTTCAGTGTAGCAATGTCTTTTAACTTCTTCTTAATCATGAGAATTTTTTTATCAGTGTCAGTCATCTTGGCGGGAGTCACTTGCATGCTTTTAGCAATACCCACAGAACCCGTTATTTGTGCTGCAAAATACGAATTCGTCAGTGGCAAAAAGACGGGAAAACAGAGAAATAAGCTACAATATAATACACACCTTTACGCAGGTGTGGCGGAACATACGCTACTGTCGGCTTGGAAAATCCAGCTGGATGGATATGATCGGGATCAGCAGTGGTCTTGAAAAATCAGTCAATGTAAAACGGATAATTTGAACTGAGATTCATCAGTATGAAGATTCATCGTTAAAGATACTACACACAGATACAGGCTTCAAATGCCCCAATCACTTCCGTGAAGTGCAGAACGCATGCAACAGTGCCAACATTGTTCCATAGTTATTTTCTGGCCTGATTTTCCAGCAAGCAGAGTACACCATTTCATTTATATAGATAACAGAACTTGCTTGCTGATGGTACAGTCGGGTCAAAACTACTTGAAGCTCGGCGCACTTGCGTAAACGGCTGCGCTGGGAGCGGCAGTGAAGCGCAACGGTTGGGATCGAGAGTGAGAATTTAGGATGGGACCATCGCTTGCTTCACTCAGACTGGAGCGATGAGTATTGTCAGGGAGTCTCACCTCACCTAGAGTGCAGCCACTTACACAACTGCACTGAGCTTCATGTAGTTTTGACCCGACTACAACTATCCTGCTAGGTCAACAGACTGTTTCAATATTTCTTCAAGACAAAAGGTGTTTTTGTACCAATTAAGAATGAGATCTAGTAACAAAACTAGAGAAATGTGGTGAAAAAATGAAGACAGAGAGAGGGAGGCTGTGCTGAACGAAGATTTCCGCTTACTCTTCGCCACTAAACAAAATTATAACTTATAAAATAGTGTTTAAAATCGCATAAAAGGAATCTTCAGTTCTTAGACCCTCAAGATGTATCTACAGTAAAAAGTGTAACAAGAGAAAGAAAGAAGAGATAATGCCGATTACTGCCAGTTCATGCGAACAGCAATAGCGGTCCATTCTAAATCTATCAAAATAAAACCATTTGGCAAAGCTAACTTCCGATTTTTGGCTGTTCCCACCTTTTTGCTGTGCAGCAGTTCAGCTGGTTCCAATTCCCTAGAGATCAAACTCCGTACTTCAAATTTACTGTAACATGATACTGGACGAAATTTTACCTGCAACAAGCAAAAATGAAACAACCACAGTATATAACAGAACCCCGCATTACCTCCCACAGTTCCTCGTTCGGCAAATTACACATTACTTCATTGACTAGTTTCCCGGAGTAATGCCAAAACCTAAACCGTCGAGTTTTTGTTCTGATTTTTTATTTTCTCTTGTTTAAATTTAGTATATATAATTGAAGGTGATGTAAGAAATACAAAAATAAAAATGTAAGTACGGACAAATCCTGCCTCTATTTGAGCAAAATTTGGCATTTCTATCTCTCCTAGTTTTTTGAAACTTACAAATATAAAATAGTAGATTTTTCTGGATTCTCTTAACTAGGTTTAGGCCACATCATCTAAAGAGATTAGTATAAAGCTTGCAGCTAAGGGTTTTTATTGATGATTTTTCAAAATCGAAGGCGGATCTTTTAACCGCAGTAGCGTCGTCGCACGACGAGGAAATGTATGAAAATTTGGACTTTTGGTTCCGAATCAAAAAAAAAAATCACGACTTCGAAGAAACTCCGATAGACTCAGTTCATATCCTCTTAACACCTATCCAGTTAGGAATATGTTACAATAGGAAATTTTTCCAACCAGAATCCTGCTTCTGTTTTTTTTTCACATTTTTCGTTCTCCCCAAAGTTAGTTGGGGAACTTGGGACACTTGCTAAAATACCCAACTAACGTCCAAAAACCAGGTGCATCTGATAATATTACTTTAAAGAAAGCATACCACGAATCTGACCTGGTGAGGGAACCCATGGGAAAAGCTAGAGATGGTCGTAGGTTGATCACGGAGTGGTTCCGCTCTTCTCTCTCTAATCATCGTAAAAAAAAACGGCGTGAAAGACTCTGTTTTCCACAACGATTTCAGCTGCAACCCGCCACCATACCCACACGCCGCATCCAGCTGCGCATCAGTAGAAAGTCAGTGAGTTTTCCTCGATAGCCTATTCAAGTGAAACGAATGAATAAGTTGCTGAAGGGACCAGAACGTATACACAGATGAGCGTTCTAACGTATCTCTTGGGAACTTAAAGCTGTTTCCACGCCATTTTTTTAGGGAGAAGTGAGCGGAACGACCCGGATCAGAGCAATCAACAACCTCATCTCCAGCTTCTGGGCATACCCTCACCACGTCAGATTAGTGGTATGTTGCCTTTAAATATTTCACAGCGTAAACCTTTTACAAACGTGCCACTGTTTACCCCACAGATATCTCACCAGAGAATTCACAGCCGGTTAGTCGCGAGGCTACGTGGCGCGTCCCCAGGTCGCGGTTAGAGGGTTAATTGCAGACCAAACCTAACTGACCTTGTTCCTGCCTTGACTCAGGTGGATTCAGCGGACGAACTCCTTGTTTCTCCTTTCCCAAGACTGACTCGTAACACCCTTCTAACCCACACGTCGGTCCGGCAAAAAACCTGCATTTAACGGCATCATCCCACTAATCTGGGGTGGCACGAGTTTCAGGCGGGCAATGCCTGTAGATTGTGGGGAAGAAGGTGATTCCGTTCATTTCTCCCTGTACCAGTCTTCCTTCTTCATCAATGAGTTTTCGACGAATCGCAGGCGGGGCGCAATGGTAGCGCATTGCAACAGAAGTCGTCGTAAAAAACAGCGTTTCGGGGTCGTCCGTTTACACTGATGCAGGGAGTAATGAACGGAATCGTCCTCTTCCCTACAATTTACAACTCCGTCTAGTTATTGGCCGCCTGAAACCCGTACCATTTCGCAGTTCCCAGATTCGTGGGGTGATGCCTTTAAGGACAACGTACCACGGAATGCGATGTTAGAAATGCAGGAAAAGCGGTTTGGAGTCGCCTCCTACAAATAAGCTCCACTCCGGGACAATGGAACGTTCTCCCAGAAGCTCGTGGGACTAGAGGCTTGGAATCTACCCATGGGTTTCACAATTTTACGCATGTCACAGTAATAAGAGCGTATCACTCTACAGTACTTCAGAGATGACTCCAGAGTAAAGCCTGATACGTAGCGCCAGGTAACACGGGTTTCCAGGAGTCATCTTGGCAACCAAAACGCAAAGGAATAGGGTGCCTCTCAACGCTGAAACTGGAGAATTCTTCTTAGGAACATGCGACGGTAGAGAAGTTGGTGCAATTGGTGTCCTCGTCAACACGAGTGTGACAAGAAACATCGACTCTTTCGAACAACTTGCGACACGAATCGGACGTCTGCGGATGAGAAGACGTGGGTCAGCTTCAGCTTTGACTATATCCTCACTCACGCTCCAACATCAAGCTACGAAGAAGACAATGACGCTTTCTATTTCAACGCCAAAATTGGCCCGAGAAGAATGTCTGAGGAACTTCACACCGGCACCCACGCTCTACAATGGAATGAAATAGGGGAGAGGCTTTCCGAGTTCATCATGGCGACTAAAGTTACCCAAGGGGAACTCGCAGTTCTAGAAGCCCTCCTCGCTACTATGGATGTGTGAGTCATCCAGTGGAGGGTACCGTAATGAAATTGACCACATCATCGTCAATAAAAGGTTCTCCCTGACGGACGTCGCTGTTGTACCAAAGTTCTATACGGGATCGGACCATCGCCTCCTCCGAGGAAGATTTTCCTTCGCAAGGAGAGCAGAGAAAGTCGCCAAGTTCAGAGAGAGAAATCCCAGGACTATCATCAACTGGGATCTCTTCGCTACGCTAGCCGGTTTTTGGGAAGATTCCGCAATGGACAATATCGACGAGGAATATGACCGGCTTGTTGAACACCTTCACGTCTGCGCGAAGAAGGCTGAGAGTTTTAAAACCACCAAGAGGCGCCTGTCTCTTGAAACTCTTGAGCTGATACGCCAGCGTGGAGCAGCACGAGCCGCAGGGGACCAAGAACTCACGTCCGCGCTCGCAAGGCTTTGCAGAGAGGCGATAAAGGAAGATCTTAAAGAGAGAAGAGCAGAAATGCTGGCTGAAGCTGCAGAGGCGGGGAAAAGCATCCGCTATGCCCGTCGAGACAGGGCCAGTCGCAAGACGAAGATGGCTGCTCTCCGGAACCCAGAGGAAACAAGCATTGCATTGAGAAGGGGAATGGAGAAAATCATACACGACTTCTACTCTGATCTCTTCGACAGCCATGTCCACTTGCCTCCTCACCATCTGAGGGAAGATGGACAAGTCACTCCAGAGGTTCTTCCTTCCGAAATACTATATGCTATCATGTCGGTAAGAAATAGCACAGCACCCGGTCCCAACAGAATAAGACCAGAACACCTGAAGAACCTTCCGCCAGTACTCATCAACACCCTGGCGAGGCTCTTTCACGTTACCTGTCGGAATGCAAGGTTCCTAAAAAGTGGAAGACCAGCAAGACCAAGAAAGATTTCCCTTCACACGGAGAGAAGAGAAACCGCTGAGATCAAAGAGTGAAGTCCCAGATTTATCATTAACTCGGATCTCTTCCCTACGCTAGCAGGGATTAGAGGAAGGGCGGGAGGATTTCGCGATGGACAACATCGACGAGGAATACGATCAGCTCGTTGAACAGTTTCACGAGGAAGGTTCAGAGTTTTAAAACTACCAAGAGACGCCTGTGTCCCAAAACTCTTGAGCTGATACGCCAGCGACGACCAGCACGAGCCGGAGGTATGACCAAAAACTCACGTCCGAGCTCGCAAGGCTTTGCAGAGAGGCGATAAACGAAGACTTTGAAGAGAGAAAAGCAGAGGTTTTGACTAAAGCTGCTGAGGCAGAAAAGAGCCTTCGCTACGCCCGAAACTCCGCCAATCGCAAGACGAAGATGGCTGCTCTCCGGAACCCAGAGGAAACAAGCATTGCATTGAGAAGGGGAATGGAGAAAATCATACACGACTTCTACTCTGATCTCTTCGACAGCCATGTCCACTTGCCTCCTCACCATCTGAGGGAAGATGGACAAGTCATTCCAGAGGTTCTCCCGCCCAGAATACGACATGCTATTATGGCGGTAAGAAATCGTACGGCACCCGGTCCCGACAGAATAAGACCAGAACACCTGAAGAGCCTTCCGCCAGTACTCATCAACACCCTGGCGAGGCTCTTTACACGTTATCTGTCGGAATGCAAGGTTCCTAAACAGTGGAAGACCAGCAAGACCGTGTTGTTGTATAAGAAGGGAGGCTCAAAAGACATCGACAACTACAGCCCAATCTGTTTACTGTCTGTCATCTACAAGCTCTTCACAAGGGTAATTCTAAACAGGATAGAGGGAACATTACATGAAAGATAGCCATGCGAGCAAGCAGGATTTCGAAAAGAATTCAGCGCGGTTTACCACATACCCACGGTTCCAAAACTCTTAGAAGTATCGCTATAGTACAAGATGCTGCTGTGTATCACTTCCATCGATTCGAAGGCCTTTGACACAGCTGAGGCCGAAGCGGTCATGGAGGCCTCGGAGAACCAAGACGTCCCTACCCCATACATAAATATACTTTGTGAGTTGCATAGCAACTTCATGGCCAAATGTTCTCCATTCTACGATGATGTCATAATCGACGTGGAGAGGTTCGTCAGGGTGACACAATTTCCCGCAAAATATTCAGTGCCACTCTCGAGAAGGCGATGTGAGGATTGCAGTGAGACAACATATGAGTGAAAGTTGACGGCCGGCATTCACACCATTTTCGTTTCGCTGATAAGATCGCTCTTATAACATAAAGTATCAATCAGTCTAAGCGGATGCTGGTCGAATTAGATGAAACGTGTAAAAAGATCGGTCTTCAGAAAGAAACGAGCAGTTTGGGAAGCGTACAAGAGCATCGAGGATGTAGTGAAGAAAACTAGGAACACTCGGCTCTGTGCTCACCTCTTCAACACCACCGTACTTCCTGCTTTGACCTATGCTTCCGAAACTCGGGCATTTCGCAAGCAGGAAGAAAACGCGGTGAGCGTCACTGAACGCGCAATTGAGAGAGTGATCCTAGGAGTATCCCGTTTCACGCAAGTGAGGGACGGGATTCGAAGTTCTCTCCTACGTCAACGATCGAAGATCAGAGACGCTGCCGCATATGCTAAGGAAAGCAAAATTAGGTGGGCCGGGCACGTGATGCGCTTTAATGACAACCGTTGGACCAGAGCCGTGAGCGACTGGGTTCCCCGCGATATTAAGCGCACTACAGGAAGACCGTCGACCCGATGGTCAGACTTCTTCACGAAGTCCTTGAAAGAAAAATATGATGCTCTTCGTGTCCCACGCAAAAGGAGGAACCACTGGGCTACTCTGGCACGCGATCAGGACAAATGGAAGAATTACTGGCGCCTGCTCGACCAGTTCGAAGATCAACGGGAGTCAAGGTGATCAAGGTGATTATAGCTGCTGCAGTTGAAAGTTGAACACAAATTCACCGTGACAAACACATACTTATGCACTGCTAGTTTATATAGAAGACTTAGGGCATGAAATGTGTTAAAATATGAGATGTGTGAAAATATATGCATTCTGCTTCTCTTTCATTCCCAATAATATGCTTAGTTTACTTTATCCGTACATCAGAATTCGCTGCGGCAATTCGTTTTTCACTCCCCCCTTCAAAATTCGCCCTATCCACCGCTTCGTCGCGGCGCGATCGTCGCGCGCGGCGCTGATCAGAGAGCAATGGGGAGAATGAGTGGAGAATGTCTAGCTGGTGGAGCGGCAGCCGTAATTACGCGGAGGAGCGCGGTGCTGAAGGGTGGACAGGAACGGTCAGCCGGATTTCACGGGTACCTCTTGTCCCGCACCCAAAAATATTGAGTACGAGAGAAAGAATCAAAACGAATGAATATCTGGTATCCACAGTCAGTTGCCAGTTTGAAGACAAACCATCAAATAACAAATTAAATGTAGCACATTATAAATAATATAATAGAAGTTTTGAAGATAATGAAATAGAAAGCAGTGTTTCAATTGGACGTGGCTAGATAAAAATCCTGATCCTCTTGAGAATTTAACATGCTGCCATAACCACCAAATCTAAGCATTATAAATTTTTGTGTTATTAGGGTGTTCGGAACGTATCTGCCGAAATACGGCAAAATTTCAAAAAAAAACACAACTTTTTAACAACATTTTATTATTCAACGAAATAATCTTCATCAACATCGACGACCTTCTGCCAACGTCTCACAAGATCACGGAATCCTTTGGCGCAGAACTCCGGCGACTTGGAGGCGAAGAAAGCCCGAAGGTCATTTTCGAGGTGGTCACGATCATCGCAGCGCTTCTCTTCCAGGTGATGCCGAAACGATCGGAAGAGGTGGTAGTCGTTCAAGGCCAGGTCCGGGTTGTACGGTGGGTGCGGTAGAACTTCCCATCCGAGCTCCAAAATTTTCTGGGAAGTCTACTTCGCGATGTGAGGCCGCGCGTTATCGTGCAGCAGGCGAACGATGTCGAGCTTCGGGTGCTCCTTGCAGATCTTGTCGGCCAGTCTTTGCATTTGAGCGTAATAGACCTCGGCAGTAACTGATGTGTTGTCCGGCAGCAGTTCGAAACGGTAGGTTCCATGAACTACCCGCCAGACGCTCAGCATGACCTTCTCATGGATTTCACCTTTCAAGAAATTATCCGGCATTTCATCGCAGCGCACCACGCACGTTTGTGGGCGTGGTTGACTTAAAGGACCCATTTTTAATCTCCAGTTACAATGGTGTCCAGCCACTCGAATCTGCGGCTTCTGGAGAGCAGCTGAGTGCAGATGTCCAGGTGTTTTTGGCGGTTGCCGTCGCTCAGTGCATGAGGGAGCCACTGAGCGAGCTTTTTCACCATTTCGAGAGATCGCAGTCCCTTGCTCACGGTGGACAGCGAACAGCCAAGACTGGCAGCAAAATACCGCACACCTTCATATGGATGCTGCTGCGCCAGATTCTTCAGTTCGTCGAACGATATTGCAGTCGGTCGACCAGAGCGAGGCTCATCTTCGAGTTTCTTGTTTCCAGCTTTGAAGAGCTGGAACCAGGTGCGCACAGACCGCTCAGAAGGGGCTTCAGTGCCGAATACTTGACTTAAATTTCGATGGGCTTCAGCAGCGAGGTGACCAGATTCGAACTCGTAAAGGAGTACGTGTCGAATATGGGTGGAATGTCCGGCCATTATAGGATGAAATAGGCAAGGACGAGGAAGCCAGATATGTTATGTGTATACAAGCGATGGTGTCCTTATATAATATATTTAAAACGGGAACTTCCAGAACATCTCAAAAAAATCTCAATCAAACAAAAGCCAACTCCTTCGTCACAACCAATAAAATGTATTACGTACTCTATGAAAAGCGCCTTTTGCATTACCAGTATTTGAAGGCGCAGTGTGACGTGGCGCCCTTTTTATTGCTACTGTCAGGAATCAATCTCTGACAAAAGTGGGATTTTTGCATTTAGTGTACGAGAGTTAAAGGCATCACCCCACGAATCTGAGGTGGTGCAGATTTCAGGAGGAGTATTCGTATACAGGATGGGAGACTACGGAGAGGGGGTGATTCCGTCCATTTCCTCCTAATTGCCGTAAAAAACGGCCCGGAAGATACGGCTTCATTCGTTTTGGCGCACCATTTTGTACAAAAGGTTCGATTGGAGTGCGCCAGTCTTGTGCGGCGCCGCATCTTCCGGGCCGTTTTTTACAGCACTTAGCAAGAAATGGACGGAATCACCTCCCTCTCCGTAGTCTCCCATCCCGTATACAAATAATCCAGCTGAAATCTGCACCACCTCAGATTCGTGGGGTGATGCCTTGAAAAGAGCACATTTCTCATCAAACAGTGACGAATTTATTATTATCACTTGAAAAAGCAATTTCGATACTGTAACTGAGCGAAAAAAAAGACATCTACAGATGCAATTAGGGATAAAATTAGCACCACGTTAGGCTCCACGAGTTTCTGGATATGGGCGCTCAAAGTGAATTTCATGCTATATGGCTGGCTGCGATTTGTAGAAAAAATTCTATATTTCTACAAAATTCTGTGCTTCTAGCTTCCCTAGTTTTTTTTTTTTTGAAACCTAGTTGGGAAAAATTCTAAATTTTGCCTCAAATTTTCAATGTTTTTCTCAACTAGCTTTTGAGAGAACCAGAATACCTACAGAGACGAAAATTTGCAGTTAAGAGTTTTCCTTGATGCTCTATCAAAATACGGCATCGAATTTTTCAAACACGCTGCCGTGATCTCGCAACGGAAAGAAGTGCGAAATCTCAGATTTTCGGCAACGCCACAAAAACTGTATGACTTCAAACAAAGTCTAATAACTCAGTTGGTAGTTTATAAAGACGAATTCGGTCTAAGAGTATTGTAGAAGAAGATTTTTGCTATCATATTTCGTTTTTATTTCCCTCCAGGTTGTTTTTGTTCTCTCGAAATCTAGTTGAGAAAAAGCTCAACTAGCTTGCAAAAAAACCAGAGGATCGCTGAAAACGATATTTTAACCATTTTATAGCGCAAAGCTTCCTCTACAGAAAGCGGCCAACTTTGTCTTCCTCCGTCTCTTCTTTGGTCCGTTATTCATATTTAAGCTACTAAAACCCGACCAGTCCAGCAAAAATTTCCAATCAGGGCCTGGTTCTAATCGCTATTATGACCTCTACATAACACCTATATGCGGGGAATAGTGCTCTAAATACAATTTCAAAAAAAAAAACTGCCGGTGAAATGTTCTTCTCGGTAATTTATTTTCTGGTTCTGCAAAAATCAAGATTCCGGCGGGGATGGAACTATTCACTGTCTGTAATCACTGTCAATGAGTAAAATAGTGTGCAAAAAGTTAAAAAAGGTGGAAAAATGTTTTTAGAATGCTGCCTCGGTATTAGTCGTTTTTCCATATTTTGAAAAAATGGAACAATTCCAACGGTGATCGAACTCTCCATTGTTCTTTTTTACTGCTGATGAGTAAAATTGTGAGGAAATAGTAGGAAATGGGATGAAAATGGTATTACAATCTTTCTTCTGCTGTTCTCACTCGCAGCACTTTATGTTAATATTCATTATAGTGATATTTAATAATATTTGCTATATTATATTGTTTTTGATTTACTATTAAGCGTCCAATTTCCTTCTTTAATTGTTTATTTCAACTAATTTTTCAACTAGTTTTTTTTGCTATGAAGGCTATACTAGAAATAACGATATGAGGGGGTCGTTTTCTGGAGGATTTTCCATGGGGGGGAAGGGGTTGTTTTCAGGAGGGTTTTTTTTTTCCTAACTACACGCTTGACCCTGGTTATACATACATTTTCAAAAAAAAGGTGTTGGAACAAACAAAACAAACAAATTCCATACTGTCCTCCGCGCGAAACTAAATGTGGTATTTTGTAGTTTATATAGTCATTTAATGTCATTTTTTATAACATTTTGTAACGTATACAATTATGTAATACTACGTAATATTATTTCCCGCTTATTATGCTGGAAATTGGAGTTGAGGTGTTCTTGGAAGTCAAGAAATCATTTTGCGAAAGTGTTGTAGTTAGGTGCACTTTCTGTTTTAAAAAAAAATGTACGCAAAAGTAACCGTAACGAACTCATAAAGGAAAGTCTTGTTTAAAGTAAGTTAAATTGCAACCTAAGTTGTACTCTTTGTCCCAATCTAAAAACTTTCAAAAGTGTCCAAAATGTTTTCCAAAGTTTCTAAGAGAATCATAAGGTATAAGCTGTAAGCTATAGTATAAACAATACCTGTAACCATTATCCATGCGAAGACGAGGCGTTGTGGTAGCGGTTACAAAGTGCTGACCATCAGGAGCCCATTCGAATAATGTGGTGTTCGGAACTTCAATCTTAAGAAATGCAGTACATATGTACATATATAAGTATATCTACATAGATATACATACCTCTAGAAAGCAATATACAAAATACGAATCTTAAACATAAACTCATCTTTGTCACTATTCTTAAATTTCTTTTCTAGTGCTTAGCTTCATATAAAATGTGAATAAGCCTATACACACCCCTAAATTTGCAGCGTTCCTAACTTTTCCACAAGGACTCTAGCTCGGGCTCCAAGTCTGGTCGAACCACGGGTCAAGTTCCAAAACAGCCTCGGCTTTTTGCCTGGCCAAACCGCTGAGTAGCTGAGTAGACACCCACTCAGCCCAGGCAGTGAGCCCGGTCGATCTGCTGTTACTGCGGTCACGCCGTGCACTTTCAAAATGGATGCTGAAATTCTGCTAAACATCTTGGGAGTCCAAACCAAGGCACAGCAGCTAATGTTCACCGAGCTGATGAAGCGTATGGAAACGATAGCCTCCGCTTCACACCCAGCCGCTCCAACAGCACCCATCGCCACGGCCGAATTCGTCACGAATTCTCTATCGACACGTTTGCCTGAGTAATTGTGATGCAGACAATGGTTGTACATTCGAGATCTGGTACAATCGCTACGAGGACGTCATCTCAAAGGATGGTGCTACCTTGGACGATACAGCGAAAGCTCAACTAATCGTCTCCAAACTCGACGCCGTCACATATGCCTGTTTCACGAACCACATTCTTCCTAAAAGAGCATGCGATGTTCCCTTAACGGACACCGTGGCTGCTCTGAAGGTATTCTTTGGACATAATACGTCAGTATTCGGGAGACGCTACGCCTACCTCAAGACACAGCGAAATGAGGAAAGTATCAGCGACTACACCGAATTGGTCAATAAGCGTCATGTCATGGCTGAGTTCAACGACGTCACACCTGAGCAGATGGAATGCCTCGTATGAATATGTGGACTTGTCGCCCCGCAGGATGCCGATGATCGTGCTCCTGCCTTCGTGAGATGGAGGATAACCCTCAAACCACGCTAAAGGAGCTTGCCGCTGAATTCAGCACTTTCTCGACATTCGTCAGGATGCCGCACTCCCCGAATGATCAAGTCTACTGCATGTCAACGTCGTGGATTCGCAAAAGAGTCGAAATCGTGAGCCGCCGTCACCCTGTTTTCGGAGCAGGGCCCATCACTGGTCTAGGGACTGCACATTCGTGAAGGAAAGATGCTACGACTGCAGACGCTTTGGACACAAGCGCGGATTCTGCAAAAGTTATCTGAAAAAGGAGCGGAATCCGAAGCAGAAGCGGAAATCTGCCAACAGCGTCACCACCGCATCGCCTCATGCTGACGTCGCTGTAAAGCGCATCTACCATAGAGTACAAATAGATGGGAAGACAGTGCGCATGCGTCTTGATACTAGAGCCGGTGTAACATTGCTGAGGACAGCAGACTGGACCGCCATGGGTCGACCAAAGCTGCAACCACCCCGTCTGACACTGAAGTCTGATAACTAAACCGATCAACGTTCGGGGATGCTACGAATGCAACTTCATCATTGATGGTCATCGAGGACATTGTATTTGCCATGTAGCTGACACGCCATCGCTGTTGGGGTTAGCTTAGATCGCCTAACACGAGACACTGTTTCGTCACCTGACAGAAGGCTCCATCTGCAACGTCTCTTCAAGGACGCTCAGCACCTTGAATTCTTCTCTCGCAACGCACCTGAAGAATACGTTTCCAGCAGTCTTCGCTCCTGGACTGGGATGTTGTACCAAGTCAAAGGCCAAACTCGCTCTGAAGCCTGACTCCAAGCCTGTCTTTCTGTAGACTCGCCCTGTATCCTATGCTGCTATGCCAAGGATTTCAACCGAAACATAGCAGCATAAGGAAAAAAGGAAATCGACACGTGTCTATACACGTGCCGAGTTCGTTGATCATTCAGAACGGGCAGCACCCATCATCGTCGTTCAGAAGAAAAATGGATCGGTCCGCCTCTGCGCAGACTAATCGACTGGACTGAACGATGCACTGGAACAAAACCAGCATCCTCTTGCAACCCCAGAGAACCCCACCTTCACGAAACTCAACGGAGGACGCTACTTTTCACAGCTAGACTTAGCCGAGGCATATCTTCAACTGGAAGTGGACGACGTCTCAAAGCAGCTACTCACTATCAACACGCACCGTGGACTGTATCGCTTCAACCGACTACCATTTTGTTGAAACCAGCTCCTGGTATATTTCAACAATGTACGAATACTCTTCGCTGGGATAGATAGAACGGTCACCTATCTCGACGACATATTGGTTACTGGTAGAACCATCGGCGAGCACAATGCTCGACCAGAGGTCGTATTCAAGCGGATTCAAGACTACGGACTTCACGTTCGACTCGACAAACGTGTTTTTCGCAGGCGGAGATCACCTACCTTGGGTTCGTCATAAACGCACAAGGACGACCCCCCCCCCATCCCGATCCTGGAAAGATCAAAGCTATCCAGAAGATGCCCGCTCCGAAAGACGTCAGTTAACTTCGCTCTTTTCTTGGAATCATCAATTTCTACGGAAACTTCGTCAAGAATCTCCACAATCTACGCATTCCTTTGGACACTTACGAAAAAGGATGTTGCCTACACACGGACGCCAGTCTTCCTTCCACAAGATTAAGGCAATCCTAAGCTCGGATCTCCTGTTGACCCACTTCGACCCAAGTCTCTTGATCATCGTTGCCGCTGATGCTTCAAATTACGGGAGCAACCCTCTCACATCGCTTCGCAGATGGATGGCAATCTTCGGAAGCAAAAAAAGGAGCTCCAGTCTAGAGTGCCAACGGTCTTCAGCGATGGGCCAGAATGTTGCTAAGTTACAGCTTCACTATCAGTACATCAACAAAATGGATTTCGGTCAAGTGGACGCTCTTCCACATCTCATGTCGTCACAAACCGAAGGACTACTTGATCGCCTCAGTAGATTTTTCTGATTTTTCTCCTGAGTTCTCAGAGAACTGTCGTCGTCTTCCAGTATCTGCCGAATCCATTCGTACTGCTACGCAAGTCGACCGTCTTATCCACCTTGTGATCGACTATACGAAGTCCTGAAACTGGCCCAAAGTCAACCGCCATTTTCCTCTGTGACACTACTACAACAACAAAAATACTATGACGACAGTCAAAAGATGTCTGCTAACTGCATTCCGCATAGTGATTCCAAAATCACTTCGACATCGTGTTCTTTCAGTACTACACAAAGCTCATCCAGGCCAAACAAGGATGAAAATGCTTGTAAGAAGCTTTGTCTATTGGCCTACGATGGGTTCCGATATCGAAAAACTCGTCAGAACCTGCCCAAGATGAGCATCCGTGGCAAAGGATGCGATCAAATCCGTACTACTGTCATGGCCGGAACTACACTCGCTGTAGGCTCGAGTTCATGCTGATTTCGCTGGACTGATGGAAGGACGATACTATCTACTTATCGTGGACGCCTACTCCAAGTGGCCGGAAATCGTCCAGATGTCATCGATCTCCTCAACGGTTACTATCCAAGCAATGAAGTGCATCTTTGTCAAGTTCGGAAGTTCAGAGACGCTCTTCGCGAACGGAACGCAGTTCACGTCGTCTCAATTCACTTCATTTTGCTGTTCCCGAGGAATCTTGCACATTCGCACGCCGCCGTTCCATCCACAGAGCAAAGGACAAGCAAAACACTTTGTGGACACCTTCAAAAGAGGACTTGCCAAGCTGAAGGGGGAGGAACCAACAGTGGACGCACTACAGACGTTTCTGATGGCATATCGCTCCACTCCCTTCCCGTCTGCACCTGACCAGCGTTCACCTGCCGAAGCCTTCCTGAGACGCCGACTGCGAACGAAACTCGATCTAATGTTGCCTTTTAGAAATCTCACAAAAGGTACACAAGATGTCAAAATGTAATCTCAACTCAATCGTCGAAATGGAGCACGATGGAGATCAACTACGCGATTTTTGCCAAGGATTATCGAGGACAGTTGGACTTCCGGTTTCATCACACGGCGTGTTGGAAACACAACCTACACTTCTTGCTGTGAAAACGAAGCATGGACTCGGCACGTAAACAAGTTGCGATCCAGGATCGGCACAACAGCGACTAACACTTTTTTGGATGAGTTCGACCTACCACTACTCGACTCCGCGAGCAAGGACGATAATGCAACGCCGAGTGCCGACTCGTCTCAGCGACCGCAACGCCTTCGACGACCCAGCCGCCGACTACAGGCGGATCCACAGAGAACTCTATACGAGATAACTTGAAAGGGAAGGTGTTGTAGGATGGGAATTTCACCGCGTTATTCACGTACAGTAAAGCCGCATTAAATACGTTGCATTCTTGTATGACCACCCTGTTGGTTTTATGTAGACATTCTCTTCTCCATATACGCCTTCAATAAAGTTACTCGTCTTCATCTGCAGCGACATCCACAACAGTACTAGATAACAAAGGAAGAGCCTCGCTAGGTATGTTGATTAAGACTGGCGGTGTCTTCAGATGTTCAGACCTGATATTGTCGGGATCGAAAAAGAAGTACGACTCTTGGACGACAAGATGGCGCGTGGGACCTCGGAAAGGAGAAGCTTTGGGATGACGGGTCCCTCAGATAGGGAGGAGGCAAGCGGATATGGCTGTTGAAAAGATTGTAGAAGTAGAACTCGTTGATGATTTTCTCCATTCCCCAAAAATACGTTTACACTTTATTTTTTTCCAAAATACGTTTACACTACATTTTGTACTCATCGCATCCGAGGATTTTAGCAGAAAGACTTCATTTTAAAACCTAACAATACAGTGAAGGGTCTAATGCCACTTCAAGTCTATTCCAATGACTACCTTCCTCACTAACAAAATCCTTTTTTTGGGAGAGGGATCTCTCATCGTGTCTCTTAGTGTTTGGCCGGTGAAGCCACAGCTGGTCCTTCTCTACTTCCTTCTCTACTAAGAAAAGTTTCTTGAATGTTATATACCACCAACCTGGGTCGTTCGACTTTCGCGTTAGTAACATTATATTTCAGTGTAAATACTGATGTGAGAAAGTAAGTTTACAAAACATTTATCAATACCTGAAGATGTCAACTAAATAAGTGGAAAGGATTCGGGACGAAGTTTGCAAGTACCACAGCGAAAACAAGAAACACTTCAGGAATCAAAAGCATTGGGTGAATCCAAAGCACAGAAAGAGGTAACACTTTAAACCCACAGTATTGAGGAGATGAAACATCGTCAGGTGTTTTTCATTATTCTTTTGATGGAAAGAGTTGCATTGAAGGGTAATCTTACTACTAATTCACTTAACGGTGTTTCATTTCGTCAGTACTACGGGTGCAAAAAGTGCAGGGTGAAGCGTGTATTTGGGGGAAAAACCCCTCCCGAAAACGAATTCCTCATCTTACTCGTTCTAGTATAGTTCTATTGTATCCACTCATATAACAACCAGAAATTTCTTATAATAGATAAAATCAAAGAAACAAATTGACGCTCAACAAATAAAATAAAATAATATAATATAGTAAATGTTAATAAATGGTACTATTATGAACACTAACATATGTGCTGCAAGTAAAACAAAAATCATAGTATAATATAGCTGCCGGTGCAAGAATTAGAGGTGTAAGCACCCATGTGCACATATAAGCTGAAAAGATGAGGAAGTTCTCAGCGTGTCTCCGACGAAACAATTTCTTTTTTGACAGCGATAACGTACGACCGACAATTCGATTCCTTTCGGTACCATTATCTTTGCGAAATAAAAAAAAAACTGAGAACGACGGAGAACACGATTTAAAACCATCTTCACACTATTTCGTACTATTTACATACAACTTTGCTCTTCAACACTGATAAGGAGAGACACATCTTTACGGGATCGGTAAATTGGTGCTCAGACTTCTCTCGGAAGATAAAAACACTGACTTGATCAGCGGCTGGCCATCGCAAGTCATTGTATAAGCCAACACGCGTTCCAAAACTCCAACGATTACGAATTGCTGAAAAAACGCATTGGCGCATCCCAAGTGAATTGATGTCCCAGAGAAGTTATCCTTTATCCTTTAATCGTATTACACCGTTCTTCTTGTATGATTCTTCCTCGCAACAAAGACGATATTTTTTGAAATGGCAGCGATTCAAATTTCATACCTAACTTCACATTTCAAATTCTGGGTGAAAAAAATTTAAGCCACATTACGTCACCTTCTATTCATCATCTTCGTCCTCGCAACGATTATCTTTAGTGATTACTTAAGTGTAGTGCACTGCGGTGCAAAATCTTAGTTCCACCCCTGATTTTCCTAATAGCGGGCTGCAAACAGATTACCAAAGCCGGACAATACCACCACCGTATTTCTCATATTATCTGAGAAAACCTCTATACAAGTACCCTAGACAGGATACGTCATCGGCGCAGGATGCCACGAACTATTAATCGGAAATATGCCAGAATACTAGGCCTACGTGAGATTTTCCCACGCAGTCGGGTATAAATAGGTAAGTAACGCACCGTAAAGAGTAATTTTCACCGTCTGCTTCAATGACTATGTTCATCAAGATTTCTACTTACGAGCAGGTTCAGGTCGATGACTTTCACGCTGCCGGTCCTTCAAACGGGAAGATCGCGGCTCAACTAGGGTGACCCTACAACTGCATCAACTACTATATGAAGAACGCAGAGGCCTACAAGGGAAAATTCACTACCGGGCGTCTAAGAAAGTCACCTGGAAGGGATGAAAGTCGCCTGGCCCGGATGGCTTTAAACAACAACGAGTCCGCGGACAGAAGATGAAATACTTTTGCAGTTAGTCTGGCATGCAAACAGAAGTACTTATCTGACTTTCAGGTGGTGTTCTTCGACGAAAAAAAGTGGAACCTCGATGTTTTCGACGGCTACAGACACTACAGGAGAGATCTGAGGAAAGAGGAGCGAGTGTTCTCAAGACGCAACTTCGATGAAGGAAGTGTCATGGTATGGGCCTCGTTTTCCGGAATGAACCTGTTGAGTTGGAGTTAGTCTCGTGTGAAATGAACACCAAAGACTATCAGAAAGTGCTTGAAGATCATTTACTGCCGTATTTCACAATATTTCGTAGGCGTAACCTAGTTCTTCAGCAAGATTATCAACGAGCGAATCTTCGAGGATTAATAAGACCTCCTTACCAGCCTATTCAACTAGAACTAATGAATAGACTGCTGAGAAGAACGGAACGAGTACATAGAAATGCGCTCTAACGCACCTCGTAGGAACTAAAGCGATTCCCGTGAAGCTATTCCGCAATCTATGACCCCGTATAGAAGCTTTCCATCAGGAATCCATACCACGTCAGATTCATCATATGCTGCCTTTCTTTATACTTAAAAAAACGGCGTGGCAAACTTCTACGACACCATATAACGTCCCATCCTCGTGAATGCGCCGCATCCGCGAGCCGCTTCCCACATAGCCTTTAGGTGGAGTTGGAGGGAATTAAGTAAGGTCATGCTCATACTTGTAATCTACACTTCGTCCCCTATATGGAGGGAATTAAGTAAGGTCATGCTCATACTTGTAATCTACACTTCGTCCCCTATATCCCAACATCGTCAATTTCGTACTATGCTGCCTCCAAAGGCCTTCCTTCTTCTTTTGTTGAGCTTCTATTAAAGTTTAACAGCGGTTAATGCTCTGCTGCTTGCACATGAGCGTCGTTTACATAACGAGATCTTAAAAGAGGCTGAAATCGGCGATCGCCCCAACCACAGAAGGCTTCGAACTGTGAAAATCATTATCAAATCGAATATCAAGAAAGTGAAATAATGGTTCAAAGGAAATCCAGAACAGTCAATTATTTGAGGGATTTATTCTTCGGTTAAGTTAGTAATCATCAACGCCGCACAGAAATCTGGAATCCGAAGAAATTTCCTCTCATGGCCTAAGACGAATTGGACATGAATCACTCGCTTGCCAGTGTCGACAGCTTCACTTAGCGACCTCAACTATATGTGAAATCGTATTAAAATATTTTTGGGATTCAATTGTCACGATTTTCCAAAGTTAATTGGTAGTGTGATATATCTTTAAAATATATAGTAGTTGTGAAAAAAAAAACCCTTTACTGCTATAATAATGAAGCACTCTATGCAGTAACGGCTACCCACATGAAGAACTCACCGCAGCAACTTGTTTTTTTTTTTCTACATCCCAAAATTCCATTTTCCCTTTCCCAAGGTTGCCGAAACCGCAAATTAATAGCACATTTCCAAATGCATTGTAGGAAACGTCATTGTGAGGCCCTTCATTTGTATGGAACGTTTCGTCTCCGCGAAGATTGTACAAGGTTACCTAGAGGCAAAACAGATCAGCTACTCCAATAGTGAAGAAATTCGACCTTCGATGAAGTTGGACAGTGCCACAGAAAATATCGAGATATAGATATTTTTGAGTTGTACACGATTCTGATGGTTGCTTTTATTGACTGCTTCGAGTATTCGCCTGCTATGAAAACAGTAATGGACGATTCGATCTGCAATTTAAAGGCATCACCCCACGAATCTGAGGTGGTACGGATTTCAGGTGGAGTATTCGTACACGGGATCGTAGATTATGGAGAGAAAGGTGATTCAGTCCATTTCTTCCTAATTACCGTAAAAAACTGCCCGAAAGATACGGCTTCGGGCTTTCCGGAGCGCCATTTTCTACAAGGAGTTCTATTGGAGCGCGCCGCCCTTGTGCACGCGCCGCATCTTCCGGCAATTAGGAAGAATGGGCGTTATCCCACCCGTTTCTGCAATCTACGACCCCGTATTATCCATCGCAAATCGATAACACCTCAGATTCGTGGGGTGATGCTTTTAAACGACAAATTTCTCGACAACCAAACAAGCAAGATTCTGAGCCTATTTTTCGATCACTTTAGCCACTGGACCGACCAAATAATCGCCTTAGATTAAAAAAATCCAAGCAACGATCGCTGGCTGATCACAGAGGAAGGAGTAATTTGGACGCCTCACTCAAATGAATACAATAATCCGCTGTAAGGCGCGAGTTCCCACTTACCCAAGAAGAGTCTTATTTACTTTTCATTTTAGAATTTATGACATGAATTCAGAAAGGTCCCAAAGATTTGTGAGCTGATGTTTTGAGCGCTTAAGCCATGATTTCACTACTGTTTTCAAAAATAACTGCTTCATTTTTTTTGCTTTCTATAAGAGTTAGGCGGCCGCTAAGCGTCTAGGTAGCGATAGAAGGTTACTCGCAGACAAAAAGCTGCCTTGTGTCTTCCCCGCAGTTGGATTCAGGGCACGGGCTCCATTTTTCTACTGTCCCACGATCGGCTCATAATATCCAAGTATCCTACGCATAGGTCCGGCGGAAAGACTACAAGTGATTGAGATGCAACGGGGCGAAGGGGGAGTGGAAGCTGACGATCAGCTTCAAATGTTCGCCACGTTGCCAGACTAGTGCAGTCTATGACGCCATCTCATTCAAAAAGTTTTAGTTCGATCCCCAGCCAAGACTAATCGTTTTCCATCCTCTTGAGAATGGCAAGATTTTATACTAAACCTCTGTGACAGACCCTTCGATAGGCCAGCCGAAGAAGACTGGTGGCACATCCATATAACGGTAACAACGCAAAATAATCCGCTTTCACAACTAGAACCCTTCCAAGCAAAACCATAATGATCGATGTAAACCTGCTCAGGCGATGTGGCGACTACTGAAGGAAAAGAAGCCACGTTACCCAACTGCCACTTATTAAGAGCGTTGTCTGGCGGTTTGCAAGTCGTAAGAAGCAGTCACATGGTAGTCGGTACAACACGGCCTTACCTTGAAGAAGAAGAGAAACAGATAGAGCTGTGGATGAACTAAAAGGAAAGCCCACAAGCAGAAGCGCCTCCATCATGACTTACTCAAAATTAGACGCTAGAAAAGCGGTAAAATTAAAGTAAGATGAAAAAAGACACAAGGGAAGCAGTGGGCGTAGCGAAGACCGCCCACTGCAATGAGGCTCATAAGACTCAACACTCGCGACGGGCTCAACACTACTGTCTACCAGCCTTGTCTACCAGCTCCCGATATCTCGCTACTGGTAGGCCCAAAATGCTGAAGTTTAACGATGCGAATGACGATTATGGAAGACCTCAGATGCACCGGAAGAAGGTTCCAAAGCAACGGGACGACTAATTCAAAAGAAGAGTTCCCCTATCTACTAACTTCTCTAACTCCTCCAACGTATGGGTAAGCTCAGCGAAAAAAAAAACATTGATAAAAACGAATCGGACCTGAAACGAATGAAAACTGGAAACTGTCCGCAGAACTACGAAAGTCACGGGGTTGGAGTCCTACAAGCAGGCTAACTGTTTCTGAACCGAGTCGTAGCAAAAAAGAACGCCTGGCAGCGAAGTCTGAAAATATTCATCCTAGAAGAAGGCAAACCCAGCGGAGTGCTCAAATTTCAGAACAAATCGACTACCGTCTCACAGTATGAGAATCTTTAAACGTACCATCAACGGCACAATTCAAGACATTGGCACATCTGTTCACTAACAGTGCGATTACGTCAACAACTGCTGTAATACCGATAACATTCTGTACCACCGATACAAATCAAGCTTTACGAGAACAGCTGACTGCGTTTTGCATGAGGTCATCTGCTACACTTTACAACAACACTCTACTGTAGAAGAGCTAACCAATTGGGCTCGAATAGTCTACCTTGACCCAGGACGTCGAGTACAAGCGGCCAAAAAGAAAGCAAAAAGTGGCGAACATATCGGCGGAACTCCATTTCCGTCGGTTTGCATCAGGCTCAACACGCTCCGTTGTTCTTCATAGTCATCAAAGATACAGCAATGGGAAATATGGATCATCGACACTATGCCGATGATATCATGCTGGTGTCTCTAGACAAAGATCCAGAGTTCGGCGCGAGCAAGGTCTGCCCTACATCCCAACGTCGAAAAGACAAAGTACATAGCGACAAATTTGTAGGAGCCAAGCACCATTAGGATTGATGGTATAGACCAATCAATCAAGGATCACTCGAATGTTTAGGTCCAATAATCGCACTCCTTGCAGCTGAGGCTGCTGCACGTGCACACTCTATATGAATTAAGTGGTGATTAACTAACTGTGACCTTTGCGACAAGAGGACGCCTCAAGGGTGTCTGGCTGTCTCAAGCCTAAGATATTTATATGCAACTGTCAGTCGACCTGCAACGCTCCATGGCATGATCAACGAGTGTTGATCCGCAATCAAGGAACTGGATCGTGACTCGAGGTCATGGAAATGCAGGTGTTACAATGGACGTATGAAATCACTTTCCTCGACAACATCTGGCAGAGGCTTAAAGTGGCTTTCATAAAAAGGAGACGCGTGGAATTCGCTTCCAATGGTAATGGTTTATACCTACGCGGTGACAACAACAATTTAGGTAAAATCGGCACAGACAATTTACCCAGCAAGCGACCAAAAAGACGACTGAAACGGCATAGGATCAACTCACTCTTAAATGAGGCTAGCTAGCATCCAGCCTGATCGAGTACATGACCGACCGATGTGGTGTGGTATCACCTAACCAAGAAGGAAGGCCTCACATCTGAGCTGGAAAAAACGCTAAAAAAGGAGCCCCTTAGGAGATTGAGCCACATTATTTATTCTTGCCATTTACTTGCTCCTGGAAATGCACAGCATCACGCTATTCCCTCAAAATACTCATACAACTCGTGCAAAAAGTCGGATAGATAACACTGGATCATATGTACTGTAGAGATCCACCTGGAGGTTAATGATGCACTTCGATGTTGCTGAAATGTTGGTGTGAAATTGATTCCAATAAATCTGATGCTCTAAATTGTTCAGTGGTAATTATGTAACATAACACACAACATGGGCGGGTGTAGTGTAGCGGTTAGAGGGTTCCGCTTCTTGCACGATAGATTGGAGGTTCGAATCCGCCCTAGTGCTCACCAAGCCTTTCATCCCTCCGGGGATCCCAAGCGGATTGATTAACGCCAGAAACTTTAACTTTAATTCTGTAACCGAAGCAGAATTATCGAAACTTGCTCTCACGCTCTTAACTACGCTTAATTACACTGTTCACCTTATCGGGAACGTAATCGAAGCAGGAAGGTATTCTTCTATTGGTGCGTGTGTCGCCTTATCGGGTTCATCTCGATGACGCCCCGTACAAGATATTCGGATGTTCATTCGAAACAGCAATATTCTGAGCTTGAAACAACGATTTCCCTTCCTTAAGTCTATTGCAGAATTTTATTCCTGTGTGTAAATTATTTGTTAACTATGGCATTTTTCGTTTGGGTGAGGGAAGAAGAACTGAACCAGGTATTTCTTATGCTATAGCATGATTGGCGAACACAACAAATGGACACCAACATAACGGTGAGAACTTTCTGTCCGACTACGTTCCTTTCAAACACTGCAACTAAGCATGGCTGAGAGCAAGTTTAGATAATTCTGAGTCGGTTTTAAAAGCAATATTGAAGAATTCAGAGCATCAGTTAGCTCAGAATCGTTTCTACACAACAGAAACAGAAAGACAACATCTCGGCAGCACCAACTGCATCATTTGTCCCACAAGAAGACCAGTACAATGAACACGATCAAGTGCAAACTGTCTCATCTTCTGTGGCAAGAAGCACATAAATGGCAGAGGATAACTCATGCGACTCAACCTTTCCAGGCGCTTAGAGAAGTCAAAAAACAAAATACAACCATATGAGTAATATAATAAATATAAGCACATAAACACACATACAAATATGTAAGCGCAGACACCTAAACATCTGCTCGCAAATGTTCAGAACCTTACTAAATTCACGTCGAAAGTTCTAGAAAGAATGGTAAGGAACAATGTCTACCAGCTACTTGGGCAGTGGCACCTTATTTCGGATTGTTGTTTTGATTTGAATGAGACATCCAAAATACTCGTAATTATGATCAGATAGCCTCCACTGCTTAGGTTTTTTTCTAATCTGACTCGATTATTTGGTTTAGTGACAAAGTCTTTCATCGAAAAACATCGCAGGCATGGAATCTTATCTGCTGCCGAGAGATTTAGTCTCTTAATTTGCAGATCGACTGCTGTATTACAGCCTGCGATGTGGGCAATTTTCAAAACGTTGGTCAGTAAAATATCGTGCGCATCCCAAAAAAGACCAATATACCTCAGATTATACCATAGAAGCAATCTTCACCATAGCTGGCATGAATCCATGGCACACACAGAATTCTCTTCCACTTGGATTCCACTTCGCTGCATGAATAGGGCCCTGCTTTCGCACGGTTACTTGAAAAGAGTCTTGAGTGGTCAAATTCAGAAGATATATCTAAAATGAATGTTTGCAAGCGAATCACTAATAACAGAAGTAAAGGACATACATGCTGTTCACCGTAATACGACTGGTTTGACGTATCTATTTCACTGCTGGATAACACAATAAGAGCATTTCCTCAAAAATAAACGGATTAGAACTTCAGAAGAACAAACATGAAAGAATAAAAGCACCATAATCTCGTTATACATTGGGTAAATACACAATGCACAGTCGGGTCAAAACGACATGAAACACGGACAGCCGCGAAGCAGCAGTGCTCGAAACGGTGTGGCGGAGAAAGCGGTTGAAATCGAGGTGGGACCTTGGCGAACTGCAGAGATGGGTGGCGATAGCGAGGATCCTTACAAGATCCCAACAGCTACGCTCCACTGCGCCGCTTAGAGTGCACCCGCTTACGCAATTGTCCGTGCATCACGTCATCTTGTCCCAGCTATAAACTAGAAACTACGTGCACATTGGTCGCAACAGGACTCGTATCTAAACTTACACCAATGCTTACACCAGGACCAATGCTAACGCGGCGCGAAATTCAAAATGGTGCATCGAGTAACTACTTCTTCTGTTGCTTCGGAGGAATTAGCTCAGAGAAAGGTAGAAAATGAGTGCCTTACGGTTTTTCACGTACTCTTACCTAAAAACAAACGAGGAGAATATCACAATAAGCCTTAATCCAAGAAAGAAAGGAAATATGATTTCCGGATTTCAAAGACAGTAAGAGATGAAGTTGGAACTTAGGCTTTTCGATCTATATCTTGTACCTGAGAAGAACTACTTCAAGTAACTGCACAGCTAACGTCTTTGACTCTTCCTCTGTTCATTTTTCTTCTCGTTTTTTCATTTGCTCTTACATTGCTTTCCTTATTCAATTTGTATTTTCATTTCCTTTCATCTTTTGGATCATCTCTGTCTTACTCGTCTTGTTTCTACGTTCTACTTTTACCGTTTCACTGTATAATTGTTTTGTCTTATTCCCTTGTCTTGTTTGGTTTGATTATTTTGCCTTGTTTCTCTGTTTTAAAGTTGTTTTTTTTTGCGTCTATTCCTGGTTTTATGTCTACTTTATTCTTTTTGTCTCCTCTGAAAAATGAATGAAGTAGACGAGTGGTACCTTGTACCACTCTTTTATTTCATTTATGTTTTTTTTTTCATTTTTGTGTGTCTCACTGTCCTTAAATCCATTCATGTTTCTGTTTCTCACTCTTTTCAATGTTACTCTCCTTTTTCATTTTCTTTACTTCCCAGCATGTGATTGCGCTGCTTACTTTGCTCCTAGCTAGCGAATGCGTACTGCATGATAATCGGCACTTAAATCACGTTAATATATGACAAGAACATTGAAGGTAAAGGAAGACAATTCTCATAGAAAAAATTGTAGTTTTTTTTTTTGAATGAAAGCAAAGACTCTTTTCCAGTATCTTTTCCTAGTTGGAGAAAGTGCTTTTTCCACAACACATCCTGAATTATGTTGCTGTAATATTGGGACCGATAATGAAAAAAAAACCAAGGAAAGCCGGAGTGGTCCATGACAAAGCCCATGTAGCGTTCTCAGACATTACTTGAAGTGTCAACTCGTAAACATTTCCAATCAACTTTGTTTTTGTTGTCTTTGTACTCGCTTTCAAGATTTTTTCTTTGGTAGGGCAGTTTTCTGCTACTATTTAACCGATTCTGGAGACGGAAAAATCAAACTCTCTTCATATTCAAAGTTAGACCTAGGAAAGTATGTTTATAGAAATACGTGCAACTTTTGCCGACAATGAACACTTCTGAGCACTGATTCCTAAAGTTTGATTTAATTTCCATTTTTCGTCTGTGCGAGAGTATGACTACTCGTTAAGCTTTAAGGTTGGGAAGTGATAAAATTCGGAAGCATTTGTGCATCCGAATTTTACCACTTCCCAACCTTAAAGCTCTGTTCAGAAAAACTTAGAATCAAATCAAAACTATTGAGGCTTTGGTGATGCTATTACGTAATGGAAAAAAATGACAGAAATTTGTAGAACATAACGTCGTTTCTTCCCCTGTTACTAATGCTAAAACTGTAGCAAGGTTAAAGGCGGGTGTCCTGGTACTGTGTCAATACTTAATACCGTGGGAATCGAATAAGCAGAGAAGCAGAGAACTTAATTATATTGGAATAACTCCACTTGCAAAAAAAGCAAATAGAATGGAAAGAAAACAAATCAAGTAAAACAGGAAATAGTAGACGAGAGAGAATGAAAGTTCGAATTAAACAACTGATATTAATAAATAGGGAGATCAATGCAAGAACAAATGGAACAACAAGAAGAAAACTGGACAGATGAAGAAGAAAAGATATAAGCCATGCAGTTACTTATAGTAATTTTTCTCAGCTGCAAGATAAAGATCGAAAAGCCCAAGTTTCAACTTCATCAATTACTCAGTTTGAAATCCGGAAAAAAAACTTTCTTTCTTTCCTGGATTAAAGTTTATTGTGATATTTGTGATCGTTTTTTGAGGTAAGAGTATGTGAAAAACCGTAAGGGACTCATTTTCTGCCTTCCTCTGAGTTTATTCCTCTGAAGCAACAGAGGAACTAGTTACTCGGTGTGCCATTTTGAATTTCGCGCCGCGTTAGCATTGGTCCAAGAGGCGGAGCCTCCCGCAGCCGGGTGTAAGTTTAGATACGAGTCGCAACAGGTGGGCCAGTTTGGCTATACATGTTTATATTGGACCTACTACATTAACACTGACACGATATTGCACCGATTGAGCAGATGTCATGCAAATATCAATAACAGATTTTAGTTACAAAGAAGACTAAACTAGAATATCGATCTGATTGAAGGCTAATTATACTTACTTAGAGAAAAGTTAGTTTAAGCACCGACACCTTCTATTTTGAGCTACTGTTACTCTAGACTAAATGGAAGTGTAAGCTGACATGTCGCATACGCTAAGAATATGAAAATCAGTTCGCGATTGAAAAAATCAGTGTTACAGATTTATTATCTTCATGTGCTTTCTTCTAAGGTTCAATAAAATCTCGGTTACTGGAGTTCTGGAGAATACCTTTAAAAAAATGTTAAAGGCAGACACTGATTATGTTGGGATCTCAGCACGATCAGACCTATATGGATAGGACATAGTTAAAGGCATCACCCCACGAATCTGAGGTGGTGCAGATTTAAGGTGGAGTATTCGTATACGGGATGGGGGACTACGGAGAGGGAGGTGATTCCGTCCATTTCTTCTCAATTGCCGTAAAAAACGGCCCGGAAGATGCGGCGCCGCACAAGACTCCAATCGAACCTCTTGTACAAAATGGTGCGCCAAAACGAATGAAGCCGTATCTTCCGGGCCGTCTTTTATGGCAATTAGGAAGAAATGGACGGAATCACCCTCCTCTCCGTAGTCTCCCATCCTTTATACGAATACTCCACCTGAAATCTGCACCACCTCAGATTCGTGAGGTGATGCCTTTAAAGGAGTACGGTCGCGCTCAAATCCCATTTCTTATCCAGAGGAAGACGTGTGACCGACTACACCGCTGTCCCCATCATACTAGGTATTAGGTATTTACAGGTAGTAGTACGATGGCAATCCGCAGCGCGTCTGCGATTGTGCTTAATGGAGAGATTTCGTTGCTTATTTCACTTACGTTAGTTGGATTGCGTGTTGTTTGGATTTGGACAATGGAAATTGTCGCGTTCTTTCGCTCAAGAAGTTGCACCTTAGAGGGGAACTGTACAATCAGAGCTGTTTCTCACGCATTTCATTGTTTCTGTTTTCCTAAGCCTAATTGAGCGTGATCATGTTCATTGCCGTGAACTACACCCCGCACTCCAATCTATTTGTGGGGAGATCGCAACATCGTCAATTTCGTAATATGGTAGTCTTTAGTGAAAATACCGATATTATCGCATTAGTCATTTTTGTCTGTTTTTTCTCCAAGCTTAACGGATGTTAACAACAGAGAACATCACATACATTGGTTACGGATATTTCGTTCGTTCTGCTCAATATATCCTATCTGTGATGAGCAGCGCTGCAACGTGAAGGTAACGTAGTAGCCAGACGTTAGGCAATTCCAGTCACACACGCAGAGTCAAATTCCCGCGGAGACTCGAGGATCAGGAGGTAACTGGTGCAACCTATTGCGTAGCCAGATAAGGTGCAGCTGACAGCCTCAGATTTGCACCGTACATCAACTGCGCAAATTTCGAGTTAGAATGTGTGATAAAATCTGCGAAATAAGATTTGAACAGGAGGATGGAGCAACATGCGCTACAGTGTCGTGAGGTAATAAGGGGCGAGAGTGATCGATTTCATAATTTTTCCGTGCGTTTGCTGCAAACATACTACTTAGGGTTTGCGGAATGCTACAAAAACTACGGGAACATTTAAATGTAGATGCCGGTGTGTTGCAGTCAATTCCTTCAGGCAAACAATGACGTTATTGATATTGATTGATATATTTTGCTGTAACTTGGCAGCTAGTATTTTTCACATATACTGACCACAATTTTTCATTTTGGAAAGAAACTTTTGTGTTTTCTGAGGTAATCTATAGACTCCTACGATAATCTATAGAAAGACGTTTTGACTTGATATTTAAACACTTTTTAAAACACTCTTGGCTTTTCATATTGGCATGTGTGTTCGGAAAACTGTGTTATGAACGCTAGAGGTCGGCGCAGCCAGCAACTCGCGCTGGCAAAACATAAGGGAACATATCATAAGAAACACTAGTAAAATTATTTTTCAAATAAATATTAGTGTGGGAAAGCAACTACGCCTTTAAAAATATTTAAATACCAAGTCATAAAAGAGTTTGTATAAATTATGTTAGTATTATTATTTATTATTTTGGGGTCGTGTATAAAAGTCTTATTGTTACCTGCAGGTGGTGACCCTGCTTCCAGTAAATGCAATCAGGCAGTTCAGTATGGGCCGTGCCATATAATATGGCACTGTTATATGGCAAAAACTTCCCATATGTTGCAAACAACCAATACCTATGTCTCCCAGCACTCTGCCAGCGCCCATACCCAGATAAGTCAAATGCCTGAGAGAAACATGGAATCTTTGACAACACACAACCGTCTCACAACGCTGAGCTGCCGAACGCTGTTATGTGAACTCGAACAAGCCGCTCTTTCCAGACTACTCCGATGTCTGAATGCATCGTTTGCCACATTCGAGAAAACACGCATCAGGGATCGCCCTCTCATCAACTACACCATCTACTGCGGTGATGCTGATGAAAGGAAAGTAGAAGACTGCGCAATAGATGTTAGGAACGATTGCCAACAACCTGGCGAAGGAGTTTGATTCAACGTCGTCAAGATGCGCCTTTGTACGGTTGCGAGTTCGCAAAGGACTCAAACTCTGGATCATAAGTGCTCAAGCACCTACAGAGACCACTGAGGACTACAACAAGGACGTGATGAACTCAAATCATTGATATCAAAGATACCAAGCCAGTGGGAGGTATTTGTATAGGAATTGATACTAATGCAGAAATGGGACTTGAACAACAATTCGATGCTTAGAAGATGATATTTTCCCCCGAAGCAAATCCCGGACAACGGTTATTGTCTGGTAGATCTTTGTGAGCAGACGAATATCATTATTACATTCACGTTTAAGAGAAATCATTGACGACATCAGCTTACGTGGGAAGAGACAACCTTTAATGCCAAAAGAGCAGCGAAAGCGGAAGATACCGACGCCAAGCTCCAGTTCGATAACGTTTTTACAAGGAACATTTTTTCGTCGGAAATCCAAAAATATAGGGCTGCCTGAGACGACGCAATCGATTCCGACCATAGCCCAGGTCTTCTAAGCTTGATTGCACAGTTCTAGAAAAGGAATCGTGGAGTTCAACATAAACCGAAACTCGACTTGGCAGATCCGAGAGACGATGAATACAGAAAGGAGTTCCGTCAACGGGTGTAGATCAGTATTAGAGTACAGACAAAGAAAAGAGTAGATGACGCCGTTTTATTATATATATGTATATATGTATATGTACATATATATATACATACATACATATATATATATATATATATATATATGTATATATATATGCACATATATATGTACATATATATACATATATATATATACATATACATCATTCTGCATCGACTAATCAAACATCGCGAAGAAACCACTAGCGATGAATAAACCGACTTTCGCCCATCAGATATTTCTCGTAAAAAGAGTGATGGAAATGTGGCAGCGATATTCGAAAACTCTGCACTTAGCTTTTCTGGACTTCGAAGCAGCTTTTGAGCCTCCTCATCAAGGCTGTCTTCTCAACTTTGTCCCGACAAAATTCCAAAAGAATTCGTGCGCTCAATTAAGTACATGAGTAGAAGCACATGTGCTCCGGTTGGACAACAGCCGGATGTACTACACCGTTCGACTGGAAACTGGATAGAGACCAGGGGTCGTGACGGGACTCTTTCTGTTCAACTTTGCCATCGATGAGATCATCCAACAATTGTGCAGTGTCCCGCCGATCTCGCTTTAGCACCATCTGTATGTAGCATCGAAATTATCGAAAATTATCAAAATAAATTATGGAAATTAGCTGTCTATGATTGCGATTCCGCCTTGACAAAAGCAAACATATGTGAGTCTAACCGAAACCCTCAACGGGAACAAGCTATTGAACTCGTGGATCAGTTATCTTATTTGGGCTGCTGAAAAACGATGGTAACGACAAATGTTGTCGTGATCTTATTATTTAACAGTGTTAATGTTCTAAATTTTCTGTGCTGGAACTTGGCTACAAGATTCATTAAAATTCGGTACGGTGTTCAGTGCTGGTAGGAATTATCGCTAGGTAGAAAGCAGGTGCAGAGTTTTTCAAAGGCATTTCTGTTGCATATATATTCGATACGAGCAGAGCAAATCTGGTGCATAGTAACATTCACGACCTCGATTTTATCTACCTTCGCTGGTCTTATCCGTCTGAAAGGCACGTATTCTTTCTCTGATTTCCTTCCTTTGCATTCGTATATTGTTCACATAATTAGCACCGCTCATTCTTGCTTAGTTGCAGTTATTTTTTAGATCACTTATGATCATCCTCGCTCAATCGCTTTGAATTGGTCAAACCTATCGTAGCCGTCAGGTGCCAGCTACGAGAGAGATTTCAGCAAAGATGCGTTAAAGCCAATTTGGCATTCCACTTTCTGACGAAGTGCCTGTGGTCCACCCCCATCGCTAAGGCAGTCAAACTGCGAGTTTACTTATCCGCTATTCTTCCTATCACCATGTATGGATCGCAACCTTGGGCAGCAACATTGACAGTGATAGAGAAGCTCCTCCACATGGAGGGAAAGCTCTTTAGACGATTGTTAAGCTGGTTTTGACCTAGGGTATGCCATAATGAAGTGGTTAGTCTTCGCTTCTTTTGTCATATATTAAGGAGATCAGCAGATCGCCTTGTTCAACGTGTTCTGAGGAGTGTGTCGGGTTCAAGTTGGAAGAGGCCACCTGGTAGAAAACGGGAGTTGTCGACTGAGGTGGTGAAAGAGGAGCTGAGGACATTCGGAGTGGATAGGCAGTCCAGGCGAAACGTAAATAGCGCCTTCGACCTTCATTAATTTGAGGAAAAAATTGACTAGAAAAATCTGATCCATCTTATGGGACAACCCAACATGACGAGAAAAAAATTTCGTGAGTATTCACTGCAAGATGACGTCTGAAGTGATTAATATATGAACATCGGATTATCACACGTCCGAAGCAATTGTCTCAAAATGACAAGGTACAACTTGTTTAGCAAATCAAAGAAAAACATACCTTTGCAGTTCCAAAGAAGGGTAGCTTTTTCTGATTTGAAGAAATTTTTTGCGGCAACGACAGCAAATGGAGCTTCAAGACTTCGAATCTGTACACGTCCTGGAGTAGACTGAACAAAAAATCTCCATTTTCTCCCTTAATTTCTAAAGTATTCTAAAGTAAAGGAAATGGTTAAATTATTGTTAGTTCGAATTCATTTTAAAACCAGTTTACTGCATGTAGTATCCAACTCGTATCGACAAATGAGATGCCAGAAAATTGTATTTGGTAGTATAGCCTCCTCTACGCTTATCTATGCTGGGGCATTACTAAAGGGCGCAAAGTTCTAAAGCTGCTAGCGAGGAGTTGGAAAGAAGTTTCAAAAAGAAATTAAATTTTTATGTTCTATTCAAACGTCGCACTAGCGTACGGTAGTTACAACCAGCGTCAAGTGTGTACCTGAAAAAAACCATCTATAAAACATTTCAACTATCTTCTTCAGAAGTCCATTGGTTTTTTTTCAAAACTAATTCTCCTTCTCTATAAAATACTTTGAACCGAATTGGTTTTTCTAAACTAAGAGCTGAGTCATTGGACCTGGTTCGAAGTCATACAGATTTTGACGGGCAGCCAAAAATCCGAAACTTCTCCGCTTCTCCTTACGAGGTTACGGTAGCGCGGTTGAAAAATGTGGCAGCATATTTTGATAAAGCTTCAAGGGGAACCCTTAACTTAATGTTGATCTTTGTAGGAGTTTTATTCTCTCAAAGGCTAGTTGAGAAAACTAGAAAATGCGAAGAAAAATTCAGCATTTTTCTCAACTAGGTTTCAAAAAAAAGGAAAGTCAAGAACACCAAACTTTGCCGAACATAAACAAAATCTGTCTCAACCGTAGAGAATTGCATAGCAAAAAATTTCCTTTTAGCGATGTTATTCTGAAACTCGTGGAGTCCACTTTATACCACTTTTATCCCTTTTTCTGTAGGTATTTTTTTTTCGCTTAGTAATAAACTTAATAAAACTTGATTTAAAAAAGTAAAAACTCAGCATCAAAATTTCATTTTTGAGTGATAGTATTAAAATTCATCGTTGTTGGATAAGAAATGTTCAAACAAAGCTAGATGTCAAAAATCTCACTTCTGTCAGGGATTGATCCCTGACAGAAGTGAGATTTTTGACATCTAGCTTTGTTTCATTGGAGCATTTCAATGGAAGCAGCACTGGAACGCGCTACGCCGTAGATCCAGGTGACATAAATATCACCAGACTCTTCAAAGTAGTACGTATCAGCTAACTAGTGAAAAGAACCTAATTCTATATATAAAACAACCAGTCTGAACGTCCAGCTAACGAAAGACATCAGACTTCTTCTGGTGCACGCTTCGTCCTCCTTCATTGATCAATAGAAATTAAATGTAATGACATTTTCCGAGAAATTAAATTTCTATCTTTTCTAACGACGCTTCTTTCGTTTTTCGTTTTGAAAAAATTTACGCATTCGCGAAACGATCATGAATTGAAGCGATGATTTCATGGTCCTTTACCTAAACCGCGTCAGCACTACATATATGAGACTATTCAAACTTGATTTTGCCCCTACATATATTCCTTCGATCCTGTAATATTTGGGAACATAATTCGAAACATGAGTTTTTCTTCTCTTTCTCTACAACAATGAGCGCAGAATAATGTGTTGACATGAAAAGACATGAACATCATCATCCTACTGATAAAGATAAGGTTCCACGGTAGATCACGAAAACTGTTAGCTGCTATTTAAGCAGTCAGTTTCATTCGTATTTCCATTTTTCAAAAGAAGGATGTTACCAACATGATGAGGGAAACATGCTGGGAAATAGACATGTTTAACAACCCTTTAAAAATACTTGGCGCCATCTATTTTTCTAATATTTTGCGCACTTAATATGGGTTTATTTACCTTCAACTACCCACTCTTCAATTCCTCTTCACTCTCTTCACTTTTTCTCCACTTCAAACCCCCTTACGACCCACTACTGCTCCAACAACCCTCTTACGCCTTTGAGAAATTCTCAATGCACGCTCGACCCCGATTACAGCTACGATGGTCAATCGTCTGTGAAAATCGACACAGTCGAGGTGTTGGTTTCTATGACTTTATTCCTAGACTTAATAAAACGTTGTCAGACACAGTTTTAGCAATTATTTTTGTTGTTCTGAATACGATTATGGTAAATTGCTTCACAGAAAAATCTAGTCTACGATAAAGATATGCAATGATGAGATGACCCAGCAATCTTTTTGAACTCCTTTCGTAAAAACACACATAAGATAGTTGCCTTGGTGCGAAGTTATGACTAGCCTAAGAAACTTGAATGTGATTAGTACCCATATATTAGAACACCAGCTATCAAAGTCTCGTTGAGTCTAGGATGAAGACGCATAAAATTTAGAAAAAAAAATCCCTAATAGAATCGATATTTTCTGTCAAAGCAATACAACATTTATAATCGGCGCATGCTGAAACCGGTCGGCAAATTTACACTGAGCGTAGGGTGAAAGCAGGCGAAAATCGACAAATTCGATACGACCATTATCTCCTTGCGAAGAGTAAGTTATTGTCCATTCTGTCTGTCTGTATGTATGTATGTAGTGTGTATGTAGTCCGGACCCCTTCGATTTAAATGGAAAAATGTTATGACAGAAACAGATGGATTGACAGAGATACATACATCTCGTTCTTATCAAATGAGAATATATTATATTGAGTTGAGGAATAAATCGTGAGCTTTTTTCTCAAACTTAAAAACAGACATAAAAGTATGAAGTATTAGCTATTATGACGGGTTGCAAGGGAAGGGGGTCGTAAGGTTAGCGAGCGGTGGGCAGTAGAGCATGGAAGATAACATGGTAACCAGGAGAAGATATTACGTAGTCTTAGATGATTACAAACACTACAAAACATTAGATTAAATAATATTTAATAATTACATACTTTGAAAATGCTATACTAGGTTTCAGGCATAGGAAAGAAACAGGGAAACATCAACATTTTGTTTTGAAAATGTGTTGACAATGTGACAAACGGGACTACGCAGCTTCAACACTCCGCTGAGGCGAATCTCAGAAAAAGAGATAGGATCTTAAAACTACTCCTGAAAAATGAAAAATTCAACTATGAGTAGTTTTCAGCAGTTCAAACGGTGATCAAGCAGAACTTAATGATCAAAAAAGCCCAGATTCAATGAACATTGTGAAGTCTGAAAGATCGCAAATAACTTCGTGACAAGAGGACCTAGAGGAATAACTGGGGTGGCTTTTTATAGAGGAATGCTTGTCGTACAAAGCAGTCACAGCGCATTCACTTGCAACCTAGTTTTTTTATTTTAATTTTGATGGGAAAATCAAAATTTCAAAATTTCCCGATTTTTTCGGACTTTACCCATCTAAAGTTTGAGAGTACCAGGCGTTCTGGATAGAAATGCTGAATATGGGGGTTTCCTCAGTCCCCCTACCCAAAAACTTGATTTTTTAAAACGCCGTTCCGTTTTTCTGGAAAGAAAAAAACTTGTCAAAATCCTTACTTTTGCTTGAGTCAAAGTGTATGATCTTAAACAAAGTCTAACAACTCGGAACAACTTTTAAAAAACCGAGAAGGTTGCTCAAGACAGCGCTTCTCGGGGGTTTTTCCTTTGGTTGTAACTGTTTTGTAGAGCGAACCTTCTCTGAGATGAATGGGTAGTTTCCATCTAACAATAGAGAACAGGAACAAAAGACACTTACATCCAATTGGTAAACGGTATTAAATAAAGGTTTCAAACAACTTGTGTCACCTGTCACATTTATTTTTTGTTCAAAAAGCACATTTGAAGAGCTGAAGATACGGTGAAATTCGCGGGGAATTCAGCAAGATGTAGGGCATGGCGGCATATCACACGGATACCTCTTGGGCACTCCCACTACATCCAACTTACCATTCTTCGTAATGGCAAGCAACTGACTAATAGTCGCCAAGCTGCTGACTAAGCACCTTTCTCTAAATGCAGTCGACAGAAGACAGACGACTACTGGAATCGAACACAATTATTCTGTCATGAGAGTGAATGAAGTCGACTTTAGCGCATAATTGTTGGACATGTTTTAGATAGCTGCTGTTGTTTTTTTTTCAGCTTGCTGTCCACGCAACATAACACTAGTACTTTAATTAATTTAATTTAATTATTTATTATTTTTTAATTTAATTTTTATCAGAGCCAAGAGGTACTATATAGGCAGCAGCTATTTTCCATACGAGATCGAAGATGCTTTGCAGTTTCGCACTGTTTGAAACGAAAACGTCATTAAAGTATTCGAAATTGACCAAAACACTTTCCAGAACTATATCAAGGCGGCACTGCTCGACGGCTATTTGCAAATCTGAACGGAAATGAGAGGTCCCATCACGACTTTCTACCTTATTCTGGCTTCCAGTTCGAACGGTGAAGTACATCTGGGTGGTGGTCGAATTGCAGCAGTTGATCGTCTTATATCTTTAACCGGTGCGAGCTGTCGATTTCGTCAGCTTCCCGCGCTGGTAACACTTCTTTCTTATTTGCTGCCAATTTAATATAAATTTGGAAATCTTTCGTGCTTCGAAAGCGCAATGTTAAAAAACCGCTGAGGAATATCAACGAAAGACAAATGACGTCTGTAAATGATAGGAGCGAAGAAACTTGAAAAGGTAGAAGAAACAAATTTGCTGAAATAAAAGGATAAAGGATAAAGTCACTGGCGTATCAATCCACTCGGGATGCGCCAACGCGTTTTAGTGGAATTCATAATCGTTGAGGTTTTGGAACGCGTGTTGGCCTATACAATGACTTGCGGGGGCCAGCCGATGATCAAGTCAGTGTTTTTATCCTCCCAGACAAGTCTGGTACCAATTTATCGACCCCGGAGGGATGAAAGGCTTGGTTTGCGCTAGGGCGGTTTCGAACCCTCGACCGTGTGGCTACAACGGACCTCTAACCGACTGCGCCACACCCTCCCCATTTGCTGAAATAGTGTTGAAATATTTCCATTTTTCAGTAGCTACAAAATATTTTCGAAAAGTAAGTAAATCATATACAAGCAGCTAGAATACTTGACACACTAGAATTTTCACTACCTTTCCATTCCAGACGGTTTCACAGCAATGCGTCTACTCACTCAGCGGCGAAAGCGAGCTTTTACTCACTTGAGCACTGGAGTGCAAATGAACTATCTTTCAAACAAGACATCATCCTTGTAGTTGGCTTCAATGGAAGCCCGTTCTAACACCACCGCATTAGATGTCCATACTAGACACCGAATGAGAGCGTTTTATACCTGAAACGATCGCGTTGGAAAGAACTTGCGAACTGACCGAACATAGGGAATAGGAGTGCACGGCATAGACCAATTCGTTTGGGGCGCACATATGCGGTTGACATCAATTCAGAATCGTTTGAGGTTTGTGAACGCGAGTGCAGTCTACACAATGAATTGCAGAAGCCAGCATGTGCATCATGTTGGCGTTTTCATCTGTTTAGACTGATCTGACACCAATTTATCGACATCGGATGACCTTGGTTTGGCCTTGCGGTTTCGAGCCATTGTCGCGCAGTTACAGCAGAATCCTTATCATTGCACTACACACCCCTATAAAAAAAATGGAATACTTCACGAATTTGTACGTCATCTTTCGCGGGGGTCTACGCTCACGTCTTTTCTGTATTTGTGTAGATCTGCTCACCTACTTGATCCTCCGACGGACGTATTATTCTCAAAGAATAGATGGCTATAGCAATACGACTACTACAAAGTTTGGCAGAACAGAAACCTGCTTCAAGTACAGCAAGCAAGGAATATAACTTAAAAAATAATTTGTGCTCTTGAGCGATGCTGAAGTCCGTTGTCATGTCGGGGTCACCCGTCACCTATTCCGTCTACCAGAACTAAATGGAGCCGCGCACCGTTTGACCCTAACCATTCACTCCTTTCTAATGTCGGAGAGTTCTTTAAGATACTTGCTGTTTTTTTGATTTCACTGCAAATAACCGGTTACCGATCCCTTACCCTCCTTACAACTATATATCATTAGTTGGAAAGTATTTTTTCTTTCTACACGAAAGGATCTCGCAGTACATTTGTTAGTCATACTGACCCATACCACTGGTTGGCAATAGCCCAACTATGCTCTCTTAGTATCCTGAGGAAATCCTTTGAAATGTTCCCCCAATGTACTGGTAAAGAGCGTACGGTAATTTCTGAACATAATAAGGTGCTTTTTGTATGTGCACGACATTCTTGAATCCAAATAGACTTAAAAAAAATCCAGCTTTAAATTCCTACTTACAAGAAGCTAAATGGATTGACATACTCTGGTTTTCCCCAAACTTGCAATATGGCATCTTCACAGACAGCGCTATGAGAACGCAATTACAACGCCACACCTCTGCTTGTAGCAGAGATATAGACAGTTCCAAACGACCCGAAGCAATTGTATAAGCGGCTGCGGGGAGTAAAGCGGTGGAGCTAACAATTGTGATCGGAATGGGCCCCTCAACTCTGCAGTTTCCAGAAAATGACAGTTGCACAACTACACTGGGCTTCATGTGGTTTTACCAGACTACATGTAATTCAAATCTCCAAAACCATCCACTCGAAGTAGTCGTTCAATGGAAGCTATTCGCAGGATGTACAGCCCAGCAGATGACTCAGTTACAACTGTTAAAGTTCTGCTACTTAATCACTAATAAAAGATCAAAACCTCAATTCAGCACCGGCGACTGCGAACGAAAAAAACAGAACGAGCAAAAACTACCACAATTTGACCAGAAGGTGGGTGCAACCAAGCGATTCAACATTCCGTGATTCATACGTATACATTCCGTATCTTGCACTGCAAAGGTTATAATGGACTGTTCAGTAGTATTTTCTTGTCCTAGCTTTCATTCACTTTATACTCTTTTCACTTAGTTGCAATAATTGATGTGTCCTCGGTACAATCAGCATAATTGTCCACGATATGTAGACATTGACTGAACAAGTCTTGATACGTTCTCTGCAGCAGGAGAGCAGATGCGAAGTGAAAAAGGTAGAGAGATCATCTTTGAAGTCACTCATATCGTTGAACAACTTTTCGGCAAGCAAGTACCACGTCAATCTCAGAGATTGTGCTGTCAAGGTTATTATCCTGAGATTTATACGAGACAGGTAAGTCGATTTTCGCGCACAAAGTCGACAAGCATTTTGAGATGCTGCCCATAACAGCTACAACATCTTCACGACTGTACAGGGGAAGGCTTGAATTTTAAAATCAGCAAGAGACTCCTGTTTCCCGAAATTCTTCAGCTAATACGTCAGCGTGGGGCCACAAAACCTGCAATCACCCACGGCTCCACGTCTGGTTCCGTAAAGCCTTGCAGAGATGCGATAAAAGAAGACCTCAAAGGTAGAAGAGCAGCAGTATTTGCTATAACGGCAAAAGCAGATAGGAATATTCGCGTCAAAGAAGTTATCGATTACTTCTACTCTGATCTCTCAGAAAGCCAGGTTCAGTTGCCTTCTCGCCACGTGAAGAAAGAAGGTCCTCCTTTTGGAAGTACGACACGCCACGCGTGTCGGTAAAAATCGTCAATCCTCATTATCACCTTGACGAGGTTCTTCACGCACTATAGTTGGGGCAAAAGACCTTATGGATAAATCCGAGCTCGGCAAAATGCATAGAAGCGATATAAGGGAACAACAAAAGGAGAAGAGCAGCAGTATTAGCTGAAGCAGCTGAGCGGCAAAGAGGTTACTCGTTATCCACTTCTGAAATTCGTCAATCATGAAACAAAAACAAAAAAAAAGACCGCCTTCCCTATTCCAGACGGAACAACCGTAACACCGAGTAAGGGATAGAGGAGATGATTCACAATTTCTGCTCTGATCCTTCGGATAGCCGCGTCCACTTGCCTAGTCACTGTCTGAGAGAACAAGAGCACGTCATCTCAGGGGTCCTCCGTTTCAAAATCCGAAATGATACCATGACTGTGAAGATACCATGTCAAAATGTGGTACCCTGTCTGTCTATCACACCTATGATCCCGTTATGTCTCACTTTCATCGACTTGAAGAAGACTGACGACTCCATGGTCAGATTTCTTCACCATGTTCTTCTAAGAAAAATAAGGTGCCCTTTGTGACCTTCGCGAAAAAAAATGACTTGGCAATCCTTGTGCGCGACAGGAAAAAATGGAAGTTTTAATTGGGGCCGCTCGAGCAAATCGAAGAACAACGGGAACACTTGTGATAAAGGTGATCGATCTGACGTCGACTGGTCCCCAGACGACCACGGTCCCAGAAGGGCAACACATGTTGCCAATCGTTGGTGCTCGCAACTCTCATCGAGAAGCGCTGAAACCAGAACAACACCGCCAGGTCGTTAGTTGTGCAAAGCAAGAGCGTGTCGTTGGCCTTCTTGAGTTCTTCCTTTGAAATGGTCAAACGGTGTTAGTTCAAGACGTCTCAAAAATGATGCAGATTCTCTTAGGACATAAGATAATCCTTACAAGTTCCGCGCTTCTTATCCACCTTCCGAGATAATCGCGCAACTTTCTTATATATTTTGCACATAGTTGAAACTTCCGAAATAAGCTAGAAAAATTACCAAAGATCAAAACTGGTAGGAAATTATTAACATCATGAACCAGCCGAATGCTGCAAATGTGGACTTTTGGAGCTTAATATCTCTGCACCAAACAAGTCCGGCTAAATTCGTTTTGAATCACAGCCAAACCAAGCCACATGTAGCGGGAAAAGAGGCTCCCGTCGCTTTTTGAGCATGCCCCTTATCATGCCTTCCCTGAGCATTAGCGATGGAGTGTATCATATAGAGATTCAACGTCGTTGCTACATAAATAGCGAAAAAATCTAGGCTGCCTACCTATCGGTGATCATACGCCATATCTACTGCTAGAATATAGTTACTAGATTGTTTTGGGAATCAGTTACATCAACTGGGATTTCCTGATGGAATTTTTTTTTCCAATAATTTCTTCCATTTCTGGGATATTTCGATAGGCAGGGGTCGGCTGTTTTGGTATGTTTCTTTGCGTTTCTTTAGGAGTTGTTGAGCACTATTTGCTCCACCTTTTCCAAAAAGTGTTTGCCATTTTGAATGGAAAGTGCACAGCCTCACTAGTCAGTTTTTTCATTGCTTTGAAGTTCTGGAAAATAGTTTGGATTATTTGAGTAGATGTTTGCTGCCGAGGCGGGCTGTGAATATTTGATGTTACCCTGCAGAAAATCGACTGCTCGCATTAGGCCCTCACTTGAGGGTGGTTGGAAAACCGGACTCCTTCACCTAAACTGTCCAGTTACCACGACAAGGAACAAAGAGGATAGAAGATTGAGGTACTGGAAGATGTAATGCAGAAGTGTGAAACAAGGAAGCAATTTTTTGAGAAGTCATGTATGAACAGAGCGAAGATGTGCAGTTAGAGCGTGCTCGTCACTGCTAGAGAAAATTCGCGGAATTAAACAACTAATATCTCAGTTCAGAGGAGAAAGCGACAAGCAGTGAAGGGTGTCCGGAAATAAGCCAGAACATAGCAAATCAAACTGTGCACAACACGTCCAATATTGGAAAATTGAGTGATTTCAGTTTTAGGCCCATAGCTTTGTTGTTAGAAAAGCTGAGGAAAAATGGACAGTATATGGGGAGAGAGGAGAAAATTTGCAACGAAACACTATCAAACTTGTCTCCTTACCTTCTCCTTCAAGATAAAATAAGTGGATCTGGATGTAGAAACCGAAAACATCGAGATATGCGTATTTTTGCTACTTTTTCTGCTTACTAGAAAAAAGGTGAGTGCACGTTTGTGTCTCTCCAGGCATATTCACAGGATAAGCAATGCATCGAAGCATTTGTGTTTTCAAATTATAACGGAATTAAAGGAGTAATGGTTTAAATCAAGTTTTAATACTCTTCAAAGTAAAACTGACTAGAACTGAGAGCTAACTGGAGCCTCTTTGATGTCCTCTAATAGATCAGTGTTCCCCCAAGTCAGGAGGAAAAACGAAGCACAAGAAATAGGTTATTTTTGTTTTAAATAGGAAACACACACATTTTGAGAAGTCAGCTAGTTCGGAATCGTTTGTAGGATACCATCTGTACAACACTGAACTGTATTATTTGTCCCACAGGTAGACCAGAAGACTGTTTGAGATCCGGTGTAATTCACCTGATTTCTTGCACGAACTATGGCAACGAGTATGTCCGTGAAACGGCACGATCGCTATATGTCCGAACCAAAGAGCACGTGAATGGAAAGAATAGGTTACAGCTTTGGACGGCTTTAGGTGCCCATAGAACACAAAAACACGACGGAGCCGGTTTTGAATTTAGGGTCGAATGTCTGTCGATAAAACGGAAACTCGCGCCATATCTCGGATGGTTCTTCGGATCCGAATGAGACATTCGAACCATTCGCACTCGTGATTGATCAGTCAGCGGTCCATGCTAGGCGTCTCCTATCCACGGTGAGCATTCAATGTAGTAGCTAACTTGGTGATTGAAAAAGTAGGCATGGAGTTTACCTGTTTAGTTGTGGAAAGGTTTGGTCGTTTAAACTGCAAGTTGAATCGCCCATTTCAGGCTCTGTAGAAGGCGATTTTGCCGAAACATTAGCCAGTAAAACTATTTTGCAACTTCGTGTACAGCTCGCAGCGCTGTAAACACGACAATTACATCAATCGGATATTTGCTCTAAAACATCGTTATTCAGGGAAGGGTTCAGAGTCAACGATAGAACTAAGGGGAACTATGTCCTCTTATATGAGAATTGGCAAAATAAAAAATTCTTTGGAACCGGTGCAATCCCTTATTCGATAAGGTGCATTTCCTCCTAAATCGTATTAAGCCAAAAGTAACCAAGCAGCCGTCTAAAGTCGTTGCTGTGTGTTGCATGCGTATTGTGTTGTGTGTTGCTGCATTGTGTTGTATGCATGATGTCGTCGATAGCGAAGTTGAACAGGAAGGGTCCTGCCACTGCCCCTTGGCTTACTCCAGTTACCACCTGGAATGGTGTTGCATACCCGGCTGTTGTTCGAACTGCAGCAGTTGTTCGTTGATTCATGTCATCAAGCGAGCGAGCAAACTTGAGAAGACGGCGTCGCTGAGGAGAATCGAAAGCGGCCTCAAAATTAAGAAAGGCTAATTGTATCGGGTTCGAGTACCGCTCCCAGACTTCGATCACTCTCCTAACGATGAACACCTGATCAACTGTAGATCGGCCAGAACGAAAGCCAGCTTGCTCGTCGCGCGTTGTTTCTTCGCGACGCTTAATAAGTCGGTCCAGGATAATCCACTCCAAATCTTTGTACATAACACGCAGCAACGAGATTCCTCGATAATTCCTAGGGTCTGAGGAATTTCTTGAGGAGGAGAATTATGATAACGTGTCTCTACGAGTCAAGTATCCTTTCGTCTACCCATATTGGACGGTTGATTTTTGTCATTTTACGAATTCCAGACGGAGGAAGATATTTCAGCATTTTTGCCCTAATCTCGTCGCCTCCACCAGATTTTCCATTTTACATCTTTTGGATATAGACCAGAACCTCCGAGTCGGTTGGTGGTTCTTCGTTAACCGCATATGTCCGCCTAGAAACGTGCTAGAGTTCAGGAGCTGACGGCGCTTGCCAGTTCAGCAAGGTCTTGAAGTGATCCTCCAAATTGGAAGGGTGCTTCACCGACAGCCTTTCCACTGGCAGTGTTGAGGACAGGAGAACATCTTTTCATCTTGTCGCTATACTGCTTCAATAAAACATAGGTTTTCCGCGGATTCTTGTCCTCCCGCGCCTTTTCAAACTCCTTCGCTCGCGACGTTCACTCCTTATCGTGGTCTTGCTGCAGTTGACGACACAACTTCCTTCTAAGACGTTTTTCGTGGTTGAAGTCACCAGCGCTGCGCGCGACACATGCAGAATTGTACGTGAATTTTGTTTCCGCAGATGCAAAGGCAAACTTCTTCCGCGGCAATAGAACCGGGAGCGTTTCCTTTGCAGCGTCTTGGATGCACATGGCGAAGGAATCCGCATCGCTATGCGTCTTCCTAGTCCGTACTCCAACATGAATAGACACACGTTGGCGGAATTTCGTTCTGCATTCTTCGCCTTTCAGACCTGTCATGTCGATTTTCAGTTGAGGAGGTCCTCCTCGGTTCCTCTTCTGGAACTGTATTTTAATGCTCAGAAGAAATGGACGGTGGTCTAGAGTCGAAAGCAACATCTCAAACAGCTCTGGATTTTCGGATATCCGACTGAGGGAAGTTCCTCGTCAAAACGTAGTCGACCGGAAGTTTGAGGGTCCTCATCTTCCGCTTGCGCTGCTCCTCAGACGTTAAAAAGATTGAACACTGCCACGTGAGCTGATGGCATCGATGATTCCTCTCGTAGAAGCGATGATGAGGCCAATCCTTTCACACAAGTCAACCAGACGGTCACCGTTGCTCCGCTGGATAATACACATTTTCCTAGCACATATGATTGCTGTTCCAGTTCCATCTTCGCATTTGCGTCGATTCTGACAATGACCAACTGCTGGCTGGGAATTTTAGATATCAACGCATTCACTTCATCATAGAAGGCCTCAGCGGTTTCCGTAGGTGCGTGAGCACGTACGATCCAGAGTTTACGCCCTCTGCGATCCCGCAGTCGTAGAAAGGCGCATCTAGACGACGTTGAGCCAAACTCCTCCACCGGCTTGTTGTAATCGTTCCTCATAGCCATCGCGCAGTCACCTACTTTCTTCTCATCAGCATCGGCACAGTTTATGGTGTAATTTTCGATGCTGATGGCGGGCCAATCTCTTATGCGTATTTCCTGCAGTGCAGCAAACGGCACAGAGAGATATCACAGAAGTCTAAATAGGGCGGTTTGTTGGAGTTCACTCGACAGTGTTCGGCACTTCAGCGTGACGAAACGAAAGGTTTTTGCCAAAGATTCCTTCAGGCAGTTGACCTTTCAGGTTGTGGGTTTTGGTGATGTGCTGGACGACAGTACCTTTTTGCAATGTATGGGAATCTTTCGCCATATAACAGTGCAGGTTATATAGCCCGATTATACGATTATACGTTCCCAATGCGTATACTCGAACGCCTGATTGCGTTTAGTTACAGGACCACCACGAGCAGGTAGCAATCACACTTGTATACGCGGCCCCACTACACACATTATACATTATATATATATATATATATACAAGTTATAAATTAAACTTAGATGTTATATAAAAGCGCTGTGCCGTTTCCAGAGAAGACGTAAGCCATCAGGACGAGCTCTTGCATAAACATTACTATTTTAGAGGTAACTATAAAATCCTTCGAAGAACGCGGATTAATTACAGCATAATGTAAAAGGAGAAAGGAACTTGCAACAAGTATTCGCCAAAAAACCAGACTAAAAAGTGTTTCAAGTCGCAAAAATTCACTATTTCCATTACCACCTCCAAAAGTCACTTTCTTCTTAAATTACTCAGTTCTTTGAAAAACTCACAATATAGTGAAGGACACACAGCTGTTCTAACTTTCTTTAGTCTGTATAGAGGATACTTGATTGGTTTGTGAAAAAGCGTTTAGAAAAAATAGCATTTTTTCTGAGAAAAAAAAAACGTTTTTCTAAATAATTTGCTCAAATGGAAACCCCTCGATAAAGTGAAATATACATATTCGCTCTAGAACTTTCCACACCATACAATGATAACTCTGTCTGTAAAAATGCGTAGTTTTTTTGGGAAGGGGGGGGGGGCAGGACGCTACCATTGGCGTGCTCCACTTCAATACTCTATCACAATTGTCTCCGATTGTCTAGCAGGAGAGTTCACTCGAGCACGCACAATCCCCTTCATCTCCATTAAAAGGATTTCCCCAATCTGTCATATGTCTTCCGATAGATCGCGAATTAAGGATTTTTTGGCATACATCACTTATCTGGTCTAAAATAAACAAAAGAGGAAGCAAAAACACGCAAATCTCGACGTTTTCGGTATATTTATTATTCTCTTTTATTTTTCCGGATCCGACCATCTTATGTATGATAAAACTAATGCAAAAAGCATAGATCATTTAAACTTAAGAGCTCCGTAACATATAGTTATCAGAAAAAAAATTACCATACATGCAGGACCTCAACTTCCTTTCACAATGGTAACAACAGAGATGTTCAAAAACATTACTACAAGAATGGAATGAAAAAAACCAATGAAAAAATGAAAATGGACAGAATGGAAAAATAAGGCAAAAATAAAAGGCAACGTACACCGATAGCTGGAGTATAGCAGGCTACGTGGTGAGGGGTGTTACCGGAACTGACTGCGAAAGCGGTAATACTCGGTACAATAAGCTTCCGGTCATAGTGTTCTAAAAAAGAGTGAAACAGCGACCTCAGTATGAGAAGTAACGACTACGAAGACCTCAGCAACCGAGTTGAGAAGCACCAACTAATAAAACGAATGACCACAGCTGGAACGCTTAGCAGTTTAAAGCAATTCTTGATGTTGGCTTCTCTACAAGTGATGACAGGCATTGGAAGTTAACTTGTAATTATCACAGCCAAACACCATTTACAAATCCAGAAATTGGAGATTAAGGAGAAGCATAAAACTGCTTAGTTTGCCCGAAGAAAGAACCTTTTACAATCATACGAGCGATGAAATCATTTTAAAGGCTTTCACTTCATTGCACGTACGGGTATAATGTTGTTTAAACTAAGCAGTTTGGTTCTTTCTCTTGATAAATTATTTAAGGATTTGTAGAGATCTCTCACATCTCCGCTGTAATAATTGCAAACTAAGTCTCGAACCCTAAGAAGTACCTGGGAATTCAACATTAAATATTTCCTCCAATGTTGGAAAATATTTAGCAACCAAATCACAAAATTCTCGCTTCCATTGTAACCGGATGTAAACCTCGTTCTACAGACCTCCAAGCAAACGAGACAGAAGAAATCGATAAACTATCATTGAAATATCGAGATTTTTTATGGTACATTAAAAATTGTTTTTTTTTGTACCGGGGCTTGTAAATAAAAGATTGGATCATAATCCAGCGCTTTAACCGCTTCCAAAATGCTTAGCTGACTTCTCGTTTTCATTCTGACCAGAAGACAACGCCGCACTACGGCCACCTTCTAATATACCCCTTTTGAAAAATTGATAGAGAAAAATTGTAAAAGTTACCTAAGTGACAGCCGCTATAAATTAGAAGTTCACAACCAACAAGACGAACAGCTACACTTTCATCATCAGTAAACTGCGGCATCCACGTTGCCTGCAACCCTCAATCTTATTGTATTAACATCAATAATGGTGATCAAAAATGCTAGAAAACTGCAACGCACCAAACCCTACTGACAATCGAAGTGGAAGATATTGATATTAAGATAATAAAACCAACAACAGTGAACAGAAATGACGACGTTGGTAAATCCGTTCCTGATCCGCCTATGCGTTCAACATCAATTCAGAATTGCATGGAGTTTTTGAACGGATGTGCAACTTATACAATGACTGGAGGGAGGAGGGGAACCCGTTGTATCAAGCCAATGTTTTGCTCCTTGAATGAATCTGATATCAATCTATTGACCTCGGTGAGAAAAAAAGGCTTCTATGACGTGTGAAAGTTCGACCTTTCTTGAATCTTAACATAGAGATTGCAACTTGACTATCAACAAGTTTCTATGACGTTTCGAACTATCGTCGTGCAACCTCCTGCCGGCTGTACTACACCCGCCTCAGTGGAATGCCGCTATGTATACCATCATATGGGGTTACCGCACGCGGGCGAGCTGCGCCCGGTTCGGACGGGCAATGGTGTTGTTAGAGCGCGCCTAGCCTAGTTCGGGCTGGCGATGGTGATGCTAAAACTCTCAAATACGTGTTTTCAATGCGAGCCGTACTTCGTTATATTGTTATATCCAGTTTGAAGTTTTTGTTCCAGTTTTGCTATATTTGTGAATGTAATCTCCATGTACGACTTTCGATAACCCTCGACATGTTGATGTTCTAATAATTAATTTCTTTAATTGAGCCGAACACGAGGTTGTTACTATCCTTTATTCGTGGCTAACGTTTCGGCAATATCCCCATCTTCAGAGCCTGAAAGGGTGAAATTGAACGTGATTAATTCGATCAAACGACTTATCCGCCCAACAAAGAAAGTCTTACGCTTACTGCTGGGCCTCATAGCTACCAGTAGAAGAGAACATTGTACCTTAGGATCAGCTGACTATCCTGCCATTTCTAGATACCTGTTGTGACGTGACTAGCGCAATAAATATCAGCCTTAAATATGACGCGAATTCCCGCGTAATGCAGAGGCATTCCTCTTTGCGATTCATCTTTAGGTCCTTGGAGTGGATCCAAAAGCCCTCCAGAGCTTTGCGCGCCGCGATACTAGGCTTGCGCGCCAAAATCGTGATCTTAACTTTTAAATCTTCTCCGTTATGACGCTGCACCTTATAACCACCTAATGCAGCGTACTCACATGATTCCCTTTTGCCGTCCGGGTGTTCTTTGATTCGAATACATAGTGGTCTAGCTGTTTCTCCTATGTATTCGTCACCACACCGCACACAAGAAATCATATAAACAACACATGAATTCATACAATCACCCTAGTTTTTATCCGAACATATTTTGCATTCCGGTGTAGTGCAAATGCGATCATATAGGCGATTTAGAAAGAGTCTTTGCCTAAGGTTACTAGGGGGAGCTCGACGATTTCAACAGATTCTTCAAGATTAGCTTTCCTCAGACACCGCCGGATAGCAGCGCTAACCTCATCGAAAAAAAAACGGCACACAAAAAGATACTTTTCCATACCAGATTTGTTTCGGTTTAGAGCTCTTTTTCTAATAGGCGACATAGGTGTGTAGCCGTTATTGACCGCAATTTTCCAAACAAGCTCGACAGATTCTCGATTCTGTGCTGCGTAACAGAGCGAAAGAAGAAATATCGATTCAAACAGATAGGCACGGAGATCTTGATCAGTCAGTTGGTTCTTAGCTTCCCTGACGGGTGCGACTGCTATCCACGCCACCCTCATCCTTCTATTCAGTTAATCTTTTAAGTCGTTTTCCATATTCATAGAAGATTCGAGGTATCCGTTTGATGAAGTTCCCACGATTTGGGAACCTTTCAAGTTGTACTGCTTCGTCCTCGCAGTAGGCGTTCTTCATTCTGTTTGTTCGCAGTCATATTCTCTTCCCGTCCGCAAAATGAAAGTTGTAGAGGAATCTTCCATTAACACGTATGCCCTTTCTTCCCAAAAAAGTGATTTTACTATTCATTGTAATGCAGCAGCGAACAGCTTCGGCGATCTAGCATCGCCTTGCTGACCTTTTGAATGGTTAAGGTGAGGGGACGCTGGAAGAGCTATGTCGTGGTGGTGCATCGACCGTAGCAATTGGCTAATGTCCACTGGGGCGGGTGTAGTGTAGCGGTTAGAGGTTCCGCTTCTTGCACTATCGATCGGAGGTTCGAATCCGCCCTAGTGCTCACAAAGCTTTTCATCCCTTTGGGGGTCGATAAATTGGTACCAGACTTGTCTGGGAGGACAAGAACATTGACTTGACAGACCGACTGGCCACCGCAAGTCATTGCATAGGTCACTTACACGTTCGTAAACCTCAAACGATTCTGAATTGAAGTGAACGTGGGGGTGCAACCCAAGCGGATCAATTAACGCCAGAAACTTTCTCCTTTATCCTCACATACGACTCGTTCACACCTTCATCAACCAGCGCTGAAAGTATTTCGTTTCTACGCCGTCAAAGGCTTTCTCATAGTCAACGAAGGTTAGAACAAGGGGCAGGCGGTATTCACAGCAAATCTCTATGATCTTAAGGCTGGGCTTCATCCAGCATCCTAGATATGCGCGTGAGGATGATCTTGGTGAATACTTTGTATAAAACGCTCAGCAAGCATATCGGACGGTAGTTTCGAAGCTCATCTCTGTCACCTTTCTTATGGATAAGAACGGTTCGCGAGGTCTTCCACTTAGGCTCCTTTCTTTCTGAAGGTAGAATGTCATATGCGCTGCTAAGATTACATGAAGTGGATGGCCACCAGCCCGAAAAAAGTCTGCTGATATAAAATTAGGTCCGGGAGCTGTGCCAGGTTTCATGCTCTTGGCACCGACTCGTACTTCCGAAGGGAGAATCCGTGGTGGGGCTTCGCCAATGGGGATGATCGGGCTTGACACAGGAGTTGATGAACGGAAAAGGTTTGAGTAGAACCTCTCCGTAATGATTTTCATCTCACGACAAGAAGACGTGCGAGTCTCGTCTTCGTTCAGCAAGGCTGCAAGCGGAATCTTATATTCGCGGAATTCCCTGCAGCACTTCTTTAGACTCGTTCTTCTTAGTGCTGGTTCAAAAATCTTCTTCTGCCAGTGTTTCGAAAGATCTACCTGCAACGCTTTTTCTAGTGTTTGCTATCAACCGCTCAATGTGCGATCCATTCAAGATTCAAAGTCCTTATTTTTCCTAACAATTCCTTTGTGGCCTTCGAAATTCGATCCCAGTTTGTCGTGCGAGGCTTCAAAGCACGTTCTGCACAGGTTTATAATCTTCTGAAGCAGGTTGTGGTTCACGTTACCGCCATCGTTGTGTACGACTTAATTCCTCAATGGAACGTGGGGGTTAGTTGTATTTTCGTAAGATGGAGATACTGATCAGAACCACTACAAAAGGATGGTACTACCTAGGCGCCAAGTAGACACCACCTCCAGTTGGACAGTATGTATGTGGTCGATGGACAAGAGCCCAGCGAAGAGATTACCATTTTCACTCCGATTGCCGTTTTCACTCCGACTCCGTATTCCGTAATCTTCTAATCCTGTATTTCTCTTCTGTGGCCTTTTCTAGTTTTGGGTTGAAGTGCCCGACAACGAATTTGTGGAAGGACTTCCCGTTGCTGATCCTTTCCTCTAGCTCTTCATTAAACGCATCCAATTTAGACTCATCAGCTGCTGATGGTGAGTAACACTTGATGATGCTAATGGGTTTTTGGCGCAGAGGGCGGAGGCGAAGAATGGCTAGACGAGGTGACAGGATCTCGTGAGAATCGACAAGATGGACGACACCCGGAGAACAACAAAACCAACACTGCTTACATTTCGCGACGGAACTTCCTCTCCGCGAATGACGAGCGTACTGTCCATTGATCTGTTGTACGTCGCTCCTTCTGGTGTTAGTCTCTTGAGGGCAATCACGTGAAATTTGATACGTTCTACAGATCCGAGAAGGGCATGCAGGTCAGAGTCTATGCACGTTGTTCTCGCATTGTAAGTACACAGTCTGAGATAGTCTCCACGTGCGTGTGTCTCCTTGGTTCATCAATGAATCAATGACGTCCTGAGCAACCTGAGATTTGATCGCCTCTCACTGGTCGCCATACAGAGGTCTGAGACGGCAGAACCCAGTGACGGTGAACAGAAGCACTACAAAAGGAAGGTGCTATCAAGGCGTCAAGTAGACACCGGCTCTGGTTGGTGAGTGTGGTCGATCTCTGCACGAGTCACGCCATTGGGTGACTCCCATGTCTACCGACGATGACCATTCTTCATAAAAACAGAATTTCAATGAAAGAAGCGAGCGGCGGACAACAGCGCGGCAAGACGATTGGCGTTTTCATTCCGGTGTCCTAGTCCAAGTCTTCCGATCATGTATTCCTCTTCAGTTGCCTTTCCTAGTTTTGCATTGAAATCCCCGACAACGAATTTACAGAAGGATTTCTCGTTGCGGATTACTTACTCCAGCTCCTCATAAAACGCATCCAATAAGGATTCATCAACTGCTACTGTTGGTGGGTAGCAGTTCATGATGCTGATAGTCTTTTGGAACAGGGGGCGGAGGCGAAGAATGCCAGAAAAGGTGACCCAGAATCGTCAGATTAACAAGATGAACGACAGATTGGTGCACAACAAAACCAACTATATCCAACAACCGTCTATATTTTGCGACGGAACTTTTTCTCCTCGAATGACGAGCGCGCCGCCATTCATCTGTCGTACAACGCTCCTTTTGCTCCTGGTTTCTTGCAGAACAATCACTTGATACACTCTGCAGATCTGAGAAGGGCATATAAGTCAGCGACATCACATTCGAAGACAAGCCTGAGCAGCTTGAAATTTGATCGCCTCTCACCGGTCGCCATACCGTCCGACGTCTGAGACGGCACCGCCCAGTGTGCAGGGTACTGAGGCAGTAAATATGCTTGAGTGGCAAGACTTTTCGCCAAACTAGGCAGCCCTGCCATGGGGAGCTTAGCTTTCACAACAAGTCGTCGCCCAACCTATATGGGAACCACCTTGTGACAATTTGCTGAGACGGTGGTGAATCTTAGCAGTGATTTACTTGTAGATATGCTTTCAATTCCGAGAAGCCGGAATGTCGGATGTGTCGAACTCCTTCTCAGCTTGGGAGACCCTGCCGTAGGACGAACCTCCGATGTGCATCGCAGTTCGACGCCCAGAGTCACCTCAACTACTCTAGGCGGTAAACCGTTGTGGGATTCACGGCCGCACTACAGCGGATAATCCAATCGTTGCGGAAGATAGAAGCATAAATGATTATGGAGGACTCGTCTTTAACCTTCGTTGTGTGGACGAGACCGTTCTGTTTTCGAGAAGTACCACTGAAGCAGTGACGATGTTCAACGAACTAAACGAAGCGGGGAAGAGAATAGGACTACACGTAAACAAAGAAAGAAGATATAACGCATGAAGAATGCGAGAACGGAGAAATACAACTTGACTCCCACATCGTGGAAACTTCAGCATACGTGTACCACTGACGTTCTATGAATATGGAGGACAACTCGAATGAAGGACTGAGCCAAATGATGAAAGCAGGATGGACAGCAATCGCACACGACAGGAAAGGAGCAACTAACGGACCAAAAGCTCCGCCCCCAGCTGTTCTATTCGACAGTTCTTCTAGCGCTTTGCTGCGCAGGGGAAACAGCGGATACATGGGCAGACAGCACTTTCACCTCTACTTACTACTCACAGAGAGATGTTATCTGAAGTTCAATCGGCACACGTAACACTAGCCGACATGGAGGGAGTGCATTATGAAATTGACGTAGTGTGGCAACCTAATGGAAAACATAGAGTTCGGGGTGTGGACTGCGAAGATATAGTCGGGTCAATACGACATGAAACACGAGTGTAGTTGATGTGCATTTGCGTACGCGCTCGAAACGGCGCTGTGGAGGCAGCAGTTGGAACCGAGGTGGGCCCGCCGCTAACTGCAGCGATGGGTGGTGCCAGCGAGGATTTCACCATGCTCCTAGCCACTACGTTCCACCGAAGCGCCTCGAAAGAAGCCGCGTACGCAATTGCGTACGTGTTTCATGTCGTTTTGACAATACTTTGGGCCCGGTCAATTTCCCCCGTGGTTCTTAAAAAACGGTGTGGGGGACAGCGTCCATACTTAGAGATAGGTCAAAACGCGCCGGGTCCACGAGCATGCAATTAAAGACCAATTAGGTGTCCGCACTAGCCTATGAAAGTGAAACCAATGAATTAACTGGATGGGATCGGAGTGTGTATGAGGGACCACGTTCTAATGTACCTCCTAAGAACAAACGCTGCCCTACGCCGTTTTTTTTAGGACGATTAGGAGATATTGAGCGGAGCTCATATTCGTAATCTACAACCCAAACTCGTCAGATTTCCTGATGTATTCGTTTGCACGGATTGATTAGCTGAGAGCTCAGCTGTATAGGGCTCAAGAACTTCGCTAACGACACTCACGAAACTTGCGGATATCTTGGATGACGGTGTCGTGGAAAAGGAACGACGGGAGAAGATGCTGAAGCCCGAACATTCAGTGAACATAGGCCATCTAATTATCTAACAAATAATTTACGGCGTCCATTAATGGGTATTTCGTCACGAGTTTCAGGATCCTCACATCAAACACTGCCTGCGCCACAGTGCATGATGGAGGGTAAGTATAAGCAACCCCGCGTTAACCTTTATGGAAGGCCATCATCAAAATTCGGACTATGCAAAAGAGCTCACCCGGCTTTTCCCCCAGACACCTTCCAATCATCGAGAGCCGAGCAGTCTCAAAATCGGAGACCTTATGGAACTCGTCCTCTGTTTGGATCACGGTCAAGCGCACGTTTGGATTTTCCCAGTAGTGGGTCGAAAGAGGAGATGGCAGCAAAAGATAGCAAAAGGGTCGTAAGATCAAAAAGATTCATATTAAGGCTAAACTTGTTATGTTACAGAGGGGGATTTTTACTACCAGAATCTCGTTTTACTTTCTTCACACTTCTTTTCTTCTCTCAAACGTTAGTTAAGAAGTAGTTGCAGAATTTGCTAAAATTTCCACCTAACTTACGAAAAAAAACTAGAGAGCCTCTGAAAATAGTGATTTAAATGTTTCACAGCGTAAAAATTCCTCTGCAAGATGCACCCTTGATTGCCTTTGTAGGTTTTTTTTTTGCACCAAGTTATAGATGTTTATTTCATCGTATCAAAATTCTCACCAGTGCTGCACTCGCTCCCAATCAGGTTCGTCGCAAAAATCACTTCCAAATCGCGCGTAAATACAGTATATTTGTTTCTATTCATCTGAATTTGATTTATTGTACATTATATTTTTATTTATTTATTGTTACTCTTATTCATTTATTAGTTTTCAAATAATTCTATAGAATTTATTATATGTAGTTTTAGTTGCTACATTAGCTATTATATAAGGGAATGAGATGTGGGTAAGGAAATTAGAAGGTTAGGGGAGGATCGTGCTCCAATTAGCGATAGCGATAACTTGGATGACACTAAAGTTTAGCATTGTGCGCTTGTCTAAAACCATTTCCGCTTTCTAAATCAGTGTAAAATCCTGTTGAAAGCACTAGGTTTAGCAACCGAATGACCGGAACTCTGAAACTTCGACACTTCCATATTTGTTTCGGGGTTGATGATGTTAACCTGTCATACTTTTTATTCTCCAAGATCACTCTCCCTTATGGAAGTAAATAAGATGATAAAGTCGGCATTGGTCAATCTCTGGTGTTTGCGTCAGCGCGTTTGACTTCAATTCACAATCGTAGGTGTTACGTGTAAGGCTTATACGATGACTTGCAACCGCTTTAGCTAGTTGTTTCAGGTGTCAAGTCTGAAACCAGTGCTCAGCAAAAAACGCTGAGTAGTGACTTGAATGGATCCTTTCTAAGTGCACGTACTTCTGGAGTTGCATCAAATATGAGAATTCTAAAAGACTTTCTGCGTCGGTTTTGCAATTCAAACCAACTATAAATACAAGAAAAAGGTAACACGGAAAAAAAATAGGATCAAATGCTCTCTGTGCGCCACTTGAACTTACCTTCTCACAAATTTTTCTTACTCGTGATATCTTTGATACAGTGAAGTGCTATGAGGAAAAGAGTGATGTAGTGGGAGACAAATGTTCCAAGGTATTGGAATGATTCTTCAACGCTACTTTACAGGAAGAAAACAGGTTGTTCATGTTCTCCAATCTCGCTTTTTATTACATCGGTTTTCACATACAGTATACATTTTAATTTTGTAGAAGGCAAATAGGTCATGTAGATGTTTGAAACTTCTTCCTTAGGACTTTCAGTAAGTTAGCATTAGAGCAGATCGCATGCTTTGTTGTAAGAAGTTCCACTCAATCTCGCCAACCTTGTTCCAGTTGGCATAGGGTTCACACACGATCTCATTAGCCGAGAGTTTCGGATACAGCCCACTTCCTAATAAAAGAGAGCATCTAACCTTGTTCTCATCAAAAGTAGATCGATTATTCAAGATCATTAAATCGCACATATCCATAAAAAAAAAGCTTACCGAATGCGTCACCGCAGGTCGATACAGACTTCTTACCCACTAATGCGCGTGGTTATCCGCTCTAGGAACTAGTAGAACGTTTGGACGATCTCTACTACATACCGCTCCGAGGAGTTCTTAGCAGCAATTAGATTCAGCTAGGGGAAAGTAGCTCCATCAGGATTTCAACATGTCCAAAAATAAAAGCGCCTATTTAGCGGTGGGAACATAAAAGGGACATCAACACACCTCTCTGGCGGCAACTGTTGTAGTCACATGTTTGCCCTCCAAAAGATTATAAACTCTCATGTTCGGATCAGGCTTTTGGGTAGGACACGTCTTAAATCACGAGTTTTAAATGAAATTCACAGACCACAAAGCCAAAAAAAAGTTGCAAACCTTCTGACCGTAAATAGTGTACGGTTCAAAAGTTATCATATGAGTGTCACGTGGTGAGAAGAGAATACACTTAGTTCTTTTCAAGTCAACACTGATCACATCCTTTCCAGTTGCTATTTGGAAAGCACGGGTTCTGAAGAGAACAACTTTTCTAGCCTTTTCCAAAGACACTCTAGTATTTCGTTACCTTTTCGAATCACAGTAAGCGAAAATATGCCCGTCATTACTGAACTGGAAAACAGTACAAGGATTCTCCTTTGGTATCCTAGGTTCGTAAATAACTACTGACTATCCGTGCTCGGTCTTTTTGGCTTTCTGGCAAGGTTCCAGACACTAAGCACAGTCAGATCAAAACCACCTGAATCCCGGTGGATCCTCAAAAGCTGATACGCTCAAAACGACGCGCTCGAACCAGCGGCCACGATCCAGTTGGGACTATTGCTAACTTCACTCCAAGTGCAGAAGTAGTGTTGATTCCACCCTGATTGAAGATGCGTACACAACTGCACCAAGCTTCAGGTCTTTTTGACCGGACCACATTTCGAGATGGAAACTTTACTCGATCCCAACCTTCAACAAAGTATGCTTGATGAATTCGTTGCGTTCCATTTTATTGGCACAGTAAAAAAAAATGAATCATCTATTAACTTATGGGTTTGAAAGATTGGAGCCACGAACTTCTCTCACTGGAGAAATCACAGCCGATTTATCGTGTGGCTATCTGGCGCATCACAGGTGGTGAACAGAAAGCTATCTCTATCTTCTCTGAAATTGAATGGGATGGATACATATTTATACAGAAGCAAGAAGGCTGGCCACCTACACACAACAGAAACACTAAAGAAAAAAGTTCTAGTGATATCATTTCATAAAACAAACGATATAAAAGAACAAGGTATCAATTCTCACTCAATCGAGCGTTGACAATGATCTTTCCTTAAGTGCAAAAGTTCGACTTTCCTTGTATCTTGGCATAGAGATTGCAACTTGTTGATAGTGCAACTTGTTGATCTTCCCTTATTCCTTTCAGCTGCTTTAACTATGACGTTTGCGAAGTTATGTCTACTGATTTGATGCGAACAACATAGAGAGTTGCATATATTTCATCAAACCTTTTGTATTCACATGTGTTAAAACCTCTTTATGTGATTTGCTTCACGGAATGATACGGCTTAAATTATGTTTCGTTTCCTCTCATTAGTGCTTCTGTTGTGCACAAATAATCGGCGCTCCACCTTAGTTTCTCAATAATTGTTTCGTCCCACTCAAACTTGAAAAGGGTAGTATTACTGAAATGACCTTTTTTAATAGACTCTATGCTAATGATTTCCCTTTCTGCTAATAATATGGGCTGCAAAGGTTAGCCGCAGCTGGAGAAGTTGCAAATGACAGTTGGCGCACTGAGGCACAGTGCGTCAGGAATAGGCAAAAGTTTCTAAGGGGCGGGCTAAAACCACTAAGGTCACGGCCCTAAAAACTAAACACTGGTCTTTGAAGATCCATGACATGTAGGCTAAAGCTATTAAGATATGGTTTTTGCTTGATCCTGTTCCTCCTTTTATACAAAATGCCTCTGTTTTGTAAGCATTCAACAAACCAGAAAAAGCCTGGACAATATGAAATAATTGACTAGAGAACTGAAGGATGATGCACACATTTCTAGGTTGTTAATAATACACGCCTCTAAAAGTCATTCCATCACTGATGTCGTGCCGTCGAAACAAAACTTGCGCTCCGATTGTGTTTTATTGACTTTTCCTACAATTGTATAGCCAGATCAAAACGACATTAAACTCAGTGCAGTTGTGTAAGCGGCTGCGCTCGCAGCGGTGCAGAGGGGCGTAACCGATAGGATACACCCTTGCTAGCATCACTCATCGCTGCAGTTCGCGATGGTCTCACTTCGATTTCAAGCGCTAGCTCAGGGGAGGCTTCGAGCGCAGCCGCTTACGTAACTGCAACTTTCTTTTTGACGCGACTATACCATACTTATTTTTACGTTCAGCAAAGGCTACATGTGAAAGTTAGTGGTCTGCCTCTGAGAAATACGTGATGCGCATAAGCATATATCTAATTCCAGATAAGATCAGAAGGTAACTTTCCTTAGGACCGTTGTCATAAACAATTATGTAAATCTCAGTGTTATCCAAGAAGACCAAATAGGAAGTAGTTGGGATCAAATTATATGGTTTTCAATTCTTCTCACATTCACTCACCTCTTCACTCATTTAGATGCATAAATTACTTCATCATTTATACTGTCTTTACAGTACACTGATACAACTACACACAACATATTCATCAAGTGTGCATTCGTTGAAGATAGAGAGTGAAAGGTTCTGAGTGTCACAACGAAGTATCGGATGCTGGCACTTTGTCAGAGAGCCAAGATGACTGCCCGTAAATGTAGTGTAGAAAAGAACCCATCAAAGTGCGAGGAACTCACTCGAAAAGAACTGTTGAGTCGGTTCCCAGTCCACGCATCAAAGACAGACCACTAGTCCTCCGTACTAGAATCAATTAACAAAATGATGGTTAACTAGCAACAAAAATGATGTACTGAGGAGTGGTTGCGCTAGGCAAAGAAATTGAAGTCCCAGAAAACTCTTTAAAAAAGTCCGAAACAAACTAACCTGAGTAGATTAGGTTGTCCCCCATTGTAATCTTTTGACTGTGGTATATTATACTCAAAGACCTAGTGTAAAATATGGTAATATGGTATGGTATACATATAGTATGGTAGCCATATAGAACATATAGAACAAGACTATGACAAAGTGTGCGATAGAAGATAAGGAGGGGGAAAATGTTGTTGCTGTTGTTGTTGGGGAGGGGGCGAGGGGAGGTGGCACTCAGTGGCGCCCTTATTTCCCGAAGCTCTTACTTTTTTTCTTTTAGTAACTCAAGTTTACATGCCATAGATCCTCTAAGACTAATGCTTAGGCCTTAGGGTCTCGATTGACTTGACTATTCACTTCGAGAAATAAGTGCGCCACTAAGTGCCACCACTGACAGTTGTTACATCCACATGTGTATAAAAGTCACGGCACCATCTAAATCCAACGGCCGCACGGGCGGTCGCGTCGCGCCGCACTGGGTCGCTGCCAGCCCTGCACTGTCTGCGGCCCTTCGCAAACATGAGGGCCTATGGTGTTACTAGGCACTCGCGACTATTCGACCTGACCTCAATGGATCCATGCGATAGTTTCTACCCTCGTCTCGCCATAAAAGTGTGAGTAACATTCCTATTCACTAGTTACTCGTATCCAAACTTTCCTCCCGGCTGCGGGAAGCTCTGATCCTTGGACCAAGGCTAACGCGCCGCGAAATTCAAAATGGTGCGCCGAGTCACTAATTCCTCTGTTGTTTCAGAGGAATAAGATTAGAGAAAGGGAGAATATGAGTTCCTTACGGTGTTTCACGTTCTCTTACCTTAAAACAATCGAGAGGAATATCACAATAAACCCAAATCCAAGAAAGAAATGATGTATGATCTCCGAATTTCAAACTGAGTAAGGGATGGAATTGGAGCTTAGGATTTTTTATCCTTGTACAGCTAACGACGATCTCTTCAGGTAACTGCAAAGCTAAACTCTTCTACTCTTCCCCTCTCCAGTTTTCTCGTTTTTTCCATTTGCTCTTGCATTGCTTTCCTTATTTAATGTGTAGTTTCATTTCCCTTTGTTTCCTTAATTTTGTTTGTTTTTCACCATTTCCTCTTACCGTTACTCTTCTTTTTTCATTCTGTCTTTACTTCCCAGCATGTAATTGTGTTGCTTACTCTGCTCCTAGTTAAGGAATGCGTACTACATGATAATCGGCACTTATATCACGTTAATATATAACAAGAACATCGAAGCTAAAGGAACACAAGTCGCATAGAAAAAAGTAGTGGAGGTTTCTCAAATGAAAGTAAAGACTCTTTTCCAGTATCTCTTCCTAATTGGGAAAAGTATTTTTTCTGCAAAACATCCTGGATGATACAGCTCCAACACTGGTACGAGATAAGGAAAAAAGTGTGAAAGAAAGCCAGTGGGGTCCATGACAAAACCTAGGTATCGTTTTCAGACTTTACCTGAAGTTTCAACTTGTACATATTTGCAGCCGACTTTGTTTTATTGTCTTTGGACTTGCTTTCACGATTTTTTTTTCTTTGGAAGAGTAGTTTTCTGCTTCTATTCAACCAATTTTGGATACAGAAAGGGAAATCAAATTTTCTTCATATTCAGGCCTAGCGCTTTTCATAGGAAGTAAACGTGTGAAATTTGTTGACAGTGACTACTGAAACCTCATGTCAGCAAAGGGTGTCGCATGTATATGATCATGCGAACCATTGGATGCTGTGAAGGGAAGCCTGCTGTGTACTGTGACGTTTCTACATGATACCCCTCTGAAGGGGGTGCGGGACAAGAGGTACCCGTGAAAACCGGCTGACCGCTCCTGTCCTCCCCTCAGCACCGCTCGCCTCCGCGTAATTACAGCTGTCACTCCACCAACTACACATCCAACACGACCGCCTCAGATCACCTACACCCCAATTTCCTATTGCTCTCTAATCAACGCCGCGCGCGTCGTTCGCGTCGCGATGATGCGGTGGATACTGCGGATTTTGAACGAAGGGGAGTGAAAAACGAATTGACGCAGCAAATTCTGATGTACGGATATAGTAAATTTAGCGCATATTGTAGGAAATGAATGGGAAGAAGTAGATCCTTCTACAACTTCACATGAATAAAGATAATCTTAAAAAGATGCTGCAGGGAAAAAAATAGCATGCATATATTTTCACACATTTCATAATTCCACGCATTTCACGCCCTAACTCTTTTATATAAACTCACAGTGCATAAGTATATGTTTGTCAAGATGCCATTCAACAAATTCGTGTTCAACTTTCAAGTGCAGCAGCTATACGTACAGAAACGTTATGTGCTTATTATTTGTATACATTCTTTAAACTCATTTTTACATTTTACCTTTTCAAAATTTGACATAGCTATAATGCTTATATAGAGCGTATGTTAAATATTTCAGTCCTTGCTAGTAGTTCATACAATAAAACTTTGTATGGTTCTTCAAACCTCTTTCAACAGCATTTTATCGCTTCATTTCTATCTATTCTCTGCCTTAAATCAATATGACAGATTAGGTGTATTACTGGCAATCAGAAACATTGTATCTTCGAGATATACCTTTGGGTACAGTGTATGTGTGCGAGGCATTATTCACGCCTCATTAGTCGGTGGATGCCAGTTTTACCCAGCTAAATAGCCCAAAAAGAATTTCCTAGAAAGCGAAAAAAGTAGAAAAAGGATTACGCCGATCAGTGGGACATTCTTTGAAGCATCTTTTGCATTCTCAGAGATGGATTAGTGGTTTCCACCTAACAAGTCAAAACAGGATAATTTCATTTTCACTCGCATAAATGGCATATATACAAACCTTTTTCATTTATATTAATTTACATGTATAATTTATATATAGTTTCAAACAACATCTAATACCAGACACGTTTATTTTTCTTCGATTCTAAAAGCGCAGCAAAGAAAACTCTTCGTAAGAGCAGCAGACGCGGCGAAATGGACAAGGAGGGTGGTGGGGGCAGGATGTCAGCGAGACGTAGCACAAGATGATCAACCAAGCTACTGTAGCGATTATGACGGTTTCAGGAGACGCGCGGTGCAATTGACGAAGCTTATTAGTCCCCTGGATACGTGGCGGCACATCATACGGGTACCTCTTGACGGTCCCCCCTCCCTCCTGAAGGCATTGCCGGCCTAATGAACCTTGTGTGTAAGCTCAAGCCTTGTTGATGTCAGAAACCTCCAAAAACCAGAAAAGAAGACCTACTAGCACTACACTCTTCCTAAGAAAACGCATGAGCCAATAGTGTCCACGCAAGTGTTTGTTGACCCCTCAATACAACAGAGTATACCTTATGCCTAGTGGTGTTAAAAGAAGGCCTCTTTATACCTTGCCATCTGGAATAACAGCATTGGGTCATGTAAGCCTGCAGGCAAGTTATTATCAGAGGTTGTTCCTAACCTAGTCGAAGAATTTTCTTTGCTCTCCGAACATATTTCCGAAGTACATAATGGATGTCAATCGCAAGTTAGTTTTTTTTTATACTTCGTGCTTTTTTATGTTCAATTGGTATTTTTGTGATCCTAGTGTTGCTATGAATGGATGCCCAGTTTGCGGCGCAGCTAAAAGTAGAATGGAAAGGCATCCTGTCGATATTAATGGATTTTCGCAAGACCTAATTGCGGAATTTAATGCACAGAAAAAGAACCGAAGAATTGCTGCATCGGGAAATTGTAGAGGTTGCGAAACTGCGAACACTACACAAATGACCAATACACAACTTTGACTACTGCGATGCCACGTTCAACAGTGTGAGTTGGCTGAGCAGACACAGGACAACAAAACACACTGACGAGTATTAAACGTCATCTATCGTGTGTCCCGTTTGCAGAGAGACCGTCAGAGTGAGTCACAGTCTATAGCTTTCATGATGATTTTTACGTGTAATAACCGTCGTTCACATTTTTGTTGATGACCCTTTCTGATCCTACTAACCTTGCATATGTATGTTCCATGCATTGTATCTGCCTTATCATATCCTACGCTCTGACAGACCTGTGCGTAAAGGTGGTGGTGTTTGCTGTATTATCAAAAGTGCCTTTCTCGCCAATATTGTCCATAACAACAATCAAATAAGAGCTGATTTCCTGTGTGTTGGTATTCTGATTCCTGATAAAATCAACTATCTTCGCTTTATTGTAATTTATCGGCCTCCTAGTACCTTCCATACCTAACGATGAACATATTCTTGAGCTCCTGTTTGATTTTTTGCTCGACTCAGAGCTCTACTGTAATTCTCGCTTATTTCAACTTGCAAATTGACTGGCAACAATCTATTCCATTCAATAGTACTTCCGAAAAATTCCTCAAGTTTTTTGTAAATATTGGTCTAGTTCAATATGTCTTAAAGCCTACCCTGGGTGATTCAGTTCTCGATCTTATGCTCTCTTCTACACCCTCAGTCTCTCATGTTCAGCCTCTTCCTCCTTTCTCCTCTTCCGACCACAAAATGGTTAGATTCAGGATTCTGGAGGAAGCCTTCAGCTCTATTGCATTACCACTGCCAGATTTTCACAAAGTCGATTATGTGATGTGTACTTCATTTTTTGGTCACCGTCCCACAAGTGTACAAAAAAGTAAGGATGGAAGTAAGAGAACGCCTGCGTACTCGTTTGTATTTCATTACAACACCAGATATAAGGTAAACTATACAATCGTAGTGTTTAGAAAATATCTAAAGAAGTGATATTTAGAAATATCGCCTCCAAGTGTCGAATAGAGCCAAGAAGACTCCACAATATGGACACGGAGTCAATTCAGATGCGAGTTGATGCCAACCCGCAATCTGATGGCATCCAGTTTTACAGGTCAGCACTAGACGCCAGGGGAGATGGACTCCTGCTGGGTAAATAAAACCAAGAGACAAATCCTTGCTCTGCGTATGCGTCTTACAAGATACACTTAGTCGAACGCAAAGGGAGTGGCTACAGAAGTACGGACAGAGGGCGTTATGTGTGGACGATACGTTCAATCTAACGTCCTACTCGCTAAGATTGGCCACTGTAATTGTTGCGGATGAATGGGATAGGGCTCTTCTAGCGGCATACCTTCCCTCTTATAGGTGATCTATTCTCAGCAGATCAAGTGTTCGCAGTTTCGCAACCTCTACAATTTTACAGAATGACCGAGGTAGCGGTCAGCATAGTGTTTGAGCACGTGAAAAAGCTCCTGCCTTCCTTCCGCACGGACTATTTCATGACGGATGGCACGAACACGTTCTGGAACGGTTTCAACAAGGTGTTTCAAAAATCTGTGTGTTTTACATCATCAACTTCAAGTTGTTCTAAGCAAGATTTGCAGCAAATTATTGCCCCTTTCGAGCCTTTCCTGAAGAAGATAAGAGAAATCTGCCTCGCCCGTAACAGAAACAAGTTCGTGGCGAAATACACGTCGATGTTGAAGTGTCTTCGTGAGAATGAAGAAACTGTACTGGCCTCATAAATGGAAAATACATGGCACGTGATTAGTTTGTATTCTCCGATCAAATGGTTATTGATTATCCATAAGAGCGATAAAGTGGACCAGTGGGCAGCTTTCGGGCAGTTAGGGTCCTGTGTTAACACCTCTATGCTTTGTGAACGTTTCCACAAAACGTTCACACACGAAATGCTAGAGGGAAAGGCAAACAGACTTCTCCGGCTGCTGATCGCATTAACTGGCCAATTTGGAAGAAGAGAGAAATATCATAGTTGGAATCTTAAGCAACGCGTTTCCGTTCTCTCAAACCCACTTTATATCATTTAGAAGGAGAGAGGGCTGGAGGAAGGAAGGTACAGGCTCCATCAGCATCATAAGGCGCACACGTTGGCTATCAGCAGATACTGTGAACAGCAGCAACTTGTCGCTGTAGCTAGTCCTGGAACCTGGGAAGTGAACGGCAATGGCAATGTGCACTGCGTGGAGAAACAGTACTGTTCATGCGACGAGAAGGTAAGGTGTTGAGAATAAAATTCAATACTTCAAAGTTTAGATTTTGGGTGATTATTTCCAGTTCAACAATCACTGCCAGAGACCAGTGTGGAGCATGCCCCTACGATTTCGCTTGCAGTTGTTCTATGGATGAGAAAAGTGGGGTTAGCTGTGTGCATGTCCATGCAGCTCTGTTGTACGCAGCAGCAGGTAAATCTAGTAGCCTAATCTTTGTCTAGTTTCTTGGCCCAATTTTCCTACTTCTCCAGGATATCGCTCGCGGCAATATGCATTACCCTCAGTAGTAAGTAGAAAGGCTGAAGATGGACCGTATAGCAGCGATGGAGATGAAGAGGTTATAGAGGTAGTAGTGGAAGACCATGTGGAGAACGAGAAGGAGGTTGGAAGAAGCTCGATGGATATAGAAGACCCCCACAGAGATATTTTCCAAAGAATGAAAATAGTTATTATACATAATTTTCGTCGCTTACTGTTCAACAACGAATGATACATTGTTGTTATTGTTTAGGAATAGATAGATAGAATTGTTTAGAATATGCGTCAGCTCGCGAGTCTCTCTTCAAAGTGATGAGAAACCCAACGTAGTGCACGCAAATGGGTTTGGAGGAGGCGAAAAGCAGGTTGGAGGAGTTCCGTAAAATGATAGATGATTTGGCAAGAAATGTTGAAGAGAGCGAGAATAATGTTCGCCTTGCTCGCCATCCAGAGGTACCTCCGGTCGGCCATCCTCAAGCGCTGACTTCGATAAGAAAACTACATAAGGTCTGAAACTAATCATATGTAAGAAGAAATTCTTTAAAATGTTTCTTTAGCACGCCCACTTACGCAAAGCAGAGCAGGCTAAGCGAAAGCCAGTCCTGGACATTCCGGATTGCGCGCAAGACGAGAGGAACGCTTGTGCTGTACGCCTTCGTATGCAGCCAAGCACACAGTACAAACAATTAAATTTCTTGGATTCAGTGTCCAACATGCGAAGATGGAATGCATCAGCAACCTTCGCCCTCGAGATGGTACCGACCTGGAAAGGAATGATGTGTAGGATGACAGAAATGTAGTCTTATTTATTTAATATGATGTTATATAAATGTACGTTTAAATATGCACAAATCCAATAAATGGGAGTCATACATAAGTGTACAAATTTATCTTAAAAAGACATGACACGTTCGTATTCGCAGGTATAATGTACTAACAGAACAGCAGAGATTAAGCATAATGTAATAACAAAGCCTAAGCAAACATACGAACTTCCCATCCAAAGCATCCAATGGTTCGCATGATCATATACATTCGACAACAAAGAATGACAAAAGGTACAGCAAGAGATGCAAAAAGAAGCGTAAAGAAGAAGAAAAATGGATGAAATTACAATATAAGATATAATCGCGTGCATTGAAGGAGACCATGTATGTTTGAGGAAAAGGCCATGAAAAAGATCGTAAACATACTGAAGACAATTAGATAAATAAACTAAAAGAAAAAATCCACGAGAAATAATACTCACTTGACAAGCAGAGGAAGACATGCAAGGTAGAGATCAAAACCAGAAAATATTACTTCATCATGCCGTAGATGCTTGCGTTGTGCGTATCGCTGCACAGTTAACAATATATTCGACGCCATGCACTTCTAATGCAATGTGTGGCTTTTATAATACTCCGGACCAATGCTAACGAGCCGCGAAATCCAACATGATACAGCGGGTAACTAATTCGACCTGGGCGGATATAGATGGCGTGAAATATAATGCTACGTAAGCAACTACACTGCAGGATAAAATAATATTTTCTGACTTTGATTTCTATCTCTTTCATATCTTCCTCTGCTTGTCAGATGAGTATTATTTCTCGACATTTCTCTCGCTAATTTGTTAGCTTGTTTGTCTCTTGCGTGCGTTTTGTGTACGTTTGCATAAAAGCCTCTTTTCTGTGGATTTTTCTCAAATATACGTTATGCCCTCTAATGCGTGCTATGACATGCAATATGGTAATTCCATCGTTTTTCATCTTCTTTACGCTTCTTTTTACATCTCTTGCTGTACTTTCTGCCATCCTTTGTTGTCGTATGTAAATGATCATGCGAACCATTGGATGCTCTGGAGGAGAAGCTTGATGTATGCTGTGGCGTTTCTATCTGATACCTCCCTTAGGGCACTACCGGCGTAATGATGCCTAAATGTAAGCTCAGACCTTGTGGATGTTAGAAACCTCTAAGAAGAATTACTAGCACTATACTCTTTTTAATATTGTGCTTGAGCCAATAGGTGTGTCCGAACGTTTGCTGACCCCTCAATACAATAGGCTATACCAGATGCCTCGCCATCTGGAAGAACAACATTGGGTCATGTAAGCCTGCAAGTACGCCATTATATGAGGTTGTTTTTAACCAAGTTAGTCGAACTATTTTCTCTGTTGTTCAAACGTATTTCCAATCTACATAATGGATATGGCTCACAAGTAAGTTATTTCTTCTTCTTTCACTTCGTCATCTCTTTCGTGTACTAGTGGGATTGTTGTGATTCTAGTATTGCTATGAATGAATGCCCAGGCCGTGGCGTGGGTAAAAGTAGAACGGAGAGGCACCTCGATGTCCGTGGATATTCGCAAGGCCAAATTTCGGAATTCAAGGCTCAGAAAAAGAGCCGGAGAATTGCTCTATCGGAGAAGTCTCTTCATAGCTGTGATTACTGTTATGCGAAATTCATCAGTATTAGTGGGTTGAACCGACATAAAGGAAAAAAGCGTGCTCAAGAATGTTTAACGCCGATGGTGTGACAGTTGAACACTGTCTCACCCATGTCGGACATGAAGCCCGTCTATCTCAGCTGAGACTAGATAACAATGCTGAGCAGTTCATAGTCTCGATGGTAGGAGGATGGTCTGACCGTCCGACAAGTTTACAAAAAAGTAAGAATGCAAGATAAGGTGCATCACACTATACAACTGTAGAGTTCAAAAATATCGACAAAAAAGGTGCTTAGAAACATCGCTTCGAGGTGCCGAATAAACTCTGGAAGATTCCATCAGCTGGACACAGTGTCAGGTCAGATGCGAGTTGATGCCAACTCGCAATCTGATGGCATCCAGTTCTACAGGCCAGCACGAGACGCCAGCGGAGATGGATTCGTGCTGGGTAAATAACATCAAATTCGTGCGTTGCAGCTTACATATATATTTAGTCGTCATAAATCCAACGCAGAAAGAGTGGCTCCGAAAGCATGGACAGAGGGCGTTATGTGTGGACGATACGTTCAATCTAACGTCTTATTTGCTGAGACTAACCACTGTAATTGTCGCGGATGAATGGGATAGAGCTCCAGCAGCATACCTCCTCTCTTATAGGTGATCTATTCTCAGCAGATTGTGTGTTCACAGTGTAATATCTTCTACAACTTTACTTGACATGACTGATATAGAAGTTGGGATGATGTTTGAGCACGTGAAGAAGTTGCTTCCCTCATTTCACACGGATACCTTCATAACGGACGATACCAACACATTTTGGAACGGTTTCAGCAAAGTGTTTCCATCGTCAAAGACTAAACGGTTATGCTTATGGCACGTACAGCAAGCCATGAAGAAGAATGCTAATGCGAAACTCGTCAACGTAAGTAGCCTTCGTCTGACTCCAATTGCTTGTAGCTGGAATGGACAGGAAGTAGCTGGAAAAGCTGGAATACTACTCAATCAGCGTGACCTCTGCGAGCCGTTCCTCAGGAAAGTACGATACATCTGTCTTGTTCGCGAAGGAAATGTCGTCGTAACACAAGACACATGAATGTTGAAGTATTAGGGTGTTCGGAAAGTATCTGCCGAAATACGGCAAAATTTCAAAACAACACAACTTTTTAACATTTTATTATTCGACGAAATAATCTTCATCAACATCGACAACCTTCTGCTAATGTTTCACAAGATCACGGATTCCCTTGGCGTAGAACTCCAGCGACTTGGAGGCGAAAAAAGCCCGAAGGTCATTTTTGAGGTGGTCACGATCATCGTAGCGCTTCTCTTCCAGGTGATGCGTTATCGTGCAGCAGGCGAACGTTGTCGAGTTTCGGGTGCTCCTTGCGGATCTTGTCGGCAAGTCTTTGCTGCCGAGTGCAGTAAACCTCGGCAGTAACTGTCGTGTTGTCCGGCAGCAGTTCGAAACGGGAGATTCCATGAATTCCTCAGTAGACGCTCAGCATGACCTTCTCATGGATTTCACCTTTCACGAAAGGATCCGGCATTTGATCGCCAGCGCATGTTTGTGGGCGTGGTTGACTTAAAGGACCCATTTTTAATCTCCAGTTACAATGGTGTCCAGCCACTCGAATCTGCGGCTTCTGGAGAGCAGCTGAGTGCAGATGTCCAGGTGTTTTTGGCGGTTGCCGTCGCTCAGTGCATGAGGGAGCCACTGAGCGAGCTTTTTCACCATTTCGAGAGATCGCAGTCCCTTGCTCACGGTGGACAGCGAACAGCCAAGACTGGCAGCAAAATACCGCACACCTTCATATGGATGCTGCTGCGCCAGATTCTTCAGTTCGTCGAACGATATTGCAGTCGGTCGACCAGAGCGAGGCTCATCTTCGAGTTTCTTGTTTCCAGCTTTGAAGAGCTGGAACCAGGTGCGCACAGACCGCTCAGAAGGGGCTTCAGTGCCGAATACTTGACTTAAATTTCGATGGGCTTCAGCAGCGAGGTGACCAGATTCGAACTCGTAAAGGAGTACGTGTCGAATATGGGTGGAATGTCCGGCCATTATAGGATGAAATAGGCAAGGACGAGGAAGCCAGATATGTTATGTGTATACAAGCGATGGTGTCCTTATATAATATATTTAAAACGGGAACTTCCAGAACATCTCAAAAAAATCTCAATCAAACAAAAGCCAACTCCTTCGTCACAACCAATAAAATGTATTACGTACTCTATGAAAAGCGCCTTTTGCATTACCAGTATTTGAAGGCGCAGTGTGACGTGGCGCCCTTTTTATTGCTACTGTCAGGAATCAATCTCTGACAAAAGTGGGATTTTTGCATTTAGTGTACGAGAGTTAAAGGCATCACCCCACGAATCTGAGGTGGTGCAGATTTCAGGAGGAGTATTCGTATACAGGATGGGAGACTACGGAGAGGGGGTGATTCCGTCCATTTCCTCCTAATTGCCGTAAAAAACGGCCCGGAAGATACGGCTTCATTCGTTTTGGCGCACCATTTTGTACAAAAGGTTCGATTGGAGTGCGCCAGTCTTGTGCGGCGCCGCATCTTCCGGGCCGTTTTTTACAGCACTTAGCAAGAAATGGACGGAATCACCTCCCTCTCCGTAGTCTCCCATCCCGTATACAAATAATCCAGCTGAAATCTGCACCACCTCAGATTCGTGGGGTGATGCCTTGAAAAGAGCACATTTCTCATCAAACAGTGACGAATTTATTATTATCACTTGAAAAAGCAATTTCGATACTGTAACTGAGCGAAAAAAAAGACATCTACAGATGCAATTAGGGATAAAATTAGCACAAAATAGGCTCCACGAGTTTCTGGATATGGGCGCTCAAAGTGAATTTCATGCTATATGGCTGGCTGCGATTTGTAGAAAAAATTCTATATTTCTACAAAATTCTGTGCTTCTAGCTTCCCTAGTTTTTTTTTTTTGAAACCTAGTTGGGAAAAATTCTAAATTTTGCCTCAAATTTTCAATGTTTTTCTCAACTAGCTTTTGAGAGAACCAGAATACCTACAGAGACGAAAATTTGCAGTTAAGAGTTTTCCTTGATGCTCTATCAAAATACGGCATCGAATTTTTCAAACACGCTGCCGTGATCTCGCAACGGAAAGAAGTGCGAAATCTCAGATTTTCGGCAACGCCACAAAAACTGTATGACTTCAAACAAAGTCTAATAACTCAGTTGGTAGTTTATAAAGACGAATTCGGTCTAAGAGTATTGTAGAAGAAGATTTTTGCTATCATATTTCGTTTTTATTTCCCTCCAGGTTGTTTTTGTTCTCTCGAAATCTAGTTGAGAAAAAGCTCAACTAGCTTGCAAAAAAACCAGAGGATCGCTGAAAACAACAAACAACGATCTCAAACAAGACATTTCTGGTCGTTCGATTTCACTCCATGTTATTTAGAGGGAGAGAGGACTGGAGGAATATAATTTCGCATATAATTGTGATGAATCAAAAATATACGTTTAGATGTATGCGTCAGCTCGTGAGAGTGTCCCTAAAGTGATGAGAGAACCGATGGAAGACACGTAAATGGAATTAAAGCAGGCGCGGCAAGTGGACGAACTAACCAAGAGGTTAGGCTTGTTGGCAGAGAATGTTGAAAGGAACGGAGACACTGCACGTCTTGCTTGCCATCCAGAGGTGCCTTCGGTCAGCTTTCGGGCGGTTAGGGTCCTGTGTTAACACCTCTATGCTTTGTGAACGTTTCCACAAAACGTTCACACACGAAATGCTAGAGGGAAAGGCAAACAGACTTCTCCGGCTGCTGATCGCATTAACTGGCCAATTTGGAAGAAGAGAGAAATATCATAGTTGGAATCTTAAGCAACGCGTTTCCGTTCTCTCAAACCCACTTTATATCATTTAGAAGGAGAGAGGGCTGGAGGAAGGAAGGTACAGGCTCCATCAGCATCATAAGGCGCACACGTTGGCTATCAGCAGATACTGTGAACAGCAGCAACTTGTCGCTGTAGCTAGTCCTGGAACCTGGGAAGTGAACGGCAATGGCAATGTGCACTGCGTGGAGAAACAGTACTGTTCATGCGACGAGAAGGTAAGGTGTTGAGAATAAAATTCAATACTTCAAAGTTTAGATTTTGGGTGATTATTTCCAGTTCAACAATCACTGCCAGAGACCAGTGTGGAGCATGCCCCTACGATTTCGCTTGCAGTTGTTCTATGGATGAGAAAAGTGGGGTTAGCTGTGTGCATGTCCATGCAGCTCTGTTGTACGCAGCAGCAGGTAAATCTAGTAGCCTAATCTTTGTCTAGTTTCTTGGCCCAATTTTCCTACTTCTCCAGGATATCGCTCGCGGCAATATGCATTACCCTCAGTAGTAAGTAGAAAGGCTGAAGATGGACCGTATAGCAGCGATGGAGATGAAGAGGTTATAGAGGTAGTAGTGGAAGACCATGTGGAGAACGAGAAGGAGGTTGGAAGAAGCTCGATGGATATAGAAGACCCCCACAGAGATATTTTCCAAAGAATGAAAATAGTTATTATACATAATTTTCGTCGCTTACTGTTCAACAACGAATGATACATTGTTGTTATTGTTTAGGAATAGATAGATAGAATTGTTTAGAATATGCGTCAGCTCGCGAGTCTCTCTTCAAAGTGATGAGAAACCCAACGTAGTGCACGCAAATGGGTTTGGAGGAGGCGAAAAGCAGGTTGGAGGAGTTCCGTAAAATGATAGATGATTTGGCAAGAAATGTTGAAGAGAGCGAGAATAATGTTCGCCTTGCTCGCCATCCAGAGGTACCTCCGGTCGGCCATCCTCAAGCGCTGACTTCGATAAGAAAACTACATAAGGTCTGAAACTAATCATATGTAAGAAGAAATTCTTTAAAATGTTTCTTTAGCACGTCCACTTACGCAAAGCAGAGCAAGCTAAGCGAAAGCCAGTCCTGGATGTTCCGGACTGTGCGCAAGACGAGAAGGACGCGTGTGCTGTATGCCTTCGGATACAACCAATCAGTAGCAGCACAAACCACCAAATTTGTTGGATTCAGTGTCCAACATGCGAGGATTGAATGCATACCGAATGTATCAACAACAACGTGTGCCCTCGCGACGTAGCAGAGTTGCAGAGAAGTGATGTGTAGCATGACAAAAATGTAGCCTTATTTATTTGATGTGTCAGTTCTGTGATTAAATGTGTACAAACTCAATAGGAATTACTTATGAGTATGATGTGATAACTGAGCAGCAGAGATCGAGTAAGATGTGCTAACAAAGCCTAGGCCTTGAGTGAGGTATCAAGTAGAAACGTCACACATCAAGCTTCTCCTCCAGAGCATCCAATGGTTCGCATGATCATTTACATACGACAACAAAGGATGGCAGAAAGTACAGCAAGAGATGTAAAAAGAAGCGTAAAGAAGATGAAAAACGATGGAATTACCATACTACATGTCATAGCACGCATTAGAGGGCATAACGTAAACTTGAGAAAAATCCACAGAAAAGAAGCTTTTATACAAACGTACACAAAATGCATGCAAGAGACAAAAAAAGCTAACAAATTAGCGAGAGAAATGTCGAGAAATAATACTCACCTGACAAGCAGAGGGAGATATGAAAGAGATAGAAAGCAAAGTCAGAAAATATTATTTTATCATGTCGTAAATGCCCGCTTGGTGTGTGTAGTTACACAGGTAGCATTATATTCCACGCCATTCACCTCAGCCCACGTCGACTTCTATGAGGGTAAAACGGGTGCGGGACAAGAGATACCCGTGAAAACCGGCTGACCGCTGCTGTCCTTCCATCAGCATCGCTCGCCTCCATCAGCATCGCTCCTTCCATCAGCATCGCTCGCCGTAATTACAGCTGCCACTCCACCAACTAGACATCCTACACCCCGCCTTCCTATTGCTCTCTAATCAACGCCGCGCGCGTCGTTCGCGTCGCGATGATGCGGTGGATACTGCGGATTTTGAACGAAGGGGAGTGAAAAACGAATTGACGCAGCAAATTCTGATGTACGGATATAGTAAATTTAGCGCATATTGTTGGAAATAAATGGGAAGAAGTAGATCCTTCTACAACTTCACATGAATAAAGATAATCTTAAAAAGATGCTGCAGGGAAAAAAATAGCATGCATATATTTTCACACATTTCATAATTCCACGCATTTCACGCCCTAACTCTTTTATATAAACTCACAGTGCATAAGTATATGTTTGTCAAGATGCCATTCAACAAATTCGTGTTCAACTTTCAAGTGCAGCAGCTATACGTACAGAAACGTTATGTGCTTATTATTTGTATACATTCTTTAAACTCATTTTTACATTTTACCTTTTCAAAATTTGACATAGCTATAATGCTTATATAGAGCGCATGTTAAATATTTCAATCCTTGCTAGTAGTTCATACAATAAAACTTTGTATGGTTCTTCAAATCTGTTTCAACAGCGTTTTATCGCTTCATTTTTATCTATTCTCTGCGTTAAATCAATATGACAGGTTAGGTGTATAAGTGGCAAGCAGAGACCTTTGTATCTTCGACATATGCCTCTAGGTACAGTGTATGTCTGCGAGACATTATTCGCGCCTCATTAGTCGCTGGATGCCAGTTCTACCTAGCTAGATAAGCAAAAGGAATTTCCTAGAAAGCGAAAAAAAAAGTAAAAAAAAATAGCATTACACCGATCAATGGGACATTTTTCGCATTTCTAAGTGGCATATCACTTATGCTAACCTATTTCATTCTTCCTTCTTTTATATTAACTTGCAAGCACACTTTATGTAGACCTTCGAACGACATCTAATACCATGTATAGTACTTTCCTTTCCATTCGATTTTAAAAGCGCATCATAAGAGCTGTAGGTGCGGTGAAAAAAAAATCGTCGTAAGAGCGGTAGACGCGGCGAAATGGGAGGGGAGGGTGACGTGGGCGGGGCGTCTTGAAGAAATAGCAGAAGAGGAGCAATCAGGCTACTGTAGCCATTATGACGGTATCAGGAGATATCACAATAAACCTTAATCCAAGAAAGAAAGGAAGTGTGATCTCCGAATTCCAATCTGAGTGAGGGATGAAATAGGAACTTAGGCCTCTCGATCCTTATCTTGAAGCTGAGAAAGATTAGTTCAGGTAATGCATAGCTTATATCTTTTATTCTTCCTCTGTCCAGTTTTCTTCTTCTTGTTCCATTTGTTCTTGCATTGAACTCCTTATTTATTATTATCACTTATTTAGTTCGAATTTTCATTCTCTCTTTCGTCTACTACATCTCTTTTGCTTGATTTGTTTTCTTTTCATCCAATTTTTTTTACATGCGAACTTATTTCAACATAATTAAGTTCATTTGAAAAGTTCGACTTTCAGTGAACCTCGGCATAGTTGAATTTATATTATCGAGTTTGATAAGCTGTACACGAGGTTGTTAAACAGATTTATTGGCTAACGTTTCGGCTAAATCGCCTTCTTCAGAGCCTGAAAGGGGCGATATTCAATCTACAATTCAAACGACCAACCTCTCCACAACTAAACTGATAGACTCCACGCCTACTTTCAATCACAAATTTAGCGACTACACTGAATGCTCACCTTATATCGGAGACGCCTAGCATGGACCGCTGACTGATCGATCACGAGGGCGAATGGTTCGAATGTCACATTCGGATCGCACAAACCATTCGAGATATGGCGCGAGTTCCCGCGTTATCGACAGACATTCGCCCTTGCGGTTCATTTTAGGGTTTTTGGCTTGGATCCAAAATGCCTCCAGCGATTTTCGAGCCAACGTTTTAGTTTCGTGCGCTAAGATTTGGACCCTAATTTCAAAATCGGCTCCGTCGTGTTTTTGTGTTCTATGGGCACCTAAAGGTGTCCATCCTCGTAACCTATTCTTGCCGCTCACGTGCTCTTTGACGCGGACATATAGCGATCGTGCCGTTTCACCGACATACTCGTCACATAGTTCGTGCAAGAAATCAGGTAGATTACATCGGATCTCAAGCAGTCTCCTGATCTACCTGTGGGACAAATAATACAATTCGGTGTTGTACAGATGGTATCGTATAAACGATTCCGCACTAATTGATGTTTCAAATTGTTCGGTGGTATTTCAACGACCGAAACGGAACTATCCAAGTCTGCTCTCCTCAGACACCGCCTAATGGCAGCGCTCACTTCATCGGAGATGTAAGGAAAGCAGAGAGGTATCTTATCTGTGGTGGGGTTTTCCACTTGCCGTGCCCGTTCACTTCGGTATCGTCTCGCTTCAGACGTTCGGACTTCATAACCATTCGAAACAGCAATTTCATGAGTTTCAGACGTTCGTGATTCCTTTAAAAAGCTGTCCTCAGGTCCACTAACAAACATGTTCCTGCACGTGCGAGAACATGTTGTAGTAAGGACCTTAGGAGAGGAAGGAACGTCTGAAACTTATGGCTCACGAAATTGCTGTTTCGAATGGTTATGAAGTCCGAACGTCTGAAGCGAGACGATACCGAAGTGAACGGGCACGGCAATTGGAAAACCCCACCACAGATAAGATACGTCTCTGCTTTCCTTACATCTCCGATGAAGTGAGCGCTGCCATTAGGCGGTGTCTGAGGAGAGCAGACTTGGATAGCTCCGTTTCGGTCGTTGAAATACCACCGAACAATTTGAAACATCAATTAGTTCGGAATCGTTTATACGATACCATCTGTACAACACCGAATTGTATTATTTGTCCCACAGGTAGATCAGGAGACTGCTTGAGATCCGATGTAATCTACCTGATTTCTTGCACGAACTATGTGACGAGTATGTCGGTGAAACGGCACGATCGCTATATGTCCGCGTCAAAGAGCACGTGAGCGGCAAGAATAGGTTACGAGGATGGACACCTTTAGGTGCCCATAGAACACAAAAACACGACGGAGCCGATTTTGAAATTAGGGTCCAAATCTTAGCGCACGAAACTAAAACGTTGGCTCGAAAATCGCTGGAGGCATTTTGGATCCAAGCCAAAAACCCTAAAATGAACCGCAAGGGCGAATGTCTGTCGATAACGCGGGAACTCGCGCCATATCTCGAATGGTTTGTGCGATCCGAATGTGACATTCGAACCATTCGCCCTCGTGATCGATCAGTCAGCGGTCCATGCTAGGCGTCTCCGATATAAGGTGAGCATTCAGTGTAGTCGCTAAATTTGTGATTGAAAGTAGGCGTGGAGTCTATCAGTTTAGTTGTGGAGAGGTTGGTCGTTTGAATTGTAGATTGAATATCGCCCCTTTCAGGCTCTGAAGAAGGCGATATAGCCGAAACGTTAGCCAATAAATCTGTTTAACAACCTCGTGTACAGCTTATCAAACTCGATAATATAATTAAGTTCGTTGTCGTTTTCATTTATCTCCACACTATTAAGTATTGACACAGTACCTTGACACCCATTTTTAACTTCGTTACCGTTTTAGCTTTAGTATTAGAAGAAGAAACAACGTTATGTTCTTCACGTTTCTGTCTATTTTTATTTCACTACCTAATAGCATCACCAGCGCCGAAGTGCCTCAATAGCTTTGATTTGATTCTAAGTTTTTTGAGCAAAGGTTTGAGGTTGAAAACTGGTAAAATTCGGAAACACAAATGAGTAGTCATACTTTCGCACAGACACAAAACGGAAATTAAATCAAACTTTAGGATTTCAGTGTTCAGAAGATTCAGTACTCATTGTCGACAAATTTCGCACGTTTACTTCCTATAAAAAGCGCTAGGCCTAACAACATTAGGAGATTTTGATTTCCTTTTTCGTCTCCAAAATTAGTTGAAAAGTAGCAGAAAACTGCTCTTCCAAGGGAAAAATCTTGAAAGCGAGTTCAAAGCCACCAAAAAAAGTTGATTGAAAATATTTACGAGTTGAAACTTCAAGTAAAGTCTGGAAATGCTATCTAAGTTTTGTCATCCTAGATTGTCATGCAAAAATCCTAGATTACACAGCTCCAACAACGACACGAAATAATGAAAAAAGTACGAAAGAAAGCCAATGCGGTCCATGACAAAACTTAGATAGCGTTTCCAGACTTTACCAGTTTTCAACCTCAAACCTTTGCTCAAAAAACTTAGAATCAAATCAAAGCTATTGAGGCACTTCGGCGCTGGTGATGCTATTACGTAGTGAAAAAAAAAATTGACAGAAACGTGAAGAACATAACGTTGTTTCTTCTCCTAATACTAAAGCTAAACTATGATAGTGGCTGACTAGAGACTTAGGGGATTTTATCACCCTAATTTAACAGACCAAAAACGGTGGTTCAGTGGAATGTGTTTATTATATGAATATAGGTGAGCAGCAGTTGCCAGCAATATGATCGAAATGAAAGAGTGGGCAGAGCGTTGTCTGCCGCACTCTTGGACGGCATAATTCGTTATGAGACGAAAATAACCATAAGAGCCAACGGTACTTTATACCACGCTCCTTATCTATCGTCGGGGTCGATGATACTGCCGCGGGCGACAACAGCACAAAATAAATTACGACAACAAATTCTAGTTCGACAGATCTTTTCCTTCGTGCGGCTCTACTGTTGCGGAGTTTGTGGAGTGGCGTGGGTGGTGGGTTGACGTGGAGTTGATAGTGGCATGAGAGTTCCGCTTGGTGCAGGTGCGTTGATGGCGGCTGTTGGCTTGCTGATGGCTTGTTGATGGCGATGACGGTTGGCGTTGAGAGATTGCTTATTTCTTGTATGGCTGCTTCGTGGGCGGCTGCGGTCTTTTGGAAGAGCAGAACGATTATCATGGAGTACGCATTCTTTAACTAGGAGCAAAGTAAGCAACACAATTACATGCTGGCAAGTAAAGGCAAGGTGAAAAGGAGAGTAACGTAGAGAAGAAAGAGTAAAAAAGCAGAAACAAGAACAAGAATGGATGTAGAAACAGTGAGACACACGAAAACTAAACAAACATGAATGAAGAAGGAATGTGGTACATTGTAGAAGGTAAACTTGTGTTATAAAACATGGTGCATGAATAAAAACAAAGATGTTGGAACCAGTACCCTTTCTGAGGAGAGAAAGAGAATAAAGTAGACATAAAACCTAGAAAAGGTACAAAAGTACAACTTTAGAAAACAGAGAAACAAGACAAAATAATCATAATAAGCAAGACAAAGGAAAAATGCAAAACAATAAGACAGAAAAGCAATAGAAGTAGAACGGAGAAACAAGACAAGTAGGACACGAGCGATGCAAGAAATGAAAAGAAATGAAAATACAAATTAAGTAGGAAGAGTAATACAAAAACAAATGGAAAAACGAAAAGAAAACTGGACAGAGGAAGAGGAAAAGATGTTGGCTATGCAGCTACCTGAAGTGATCGTCGTGTTAGCTGTATGATAAGGATCAAAAACCTTAAACTCCAGTTTTATCCCTTACTTAGTTTGAAATTCAGACATAATAATCCTTTTCTTCCATGAATTACGGTTTATTGTTACATTCGCCTCGTTTTTTTATGGTAACTGTTGTATCCTTGCTTAAGTTGTGAAGATGAATTATTGGACCGCGTACTTACCCAAAACTAAACCACAATCGGGCAACTGTGCCAAAAATTGCTACGTAGATTGAGCTGGTGAAAAAGAACCTCTCAACACATGGTAATTATATACAATGGCAATAACACAATATACACAACTACATGAACTAACATAGCTAACATCTCTACGGCTCCAACACCTCCCCCTAAGATGAACGCATCGTCTTCATCTTCGGATCAGGTTGCTATCGGCGGTCGGCGTTGTCGAACTGGTCTAGTCGTTGTCGGCGGCACGATAGTTGGTGCTCGATCGTTGACATTGTCGTTGACGTCGGCGATCGTCCTTGCCATACCATGGTACTGTCGGTCTTCCTGGTTGAACGGCATCTTGGCTTCAGCCTTCTCGCAGCTAACTCTCCGGTGCCTTTCTCCACGCATCTGGTTTGTCTTCTCCACAAAACATCCTCTTCCGTTAGCATGTCGTACACAGTTTGTCCATAGCGATTCTTCACACGAGCTGGGATCCATTTCTCATGTCGTGGGCGGTAGTCACGCAACCACACGAGTTCTTCCTGGTGGTACGATCTCTTCTGTGCTCTATGATGAAGATTGAACTGTTCTTCAATTTCCACATTGCGCGTTCCTTCGTCTTTAGCAGATTCCTTCAGCAACGTCAGCGACGTCCTCAACTGGCGCCCACCGGAGAAAGATGTCCTGGCGTTGACGCACATGGTGTCCTTCTATAGCACTGCAAAAATTCCGCAAGTTTCTCCGACGTCCCTCCCTCCTTAATCTTCTCAAGGTATCCACAAAGCGTTCTAATTGACCGTTTGACTGTGGATGGAACGGCGGCGAGCGAACCATCCGCTTGATCATGTTAGCGTAGTCGCGGAATGGTACAAAACTGGCCGTCAGCGGCGGGCAATTTATCCTGAGACACTCGTACCGTCGTCGAATCAGCGTCTTCCTTGGCGCGAAAAGCTTCTCCAGATTCGCGATCGTCGTCTCGAAATCGATCTCGGGCGGTTGTTTCGGTAGTATGTCATCAGCATATTTGCGATGTGCATCCTCGTCCAGCTTCATGAGGATCAAATCGCGCTTCTTGCTATCCAGCAAGACCGAATCCCTGATGACCCCTCCGTACCTCTTGTACCAATAGGCGAAAGTATGACCCACCTCTTCGTCGGACACGAACATTTGCACATCCTTACTCAGCTGGTCGTATTGATTCTTGCTGACGTCCTGGACGGTGGTTCTCTGCGTGGGTGCCAAGGCGGTGGGCAGCGTTTTCATTTCTTCATGTTGAATCCGCATTTGTTCAACCATTGCTGCAAGAAAGTTCTCGAGTTGTGACGCCGAAACCTTCGGCTCCTGTCGTCTCTTCAGAGTCGTTCTTTACGTAAATGTAGCTTTACTTTCAATACATTACTGCTATTTATTCAGATTTCCACGTTGCCTATATTTAAGAGGTATGCTTTTTTTGTTTTAAGCTCCAGCTGTTTTCTTCTCATGATAATATATCACTTTTATCTTCTCTCAGCGTCGTTCCTTACATCAGTCTATCTTTACCTCTGATTCATTACTGCTCTTTATTCAAGTTTATCGCTAAGTTGCTTACATGGAGGAGATATGTTTCTTCTATGAACTCATATTGTTTTCTCTTCATGTGTGGTTTTCAGTTTTCGTCGTTTCTTCAGAGTCGCTCTTCACCTCTGATGATATGATAGACTGATGTAAGGAACGACTCTAAAAAAAAGGAGAGAAGATAAAAAATCTAAAGCCATGAAAAGAAAACAGCAGGAGCTTACACAAAATAAACATACCTCTTAAACATAGGCAACAAGGAAATAAACTTGAATAAAGAGCAGTAATGTGTAGAAAGTAAAGCTACATTTACATAAAGAACGACTCTGAAAAGATGCGTGAAGAGAAAACAACGGGAGTCTGTAGAAAAAACACCTCTTCAACATAAGCAACGTAGCAGTAAGTTTGAAAAGGAGCAATAGCGTACCAAAAGTGATGCAGGACTGTTGAGAAGAACGACATCGAAGAAATGACAGATAATGAAGCAAGGACAAAACTTTAAATAAAAAGTAAATTAATAATAATAAATTTAAACGTAAACAAAATCTGCCGCCGTAGTGTATTTTAGTGGCTTGTTTACATGTACACTACTATGTTGAGGTATTCTATCTTCAATGTTTTTCCTCTTTTTTTCGTTATCTTTAGCATCGTATGCTGCATCTTCTGTCCTTTGTTTTCGCATGTACTTAATCATGCGAACCATTGGATGCTCTGGAGGGGAAGCTTGATGTATATGTGACGTTTCTTCCTGATATTTCCCTTAAGACACTGTGAATTAGGCTCAGATTTTGTAAGCTCAAGTTTTGTCGACCTTAGGCATTTATAACAATGGCTACAAGCACAAAATTCCTCTCAGTAATGCGTATGAGCCAATATGTGTGTCTGCGCGAACGTTTCTTGACCCCTTAATAGACCAGGATACACCTCATGCCTACTGATATTGAACGAAGGCCTTTCTATGGCTTGTCATCTGGAGTCAACATCGGGTCATGTAAATCTACAAGAAAGTCATTATCTGAGGTTGTTCCCAACCGAGTCAGTCAAACTCTAGCAGTTAATTATCACCTCTGTTTTTCTTACAAGTTATCTTCAATCTACATTATGAATGCCAATTCAGTTTTTTAACACTATTTTGTTTTTCTTTCATATTCACATTTATATTACCCTGATTCTAGTGTCGTCATGAATGTATGCCAAGTTTGTAATGAAGACAAGGGCAAATAATTCCAAAGGGATCTTGTCGGTGTCCATGGATATTCACAAGAGCAAATAGCCAAGTTCAAGTTTGAGAGAAAAAAGTGGAAAACTGCAGCTTCAGGAAAGTCGGTTTATAACTTTGAGTGCTGTAATGCGACATTCAACAGTACATATAGGCTGAGTCGACACAGAGGAACAAAACACGCTGGCGAGTACTCACCGCCATCTATTATTATGTGCCCCATCTGCAGAGAAAATGTTAATGTAAGTCACATTGATAGTCTGTAGTTTTCACTATGCTTTTATCAGCGTTATAGTTGTCGTTAACATTTTTATTAACCTTTTTTTTTTGCTTTTTTTAAAAGTATTTTTGTTTCCATTGACTCTTTCTGATTCTGCTAATCTTGTATGCGTAGAGTCACTGTGAGTTCGCTGAGCATGCTGACCAACGGAATACCGAGGACGCAGACGAGTTCGTGGCAGAAACAATCTGTGTCCAAAATCTCCGAGATTATCAGATTGGAGTAATATGACAGTTCGGGTATAGATTGGACTTTCCTCAAGTGGCTTTTCTTCCAAGAACTAGAAGCTAGCCTCGGAGGAGGCGGGTGTGATAAGCGTAGCAAGAACGAAGACTATGGAACACGCAAAAGTCACCCGTTTCGGTTGCCACTGCGCCTTCCGCTCAGCTTTTCTCAGAAAGAACAAAAAAGTCTAGGGCGCACTGCACAGCGTATATGAATGTATGTGTTCTACATCTTTTAACATCAACAATCAGTGGCTTTTCAAAGGAAAGGATTGATGGTGTGACAGCTCAACACTGTCTCACCCATTTGCGACATGAAGCCCGTCAATCATCATCGCCAGCTGAGACTAGTCGAGAGTGTTGAAAAGTATGTAGTGTCGCTGTTAAGGGATGGTCACACTGTCCGACAAATATAAGAATAAGAAATAAAGATAAAAAAAATAAAAATAAAAAGTATAAGAATAAGAATATAAAAATAAGAATGCAAGTAAGAAGAGGAACGCCTACTTGCCTGTACTTCATTACAACACGAAATATAAGGTAAATCACTCTGCATAACCATATAATTTGAAGAGATCAGTGGAACAGATCTTCAGGAATCCCGCTGCAGAGTGTCTCGTGCAGCCAGGGAGACTGCACAAGCTTTACACGGTGTCAATTCAGATGTGAGTTGATGCCAACTCGGAATCTGATGGCATTTAACTCCACAGGCCAGCACAAAATGACAGTGGAGATGGATCCGTGCTGGGTAGATAAAATCCAAAGAAAAATCTATGTGGTTTGCAAGTTACAAGATACATTTAGTCATTTTTTCATTATTTTTACATTTAGTCGTCATTAACCCAACGCAAAGAGAGTAGATGCGAAAGTATGGACGGAGGGCGTTGTGTGTGGACGACACATTCAACCTAGCGTCTTAGGCGCTGAGATTGGCCATCGTAATTGTTGCGGATGAATGGGATAGATCTTTGCCAGCTGCTTACCTACTTTCTTATAGGTGATATACTATTAGTACATTGAAAGTTACACTTCCACATTCTTCACAATTTTTCGCAATGACTGAGGTGGAAGTGGGCTCATTGTTTGGGCACGTGGAGAAGTACCTGTCTTCGTTCTACACGGACTATTTCATGACGGACGACACGAACACGTTCTGGAACGGCTATAACAAGGTCTTTCCATCATCTTCGACTAAGCAGCTCCCGTCTTTATGCCATGTGTAACAGGCTATGAAGAGGAATGCCAACACGAAACTTATCAACATGTGTACTCTTTTTTTTTACTTAAGGTTGCTGCTTGCGAAAATGGTCCTAATTACCGTTCTTCAGCACGACTTCTTCAAGCCGTTCCTCACGAAGATGAAAGAGATATGCCTCGTCGATGCCACAGAAACGTGTTCGTGGCGAAATACACGTCGATACTGAGGTACCTACGTGAGAATGAAGGAAGCGTTCTTGCATCGGATATGAAAAATTCATGGTATGTGCTTATATTGTGTTTCACATCAACTGATTATTGAATATATATTATCTAATAAAACAAAATATATGCTATCTTCTTTTGTAGGAGCGATAGAGTGGACCAGCGGGGAGCGTGGGTAACGACGGATTCTCCGCGAGTGCTTCCGAGACATAACCTACCCAGTGGATATGCCCGCGGATACGCGAACATACCTCGAAGAGGTCACGCTCCAGCTGTTCATGAAGACGCAGGTAACCGTCTTAGATGTTCTTCTAGCCACAGAGACGAAGAAAACTGAGCAGTCACAAGGAAATATGCGAAGAAGAATGGTATGAGCTGTCAAAATTAGCGAATAAATCAAAGAATAATAGTGTTAGATAGAAGTACATGGGATTTTGTATGGTGTTCTAATAAAGAAAGGGAGTGAGCTTGTCTTTATATCACCTTCAGAAAGTCTAGAAATGTTACCAAATTTGAACTCTTTTTCTAAAACAATTTAGTAGGTAGTGAATTATATCCTAGTCGGTGATGCAGCGTGATTAGTGGTAGGTAAGCAGAGTCAGCTATTTAGGTGCCAACGAATGTAAATCTCTCTAAGACACGCACCATCGCTAATTGATCTGACGAGGCATGACCGGGACCCTCTTTACATGCACCCGGGGAGCGTTCGGGCGTCTAGGGTCCTATGTAAACAGTTCTATGCTCTGTGAACGCTTCCATAAAACGTTGAAGTACGAGATGTTGGAAGGGAAGGCGAGTGTTAGAGCAGACAGCCTTCTGCAGCTGCTCATCGCAATTGCCACCGAACTAGAAGAAGAGGGATAGATTATGGTTGGAATCTTGAACAAAACATTTTTGTTCGATCATTGTCATTTAGAAGGAAAGAGGGCTGAAGGAAGGAAAGTACAGACTACAGCAACATCATAAGGCGCACACGTTGGCTGTCAACAAATACTGTGGGCAACAGCATCTTGTCGCTGTTGATTTTCCTGGAACCTGGGAAGTATGAGCCAGCGGAAGCTCATATTGCGTGGAAGAGCATGTTGTCCATACGAAGAGGATGTAATCGTTCGGAATAAACTTCAATGTTTAAAGTTTATATTTGAGTAATTATGTCCAGTGTAACAATCATTGCCGAAGTGAAGGGTGTGGTGCATGGCCCTATGCGTTTGCTTGCACCGTGATGTGAAAAGTGGGATTAGCTGTACGTATTTCCTTGCACCTCTGTTGTACGCAGTAGTAGGTAAATCTAACAGACTATTTTTTTATTTAGTTTATTAGTCTCTTTATTTCGTATATCTGTGGGTTGCCACTCGCAGCAAAATTGACGCTGAAAGTGTGCAAGATGCACTCTACAGCAGCGATGGAGGTGAAGAGATGATGGAGGTTGTAGCGGAAGATGACGTGGAGAATGCAAATCTAGGTGTAGAGGAAGTCCTAAGAACTTCAACGGATGTACAGGACAGGAAAAGAGACTCTCTTTTTATAATTGAAATGGCAATTATAACTGAAATCTATGATGTACTTTTTAAAAACCAGTAATATATTCAGAAAAAGCGAAAATGTCATTCAAATGATTGGAAGACCAACAGAAGACGTATAAATGAGTATGGAGCAACCGTTGCGCAATTTGGGAGAATTACGCAAAACGACGGACTCGTTAGCAAATAATGCTGAAGGGGTTAAGAGTTATATTTTTGTAGATAAGAGCAGTTTGAATACTATCGATGACCATATATGAAGGTGTAACATAAGCAACTCCTTCCGCTGCTTTTACGAATTTGCAAACAAAGGGTTTTTGATATGTAAGTTTCCAAACTACAGTACCATGGGTTAATTTCGCTCAATCGACATCGCCAATACCAGGTGGAGCAACTACAGCATGGAGAAGGTCATTAACGACTTTTACTCAGTTCTCCTCGACAGCCACGTCCAATTGCCTCCTCGCTATCTAAGGGAAGATGGACATGTCATCCTAGGGCTCCTCCCTTCCGAAGTCCTACATGCCATTCACCATGTTGGTGAAGAATTGTATTTCACCCGGTTCCGACAGAATCAGGTCTGAACACCTGAAAAACCTACCGCCAGTTTTCATCAACAGGCTGACGAGGCTCTTCACTCGTTATCTGCTGGAGTGCAAGGTTCCCAAGCAGTGGAAACCAGCAAGACCGTGTTGCTGTATAAGAAGGGAGACCAATATGACATCAGCAACTATCGCCTAATCTGCTTACTGTCTGTCATCTACAAGCTCTTCACAAGAGTAATCCCAAACAGGATAGAAAGAACATTAGATGAAGAACAGGAAAAGGTGTAGCAAATGGAGGAGAGGGGCCAACAATCTTTCCGAGCACCCACATGTTACCTTTGCAAAGAGAGAAACTTTTTGTTAGGTTGTCCCGAGTGTAATGACCAGTGCAAAACGATCGTAGATATGATGAGGAAGAATGCAACAATATGGCACAGCTCTTCTGCTACTACACGTACATACTCTTTTCACTTACTCTCTTTTTCACAGCTTTCGTGTTCTTCTTCGATGCACCTTAGGTTCACACTTTGTTGTTACAGGGTCAAGCGTATGTTGAGAATTTCTCAACAGGAGAGTCATAATAGGGATGTCGGAGCAGAGAGGGGGGGGGGGGGGTTGAGGTGGTCGGAAAATTAGGAAAAAAAATTAAAGTAGAGGTCGGAAAATCAGACAAAAATGAAAGGAACAAAGAGGAAAGGAAGACATGGTTGTCGATTTTAAATAAACACATATTAAGGCGTACAAAATCTAGTGTAATGTGGATATACAAGATTCAGCAGAAATACAGAAGTGAAAACTGCTTTTTTTCAGACGTAGTGTTGTAAGTTGTAGGAGGACCAGCAGTGAATGGCACGTTTTCACCGCATATCAAAAGATATTCACAAGTGAAACGTATTCTAAGGTTTTTCTTTCAGGTCCCGATATCTGCGACTAGAAAAATGGAAAAGTTGTCTCAAGGAAGAAAAAACGTTAATGATGCATATTCAGTACTTGAGTTCAAAATAAATTTGTTCGATATTTGAATAAACGATTGAAGAAGATTCGCGGTTACGGTTGAGGAAGACTATTGTAGCATAAACATTTAAGCTAAAAAGAGTGTACACAAACCACAAAATGATTTTTAGAAAATTTGTTCTTCATAATTCTGGTGATGAAACTAGTGCGATTTTTGAGCCAATCTTGAAGATGGACGACTTAACATTTTCTTGCTGCTCTGACATATGCATGATGACGTCGGAGTCGTTTCGGTGGCTCTGACCGTGCAATATCATATGTCGTCGTACGTGCGAGGCGGTAAGGAAGTGCACATTACCTGAACGAAAAGGAAAGCTTTCAGAAAGGAGAAGAAAGAAAAAAAGGGGCAAAAGAAACGTACCAGTGGCAATAGTATCCTTTCTGAAATATCAAGATTTCTATAAACAAACCTCTCGGTTACTTTTGAATTAGCACAAACGATTGAAATCTTGAATAAATGTGATGCATAACAAATGACGTGATAAAGTTGTGGAGGTGATAAAATAGAAAGCCAATAATTTTACATGCAATTAGCCACCTAAAAGTTTTGATCCCTTCAAATTGTGGTCAAACCCATCAAATCTAAGCAATACAAAATTGTGTTTTACTACTTTAAAAGGGTAAAGGATAAAACCACTGGCGTATCAATCCACTTGGGACGCGACAATGCGTTTTACTGGAATTCGTAATCGTTGAGGTTCTGGAACGCGTGTTGACCTATACAATAATTTGCGGGGGCCAACCGATGATCAAATCAATGTTTTTATTCTCCCAGGCAAGTCCGACACCAATTTATCGACCTCGGAGGTATGAAAGACTTGGTCTGCACTAGGGCGTTTTCGAATCCTCGACCGTGTGGCTACAACGGACCTCTAACCGACTGCACCAAACCCGCCGTTACTACTTTAAATAAAAGAAATAAAACTAACCAGTGACTTCATATTGAGTACTAAAAGAACATAGGAGGCAATCTCCATTTGCTTCATAGCAGAGTCTTCCGCTGTAGCCAATTCAATATATTGAGGATACGCAGTTGTACGGAAACGTAGTGTCGAAAATTTGCTTAGGGACGGATGAGAAACGAGATGACAAACGAGAGCTTCAGAAGCTAACAGAAGGATCAGAGCACTAAGTAAAAGTAGAAGCATAGTCGCAATGAAGAGTAAGTACGCTGGCTCAAGTCGGTAAGTGTAGTTGAGTTGTAGTTAGCGATGAAGAGCTTTATGCGTGACCTTTCCCCATCGATCGCATATTTATGCGCGATTACAAGGACTTCGATAAGGACATCTGTAAATGAGCTATTATATATCCTGTTGAAACCTTCGCATGATCTGATGGCTCAATGCAATGTGTAGCTGTCCTTGTTTTGACGATCAGAGATCAATCCCTGCTAGGAGTGCTATTTTTGACGAATTTCTTACTTTCATCCGAAAGCAATTTTGATGCTGCTACTGAGCGAAAAAAAGACACCTATAGACGCAATTAGGGTTAAAATTAGTACAAAGTATGCTCCACGTGTTTCTGAATATCGACGCTAAAGTGAATTTCATGCAATATAGCTGGCTGGGGTCGGTAGACAGAGAATTCTTCTACATTACTACAAAGTTTGGTACCTCTAGCTTCCCTAGTCTTTTTGAAACCTAGTTGAGAAAAATCCCAAATTTTGCCTCAAATTTTCGAGTTTTTCTCAACTAGCTTTTGAGAGAACCATAACACCTACAGAGATCAAAATTTATAGTTAGGTGTTTTCCTTGATGCTAAATATGGCTTCGAGATTTTCAACGGAGCTACCGTAATCTCGCAACGGGAAAAGTGCTAAATCACAGATTTTCGGCAACGCGAGAAAAGCTGTATGACTTCAAACAAATTCCAATAACTCAGCTTGTAGTTTATAATGATGAATTCGGTTTGAAATATGTTGTAGAGAGAGATTTTTGCTATGATGATTAGTTTTTACTTTTCTACAAGTTGTTTTTGTTCTCTAAAAAGCTAGTTGAGAAAATGCTAAATTTCTCACTTTTTCTCGACTAGCTTTCAAAAAAACCAGAGGGTAACTGAAAGAGAATAGAAACTTCAATCATTTTATAGCGCAAATCTTTCTCTGCAGAACTCAGCCACCCTTGTCTTCCTCCGTCTCTTTTTTTCCCTTATTCATGTTCATTTCGAGCTAACAAAACCGGACCTGTCCAGCATTAATTTCCAATTTAGGCCTGGTTCTAACCGCCAAAATAACCTATAAATAACATCTATACGCGACAAACTAAACTAAATACAATTTCAAAAAAAAAAAACTGTCGGTGAAATGTTCTCATCAGTGATTTTTTCGATTTTGCAAAAATCAACATTCCGGCGGGGATCGAAATCTCATCCGTTCATTTCCATTGTCGATGAGTAAAATTGTTTGTTAATAATTGGAAATAGTGTGAAAATTGTTTTAAAACGTCTTCTCCGTCGTTCCCAACTGTTTTTTCCGTTTTGCAAAAATAATGGTTTCGCCAAGAATCGAATTTTTGATAATCTCTTTATCAATGTCAAACAGTACAATTGTGCTCTCGAATACACATTGGGAACTTACTCATCTTTTCAAATTATATGTCTACATATGTACTGACACACTTCTAATCCTTGCAGTCGCGTTTGTGACGTCTACCTCGTAAAAACCCGTCTACCGTCTACTTCGTAATCCGAGCAGATATACCTGGGGGATATTTTTGGTGAGTAGCCAATGTGGTATGGGTCACGATCTACCGGCAGCATCTTCGACAACCTGTCTGCCTACTAGTTAGTCTTTCTTTATTATCTTGACACGTCTTTAATCTTTTTGCCTAATGATAATCATTTATTGGATCTATTTATACACTAATTGCAGTACAGTAGAGGTACCACGATATTTCCGGCCTATATTCCGAGGAGAGCTTTATACGTTTTAATGAGATTAACTCCGAACCAGGACCTTAAGCCGATTGGCTGGCAAAGAAGAAAAAGTTGAGAGATGCATGGCTCACTTCTCCACCTACGACGACGACAGTGGAAGCTGCACTCTCGGATCAGTCCTATACACTGCTTATCGTAGTACTCGGATCTTCCGTTTTGAATATGCTCCTTGCGCTACTGATGAGGGTTTTTTCCTTGCGAGCCCTTTTTTCAGTCTATTTGTGAACTTTTTGAAATTCAATGTTCTCTGCAATCAACATTATTCTTTGCTCAGACTTGCGCTGTGAGACGACGGCGGCAAAGAAATCCTGACCGTGAATTCCAGCAACATGTGGAGCTAATCGAGCAGTCTCTCCGCCCTGGAACACACATTATTACAGAAATTCTACCGAAAATCAGACACAATATTCTAACCATGTCTAGATCAGTGCATCGAGAGGTTGAATGCATTTCTACCTTGAATATTATTCTTAATTTTCTTCCACCTGGCACACGTCACGCGGCATTTTGGCTATATAATTAACATGACAACATAATTTTTAGTTATTATTTATTCTATTAACCAGCCTGAACGTCCGGCTAAAGCCGGACTTCAGGCTTATTTTGGTGTTCGCTTCGCTCGCCTTCAGCGATCAATAAGAAACAACAGAAATAACAGTAGCGACAATTTTTTTAAAATTATAGCTGCTTTTTTCTACCAACGCATTCTTCAATGTTTTTTACCCGAACATTTGAGCATAGATGAAAGATTTTATGGTTTTTCCCTGAACGCTCAGTTCTATATTTTGAGAGCAATCCAGCTTAATTTTACATCTTTGTTTCTCTCAAACCTCCACAACTTGGAAACATTGTTCGAATATGTGTCTGCTCCGTCCTCAACTATTAGCGAGAATGATGTGCTATCATGGAATGACGTTAATATCACTGTTGTAGTGATAAAAATAACGTTCTACGTCAGATAGCGTAATCTGTTGGCTACTATGTATTGCATCTAAGCTGCCGTTCGCACGTGCGTTTCCTTTTTTCGAACAAAGGATGTTAGAAGCGTTAGGGAAACATACTGGGAATTAGATATATGAAGGAACCATAGAAACCCATTCTACTGCGTTGGGGCTCCCGCGCACTCCGACGCAGTGGAACCCGTCTCTCTCTACTCTACAGCTTTCCGGCACCGGCGCACCATTTTAACCCCGTGGGACACGTCCCAACCGATTTTAATGCTATCTGGCTTCGGGGCACGAATTCGAGTAGTACTCGTCTCACCCAATTTTATTGCATTGAGAATTCAGCGCACCAAACCGACGCCATAGTATTCGTCTCCCTCTCTTTTTGGAATTTCTTGAGTAGTTTTTAGGAGGGCTCCTTCCCAACTACGCGTTTGACCCTGTGTTGTTATTGTCCAATTTTCTCTTAGGTTGCCTAGTAGCAGCGCCACAAGTTGCCACCACAATCCTCGATCTCGCGGTTCGAGAAACCCTAGTGTTAAACACATGTTGCAAGGAGAAGAGGCGGGAGACGGCTATTATCTTTGAGCGTTTGAAACTTAGATAGTGAGATAAAATTCCTAACTCACAGAAATGAATCCCTCCAGCGCAAAAAAACGCGCCCTTAGGCAAAACTCTAACCTTCGGCCATTCATCTTGCTGCCGTTATGATTTCGTAAAATCTCTGTCCACATTAAGCCGCTGACATCATTGCGTCACAATGTCGTCAACATCTACGTCATCGTCTCAGCAAGGAATACACACGTTTAAGTATCGATTCGATCTCGTTTTGCACGAAGGAAGAAGCCTTATCTTCATCCCATAATAGACATTTCAGCCAATGCATCATCTTATTCACTCCTGGACATAAACAGCTGTCAGTCGTAATGCTCATCCGGTAGTCTACTGTCCGTCATCTACAAGCTCTTTACAAGAGTAATCCTTAATAGGATTGAAAAAGTCTTGGATGAAGGACAGCCATGCGAGCAAGCAGGGTTAACTCGCACGTGTTGTAATTTCTTCACCTGTAGAAGAGGGCAATTGGATGTCCACCTCGGACTACACTTGTGGCCACTCGGAATGTCGCGTTTTCAAAGCTTCTCTCGCGTTCCATCTAAAGGTCACAACACGTCGACGCTACACGGTCCTGCGGCGCGTTTCGCTTTACTCACCTTGCCTATATAAAAGCCGCAGTACTGTGTTCCAAAATTCACTCAATCATTTTGTCGGCGAACGAAGCGGGTAGCAAGAAGCGAATGTGAACAATCAAGACAAACAGCCTAATTCTCAAGTAGTACCATCAACTCAAAGGGAAAAGCTGCTGCGATCCGCAGGTAACCACCTCCCTGCTCGGAATCTGCTCATACTTTCGGGGTGTTGTACTTGCTATTCTCGTTGTGAGTGGTTGGTTGGCCCCGTCCGGGTTTTTTCTTGTGTACATATAGAGCGGGGATGAAGATTGAGGAATTATACTACTGTACTGCATTCTTTGCAGTTGAGTACACAAGGTAGTATGCTGGACATGAGACCAGATTAAGAAGGAATTGCAGGCTAGCACGGCGGTAGTCTAGGGTTTCCGTACGTAGTATCTCCGTTAAGCAGAGCATGAGTCTTGCGATGCAAGCCCAAGTGGCCACTCTCTGTATCCGCACGCATCCATGCCCGTTCCTGGGATGTTTGTTTGCCAGTCTCAGTTCCTGTTAGGACTCACACGTTAATGTGTCTCGTTAGGACTCACACGTTAATGTGTCTTGGGACTGAACCTGGAGATCGGGAGCCGCGACACGTTATGATTTATCCCTAATTAATCATGTTATTTTCGGTGATAACGCTAGTAATAGTTCACAGCAGAACATGTAGTGGCTCCTCGTTTCTAAACAGCTCGGGGAATCTGTTGTAGTGGAGTGAATCAGGTTCCTACCTTTTCCGACAATGTTTTTCAGCTGCACATTCTTAAAATAAGCGTATTTATTATGGGGTGTTTGTGACGCAGTCGGTTAGAGGTCCGTTGTAGCCACACGGTCAACTGTTCGAAACCGCCTGCTTCATCCGAAAAACCACGTGTTTCACAGGCCACTAAAGCTTCATCATCCTCTGGAAATTACGCATGAGCAGATACGATTATGTCTCACGAGCCATGTGTCACAAAACAGCGTCACCCACAAAGATTCAACCACCAAGAAAAGCGAAGAATGTTTGGTTGTGTTCTATGTAAAATCTCTAGACACATTAACTCACATCCTCACATTTACATCGACTTACGTCAACATATTCACATCTTCTTAAACACATCAACTATTTTCGACACACGGACACCTTCACATGATATTCTAACAAAATGTGGTTTCACATCATCATTAAATCAGAGATCGACGTATTTTAGCCTTCATATTGCGTTATAGGGGCGGATGAAGCGCACTCGGTAAGAGGTTTCGCTTTGTCTGGACAACCGATCGAAGGTCCCACACTAGTGCCAACCAAGCCTTTCATCCCTCAGGGATAGGTAAATATGTACCAATCTTGTCTGAGAGGATAAAAACACTGAGGTGATAACAACAGAACAATACACAAAGCGGATGCAATTTTGCAGAAAAACAAACGCAAAAAAGAAAAATCACCGAGTAAGCATACAGGCTAATGATGAAATAAGATGAAGTGTGCATCATTGTGTCTTGAAAGATACCGAAAACAGGAAAACAGAAATATGTCTTGTTTTGTATCTAGAAGGCAAAACAACAGAGCTCCGTCATATTAATCACTAATTTAGGAAAGGGCCTACAAATATAGTCGATGCATAAACTTATTCTTAAACGTAAAGCATTGGCCTTCATCCTTTCTGATTGATTATCCCTGTGCCTGAAAATTTTGAAGCGCAGAGCTGAGAGCTGGAAATGGTGGAGGACGAAAGAGTGAGCCTAATTGTTGTTGCATTGGCGGCAGTGATGGTTCAACTAAGTCGAGCTTGTCTTCCATGTGTGGTAGCTTGCCCTTACTTTGTCGCGTCTCTCTTGATGATAATTCCTAAACACTGCCATAATTTACGTGAAGAAAGTATAAGACCATTTGTTACAATGTCATAAACATTTTTTTCGCCTTTCTTTAAAGGCTATACATGAAAGGAAAGCTCTCTTGGCTTTGTACAAATGTAATTTGGAGACTGTTCATTAGAAACTTTCTACAGGCTACTAGACAATGTTAGACAGTCACGCCTCTAAAGGGATGAACCGGTAAGATGCTGGATCTTCACAAACGTTTAATATCGCGGATCTTGAGGTGTTAATCGTCGCTCTCTCCGAAGAAGAATTATCCATCGACGATAGATCGTTACTGTGGTCCTGCCCGTGAAGTAAAACTGTAACGTAAGTGCTTGTGTGCATTGGGAAATGTCTGGGCGAAATTCTAATTTGTTCTCTGCTTTTGATTCTAATCTCCTTGTAAAGTTTTCCACTTCATTCTGTTTTTGGTGCTGAAGTATTGTTGCAGTTTTTTTGTAGTGCAGTTTATTGAAACTTCAACCTACTGCAGTTTCAAGATTCTGTTTGTTAATTCTGTTTTGCACTTGGATATTTCATCACTAACTCATCATGAGCGCATCTATACATCTTGCTTCAAATAATGAATTCAAATAATAAATAATGAATTTGGTGTCATGTAGAATAGTCTCGAGATTTAACAAAACAAAGATTTAGCTCTTATCTGGCTGAGAAGATATCGAACAGTGGCAGGCACAGGTGACATTCACTATTTTACTCTCTGTTTTTAATTTCAAAATCAGAATGAACACATCTGTTGATGCTCTTCCAGGTTTCAGGTGCTGTTCGTAGCAGTCGTCAAAAAGTATCCATAGTAAGGTCAAAATGAAATGAAGCGTGATGCACTTGCGTAAGCGGCTGCGCTTGAAGCGGTGAGGTGGAGTGTGGCGGGTAGGATAGTGGTGGGACCCTCGTTTGTACCATTCGTCGCTGCAGTTCGCGATGGTCCCACTTCGATTACAACCGCTGCCTCCACTGCACTGCTTCGAGCGCAGCTGCTTACACGACTGCATTGTACTTCATGCCGTTTTGACCCGACTGTATGTTTTTTTCTCTAAAGCTTTTCAAGAAAATAGAAAGATTTGACAAAAGGTAGAAGAAGTAAGTCGTACTAAATGTTCTCAATAATTCACACAAGCCGTTTCTGTGAAGTATAGCATGAAGGAAGTTTTCGGCAACATTTCGCCTTTGCACGAAGTGATTTAGTATGGTATGCAGAGGAGAAACTTTTGCGGAAGTTGGTTTCTGAACGCCATGGGAATATCTACAGTAGAATTGCTAATTCTTCGACAGAAGACGGAAGAAGGTTCTACGTTATTTCGCTACCAGCGTTTGGCCCGGGGGCAAAAACTAGTTCAAACACTAGCAATTGCATTCATGTCCAAAACGATGGTTCCAGCGTTTCAAAAACGGTAATGAAAGTTTGGAGGACGAAGAACATGGAAGTCGGCCTCAAGTCGTCGATGACCAAGTGTTGAAGTCCGTCATTGAACTGGATCCACGCCAAACCACTCGAGAACTGGCAACACATTTTGGCTGCTCAAAATCTACCATCCATGAACATTTGCTGGCAATTGGGAAGACGAACAGGTGCGGAAAATGGGTGCCGCACCAGCTGAGCGACGCAAACAAGGCAGCACGAGTGGCAATGGCCGGAATTCTTCTTCGTCGCTTCAAGAACAGCGGTTTCTTCGACTCTGTTGTTACATCAGATGAGAAATGAAAAGATGAGAACCGACTCCGAAACCGGATATACACGGCTAAAAGGATGCTCTGTGTTTGGTGGAACAGCAAAGGTTTGGTGTACTTTGAAGTTCTGGATTCGGGTCAAACAGTTACGGCGGACATCTACAAAGATCAATTGAACCGCGTGGATCAAGCACTGCGTCGTCAAGGTGTCGAAACGACGCCGACAAAATTCCTCCACGACAACGCTCGTCCGCATGTCGCGAAAATCACTTTGGAAAAAATTGAGGAATTAGGCTGGAAAGTCCTGCCTCATCCGCCATACAGCCCAGACCTGGCACCATCCGATTACCATCTGTTCCGGTCGATGCAGCACTCCGTGGCCGAGAGAAAGTTCACAACCCGCGAAGAAGTCAAACTCTGGGTGTCCAACTACTTTGAGTCGCATCCGGCCGAGTTCTTCGAAAGAGGAATCCATTCTTTGCATAAACGTTGGCGACAAGTCATTGATAGTAATGGAGATTATCTTTTGAATTAATCTTGTTTAATTTCGTTTTTATAATAAAAAATTCTTTAAACTCAAACGCGCATTTCTTTCCGAACAACCTAATAGAACAACCCAACCTGGAACGAAAACCTTTCCCGTATTGTCCTTTCTGCTACATTGATGACTGTTGTGTCTATATATGTCCGACTGAAGACGAGACGGACACTTGTTTGAGCTTCTAAACCAGCAATCCCCTTACATATGATTTACATGGGAAAAACCCAAAGAAAATTGGCTGTGTTTCCTTAATGCGGAAATAAAGTGCTCCAACGGTGAGTGGAAGACAGGATGGTTTCGAAAACCTAATAGTAAAGACGTATTAGTTCACTGTCTTGCCGCTCACCCTTGGAAAGCAAGAAATCAGTCATTCGGAACATATTTAGGACTGCCGTAAGGGTAACATCCGATGTCCAAGAGCGAATGGATGCGGCTAAACTAGTGCAGCGGATCGCAACTTTAACTTACATTGCTAATGCACCGTGGAGGCTATGTCTTATTGCGCAGCGAGATCATACCACAGTGGATAACTCGAAAAAAAAATCTTGCTTACCCTTCATAACCGGCGACTTAAGTAAGGCGATAGGGGCCAGTTTGGTTAGGTGTGGTCTCGATTATTAAGTGAGAGTTGTGGAAGTACCTCCTACAAATCTCAAGAAGCAGTTAGTTTGAAACGTAATGTTCGATCGCATTTGCCTAACTCCAAACCTAGTAATGTGTAAGGTAAGGCAGGCGACTGCATGATCTCTGGTGTAGTGTGTAGTTTATTTAATTTCATGCGAAACATGAGGCGAACAATGTACTGGCGAAACAGGTGCGACCCGTTTGTGTTCGTATTAAAGAACATCTAGATGGGATGAAACATTCAAACGCAGCAACCCTTTTCGGAACTCATCGCAGAAAATGTCATGATAATGCTCCTTTCTGCATAGCTGCCACGATCCTATCGTACGAACCGAAATTGTGGCCCGGAGAACTTTGGAGGCAGTGGGGATGACCGCTAAAAGTCTGAAGATGAATAGAAAGGAAGAGTGGATAGCCGTGACCAATGAGTTGCTTCTCTTTCAAGACCTCTGCGTGTTTTGATTTACGGGGTCATATGCGGGTCGCATCTCAGTTAGTATTAGTGGAGCGATTTTAGCACGCGGAGGTCTGCTAATATCACGGCAACGCGACTACTTAAATAAGCACAGCGATTTGGACTTCCGATTTTGGATATAGCATATCTGTCTTTCCAGGCTCTGACAAAGGCGATGACGCCAAAACGTTAGCCGTAACAAAGTTTGTTAACAACCTTGGCTCTTGCTTGAATTTGACTATGGACAACTTCCAATCTCTATGCCAAGACTAGAGGAAGGTTGAACTTCTGAAAGGTTCTACGTTTTTCGTACGGTTAACGTAACACACCATTTTCGTGATACACTGTTTTTGAAGAACGTTTTCAAGGAGCCGCGGAATAAAACAGGTACCCAGGAACTTCGGCTAAATTGTGGAAACGATTACAAAACGATTTGGCAACAGCCCAACAAAAAGATGAAAGACTGTCCAAAAACTGCTGGAACAAAATCGGCATGCAAAAGAGGGAAAAATGTCAGGAGTGTCTCGAATTCATTCAGATTCCCAATTCATCAAACTTCGTTACAGCACATTCAAATCCAACATCAGCTTCCGCATTCACTATATCTCATACTAGAATGTTTTTATTACGCTTTGTTCGAATGGCTCATTTTTGTTAGTTTATTGGTTAGTGGTTTATCTACTTAAGTTTAAAGCTTGAACCACACCACGTAATTCTCAAGAACTTCTCCGAAGTACTTATTACGCCGTTTTTGAAATCTGTTTGAATCTTGGGATTTTTTTTTATCAGAGGTTCTCTTGACTTTATTCATGCGTCTAAGTGACAACATTATCACGATATATAATAACGGGCTTAGTCCGTGTGTGTACGTATGTGTGTTTGTTTGTGGGTCATGAAATTCCAAAAAGGGGGTGCGACGAGTCCCATGGCGTCGTATTGATGCGCCGACGCCAAAAAGCTCTAAAATGGGGTGCGACGGGTCTCATGGCGTCGAACTGCTGCGAAGTAGAGAGTGCGTGTAGTAGTATAGCGCAGTAATTTCGTGTGCATGTCGCAGAAGGTAAATTTGACATTGCAACCGTTTCATACCCATGGCCACAGATCGCGTTGCTTTCCATCTCTATGATTCCTCCACGTGTCTATTTCCTTCTACTTTTGCCTCATCTTGATAAGATCCCTTCCTCAGAAATTGGAAACAGGAATGCAAACGGCTGCTTAAATAGATGCCAATAGTTTACATGATGCGACGTGGAACGTCATCTTTATCAGTGCGATGTTGTCGTTCACGTAATTTCATATTAAAACATCATTCTGTGATCACTGTTTGGGGAAACAGGAATTTGGAAGGAAGTCATAGTTAGGGTAATGTTTTCGAATTGTGTCTATATTATATTGGTAACGAAGGAGTGTTTGAAGCTGAAGTTTGAATGTTCTCCAAATGTAGAAGTGACGCGTTTCGAAAGGAATTTATGGAATATTCCGCCACATTCTATGAAAAAGAAGGAGAAGACGTTGACAGAACGCAGACCAAAAGCGACCTTGTGCCTGCCCAGAGACGAGGTGGATTCAGGGGATGGACTCCCTGTTTCTGCTGAGCCAGGACTGACTCATGACATTCTTGTATCCCGCACGTCGGTCCGGCCAAAAGCCTGCAATAAAGTGACTGGGAGGTGCAAGGGAGGCGGTTTGGAGTCGCCTCCAGCAAATAAGCTCCTCATTTCCACTCCGGGAGAATGGAAGTTCTCCCAAAAACTCACAGGACTAGAGGCTTGCAACCTGCTCATGGGTTTTAAATTTTTTTTTGCATATTACAGTAATAGAAAAGAGTCTCCTGATTCCGGAGGAAAGCCTGGTACGGTAGCGCAAGGAAGGACGGGATTGCAGGAGTCATATAGGCTACCGAAACGGAAAAGGAATAGGATGACGATCTGTACTTATAACACACGTACGCTTGTATCGGAAGCGGCCATCGAAGATCTGATGACGCAAGGAGATCAAGTATGACGTCATCGGACTGACCGAGACGAGACGACGTCACCCTCTCAACGCCGTATATGAAACTGGAGAAGAACTGTTCTTAGGAACATGCGACAGTAGAGGTGTTGGTGGAGTTGGCGTCCTCGTCAACACGAGTATGGCAAAGAACATCGACTCTTTCGAACAACTTACGACCCGGATCGGACATCTGCGGATGAGAAGATGTGGTCCAACACCAGCTTTGACTATCTTCGTCGCTTACGCTCCAACATCAAGCTACGAAGAAGAAGAAGTCGAAGCTTTCTATATGGACCTGGAGAAGTTCTACAGAGAAGATCATGCCTTCTACAAGGTCATAATTGGCGATTTCAACGCCGAAGTTGGCCCAAAAAGAACGCCTGAGGAACTTCACATCGGGACCCACAGCCTACAATGGAATGACCAGAGGGAGAGGCTCTCCGAGTTCATCATGACGACTAAGACCATCCATGGGAACTCACAATTCCAGAAGCCCTCCTCTCTACGCTGGACTTGGGAGTCACCCGGTGGAGGGTACCGTAATGAAAAAGACCACATCATCGTCAATAAAAGGTTCTCCCTGAAGGACGTCGCTGTTGTACCAAAGTTCTATACGGGATCGGACCATCGCCTCCTCCGAGGAAGATTTTCCTTCGCAAGGAGAGCAGAGAAAGTCGCCAAGTTCAGAGAGAGAAATCCCAGGACTATCATCTCTTCGCTACGCTAGCCGGCTTTTGGGAAGATTCCGCAATGGACAATATCGACGAGACGCTTGTCTCTTGAAATTCTTGAGCTGATACGCCAGCGTGCAGCAGCATGAGCCGCACGGAAACAAGAACTCATGTCCGCGCTCGCAAGGCTTTGCAGAGAGGCGATAAAGGAAGACCTTAAAGAGAGAAGAGCAGAAATACTGGCTGAAGCTGCAGAGGCGGGGAAAAGCATCCGCTATGCCCGTCGAGACTAGGCCAGTCGCAAGACGAAGATGACTGCTCTCCGGAACCCGAAGGGAACAACCACTGCATCGAGAAGGGGGATGGAAAAAATTATCTACGACTTCTACTCTGATCTCTTCGACAGCCATGTCCACTTGCCTCCTCACCATCTGAGGGAAGATGGACAAGTCATTCCAGAGGTTCTCCCGTCCGAAATACGACATGCTATTATGTCGGTAAGAAATCGTACGGCACCCTGTCCCGACAGAATAAGACCAGAACATCTGAAGAGCCTTCCGCCAGTACTCATCAACACCCTGGCGAGGCGCTTTACACATTATCTGTCGGAATGCAAGGTTCCTAAACAGTGGAACAGCAAGACCGTGTTGTTGTATAAAAAGGGAGATCCACATGACATCGGCAACTCTCGTCCAATCTGCCTACTGTCCGTCATCTACAAGCTCTTTACAAGAGTGATCCTTAATAGGATTGAAAAAGTCCAGGATGAAGGACAGCCATGGGAGCAAGCAGGGTTTCGAAAAGGATTCAGCACGATTGACCACATTCACACTGTTTCGAAACTCATCGAGGTATCACGAGAGTACAAGATGCCGCTCTGTCTCACCTTCATCGAATTGAAGAAGGCCTTCGACTCAGTTGAGACGGAAGCGGTCGTGGAAGCCTTGGACAACCAAGGCGTCCCCACTCAGTACATAAAGGTACTTCGAGAGTCGTACAGTAACTTCACGACCGGAATTTCGCCATTCTACAAGAACATAATCATTGACGTGAAGAAGGGGTTCCGACAGGGTAATACAATTTCACCCAAAATATTCACAGCCACCCTCGAGAACTCATTGCGAAAGTTGGATTGAGACGACATGGGAGTGAAGGTTGATGTTCGGCCTGACCTCCGAGCTGGAAAAATGAAACGAGCGGCTTGGGGAGCATTCAAGAGCATCGAGGATGTAGTAAAGAAAACCAGGAACACCGTGCTCACCTCTTTAACAACACCGTACTTCCTGCTTTGACCTATGCTTCGGAAACCCGGGCATTTCGCAAGCAGGAAGAAAACGCGGTGAGCGTCACTGAAAGTGCAATTGAGAGAGTGATGCTAGGTGTATCCCTTTTCACGCAAGTGAGGGACGGGATTCGAAGTTCTCTCCTACGTCAACGATCGAAGACTAGAGACGCCGCCGCGTTTCAGCCACCCTTAAGAACGCAATGCGAAAGTTGGAATGGGACTACATGGGAGTGAAGATTGATGGTCGGCACCTACACCATTTGCGCTTTGCTGATACATCGTACTGATAACACCTAGCATCAGCCAAGCGGAACAAATGCTGACCGAATTCGACGAAACATGTGGATGCATCGTTCTTCAGCTGAATCTACAAAAGACGATGTTCTTGCGGAACGGATGAATCTCGGATGCCCCATTCACGCTCAACGGAACGAACATATCCGAATGCACAGCTACGTTTATCTGGGTCGGGAACTGAACATGATGAACGACCTGACCCCCGAGCTGGGCAGAAGGAGACGAGCGGCTTGGGGAGCGTACAAGAGCATCGAGGATGTAGTGAAGAAAACTAGGAACACTCGGCTCCGTGCTCACCTCTTCAACACCACCGTACTTCCTGCTTTAATCTATGCTTCGGAAACCCGGGCATTTCGCAAGCAGGAAGAAAATGCGGTGAGCGTCAATGAACGCGCCATTGAGAGAGTGATGCTGGGAGTATCCCTTTTCACGCAAGTGAAGGACGGGATTCGAAGTTCTCTCCTACGTTAGCGATCGAAGAATAGAGGCGCCGCCGCATTTGCCAAGGAAAGTAAAATAAGGTGGGTCGGACACGTGATGCGCTTCAACGACAACCGTTTGACCAGAGCTGTGAGCGACTGGGTTCCCCGCGATATTAAGCGCACTACAGGAAGACCGCCGACCCGATGGTCAGACTTCTTCACAAAATCCTTCAAAGAAAATTATGATAGTCTTCGTGTCGCACGCGAAAGGAGGAACCACTGGGCTACTCTGGCACGCGATCAGGACAAATGGAAGAATTACTGGCGCCCGCTCGACCAGTTCGAAGATCATCGGGAGTCAAGGTGATTTCGAGGGATCCCTACCATCCTCGTCTTCATCAAACTAACCGCTGCTTTCGACTTTTCAGGTGGAGGTAGTTGTTTTGAAATAGCGCTGGCTTCTTCAAACTTGTATTAATGTGTAAAGAAGCAATTTGTCTGTTCGAACTCTCATGTACACTCAAGGAGCATGTTAGTGGCCACTTCAAACTTGTGTAAATAAACTTGATGAAAAGGAATTGGGAAGAAAAAGCCCTCTTCATCATTCTGTCCGGTGCGAAGTTTATTGGAAGAGAACGCGTACGGGTGCCAAGAAATTACGACTACAACAACTTCCGATTACGCCAACCTATCGTCATCCCTCCAATCGGTTGACCCATCAATTCATTCAATTTTCGTTCTCAGTTTCATTCGACTGGTTCAGCTTAGAGGAGTCCAGTGTTCTTCCATGAACGACTACTAATATCTTGTAGCGCGGGGTTTCGTAAGCAAGCATCACTTCCATTAGTAGTTCAACTAAGCTAAACCATTTTGGGCGTTTAGCCAGGAGTTCGGTTGGGACAGATGTACTCGATGTACTCGGCTACGTCAAATTGTCATCTCTTCCCTCACTTTCAAATGCGCATAGTGGTATTGTTTTCGATAATGAGCAAGAACTGCAGATTGGCCTACCCATTGGTTTACCTCGAAGGATGCAGCGTTTTACCGTCGTGGATTTCAAAAACTTACCAACCGCTGGCAAAAGTAATCAACAAGTAGAATGTTAAACTGATTATTTGTGACTGATTTTGATTGTAAGATACATGATTCTGATTCTTATAGAAGACCGCACAAACTTATTCTTCAACTCAGTAGTCTCTCTCGGTCACACACACACACACACACACACACACACACACACAAAAAAAAAAAAACACACACACACACACACACACACACACACACACACACACACACACACACACACACACACACACACACACACACACACACACACACACACACACACACACACACACACACACACACACACACACACACACACACACACACACACACACACACACACACACACACACACACACACACACACACACACACACACACACACACACACACACACACACACACACACACACACACACACACACACACACACACACACACACACACACACACACACACACACACACACACACACACACACACACACACACACACACACACACACACACACACACACACACACACACACAATCATCATCAGGGTGGGAAGTTCTCCTGGCCCCTCAAACCTAGTTTTCTGGAGTCTGCCACACTTAACGTCAGAGAAATAGCCTGTAGTTTTTCGAACTCAGTAGAATAGTGTCGATGAGGTGATTTCCTTGAAGACAAACGGAGAAGATCAAATTAAGAGAATAGAATAGTGGCTGAAGCAGCAAAGGCTAAGGAAGGCTGCGTATCGAGAAGCGAAATGGAGAAGGTCATCCACGATTTCTACTCTGATCTCCTTCACTGTCACGCTTACCTAAATCTTTGACATCTGAGAAAAGGTTAATTTGCCATCACAGGAGTCCCATTTTCCAGCCCAGACCTGTCGTCATATTTCATAAGATTCGTACGGTGCTCCTCCAGACAGAAACAGATTTGAACACCCGAAGGTATTTTCAGTATCACCAGTCCTCGTCTTTACTTAGGCGACTTTTCTTAAGCTATACTTGTCGTGATGCAAGCCTGCTGGCGAATAAAAAAAACCAACAAGGTTGTTTTGTTGTGCATTTGGGGGGATTCACATGATGTAGAGAATTGTTGGCCACTTTACATTCTGTCTGTCACTTACAAAGTCTTCAAACACATGACCCTTGGGACCCTTGATAGGACTGGAGGAACGTCAGATGAAGGACCTGTTAGCAAACTGAGAAGGATTCAGCGTAACAGACCGCTGTTTCAAACAGAGACCCATTCATTTAAAAGGGAAGTAATCATTAGAGTCGTGAATAACGAAGATGTCCCATTTTGATGCATGAAAATCTTTTTTGTTCTATAACATAACTTCATGACCAAAAACTCACAGATATACCACAAAACCTCCGTTTGTGTGTAGATACTTTTAAGAACAAGACTAACAGGCAAGAGCCCTGGAATGGCGTATATCGGACTGAAGAACAAGTCGTAAGCGTTTCTCTTTCAAAGGAAAAAAATACACAATGATATATGAAGCATTTCCAAGGAACGATATGATATATCGTTCGATAGAGACTTTCTCGCTCTATAAAGCAGCTGTGTACTGATTTTTAACTTCATGGAGTCTTCTTTTTTCACTTCACTTATTGTCAGGTGAAGCATCACGTAAACAAAATAGAGAATTTTCAATAGCTTCAGTCTTTTGCATTTTATCTCGGTGATAAGGCCGCTGAAGCTGGTTATGAAATTAGTTCTGTTCACTACAATGATTTGAAAAAAAAACCTAAATTTCAACAACATTCAACTCCAATTCAATTTGAACACTGCATCTCGTAGAATGAGAAATCATTTGTCGAATGATAAATAACATTTCTAACATGTTTTTGTTCCTCTGTGCATATTTCACTTTGAAGGAAATACTCAGGACTTTTTCCTCAACCTAACACTTAAAAAATAGACAGATATGTTCAATTGCCCACGACAACTAGGGAAAAATCACCTGTACGCCAAAAGTGTTTGCGATGGGACCGAAAAATTGCCGCCCCAGAAGCGATGTGGGACCGGTTTGCTTCTCTCGTTGCTGCACCAATCCGAATGGATAATAAAGTGGCAAAAACGTTGGTTGACGAGTTTTTTCCCGTGTGTCCGTTGCGAAAGGTGATCGAAGGGAGCTGAACAAGTGAGGAATCCTTCGTGTTGTCTTGTCAGATCCTTCAGCGCCATTACTACTGATGTCATGCAGACTTTCAAGTGGTGATTGAGAGTGAGGTTTTGGTGACTGTAGTGCTTGCACGGGTGAGAACTGTGGTCCTCGGAACCTTTGTAGCTGTTGATAATATGACGCAGGCCCAACAGGGGTGGGATTAGATTGATGTGACATCGATTCAGCCATTTTCGAATATGGGACAGAATTCAAGTCTTCGAACAAGAACAGTTGTGGGGGAGGTGGAATTGTGGGAAAAGTGTATGTTAGACTGGCTGGAATAGTAAAAAATGAAACAGTCGTTTTTGGGGTAGTGGTTGCTTCTTTCTGAATCACAGCTGATTTTGATTTTCCATTTGCAATGATTCTTTTTGGATAGCGTTGCCGTCGATTATTTACCATCGTTGGGTAGAAGATTGGCGCTCCGAAGCTTCCTGGGGGATCAGAAAGTTGTTGGATTTTTCCATTTTTTCTGAATAAGAGTATGCTTGCAAATAGTGCATTTTAGGAACTGAACAAAAAATATTATTGCATTTTTGAGGCGGCGCCGAGAGACTCCCAATTAGGAAAACCAATTAGCCTTTAAAAATTTGCACATAGATTGCTATTGCTTGTTAACGTCACTTCTATATAGTTACATTACTGATGAACTGCCGAACACTGTCGAGTGAATTCCAATAAACCGCCCTGTCTAGGCTTCTACGATATCTCTGTGTGCCGTTTGCTTTGCTACAGGAAACACGCTTCAGAGATCGTCCCGTTATCAGTATCAGAAACTACACTATCGATTGCGGTGATGCTAATAGAGGGAAAGTAGGTAGCTGGACGATAGCTGTGAGGAGCGACTATAACAAGTTGGCGGCTCTACGTCGCACACATGCGGTTTTATACGACTGCGGGATCACAGAGTACGTAAACTGTGCATAGTAAGTGCGCATGCACCTACGTAAACCGTTGAGAACAATAACAGGGACGCCTTTGTGATGAACTCATTCGTTAGTGTCTAGAATACCCGGCCAGCAATTCGTCTTTGTCGGAACTGACCCAACTGCGAAGGTGGGACATGAACAACTATCCAATGTGCTAGGAAAATCGTATCATCTAGCGGAAGGCGCGTCCGATAACGGTAACTGACTGGCCGACTTATCTAAACTGACGGACCTCGCAATCGTTTCTACGTTTAAGAAGAATCACCGATGCTACCAGCTCACATGACAAGGGTCAACCCTTTTAACACCTGAAGAGCAGCACAAACGAAAGATCAGAGCTATCAAGCTTCAGCTTGACTACATTCTGACGAGGAACATACTTCAGTCAGCTATTCGGAAATCTAGAGTTGTTTGGAACGTCGCGTTCGACTCTGACCACCGTCCAGTTCTCCTAAGCTTCAAGAGTCGGTTCCACTAGAGAGACCGAGGAGTTCCTCTTTAACCAAAAATCGACGTGGGAACTACAAAAGACGAAGAATACAGAGTGAAATTCCGCCAACGTTTGTCTATTCATGTTGGAGTACTGACCAGGAAGAAACGTAGCAGTGGGGATTTCTTAACAAAATGAATCCAGGGCGTTGCAGAGGAAACGTTTAATGCCGCAGAAGGAGTTTGCCTTTGCATCTGCGAGAAAAATTCACATGTAATTCTGCATGCGCCTCCCGCAGCACTAACGATTTCAGCCTGGAAAAGAATCTGAGAAGGAAGTTGCGTCGCCAGCTGCAAAAAGACCGAAACGCGAAAGCAGATAGAGGTCAAGAGCGAAGGAGTTTGAAAATGCGTGGGAGGACAAGAACCCGTGGAAAATCTACGCCTTGCAGAAACAGTATAGCGACAAGTGGAAGAGATGTTTTCCACTGCTCAACACTGCCACTGGAGTGGCTGTCGGTGAGGTAACCCTTCAATTTGGAGGAATCACTTCAAAACCTTCTTGAACAGGCAAACGCCATGCAGTTAAATGAGGAATCACCGACAGAGTCGGACATTCTGGTCTACATCCAGAAAATGAAAACTGGAAAATCTAGTAGAAGTGGAAAAGTCAGAATTAGCGCAAAAAGCTGAAATATCCTCCTTTTGAGGTTCGTGAAATGACAAGGATCATCCACGTGATCAGAGTGGTCGAAATCTGGCAGCGGTATTTGAAGCAAATGCAATTAGCCTTTCTATACCTTGAAGTCGGTTTTGAGTCTCCTCATCGATGTTGTTTTATCAACGCGCTCCTCACCGATGTAAAACGAGGAAAGTTCGTTCGTTCCATGACACGAATCAAAGAACAACTGCAACGCTAGCTGAATGTACAACACCGTTTGAGGAGTTAACTGGAGAATGACCACTTCAGTCCATTTCCTTCGCGTGATGACTCGTTTATGCTTTTCTATTAGAAAACTTGGTTGGTCGATATTTTTTCAGAACTTCCGCTCGTGGGTGTGGTGCGGTCAGTAAAAGATCTGTTGTAGCCACACGGTTGATAGTTCGAAGTGCCCTAGTGCCAATCAAGCCTCCCATCCCTCCGGAGTAGATAAATTGGTAATCCATCAAACGCACTTGTTCGTTTGATGGACCACTTGAACCGTTTTCCTAAAAGGGTGCCTTATCACAGTTTTCGGCCCATAAGTTTGAGTCAGTGTAACTTCGTTGTCATTTTGTCGTGAAAGGTACATATGTCATATGGGACTATGCTCTTTCGAAGATGTTTTCGATATTTCGTTGAAGGCGTCTTCAAACCTGTTCAGTTTTCAGGTATCGATTTTTGCTTTCACAATCGACTTCTTTACAATCGGATGATTGGTTTGATGTGGTTGCACATCTTTAAAAGATACCTGCTAAGCGCTTCTTTCTAAATAAGCTGCAATGTGATCACGATTAGTGATAGGTAGATCTTCTAAATGTGAAAGACTGGTTTTGGCTGATAATGAGTATCAAGAAAATCAATCAAAAGCTAGATACTCAATATGAAAGATTCAAGAACAGTCGGAAATGAGCACTACTAAAAGATGTACCACCAAACTGCTTCCGACTGGTAAAGCAACTTCTTTCGTTGAGAGAAAAAATCGTTTCACAATCTTCTTTACAGTCGCTTGACTGGTTTGATGTGCTTGCATATCTTTAAAACATACTTGCTAAGCACCTCTTTTTAAATAAGCTGCAGTGTGATGGTGATTAGGCAGACCATTCTCTTCGCTGTCGAGAATACCAAATAATTCCGAATTTCATAAACACCAAGCGACTACACTAGATAAGTGGTGTCTCCAAGGGAAGCGGATGAAACAAATCGAACAACGACTTTTGCGTATGGGACTGAAAACAGGACAGAATTAAATGTTCTCATTGCTAAAAAAGTGTATGCAGAAAGAAGAATGTTGAAGAAAAAAAGTGGGTGAGCCAAAGTGCACTTATGATTGTATCCGCTGTAGTGCTAAATCTACACTGTTCAGACATTTGGAACACAATCAGCAACACCAGAAAGTAAGTAAACCTGTTAGCACAACCTATATGTTCAGATTATGCTTCAGACGGCATCAATGCTATCAGCCACAGTGTACGAGGTTCATTTCGTGTTTCTGTGAGTGGCGATGAACTCATCTCAGCTGATGCGCTTTTTGTTTTGGGTCTCGCCCTAGTTTCTCGCCTGTTCAATCAATAAGTCGTGCAAGATCGTGGGCGGAATCCAGTTGGTTCGTGATAGGCTGCGACTGTGTCAAAAAAGAGGAGGTAATAGAGAGAAACAAAAGCGCTAGAACAGACAATACCCAGGATCCTTACCTTTCCCACGTACGATGTATAAACCACCAGATCCCAACCCCACTGTAGATAACAAGTTCACAGTTTTTGCAACAGGTGTATATTCCGTCTCCGCCAACAAATTTAGAAAGCAATGTTGTCGTCTGAATAGGGATGAAACAGCGGGAACAACAGGGCAACTAAAGAACGTCATTACAAGTCTCAAGGTTGAATTACCGGTATGTCCGGCCCTAAACATTTTGACAAGAACTCAAACTCTCTGAAAATAGTCTCGCCTTGAATAATCCACGTGACTTTAAAGTGAAACCTACTATAAATGGTATTGGGAACCCCATGGATAGGATTTCCTGGCTGCTAAACATAGCTCTAAGCCAGCTACTCAGATATGTCCTTCCCCACCAGTAGTTCGAACAGGTTCCCCAAACATTTTCGCAGTAAGAAGTTCGAAACCGATGGTGTCATAGAATCCTTTAACGTTACGTCGCACTATACGAACGTTTCAAACGATTTCGCAATGCAAGCTGTTTACGAACTGCTCACGCGGCGCCAGGTTTCATTAATCTTATGCGGCCTTATACGGATTGAGCAATATGCAGATCATGATGCTGATGAGCGATGGCCGGGACAGTATTGCCTAGGCTATGAGACGAAGGCTGACACCTATTCTCGTCATTGTCTTTATGCCAAAAATCAAAAAGCCTATATTGGATCGCAAACTACTGCTGTAATGTTGTTATGTAGATGATTGTTGTGTCGTTTGCCTAACAGAGGCAGAATTGGACGAATGCTTCAATCTTCTCAACCAGCAGTGTCCGTGCATTAAGTTCTTGCATTCGCTTTCTCGAATGTACACATCTATCTGCTGAATGGGATATCGAAGACCAAGTGGTATCGAGAACTCAGTAGCAAAAACATTTTAGCTCATTATCTTTCAGCGCAACCCAGCAAGATGAGAAACTCCATTATAGGTAACATATATAGGATGGCAACAAGGATTGCATCGAGCAGCCAGGAACAAGCATGGTCCGTAAACATGGTGATATTTCCAATGAGTAGCTGACTTGAGATTGTGCCACTCAAGAGACTCGACTTTTCTCCCGAAGGCCCAACGTTGGGGACGGCCGAGAAAAGATTCTGTTCTGTCTACCTTACATATCTGATGGTATGAGCAGAGCGGTACAAAGCTGTTTACTCAAACCGGGTCTACAGAATGGCGTAAGAGTTGTGGAGGTGTCACCGGGGAAAGTGTCAGTACGTAATCGTGCGTATGACCGACTCTGCACAACTCCCAGCTGCGTGGTTCGCCCGGATGAGAGGCTGATTGCATTGGTGTCAGGTGGTGTATTATATCACATGCAGGTCGTATGGTGACGATTATATAGGAGAGACGGAACGCCCACTCTGTGTTCGGGTCAAAGTGCACTTAGATGGACTCGCAAAATTTAAATTCTCTACCCCACACAGAGCCAACAATAGAATATGTCATCGAAACTACGAAATAGAGGTAGAAGTTGCGATACTTTCCTCCGAGTCCGAGATCATAGCGCGCAAAATGCTAAAGGCACTTTGGATAACTGCCAAAAGTCCAAAAATGAACAGAAATGAAATGTGAATGCATTGGGATCATATACGAACTAGTTTTACATCAAACTCTGTGCGGGTTTTGATCTACGGTGCGGGCCGTGAGGTACGTACAGAAAATCCCTTGTGATTCAAAGCTGTGGTACTTGGTGCTCTGTTGCGTTACCAAATCTAGTAAATGAGGTAAGCACTGGCCGATGTGTTGCTGTTCGAGTTTAACTACCGTTGTAATAATTCCTGTAGGTAAAAAGGCGGTTGAGAGAGTAGATCACTGATGGCTTCGATTTTTCCAGGGACTGAAGAAGACGATAACGCCCGAAACGCTAACTGTTAATAAAGATCGATACCAATCTTTGCTACAACTCAGGCAAATCACTCAAAAGCTACGTGTTCAACAATGCCAACATTCAAGGACAATCGAACATGAGCATCAGTAATAAGTAGTCTACGCATGTCATCGATCAGCCAAAAACTTCGAAGAATTCCTGTTTAGTCCAAGTACTAATCTGCCATCTTCAACCGCTACATGTTTGTTTTGAGGCATTCAATTATCGAGCTCTTCAAGAAATTCTCAAAGCTTTCTATCCGCTTATCTTTGATATGTGTATCTGTCCATACATAATTTTGGAGAATTATTTGTGGAAATCGCTACTAAGGAAGTGCCCATCAAGGGGATGTGCAAAAGGCAAAAGCGTAGAGAGCAGCCTGAAGAAAAATTTGTCTTAACAAGTATACACGTGTCAGATGCATTAGGGAGCACATTCATTCGAGAACGGGCTGAAGTGGTTTTTTGTCACCTTTGCATCACGTTTGCAAAATTTTGGTAGTTGCAAAAAGCAGGGACGATTGACTTGGAGTAATTCTCCAGTTGGTCTGTTCATTGGAAAATGTTGTCTTCTCCCAAATTTTTCTTCTTGAGCTCATTATAAACTGAACAGGTAGTTTACAGAATTAGAATCTGAATATAGCGTATGTCGACATCAAATAGAATCACTCTTAATTGACAACATTAAAAGATGAAAAGGATAAAGTGCATGGAGTTGATCAGTTCCTATATTGTTTATTTCTCCTACGGTAGTGCCTAATAAAAAGGATAAAATCACTGGTGTATCAAATCACCGACGGGGAAGCGTTTTTATTGCAATTCGTAGTCGTTGAGGTTTTTGGAACGCATTTTGGCTTAAGCAATGATTCACGGGGCCCAGTCGATAATCAAGTCAGTGTTTTTATCCTCCTAGGAACGTCTGGTACCATTTTATCGAACCCGGAGGGATGAAAGGCTTGGTTTACACTAGGGCGGATTCGAACCTCGACCGATGTAGACACGGCGAACCTCCTGCCGACTGCGCTACACCGTACCTGCACCGCTACCCAGAGACCATTTTGAAATAAAAGAACGACATCATCACACAGGATGATTATGAAATTAGTGGCTAGTCCCTTTGATTACCGCGCAAACTTCCAACAAAATTCGCTGCTTTGGGAATGCGGAAACTACTGGCACGCTGAAAAACAGCAGTGTCGCACTTGAGCGAATAAATCTAGTGGGAGCTCTGAAGCATGTTGTTTCGAAGATGATATAAAGGATCAGTCACATTAAACAGTCTGATCTTCATCTTCACTTGAGTTTTGACCACCTCAGACAGTACCTTCACCCCTGCGGAGAGGATTGTAGGCATCATCTTCGTGCTTCCAATAGAGGTCAGGTAGCAGGGGCTCTGTTGGAGTTTCGCTCGGCAATAGTAGTAGTGATCATCCCCAATAAAAATGGTTTGTTATAGGGCACAAGTGTCTGTACAAGTGAGGTTGCCAAAGTAAGTTGAGGTATCCAAAATCCATTGTAGAGTCGCTGATGGAATACTATGGGAATTTATAAATGATGGTTTGAACTCTGGCACAGAGAAGAGAACCCACAGCGACAACATGTTGTCGGGTGCAATGCTTGAAGGTCTCCAAAAAGAGAAAAATCCTGAAAAAGAATCGAACGTACGATCCCTTATCGAAACGAAAGTCGAATTTTGGAAGAACAATAGCATCAGCTAGAGAAAAATGTTCATTGCAAGTACATGTACTGTACTGATTTCTTGCTCAACGTTGTCATCAAGAAGCATGTTGAGCATGAATCGGTACGAATTCTGCGAAAGCATGACCGACACAATGATTTACGCGCTTTGCAATATGAAGGAAATTTCCGCAAACGCAGGCTGTTCGTAAGTTGCCAAGATATTTGCAAAAGATTCTATTGCTGTTGCATGAGTCATCTTGTGGTTTTGTTTGCCAGCAATTATTCTCAGACGTTTTTCCACACATGTCGCACAGATGGCTATCAGTGCTCTTGATATCTCAGGTCCCTGTTTCACCTAATTTTTCTTTCTAAGTAAGCTTTGTTAGGAACCAGAAATAATTACTCACAATTAAAGGTAAACTAAGTTATCACAGAACACTATTTTCTCCTAGAATGAGAATCTGTTTCCATAACGCAAGCCTAAGATCAAAACTTTATCCACACCTAAAAACAGCACTCAAAGACCCTATATTCTTCAGTAATGCCTTTAAAAACCCATGTGCAAATTTTCAGAGAGAATACAATCTAAGATTTTCTTAGGAATAAAATCGCTAGAACCGATAGTGATGTACAAGGAAGACGATAGAATTGTTATAACGTCACTCCCTTCGATAAATCTCATGTGTAAAACTTCTGAGAACCGCAGTCTTTAGAGTTTATGGTTATTGCTGGCGGCACTGAGGTATAGTTTTTTCAATGATAGCAAAAAAGAAACCTTAGATCTTGTCTTGTTGTCCTTTCGTATTTCCGAGTTTTTCCTTTGTCGTTTACCTCGAGTTGCGTTATTTTCTCCTTGTCCATGTGGGCGTGTCCCATATGGCCCAGAACTACAGATCCATTGTTGGCATTCTCCAGAATTTGCAGCAACTCCATTTCGGCTCCATTGTCTACTAAAAAACGACAGCGCCGATCTTACATGATGAACTCATAAAAACAACTCAGCAAAATTGTTGTGTTGAAACTCGGGCAAAAGGGAACATGGCAAAGAGCAATTTTTTTTGTTCTAAGAAACGTCAAAAAAGTACGTGGTTGAGCTGTCCTTCTGGTTCCTAAACCACATTCTTGAATTCAGGAGAAATTATTCGTTTTTTTTATTACAATAGTTCAGCAAGTACGATCTTCGACGGAGCCAAAAATTTGGCAAAACAAGAAGGCCCTAACTACCCCGAACGAAATTCCAAATCTTCAGCTTCTTCCTATTTATCTTCTGAAAAAATGGAAAGTCTTCGAACAGCTAAAATATGTAAGGATGCTCACAGAGAAAGTCTTCCTCTGCAATATAGTCATAAGCGATTCACTCTTCATCAGGTCAAGTACGTTGCTAGATTGTTTAAAATCACACACTTCTCACACTTGGAAAAATCGGAATTTTAGCAATTTCCCATGACATATCGTTTTGCAAGACCGGGATTGCCTCTCTTCATCCATACCGATAGAGCGGGTGCAGCGTAGTCGGTAAGAGGATCTACTGTGAAAAAACGATCGATTGATAGTTTGAAACCGCCGTGGTGTCGACCAAGGCTTTCATCCCTCTGGGGTTGGCACATTGACACCAGATTTGACTGGGAAGATAAAAACTCTGACTCGATACTTCGGCTAGCTCCCGCAAGTCATTGTATAGATCAAAAACGCGTTCATAAAAACCTCAAACGATTCTGAATTGAAGTAAACGCATTGGCGCACCGTAGCGGATTGATTAACGCCAGCCACCTCCATTAACCGGAACAATGCCGCGCCACATTTCACAAGATCTTCTTTTCTTTGACTACTCAGTTCAGAGACTGCATTGATTGACCTGTAGGATTTCAACATTGTAACTTCTATATCTGTGCCGCCAGATCGTTCGGACTCGCTTCGTATGGTTTACTCTATCAACAGTAGAAGAGCATATCCAACCCTTGGTTATATGCTGAACGGAATCGTCGGTAGATGAGGCGTCCACGACGAACGTATCCAGTTTTTTGTGATCGTCGTAGTAATTCACTTCCACAGTGTTCCTCTGTTTCACTGTCGAAAAAGCCGTGATAAAGGATTTATGTGAGAAATATATCCCCTGAAAAGTGCTACAGAGCAACACATCATATATCCATATCCAACAAGTTATATAAGGAACTGCACATTAGCATGAAAGGAGGTAATTTTTGAGTACCTGGAAGTCCATGAAATACCAAAGTGTACTGCTGATAACCAAATTGTGATTTAGTTTTCATAGGAGATGCCCGATTTTGCACTCTTCTTGCTAATGATGTCAACACTACATTTAAAGAACATTCAAACAGACTTGATTTTACACTGATGCTCCTTCGACACCGCTATAACACCGAGACTCTTTTCGTCTTCTTTCCCAATAGTTAACATAGAATGATGTCCAATTACGAAATAAGGTGAACGTCAATTTACTTGAGGAGGGAAGATTCTATCGTCAAACCAAGTAAACAGCTGCATACTATCGAAGTGGGTGCCTGGACATGTACCTATAATATAATAATTTCTGATGGAAGAGGCAAACACGAGAGTAACGTACAGCAAAGGGACATACGAAGGATTACATTTGAGTGAAAAGCTAGGCAGGCAACCTGTATCACCCCATCTATCTACTTTGTGGCGCACCAATTCGACACCGTGAGACACATATCACTGCGTTCTGGTGCCAACACCACTGAGTAACACTGTTGGATCTACTCATCCCTTGCTACTGCCTCTTGGTGCCGACATGAATAAATGTTGCCGTGAAACCCATCCCATCCCAACTCACTACGTCGCTGGCGCATCGAACCAATGCTGTGGGACCCTTTTCACAGCCTTCTGGATTAAAGACAACTAATTAACGCTCTAAAACCGTTCTCACTTCAGCTCACCTGACTCTGACGTCTACACGCCTAACATGTGAGGTTAGTGGGACCCGTTCCACCTATCTCACTACTTTCTGACCAAAGTACGCTATATTCAGGAGCTTACCTTAGACGCGGGAAAAAGTAGTATTTGATGAGAAAACGTGTGAAACGTTATGCTCAGCAGTTTTTAGAATAAAAGCCCTTATTTCTTTCAAACCATTCTTTCAGTTCATTCAAAACATTGAATTAATTCTTTCTTTCTGTGGTAGAAATTGCTAGGATGAACTCTTCCTAGTACATAGCTGAAATTAACCTCTCCTTTCACGCCTTCATGTACGCTCACGTATCTGCTTACCTGCAACGAGGAAGCCCCAGGTTCAGTTCCCGCCAATGCAACATTGCTCTCCTTTATGACGTAATTTCGAGACACACAGACAAACACACGTATATAAAGACATACATATATAAGTATATATGTATTAGTCCCAGTTCCGGCTGAAGGCGGACTGTCGGATACTTTGTTTGCTTGTTTTTGTTTAGCATGAAGAGCAAAAAGTTTAAAGTGTGGGTCACATTCAGTTAATTTCTGACACGGAAGCAATAGTAATGTTGTCATAACCAATATTTCGCTATCAGGAGTGCTTGTACCGATAAAGCTTCGCGGTGTTCTTGCTTTAAAAAACCAGCATTTGAAGAAAGCACCGTAATCTGAAACCTCTCGTAGAAATGTTGTGCGTCTGTTTCTTTCCAAATTGGGTTAACATAGTCTGGATGGCAATAACATGGTCTGGATGGCAATATATGTTCTTCGACTCAACTAGATTTGCTGAATCGAATGATGGGGCAAAGAAAGGCAGAATAGTCACTCCCTCACGATATAAAGTAACTGACCGGGGGTTTAAGTTAATGACGTATAGTGTGATTCTATTATGATGTGATTTGAAGCAACTGAGGTCGCTGTCCTGAAACCTAAACACTGGACTTAGGGAATCCATCACGTGTGGGCAGGAGCTATTTTGGTGGATGAAGGGATTACTAGGCCTAAGCCTCATTCCAATCCCCAATGTTGTCTTATTCACATACACCAGTGGTGCACCAAAAGAAAAAGAAAGCAAAACACATTTGTCTAAGTCAGAGCATTTCAAAAAAGAAAAATCGACAACGTTATTGTCAGCGGAATCTGGAACAGTCTTTTACGTGGCGGATAACATGTCAAACATGTCGTTCTCCTACCACAGAATGTGAAGAATCCTGTTATCATATCCACTCCCCATTAATAGGGTCTAGACGATCAATTAAGCCAAGGTGGAAGCGACACGTTGGGATACAAAGCGAATCTGACGGGGGACCTTGAACAAGAGGGTTCGCCAACTTTCGTGGTCCTCAAACAACTAAACACTACAGTCTAGACAACACCAAACCAGCTAGAAAATGCAGGAGTCAAGACGCGGGAGGAGGTTAATCAGAGATAGGGAGAGAGGAGGTAGCACGACTGAGCAAATTAAAAAGGTGCAACCGCAAAATATTGGTGTCCTTGTTAGTGAATGAGCGTGAGAGACTTAGGCTTTACAGGTCGGAAGAAGGTGAGGAGTGGCCATAATATACTGAAGAAAATTAGTATAGGAGAGAGACTGAATAAAAGAGAAATGTGAAAAACAACTGAGAGGTATCATTGGTGGCAATCTATGACAGTCCATATGCTGTGCAGATTGCATCAGACATCTGAAAGTTGCGTAATAGAATCAGAGAACATACACCTTGGATATCAGTATTCAAACACCCGCGTGAATCAGTTTTCTTCAGACTCATCTCGAATATTTTGTGTTCAGCTCTAAAAACATAACGAGGCACCAACCAACTTTCTGAAGTTGTTGAACATTAGAGCACAGTTTCTACGTTGAATTTTTGCGTAATGTAAGTTGAAACCACCCGTTTTTTCGTTAGTAGGGCCGAAGTACCAGCATTTGCTGGGCGTTAACTTGGCTTCGTTTCTTAGGACTCAAAAACCGAAGATCAAGTCGGCGTGCATACGTCTCTTTTTCAAGTTGTTCATACTTATTTTTTTGGGACGATCATTGCAGCTAGCGACCGTCAGGTCTGCTGACGTTCTTCTGAACAGCATACGAGTAAAAGTCTTCCGCTCATTTTCGAGCTTTTCTATGTGTTTCGTTGAAGAACTCCAAATATGAGAACTATATTCAAGATGAAGTAAGATGAACGATTTGTATAAACGAGTGAGAATAGTGGGGTGGGAGATACGGAATAGACGAAAAAGAGAAGAGAATGCTTTTCGTACAATATGTTCTGAGAAATTGAGATTATCACTGACAAAAATTCCTAAGTCTCTTACAGATCTAAAAAGTTAAAGAGCTCCTCCATCCATACTATAATCAGCCACATGCCCCTTACCTACGTGCGTAACCAGAGACTTGTCGTAGTCGTATCCCGTCTTGAAGCCCAGTCAAACATCCTAGCTAGTAATCTCTGAAGTGCAGAATGTACTTCTTGGCGATTCTCCCATTTCTTTATGCATGAATGTCATAGATCTGTCAATGTCAGCAGCGTACATTTGGACCTTCACATGCGAAGAAATTATAAGCACATTTGGTAGGTCGATTGTGTAGATAAGAAACAGAAGAGGAGACAGAGCTCCATCTTGTGCAACCCCACTTGTGCAAGGGAACTTGGCTGAATATTTGTAGCCCACATTGACCGTCATACTTCTCAGGTTCAGATAAGAAATCATCCAGTCTAAAATATGGCCCCGTATTCCAAGGTGCTGGAGTTTTACATCTAGTTCTGAGTGACATACTTTATCAACGAAACAATGGTCTCATCTCTTTCTTGTTGTGTCAGTTCCACAAGATTCGCCCGAAGCAAAGCAGAATTTCGAATCACTCCAAAAGCAGCGTTGATGACTGGGGCACGAATTGTTGTCAAAAGTTTCAGTAGCACTGGAACTTCTACAGAGACGAAGGTCTTTTGAGCCTACTCAGCAAATGAATGTCTTGCAGTGCAATGGCGAAGAGCACACAAAGCAGGCTCTGTAGCTTCGTTAACCTCCGGAAAACGGTTATTGCCTCTACTAACGATTGCACTCTGTGATTAGTACATGGCGTTTCTTTGTTTCGTACGTTATTACATGTGAGATTGCCAAGTATATCGCAAGCACAAGATGTTTGGGCAGTATCCGCTACCGAACACTTTCCAACAAACGTATGACCAAAGGCGCTGAATTGTCTTCATTAGTTGCTGCATCTGAAAGGTTCCACATTGCAACTAGTGTCCCAAGAGTACACGGTCATCGTTTGCCGCAAATAACTCTCTATACAAAACTGGCAGCCACCCTAGTGAAATTAGAGCTGCCTTGTTCTGTTGACAAACAGATAAGGATCTTATGCATCAAATAACGGTATACATAAGTTTCGGATACTGTGTGTAATTGTTCAGTGTGAGGACCAGCGTTTGAAGCCCACCCAAGAAAGGAACACGATTTTCGATTGTGGATCATCTAATAGAAGAAAGTAGAGACTGTCCGCCACCAGTGCTAAAAACTTGCAATTGCTCCTGAGAAAAAGAGGTGCTAATGCTTCAAAAGCACCAAGTAGGCGTGCCTGCGCCTTCACGGTATCCACATGCATAGGAAGATTACGAAGAGTAGTAACTGCATATTTCACTACTGTTTCGAAAGGACAGTAAAGCATAGGAATTAGTTCCGCTAGGCCAGCTGAACGAAATACTTGCATCCTTCCCTAAGGGTATTCAGAAATATGACTTAGTGTCCCGGCATTGATATTGTCGCCTTTGCTAGCCTTAACTAGAGCATCGACCAATCTCGGGTACTGGAACTCTAGTACTTCTAGTACTGGTGACTGCTGTCCTCTTTGGAAAGAAGGTAAACCCTTTCCACAGCTCGTGCAACAACAGTCTCATCGCGATCGGACATAAGATCAATAAAGTGTGGAACAGGCAGAGTACTGATGTTGGTAGTACCTTCAAAATAAAGCAGATCTAATACTGCTGTATTCAATTCGCGAGCAGGAGCAGACATCAGTTCTATTGTAGTGCTTCTGAGAGGAACATCAGATGAAGGCCCAGCTTCGTTATCAGGAAACATTGCAGCACGAATACGTGACGAACGAGTTTCGGTATGCATCGATTCTGCTTCCCGATAAACACGATATATACCCACCGAAGCGCCTCGAGAGAAACTGCGTACGCAATTGCGTACGCAGCTTCTCTCGAGGCGCTTCGGTGGAGCGTAGTGGCTAGGAGCGTGGTGAAATCCTTGCTGGCAGCACCCGTCGCTGTAGTTTGCGACGGTCCCATCTTGGTTCCCAATGCTGCCTCCACCGCGCCATTTCGAGCGCGTACGCAAATGCACCTCAACTACACTCATGTTTCATGTCGTATTGACCCGACTCTAGATCCTTGATATAGTTGGAACCATTTACTGCACTGATCTCCACTGATTGGATTTGGTTCGCTACAAGAACATCTCCTCGCATCTGAAACTTGGATAATTAAACCACGCATCTCCCTCTTTAGAGGGAACACAGCCGGTTGGTCGCGAGGCTACGTGGCGCGTTCCCAGGTGGCGGATAGGGGCTAATCGCGGACCAAAAGCGACCTTGTACCTGCCCCGAGATGGGGGTGGATTCACGGAATGAACCCCCTGTTTCTGCTGTGGCTCATAATACTACCGTATCGCGCACGTCGGTCAAAAACCTGCAATCAAGTGATTGGGAGGTGCAAGGGAGGCGGTTAGGAGTCGCCTCCAACAAATAAGCTCCGTCTACTCCGGAAGAGCGCAACGTACTCCCAAAACTCATGGGACTAGAGGCTTGCAACCTGCCCATGGGTTTTAAATTTTTATACAAAACAGAGTAATAGAAAAGGGTCTCCTGATTCCGGAGGAAATCTTGGTATGGTAGCGCCAGGAAAGACAGGGTTCCAATAGTCACGTAGACTACCAAAACGGAAAAGGACTAGGATGACGATCTGTACTTACAACGCCCGAACGCTTACATGGACCGGCCATGGAGAGCTTCACAAAGGAACCCACTGCCTTAAATGGAATGGAAAGGGGGAGAGGCCTTCTGAGTCCATCATGACGACTAAGACCATCCATGGGAACTCCCAATTCCAGAAGCTCTCCTCTCTACGCTGGACGTAGAAGTCAGCCGGTGGAGGGTACCGTAATGAAGTAGACCACATCATCGTCAATAAAAGGTTCTCCCTGACGGACGTCGCTGTTGTACCAAAGTTCTATACGGGATCGGACCGTCGCCTTCTTCAAGGAAGTTTTTCTTTCACAAGGAGAGGAGAAAAGCGGCGAAGTTCACTAAGAGAACTCCCAGAATCGAATCATCATCGAGTGGGAACTATTCGCTTCGTTTGTCGGCTTTTGGGAAGATACCGTCATGGACAACATCGACGACGAATATGAACGGCTTGTAGAATGTCGTCACGACTGTACGAGGAAAGTGAAAAGTTTCAAAAGCACCAAGAGACGCTTGTTTCCGAAAACTCTAGAGCTGGTAGGTCAGCGTGGAGCAGCAAAAGCAGCAGGAAGAAGTGTTGGCAGAAGCTGCAGAGGCGAGACAGAGCATTCGCTACGCTCATCAGAACTTCGCCAATCGTAAAGCAACAATGACTGCTCTCCGGACCCCAAATGGAACAACTACAACATCGAGAAGGGGGATGGAAAAGCTCATTCACGACTTCTACTCAGATCTCTTCGACAGCCACGTCCACGTGCCTTTCACCATCTGAGGGAAGACGGACATGTCATTCCAAAGGTCCTCACTTCTGAGGTCCGACATGCCACCATGACGGTGAAGAATCATACTTTACCAGAATAGACTCGACAGAATCAAGCCTGAACATATAAAGTACCTACCGCCAGTCCTACTCAACACAGTGGCGAGGCTCTTAACTCGTTATCTGTCGGAATGCAAGGTTCCTATGCAATGGAAAACCAGCAAGACCGTGCTGTTGTACAAGAAGGGAGACCCACAAGACATCTGCAACTATCGTCAATCTGTCTGTCTTACTCTTACTGTCTGTCTCCTACAAGCTCTTCACAAAAGTAATCCTAAGTAGGATAGAAAGAACATTAGATGAAGGACAGCCATGTGAGCAAGGAGGGTTCCGAAAAGGGTTCAGTAATATTGACCACATACACACAGTTTCATAGAAAACTCATAGAAGTATCGGGAGAGTACAAGATGCCGCTGTGTCTCACTTTCATCGAATTAAAGAAAACCTTTGATACATTTGAGACCGAAGCGGTTATGGAAACTTTGGACAATCAAGGCGTCCCTACTCTCTACATAAGGATACTTCCTGGTTGTATAGCAACTTCACGACCAAATCTTCCCCATTCTACAATGATGTCATAATCGACGTGAAGAGAGAAGTTCGTCAGGGTTTTCTTCAAAACTGTTTAGTGTCACTCCTGAGAACGTGATGCGAGGATTGGAATGGGATGACATGGAAGTGTAAGTTCGCGGCTGCCTTTTACACCACTTTCTGTTCATGACATCGTTGTTATAACATCAAGCATCAATCAGGCGGAACGATGCCCCATTCGCGCTCAACGGAACATATCCGAATGCTCCAGCTATGTATATCTAGATCGGGAAATCAACATGATGAACGACCTGACCTCCGGGCTGAAAAAATTAAACGAGCGGCTTGGTGAGCATTCAAGAGCATCGAGTATGTAGTGAAGAGGACCAAAGAACATCCGGCTCTGTGCTCACCTATTCAACACCACCGTACTTCCTGCTTTGACCTATGCTTCGGAAACCTGGGCATTTCACAAGCAGGAAGAAAACGCGGTGAGCGTCACTGAACGCGCAGTTGAGAGAATGACGCTAGGAGTATCCCGCTTCACGCAATTGAGGGACAGGATTCGTAGTTCTCTTCTAGATCACCGATCAAAGATCAGAGATGCTGCCGCATATGCTAAGAAAAGCAAAATTAGGTGGGCGGACATGTGATGCATTTGAACGACAATCGTTGCACCAGAGCCGTAAGTGACTGGATACCACGCGACATCAATCGCAAACCGGACTTTCAGGATTCTTGCGCCACTCGCCTTTGTCCGAAAAATTGGAAGTGGGAGGCCTCCCTGGAAATTTTTGTCGTGGAATTAAAATTGTTTCTAACTCTAATTTTTCTTTACGTTTTTTGAAATATAAGCGTTGTTGAAAGATTTCGCAGTCTTCCTTGTAAATGTGTCGGTACTACATCTAAAGAATATTTAAGCTTGATTTCACATCTATATTCTTTCGTCACGGTTATGATTTAAAAAGTAATTTGAAGTTTTGGAGAAGATAGTTAGGGAAAAAGACGAGAAGGTTGTTCTCAGTAATGTACTAGCACGAAATGATGCAAAATCATTATAATATTGAAGATAAGATTCTACTTCAGATCAGCTGCTAATAAGCCGCTACTCCGTATGTAAACAGCCGTTTGTTTGTGTTCCTAATTTCTGATGGGTGCCACACAGAAGAGCAGAAAGTGTGCACTTGGGTGAAATGCTATGTATGCAATTGTCACGTAAGGCGTCAGTGGAAAACGCTCCACTCCTTTCTGGCGCACCAATCACAAGAAATCAGAAAGATGGGGTAGTACCAGTCCCACTCTATTTTTCTGCTCTACGGTGCAGGCGCACAATCTCACAACTGCTAGACTGATCTCTACAGAAAAGCACTAAGCCAGAGTTGAACACGTCTCACTGTATAAAGTAATTTCGTTTTAGTCAGGCACGCGGACATATAAACACACACAGACTAAGGCCATTGTTATAAAGCATGATGATATGATAAGGTTTAGCGTAGTGTGGCATGTAGGTAAGAAATGATGTCGATGATGAAAAAATTGTCATCACACCTGAGCACAGGTATTCTTTTGTCGTGGTACGTGCAACAGTTACTAATCAGTATCTGAGGAAGTGCCAGTCTATGGCGACCGCAAGAGATGCGGTTTGGAGTCGTCTCCAACAAATAAGCTCTATTTGCTCACTCCGAAAGGAACGCAATGCTCTTCTAAGAGCTTATGGTACTAGACGCCCAACCTGCCCATGAGCTTTGACATTATATGCACCTCACGGTAATAAAAAGATTTTTCTGATTTTAGAGGAGCGCCTCGTACGGCAACAAAAGAAAGAACGGGGTTGCAGGAGTCATCTATGCTACCGAAACGAAAAAGTACTGAAATGACGCTTTGTACTTATAACGCACGTACGCTTGCATCTGAAGCAGCCATTGAAGACCTTATTATTGAGATTAGAAAGATTAAGTGCGACGTCATCGGGCCGAGACCTCACCCACTAAACGCCATATATAAAACTGAAGAAGAATGATCTTAGGAACATACGACAGTAGAGGAATTGGTGGAGTTGGTATCCTCGTCAACACGAATATGGCGAGGAACCTTGACTCTTTCGAACAACTTACGACTGGATCGGGAACTCTTTGGTTGAGAAGATGTGGTACAACGCCAACTTTGATTATCTTCGTCGTTTACATTCCAAAAAAGGGGAAGTCGAAGCTTCCCATATGTACCTAAGGAAGTTCTACGGAGAAGACCATGCCTCCTACAAGGTTATAGTTGCTAATTTTAATGCCAAAACTGGCCCCACAAGAACGCTTGAAGAACTTCACATCGGGACCCACAGCCCAGAATGGAACGAACGGAGAAGTAGAGGTTTTTCGAGTTTATCGTAACAACCATGACCACCCATGAAAACACTGGATTTCTGAAGGACTCCCCTCTACGCTGGACGTAGGAGTCCTTTGTGGAGGGTACCATAGTGAAATTGATCACATCCTTCCTTCAGACTTCCTTCTGTTGTTGAGTGTTTTGGTACAACAGCGACTTCTTTCAGGCAAAACCTTTTACTGATCACATCATCGTCGGTAGAAAGTTTTGTCGGAAGGCAATCACCGTTATGCCAAAATTCTACACGAAATCGAATCATCGCCTCCGGAACATTTTCCTTCACATAGAGAGAGAGTAGAGAGCGAGGTTCAGGAAGAGAAGTCCCAAAACTGGCTGGGAACTTTTTGCTATGCTACACGGCATTGGGAAAGATTCTGCTATTGACAACATCGACGAGAAATACGATCGGCTCGTTGAACACCTCAACGACCGCTCGAGGAAGGCTGAAAGTTTTGAAACTATCAAGAGACGCCAGTCTTTGGACGCTCTTGAGCTGATAAGTGGAGCCTCACGAGCCGTAGACAACCAGGAACTCGCAATCCGAGCTCACAATACTCTACAGAGAGGCAATAAAAGAAGACCTTAAAGAGAGAAGAGCAACAGTATTGGATGAAGCCGCAAGAGGAGGAAAGAGCATTCGCTCTGCCCGCCGAGACTTCGCCAATCGTAAGACAAAAATGACTGCTCTCCGTAACCCAACTGAACTCGCAGAAACTGGAACAAAAATTACTGCACTGAGAAGGGGAATGAAGAAAATTATCAACGATTTCTATTCTGACCTCTTCGACAGCCATGTCCACTTGCCTCGTCACCCTTTGAGGGAAGACGGATATGTCATTCCTGACGTTCCTGACATGCTATCATGTCAATAAAAAATCGTTCGGGGAGATCCCCGTGACATCGAGAACGATCGCCCAATCAATTGCATATCCGACATCTACAAGCTCTTCACAGGAGTTGTACTTAATAGGACTGGAAAATGTTAAATAAAAGACGGTCATACATCCAAGCAAGGTTTCGAAATGGATCGAGCACATTGACCACACTCACAATGTTTCGAAACTTGAGGTATCACGAGAGTAGAGACGGAAGCAGTCCTGGAAACCTTAGAAAGTCAAGGCGTTTCTTTATACTCAGTAGTATAAAGATATTTCAAGAGTTGTGTAGTAACTTCACGACCAAAATTCCGCTATTGTACAAGAATATCTTAATGGACGTGAGGGGTGAGCTTCGACAAGGTGACATAATCTCGCCTAAATATATTATTAAGTATTCATGACCACTCTCGAGAACGCACTATGCAAAAGCTGGAATGGGACGAAATGGAAGTGAAAGATTGATGGTCGCCAGCTGCTGCTGACTTTGCTGATGACATCGTTCTGATATCATCCAGCATCAGACAAGCGGAACGATTGCTGACCGAATTCACGTTGATGGATCGGTCTTCAGCTGAATCTGCAAAAGACGATGTTCATATGAGACGGATTCGACTCGGATGCCTCGTTCAGGTTTGACGGAGTGAACATATCTGAATACGTCAGCTATGTATATCTCGGTCGAGAAATGAGCATGAAGGACGACCTGGCATCCGAGCTGGGTCGGAGGAAACGAGCGGCTTGGGGAGCGTATAAAAGCATCGACGATGTAGTGAAAAGACTAGGAATGCTCCGTTCCGTGCCCACGTCTTCAACACTACAGTATTTCCTGCTTCGGAAAGCTGAGTATCTCGCAAGCAGTTAGAATATAAGGTGAGCGTCATTGAACGTTCAATCGAAAGAGTGATGAAAGAGTGAGCATCCCTTTTTCGCAAGGGAGGGACGGGATTCGATGTTTCCTTCTATGTCAGCAATCCGAGATTAGAGATGCCGCCGCATTTGCTACAGAAAACAAAATAAGGTAGTCTGGACACGTGATACGTTCCAGCGACAACCGTTGGACCAGAGCGGTACGAAGCAGTCTGCGAAAAACAGATCTTCACAACGACGTGAGAGTTGTGGAAATACCACCAGCAAACTTCAAGTGTCGGCTGGTGCGTAATCGTGCGTATGACCGACTCTGCACAACTCCCAGTTGCGTGATTTGCCCGTATGGCAGAGAGGGTGATTGCACGGTATCAGGAGTAGTGTATCGTATCACGTGCAGGTTGCGCGGTGACGATTATAAAGAAAAAACAAGAGAAGTCCAGACTCTCCACCCCGCTCGGACACACCGTAGAATAAACCATCAAAACTCCGAAATAGAGGTTACTATACTATCGTTTGAGTTCGAGATCATAGCACGCAGAACACTGGAAGTATTTTGGATCACCGCCAAGTCCAAAAATGAACAGGGAGGATGAGTGCATTGCGATCACAAACGAACTAGTCCCATATCAAAATCTGCGCAGGTTTTGATCTACGGGGCGGGCAGTCAGGTCCCCATAAACAACTTGTTTATGGGGTACGTGGTGGTCTGTTGCGTTACCAAGTCTAACTAATGAGGTAAGCACTAGCCCAAGTGTTGCTGTTTGAGTTTGCCTACCGTTTGGATGTTTTTGTAGGTAATAAGGCGCTTGAGAAAATAATTCACTAATGGCTCTGATTTTTCCAGGTTCTGACGAAGAAGAAAACGCCGAAAAGTTAGCTGTTAGAAAATATCAATATCAATCTTGGCCACAGCTTAAGCAAACCAATAAAAAAGTCATCTTTGTATAGACATGTATGCTCATTCAACTCTTTTACGTTAAATGCAGGAATTTCTCTATTATTAACTATTGAACCCTCTCTTGTTTTCTTACCTGCAATTTCGATTTCCGGTGGATCTGGTAAACAGTTCATTCTTCTCACCGCCACTTCGTATGATATGCTGAAAGAAACCTGCTAGGTTATGAAGTTTGTTCACAACAGAGAAAATAACAAACAAATAATTAGCGCAGCAGTTCGTTTCGTAAAAGTAAGTTTCCAAATATGCATTTCCTCAGATATTTGCTAGTTGTATCTCTCTACAAAGTCAGCATCATTGAAGACTCGAATTCAGAGGTTATTATTATTATTCTTAAGTTTCATAAGCAACTTTTAATCACCGTAATTCTGCTTCTGCTTGTGATGGTTGATGAACATGACAAGTTATTGAGAAATGCTAGGGCTTAGTTTTCAACTAACCATTGTTAGCCAAAGGAGTTTCGTGGAGGATTTGTTGTCTTACACTGCAAGGTGGTCCTGCTATCGGCGCAGGTGTTCAAGATGTTAGAGCAATTCTCTCTGTAATCTCGCAAACGGAGCAAAGGGATTACGAGATGAAGTGAGTGATTAAAGGCAGCATACCACGAATCTGAGGTGGTGCGGATTTCAGGTGGAGTATTTGTACACGGGATAGTAGACTATGAAGAGGGGTGTGATTCCGTCCATTTCTTCCTAATTGCCGTAAAAAATAGCCTGGAAGATGCGCGCGTGCACAAGGCTGGCGCGCTCCAACCGAACTCCTTGTGGAAAATAATGCGCCGGAACGCTCGAAGCCGTATCTTCCGGACCGTTTTCTACGGCAATTAGGAAGAAGTGGGAGAAATCACTTTTCTCTTTATAATGTACGATCTCGTATACGAATACTACATCGGAAATCCGTACCACTCCAGATTCGTGAGATGATGCTTTTAAGTAAGTGAGTGAGTCGACGATTTTCAGAAATATTGCTTTGGGCTTAACAAGGAATTTCATTCCAAAATTTCAAAGCCGAAAAGTAATACGCGTACACAAAATAACAATCGCAAAGAAGTTTGTGGGTTCTGGAAATGACAACTATGGCTATTTTGCTGCGGAAAAGCCTACGTACTTAAACAAATGAAAACTAAGAAGTAAAAGAGAATAAATATTGAGTAAAATCATGCTATATAATAACGCGGTTAGTCCGTGTGTGTATATGTGTGTGTGAGTGTGTGTGTGAGTGTGTGTGTGCGTGCGTGTGTGAGTGTGTGTGTGAGTGTGTGTGTGTGCGAGTGTGTGTGTGAGTGTGTGTGTGCGTCTGTGTGTGCGTGCGTGAGTGTGTGGGTGTGACGAAAATACTCCATAATGATGCCAAAACTCTGCGTTGGTGAGGTGCCGAACCATCGCCATGCACCTGGTAGGCGACCACTCTACCTCTTCACTGTTGTCCAAAGTTAGGCATGTATGTTGGCTTTGATAAGGCAAGTTAGTTTCTCTATATATCTCAAATGTTAGTGAGGGTCATTAAACTTTTACGTGAACGCATACTTCCAAATTTGCAAACTATCATGCTGTATAATAACAGGCGTATTCTGTCATGTCTGTGCGTCTGTGTATTATATTATATATTATATTATATGTGCAGGGCGGGTGTAGTGTAGCGGTTACAGGTTCCGCTTCCTGCAAGACCGATCGGAGGTTTGAATCCGCCTTAGTGCTCAACTTTCACCTTTCCGGGGTCGATAAATTGGTACCAGACTTGTCTGGGAGGATAAAAACACTGACTTGACACATCGGCTAGCCACCGCAAGTCATTGTGTAGGCCAGTTACACGTTCGTGAACCTCAAACGATTTCTGAATTGAATCAAACGTGGGGGCGCATCCTAAGCGGATTGATTAACGCCAAAAACTTTAATTAATTTTTTTAATCTATGTGCGTTATTTTTATCACTACGATAGTGATATCCACGTCTTCATGTTAGCACATCATTCCTTGCTAATGGCTGAGAACGGAGGAAACTCATACTCCGAATGATGTTTCCAAATTGTGGAGGTTTGAGAGAAACATAGATGTGAAATTAAGATTGATTGTTCTCCAAATATAGAACTGTATTTATAGAGAACCAAATATATTTCATTTATGCTTAGATTTTCGGGTAAAAAAAAATTGAAGAAACCGTTGATAGAAAAAAAACAATTCTAACATTACAAAAATTTCGCTACTGGTATTTTTTACCAGCTTGAACGTCCGGCTAAAGCCGGACTTCAGGCTTATTTTGGTGTTCGCTTCGCTCGCCTTCACCTATCAGTAAGAAATAACAGTAACGACATTCTTTGGAAACTAAAATTGCTTTTTTCTATCAACGCTTTCTTCAATTTTTTTTTAACCCGAAAATATAGGCATAGATGAAATAGATGAAAGATTTTATGGTTTTTCCCTAAACGCGTCGGTTTTATATTTAGGAAGGATAGAACTTGATTTAACATCTATGTTCCTCTCAAATCTCCACATTATGGAAACATTATTCGAATTATGAGTTTCCTCCGTTCTCATCTATTAGCAAAGAATGAAGTGCTAACATGAAATAAATAATCACTACCGTAGTGATTATTCATTATCATTCATTGATCACCTTGATCACCTTGACTCCCGTTGATCTTCGAACTGGTCGAGTGGGCGCCAGTAATTCTTCCATTTGTTCCGATCGCGTGCCAGAGTAGCCCAGTGGTTTCTCCTTTCGCGTGGGACACAAAGAGCATCAAATTTTTCCTTCAAGGACTTCGTGAAGAAGTCTGACCATCGGGTCGGCGGTCTTCCTGTAGTGCGCTTAATATCGCGGGGAACCCAGTCGCTCACGGCTCTGGTCAAACGGTTGTCGTTGAAGCGCATCACGTGTCCGACCCACCTTATTTTACTTTCCTTGGCAAATGCGGCGGCGCCTCTATTCTTCGATCGCTGACGTAGGAGAGAACTTCGAATCCCGTCCCTCACTTGCGTGAAAAGGGATACACCTAGCATCACTCTCTCAATTGCGCGTTCAATGACGCTCACCGCGTTTTCTTCCTTCTTGCGAAATGCCCAAGTTTCCGAAGCATAGGTCAAAGCAGGAAGTACGGTGTTGTTAAAGAGGTGAGCACGGTGTTCCTGGTCTTCTTTACTACATCCTCGATGCTCTTGAATGCTCCTCAAGCCGCTCGTTTCATTTTTCCAGCTCGGAGGTCAGGCCGAACATCAACCTTCACTCCCATGTCGTCTCAATCCAACTTTCGCATTGAGTTCTCGAGGGTGGCTGTGAATATTTTGGGTGAAATTGCATTACCCTGTCGGAACCCCTTCTTCACGTCAATGATTATGTTCTTGTAGAATGGCGAAATTCCGGTCGTGAAGTTACTGTACGACTCTCGAAGTACCTTTATGTACTGAGTGGGGACGCCTTCTTTGTCCAAGGCTTCCACGACCGCTTCCGTCTCAACTGAGTCGTCGTCTCGTCGATATTGTCCATTGCGGAATCTTCCCAAAAGCCGGCTAGCGTAGGGAAGAGATCCCAGTTGATGATAGTCCTGGGATTTCTCTCTCTGAACCTGGCGGCTTTCTCTGCTCTCCTTATGAAGGAAAATCTTCCTCGGTGGAGGCGATGGTCCGATCCCCTATAGAACTTTGGTACAACAGCGACGTCCGTCGGGCAGAACCTTTTACTGACGATGATATGGTCAATTTCATTACGGTACCCTCCACCGAGAGACTCCCACATCCAGCACAGGGAGAAGGGCTTCTGGAATTGCGAGTTCTCATGGATGGTCTTAGTCGTCATAATGAACTCGAGAGCCTTCTTGCTGTTCACTCCATTGTAGGCCGTGAGTCCCGATGTGAAGTTCCTCAGGCGTTCTTCTTGGGCGAAATTTGGCGTTGAAATCCCACATATGACCTTGTAGAAGGCATGATCTTCTCTGTAGAACTTCTCCAGTTCCATATAGAAAGCTTCGACTTCTTCTTCTTCGTAGCTTGATGTTGGAGCGTAAGCGACGAAGGTAGTCAAAGCTGGTGTTGGACCACATCTTTTCATTCGCAGATGTCCGATCCGGGTTGTAAGTTGTTCGAAAGGGTCGATGTTCTTTGCTATACTTGTGCTGACGAGGACTCAAACTCCTCCAACACCTCTACTTTCGCATTTTCCTAAGAACAGTTCTTCTCCAGTTTCATATACGGCTTTGAGATGGTGACGTCGTCTCGTCTCGATCAGTCCGATGACGTCGTACTTAAACTTCCTGGTTTGCATCATCAGATCCTCGATGGCCGCTTCCGATGCAAGCGTACGTGCGTTATAAGTACAGATCATCGTCCTAGTCCTTTTCCGTTTCGGCAGCCTATATGACTCCTGCAACCCCGTCTTTCTTGGCGCTACCGTATCAGGCTTCCCTCCGGAATCAGGAGACTTCTCTGTTACTGTGAAGTGCGTAAACTTTTAAAACCGATGGGCAGGTTGCAAGCCTCTAGTCCCATGAGTTTCTGGGAGAACTTCCGTTCTCCCGGAGTGGACATGTGGAGCTTATTTGTTGGAAGCGACTCCAAACCGCCTCCTTTTCACCTCCCAGTCACTTGATTGCAGGCTTTTGGCCGGACCGACGTGCGGGATACAAGGATGTCATAAGTCAGTCCTGGCTCAGCAGAAACAGGGAGTCCATCCCCTGGATTCACCTGCGTCTCTGGGCAAGCACAAGGTCTCTTTTGGTCCGCGATTAGCCCCCTATCCGCCACCAGGGGACGCGCCACATAGCCTCGCGACTAACCGGCTGTGATCTCTCTAGTGAGGGAGATCATTCATTATATTCATTATTTATTCATTATGAATATCACTATCGTAGTGATAAAAATAACGTTCTACGTCAGATCGCGTAAACGTTGGCTACCATGTATTGTATTTAAGCAGTCGTTAGCAAGTGCTTTTCCTCTTCTTGAAGAAAAGATGTTAGCAGAATTGGGTGACATGCTGGGAAATGCGAAGGAACCACAGAAACCCATGCTACTGCGTTGGGGCACAGCTATCTGGCTCCGGGGCGCGAATTCGACGCCACAATACCCATCTCACCCAATTTTACCGTCTTGGAGGTCCAGTGCACCAAACCGACGCCATAATATTCCCTCTCTTTTTGGGATTTCTTGACTGGGACACGCACATACACAGACGCACATACGCGACAGAATAAGCTCGTTATTATATAGCATGACAGTTTGCAATTTTGGGAGTATACATTCATATAAAAGTTTATTTACTCTCACTAACATATGAGAGAAACTAACTTGCCTTATCAAGGCCAACATACATATTGCTCTATATTCTATATTGCTTTAGACAAGGGTGAAAAGGTAGAGTGCTCGCCTGTCAGGAGCATGGCGATGGTTCGGCACCTCACTGCTGTAGAGTTTTGCATCATTATAGAGTATTTTCGTGACACACACGCACACACACACACAGACACACACACACACACACACACACACACACACACACACACACACACACACACACACACACACACACACACACACACACACACACACACACACACACACGGACTAAGCGCGTTATTATATAGCATGATTGATCAGTGAAGGCGAGCGAAGCGAACAACAAAAAAGGTCTGAAGTCCGGCTTTAGCCGGACGTTCAGGCTGCTGAGGAATAACAGAGTATGAAGGAATGGCAAAGAGCTCAGTTACAAAGCGTACTCGAGAACCAACAAAGAGACGTTTAAAATGCGATAACACTATGATGAAAGTGAAATGACTACCATAAAATAAGCATGAGGAAGGGAGTGAAAAAAGCTTCTCTGGCTTTCAACACAAACTTTATCGCCTAGTTTATTCCTTCTCCCGTCATCTAGAGCTCCGACGGCGCCTGCGACAGTGCAAGGTAGAGCTGTCAATGGAAAAAGATTTGATTGATTGGTAACTGTCCTATAATATCATCCTACTGCAGTGATATTGATCGGCATGTCCTTCGAACAAAAATACAACTCTACAGCAAGATGGGAAAGAACATCGGTTGTGGGCAGCGAAAGAGAAAATAACTCGTCAACGATTGCATCTCTGAGAACTCCTTGTTTCAAGCTGATGAGCTGATTGAGAATGACGCAAAGGTTAACTGCAACCTGCTCCTCAGTCCACGAACCAGCGCGCCACCTGCCTTGTGGACGACAAGCTTGGATCGAATTCCGAAAGCAACCAATGAATTTCTTGGAGAAAGGACTTTGAGCTCTGATCCGAATGCGTAATACATTAAGTGAAATAACCGTTTGCAGAAATGTCTATCAGGAGTATTTGCGCGGACACAAACAGATGAAAATTCTGTGAACAGCACAAAGAAGGACAAGTCTAAAAAATCTGGGAGGGATCTTCACAAACGTAATGTTTCTTGCTAACAGCCTTGCAGAACGGGGTTAGAATTTGCACTTCTTCTGGCCGTAAGATGGGATTAATTTTGAAGACTTTCCACTCGAAACTTTTTCGTTTGTCATAAGAGACTCGCGAAACAGAAACGTGAACATAAGTAGACTTGCGAATTTACTTTGTTAGTAACAACAGTCGGTCAGAGGGACATTGTTAAAGATTTGAATGCTTAATTAGAACAGCTTTTTGAATCTCTTTCCCACAGCTGCCGTCGTTCTTCACCATACAGACTAGATAGCAGAACTTGCCCACACGTCCAACTAGTTACTCGTTCACCCTTATTCCCGTTGATGGTCTCGCGAAATCCACGTCTGCTTACATATATCAGGACCAAGTCGTAAACTGGAGGCTGCAGGAGGTTTCGATACAAGGTCGATGACAAGTTGCAGCTTCGCGGTGCTTAAAACGAATATCACTACGTAGTCGACGTACTCGGGATCGGCCTGGGGGCTCACTGGTGGTTGTCCTTCGCATGATGCCATCAGTGGCGAAGTTGAACACGAAGGGTCCTGTCACCGCCTCTATTCTTATTCCGGTCACCACATCAAAAGTGGAACTACATACGGGTAGTGTTCGAACAGCAGGAGTTGTTCGATCTTTATCATCGATTAGGTAAACGAACTTTCCTGGAATACCATCTGCGCAATGCACGTTAAAAAGACGTTACCGATGAGGTGAGTGAAAGCGGGAAGCTCATGGGAGCGTATTGTGTACTAGTGTGCAATATAAATTATAGAATAATCTTTTAAACAGAGCGACTTTTTTGAGTTGCATCGAAGGAGTATTTTTTCCACCGAACAATAGAAAGACTGGAAGTCTAATAAAATGATTAAAGAAAAGAGTAGATAACTCAGGAGAGTATATTTCAGAACAAAAAAAATTCTATTTACTTTAATTTCGAAAAAATAAAGGAAATATGAAGTACTGCAACATTTATGCGATTTCATGATAAGCCTGCCTTTAGAGTTCTGATATCTTGCAGTTCTTATATTCGTAATCACTTCTGCTCTCCAATTTCTTTTTTATTTTTTCATCAGTGTGACTCTCCGTTCAACAACTTCAATCGCTTACATTTTGTTTTTGCTCTCGACTGACATACCTTTCACTTAGGTAGTGTTGTTAGTCGTTTCAAGATTGTAAAAGTTGGTGAAAGTTCTGCTCTATGTTTTTCATTCCCGTTCTTCTGCTCAATTTCTAATTTAGAATGACTCTTGCATCCATTATGGATATCGTGACGATACCTCTCAGCTTTTGTAACGGAAGAACCATTTAATTTAACCACCATTGCTACTTTTCTTTCTTTCATTTATTTTTATTTTTGCCGCACGCATTTACTGTGTTATAAACAAAGGAAGACCAGATCACCCACCTAGTGAGCTGTCGTAAAAACCTCATGTTCAAAAGTCTTGTTCTACATTCTCTCTCAAAAGTGTTGAAAGCTTCAGCCGATTGGCCGCATTCCACCACCCGTAATAAGTCATGTACGTCATTGTTGGAGAGACAGTCACACTGTGGTATTTCATACGCGCTTGTCTGGACTTCTGCAAAGGAATGAGTGTGGCCACGTTCATACTTGTGAACTACATCCTTTCTCCTATCTATTTGTTGAGAGGTCCAGATATTGTCAGTTTCGTGATGCGTTGTCTGCAAATTGATTTATCTTCTATGGCTTTTTGACCATTTTCAGAACATCAGGAAAATTTCCTGACGTTCTGATTTAATGATGTGGTTTCCACTGCTCTAACTTCTTGTGGCAAGTTATAGTTACGTCCTTCATATATAATAAAGGCTACTTGAAGGAAAAGTGTCCCGAAGATGGGCAGCATCGTTTTAATTATGAAAAAGTACGTTTCCGCTATGAAGCTGTCTCGAGGATTTTGGGTGGGTGGAAAGCTGTTTTTCTTATAGGCATGGGCGAGCAAACCGCAACGCTTATGCGCAAAACGATACGATAAGAGAAGAATAGCCAAGATACCCATTTTAGGTTAGCAAAAGGCGATAAATAGCCGGAGAAGATTTGCTTGGGAATTGAGCGCTTTTTGTTATGTATAACACTTCAATTTTTTGTTATGTAAAACAGTTCAATTTGCATTTTGTTTATCAAAAAACATTCTCACTTGCTTAGAACTATTTCTGTTGACGTTTGTAAAGCATAACAGCTCAGTGTGGTTTTCAAGAGCCAAGTTGCGAGAAATTTCGTCTCTTCTTGCAAAAGTATACTTTTCGTATCTTTCACAGGTAATTCTTTCATTTGAGAGGGAGATCGGATTTCTGCTTTGGGGTACCTCAATGCCGAAGTTTCCAAACATTGTCCTTGAATCAACTGAAGGAGTCCATTCATGAAGAGATCGAAAGAGTTTCGCTCGACATGGTAGTGAGAATGATGAAAAATTCCCATGAACTGTTTCAAATGCGTGTCAGCTGTCAAGGTCACTAATCGGACGATGTAATTGTTTAAACTTTGAGTAAAAAATTACATTTGGGAAGTAAAAGGATTTTAGTGGCACAACGTACCATTTTTCAGTCATCTTTGAAAAGTAGGAGTTATTTCTGTCGCACCGTGCATTGTTTTCTTTCTACCATTTGATAATGAATAAAAAATTCTACGAAAAACTGTGTGTTTAAAACCTGCTCAAAAAAATTTGCACAATGTTCATTGAGCGATATTGTATTATTTTTTAACAACAAAGAAGCAAACATGATATCAACCAAAAGAGAATTCGGAGAACACGGTGTTGTTCTTTGTTCCTTTTGATCATGTCATTTCGCTGGACTTTGGCTTTTCTTGGTCGATTCGGTGAGACTCTGGACATGGCTTATGTCGATGTTTTTGAGCAGTACTTGATTCTACTGATCAGGAGTTGGTTTGTTTCAGCACGAAAGTCCTTCGCGGACACCATACCATGCGAATGATCATCCAAGATCCAGTCACGGACAAGGAAGATCCTTATGAAAGGCACACATTTGGCCTTGGCAGTGTCTTTCTGGGCTTTCGTTTGACCCGGAATCATCTTCTTCTAGTAGCTGTCACTTCGTTTGTAAGGTCCAGTTGATTTTAAAGATGATCCATACTTCTTGGCTGCTTGGTCAAATGTCGCGTCGATTGTTGAAGTCCTTGTTCAGCTTAACATTTTCTTGCTTATAATTTTTGCAACCCTACTCTCCCCAGGCTGTCTAAAGGGTTGTGGTTTCTTACTCTCAGCATCCTTGAAAATCTGGTGTATAGTTCACTGCGCCAATCCCTCGGACATAATTGCCTCACAATGAAGGATTTGCAAAGATGCGCATGTTTTTCATAGAAGTTGCACACCCGTATTTTTATGGCGTCATTTTTAGAGGCCATTTTCTAGAAATTTAGGCATCAAGCAAGCAAATGCAAAAACGGAGTGGGTCAGCAAGATGAAGAGAATCTCATAATGCTAAGCATTTTGTCACTGACACGTCGGCACTGTTTTGAACGTTTGAAAATTGTGCAAAGTTTTTTTCAACAGGTGTTACTGTCGTGGAAGAACAGAGTAACAAGTGTCACTTATCCTTGAGGTGAAATTGTTTGTGAGTTAGGGCCGATTCGCAGCTACAAATATAGAGGAATAATTTTTCGCGGTAGTTTATTAGTCTGTTGTAAACTAGATGAAATGGGGCGACTTGTAAAAAGAGCGAAAAAATACTTTTTGAAAAAAAACAGAAAGTCGTGTTGCTTTCTCTCTAATAATTATTATTATCAAGACCTTGTCATTCTAAGGCGATTTCAGATTCTAAAACCGCCCTAGAGCCAGCCAAATTTTAAAACCTTCTAGAGTCAACACGTTGGTACCGACTCCTTTGAGAGAGTAAAAATACTGGCTAGTTTCATCGGCAGGACCTCGCTAGTCATTGAATATGCTGCACACGTCTTCATAAACCTCAAACGACTTCATACTTCTTACTTCATAAACCTAGGAATTAAACTCGAACGCGTAAGTGCATCCCAAGGGATTGATGAGCACTGTTATGCACATTACTATTTTCACCTTAAGGCCCCACAGTTTGACCACTCATCTGAAAATCCATAACCTCACGCGTGCACCAGCAACCAAAGTTCCATAACCATTTTTCCGAGCGGACTTTTGTGCCTAATATTTGCAGATCCTCTGAAACTACTGCATACTGCAAGACATTTTTTTCCTCTGCTTTCTTCGGAAATAAATCTTTTTGAGGCCTAGAAAGAGATGTTGAAGGGATGAAAGTAAATGTCAACACGCAACTTTCTGATTGAGTATTTCAGAGGAAAAAGTGGAAGGTGTTTGATTTTTTGAGTTATTCGTCCGAGCACCTGGAGATAAGAGGACGTAGCTAGAAAAACGAAGAGCAATGCACTGTTCTTGCTTTATTACTGTTTATTTATTTTTGCTTGTTCGTTCTTTTCATAGGGTGAAATTAGAGGTGCAACCCTAAGTGACTTCCCAGGGGTATTTTAGTGTTTTGCAGCTACACAGGAAGCAAACTTACATTTTTGGCTCCTCACTACTCACTACTTTCCTTATGTTAGCAATAACATCGAATGAAATTTGGCGTCCATCGCGCACCACTTCTCCTCCTGTAACTGCTTCGCCGGGTCCAATTGGCGTAACTCCAACAACTTGAGAAAATCGTAAACCTTCGAATGTACAACATTGGAGAAGCAGCCTTAAAGTGTCATAAGTAGTAAAAACGGACAGGTACATTCTACGAACAATGCAAGAAGGACAGTGATACTCACGGTTGGCGTGGGTGATCAATATATTCAATTCCACCAACCCACTGATTTTTTCGAGAACACGCTAGCTGGTCGAATTCCTCAGAACAGTTCTGCGTAATTCAGTGCATAACGTGTAATTCTTCGAGTTGTGAAATCTAGTGCATAGTAGCTGTTTGGGTTTTACTCTTTTCTTTCAAGATTCATAAGAAGATATATCTGTAAAGCCGGCGAAAAAACGTGCCATACCAGGGTGATATGAAGAGTCCTCGTTGAACTCTTGCATTGAGCCTGTCCATAAAAAGCTTCTTGCTTCTCATTCTTTTTTCGTATATGATGTGTACGTGTGGGATACCGCTGTCTCAACAAGGTTCTTTCTCATTAATTCTGTTGTTTTTCTCCTAGAGCGCCTCTAAGATCTTGTTGTGTAGAGTTTGAATCTCTATTTTATTTTTGTTCAATTGTGCATGATTAGTGTTCGTTGTATTCATAGTCGTAATAAAATCCAAAATTGGTCCTAGTAGAATGTTAAATCACGCACATCTATGCAAAAAATGGAGCTGAAATCCAGTTCCTACAAACTGATCGAGGAGATACTTTGGAATCAGAAGAAACTACTTAATTGGCAAAAAAGAAAGAATTTTCTTGGCAGAGTATGGAGGATGCCAATCGTTCCCGCAAAAAAAAAAACTGGGTAGACATTAAACCTTTTCAAACTAACATCTTAGAGATGCCTCAAGGGCAAAAACAATTAATAAAGGTGTGGTGTCAAGAAAAAAGTGTATCAGACTGAAATGTGGGCGATCTTCGTGCACCATAAAAGGGAAGTGTCGGGTATTCTGATCCAGAGTAAGCATACTCTACAGAATTGCTGAAAGAGACGAAAACAGAGTACGAATGTTTTGTTTAATTTAACTGCAAGAAGAACTAGATCTTTTTACTATGTTCTCCTTTCCAAAGCATAGTCCAATTTTAGAAGCTTTTAGACAAAGCAATCGTATGGACAACAGCTTATAGTAGTGATATCGTTTGTCATGTCTGACTAATATTTATTCGGGGCTCTTACAAGCAGTGTATTCGATTGATGGACAACGGTCATGGAATATTGACTACATTTGTGACTATCAGCTGACTGGAATTGTTTTTTTCTTGAGCAAAAATTAAAAATGTGAGAACAAAACTATGGAAAGGAACTAATTGGACAACCTAATACAACCGCTCAATTAAACTTAAGGAAAAGGGACTCCTTGGGGAAACCGGACTACTGTTGGTCGAATTCTGCGCAGAGTGAAGGAGACAGCGGTTTCAACAAGGAAACTTCTGGTACTGTTATGTTCGTTGCTTTTTTTCGCGCGAAGTCAATACTAGGAGAACAGAACCAAATTAAATGAACAACGTTAGACTCTTTGGGAAAAAAAAAACAACGCACCGCTCGGAGTTTATTTGTTTGGAGATAACCTTGGTGAGAGCTATCACCTTCACGAAAAAAACCATCAATTTGCCCGGACGAATCAGCGTTGAATATGCTATCGTCAGTATCATCAGCTGGTTGAGCGACGCACGATGGCTGGGCACACCCCAGAACGGGTGCTCCTTGAATTCCAGAGGATAGCGATATCTTTTTGCAATTTATCCGTTGAAGGTAGATAAGATAGTGAGCTATCATTAGTATCATTACGGAATCATACTGTTATTATTATAAAGTGCTATACAAATTTCCCCACATTTTCTTCTCTAATTAGGAGGCGAAGCACACTGTTGTCAACATTACATCTAAACTGCTATTATTGTAATTATTACTACCATTGACACACGTGTCATTGATAGTGTCTGATTTCACATGACAGGCAGCACGTCTCGTGTCATTGCCGAAGCCGCACAAAAAGTCAAAATTATCTGCCTTATCACAGCTCATCTCAATTCCCTGCAATTCTGTCTGAGCAGAAATATTGATGCATACTGTACTCCATCTTGATAGTTACATTTCATTGTAGAAGCCATTTACTAAGGAAAGGAAGGAGGTTATAGTAGATGTCGTAGGTATTATTTATGAACACTTTCAACAAACTTTCGGTCTATAATCCCACCCGATCATTGTTTCAATCTCTGAGTCAAGGTTGGAACAAGCAATTGCATTATTACTATTAGTAATTACTACTGTTATTACTACTAGGGACGCATATACAAGTGTAATGGCTCCCTGTTCGCGGTGACCCTGCTTGTACTAACCGAAATGCAATTGGGTATACGCTCGGAGCATGGACGGGGTGTATAAGTTGCGCAATTGTATGGTGGAAGTTACCCACCCAGACATTGCAAAAATGTGTTTTGGTCATTTCATACCGCCAAATCCCCACGAAAGTAATTCAAATGCTAGAGGAAGCATGGGATCTTTAATGACAATTGTTCATCTCGTTACACTGAACTGCCGACACTGTCGACTTGTACCCGCATGTTCATTGTTGACAGGGAGCTTATCCCTGACTATGGAACAGTCGATGGATTTTCTGCACGGCAGACAATAATATCAGCTCACCGATGAAATTTGTAAGAATTATCATAGTTGTTATTGTTATCATTGTTATTATTGTCCTTATTACTATCATTAGTATTGTCATTTTTAGTGTCATAATTATTGTCAATATTATTGTCATTATTATTATCATTATTATTGTTGTCATTTTTTAATATTGTCATTAGTATTGTAATTGTAATAATATATAATTTATTACAACTGCTCTGAGACACAGGTAGATTCAGGGGACGGACTCTCTGCTTCTGCTGTGCCAAGACTGACTCAAAACATCCTTCTAACTCACACGTAGGCCCCACCAAAAGCCTGCATTTAAGTGACTTGGAGGCGGTTTGGAGTCGCCTGCAACAAATAAACTCCACCTGTTCACTACAGGAAGAACTAACGTTCTTTAAAAACTCATGGAACTACCGGCCTGCAACCTGCCCATGGGTTTGTATGCAGAACACAGTAATACAGAGGAGTATCCCGATTCCGGAGGAAAGCCTGGTACGGTAGCGCCAGGAAAGACGGGGTTGTAGGAGTCATGTAGGCTACGGAAACGGAAAAGGACTAGGATGACGAACTGTACTTACATTGAAGATCTGATGATGCAAGCCAAGAAGTTTAAGTAGGACGTCATCGGACTGACCGAGAGAAGGCAACGCCACCCACTGAACGCCGTGTATGACGCTGGAGATACTGTTCTTAGGAACGTGCGACAGTAGAGGAGTTGATGGACTTGGTGTCCTCGTCAACACGCATATGGCAGTAAACATCGACTCTTTCGAACAACTTACAACCCGTATCGGACGTTTACGGATGAGAAGATGTGGTTCAACATCAGCTTTGACAATTTTTGTCGTTTGCGCTCCAACGTCAAGCTACAAAGAAGAAGAAGTCGAATCTTTCTATATGGACCTAGAGAAGTTCTACGGAGAAAACTATATCTTCTAGAAGGTCATAGTTGCCGATTTCAACGCCAAAATTAGCCCCACAAGAACGCTTGAGGAGCTTCACATCGGGACCCACAGCCCAGAATGGAACGAAAAGGAGAGGGGGAGTGAGGGTTGTGGGGAGGGGGGAGGGGTGGAGAGGAGAGAGAGGCTTTCCGAGTTTACCATGAGGACTAAGACCTTCCATGGGAACTCATAATTCTAGAATCCCTCCTCTCTACTTTGAACGTGGGGATCACACGGCGGAGGGTACCATACTGAAATTGTCTACATCAAGGTTTTTTTATTGAAAGGTTTTGCCTGGCGGATGTCGATATTATGTCAAAGTTTTATAAGCTATCGGAAAATTGCCTCCTCCGGGAAGGAGTTTTATTTGCGCAGAGAGAAGGGGAAGCCGCAAAATCCAGGGACCAATTATTGCGATTACATTCATTACTCCTACTCCTTTTCATAACTTTCCATAGGAAGGAAGAAGTTGAAACTCGGTTAAGTTAGATTTTATGCAACTAGTTCAATACAACAAATACATTACAAAAAACTGAGTTCGCAACGGCATTTCGAGTTGAGTGATATCAGACTCCCAAGCTTGGGTATTTTCGCATTTCAGATAGGCCTGGCCTATCGCACTTCAGCAACTGCAGCGTTGGAAAGACGACATTCATTCGGACTCGGATATTTTTGCTTGGAAAAAGTTCTGAATTATTCTTTCACAAACATTACACAGTAAAATCGAAGTCAATCCTACTGCACTTTCGGCAGTCACTGCTGTAGCGTTGGAAGGGAACAGAATTTGGATATCACATCCACATATTGCTCGCAAAAATTAAGATATGTATATGGAATAGGGAACAAATGGAGCGCTTCACTATCGGCGTAATTACATCAATTCACTTCAATACTAATATATCAATATTCATCGTCTGATGTTGGATTTACTATTGTCATGTTTGTAGTTAGAGTCAATTTTGAAATAACAAAAACAATGAGTGATAAAAAAGATGGTGGTCATTCTTGCAATTGCATATATTATAACACAAAGAACAAGGTAGTTTAAATCTCATCGTATCACCTGACAGGTGAACTGGAGCGGCGAAATCAAGTAACAATATTAGTCACCTCATCTTCACTAGAATTCTTCATCAGATTGACGTTGATCTTTGATTTGACTGTATAATATTTGCAAAAGATTAATACAGAACTTTTTCCTAGCAAAAATATCTGACATCCGCATAAATGTTCTCGTTCCAGCGCTGTATTTGCTAGTGGTGCTATAGACCAGCTCTGGATGAGGTGCAAACGTAGCCGGGATGCGTAGTATGATAGAAAAAAATAATAATCTCGAATACCTTTGAAAATGATATCATTCAACTCTAAATGCTGTCTTGAACTCAATTTTTTTTAAATGTAGTATGTAGTATTTTTTGTAAATGTAGTATTGAAATAGTTGCATAAGATCCAACCAAATCGAGTTTCATATTCTTAATTTCTATGGAGAGTTATGAAAAGAAGTTGTTATAAGAAAGCGAGAAAATCTACTAAGAGTGAAACAAGCTCGATAAAGTAGAGTAAATTAAGTGTTTTGAAAGCTCTGCTCAGGTTCTTTCAACTTGAACTCTCTTCTGGATGTTAACGGAGGTGCAAGGTAGAGGTGAAAAAAGGAAAAGGACGAAAAGTTGGATTTTCACATTTTGCGCTGCTCTACTGTACGAATGAAGTTCGTCTCTTCACATGGAATACAAATCTCACAAACTTAGTTGTAGTTGTGCTTGATCGCCATTTTATTTGCTGCTTTGACTACTCCTTTCTTTGCACCTAAGGTTCAAATTATGGACGAATCGCGATTTTACATAACAATCAAAATCGCACAAATGAGTGGAAAAAATAACAAATCAACAATTTTATGTGCTTGCCTCTAACAATTTCTTTCTGTTCTGACCAAATGTGAAAATTCGAGTTTTTTGAACACTTTTTCGAGCATAACCTCAAGCTATGTTAGGTTCTAATTACTGCCTTTTGGCGCACATTTGTCGCCATTTTGCTCCTTTCTCAACGATATGCCAGTTTTCAGATAGATCTCTAAGAGGGAAGTTTAACGATATATAAGATGTCCTCAAATTTCTATTTTATGACAAGTTAGAGCAAGCGACGGTGACCGACGGGGTCGCAACGTCACTCACCGTCTGTTTATCAATGTTCATGCATAGTTTTGTACTTCTACAACTCTTGCTTGGTAGTCGTGACCGTACTTGACCGAGTTAGCCCGTATTACTAGTATTTGTAAGTATTAGTATTAGTAATATTAGAATTTGTTCAAGTATTACAAGATATATGGGGCTATCAAAAATTGTATCTATCAGTGGGATCTTCTACGTTGCCTGTGATAGGACGTACCTAATAAACTATTGGGTTTTTTTTTCTGAGAGGAGAGCAGAAAAAGAGAGCTTATGCGTCTTTGATAGCACGTCTAGAACCCAGCAACTAGAAAATTATTTCAGTCGTGTGATCATTGTGTTACGTAACCCCGCAGGCTATCCCATTTCGTCCCAGACTATTAAGATAACGGCTTTGTGTTGTGAACTCTTTATATGACAAAGAACAGTAGAGTGTCACATCATCCAGCTATGACCATGTCTTATTCAGGCGATATGGTCAGAGGCACTCCGTGCTTGTCGCTGACTGAGACTATTGTCTTGCGACGTGCAGAGACTTTGCTTATCTCTCTTAGATCATGACGCTGCATGGGCGTGAGATTAGAAGTAGGATGTTTCTTCGGAAAGAGTTTTAGAATCGAGAAATCTGATGTGGTGGACAGCCGATACTTGGCATCCACTCGAGGATTGATCTTGCGGTCTAAACAGCACTTCGAGAATGGCATCGAAAGGAAAATAGAACTTATAGTAATTCATCTACTCGTTCCTTGCTTGGCTCTATATCGCACGTACGTTACCTGACATAGGCCGTTGAATACCACCCTGAAGTCTGTCGATTGAACAGGTGGGAATTCCAGGCTCATATCCAAAACTGATAGCGCTTTGTCGGAGAGTGAAGACTCCTTAACAGATGGGACGGACACTTGTTTCGAGATTATAAACCAGTAGTCCCCTACACACTGTTTATAGGGGAGGAATCCAAAGAAAACTGGCTGCCTTACCTTAACATAGAAATACTTTGGTCAAACTTAATGAAAGACACAGTGGCTCCGAAAAAATAGTAATAAGGACTTATTAGTCCATTGACATTCGGTTCACCTTTAGAAAATCAAGATATCAGTCATTGGAGACATTTTTAGGACAGCCGTAAGGATGACATCTGATACCCAAGAGCAGATCGATGCGGTGAATCTAGCGTAGCGAACTGCAAGTTTTAACGGTTACATTGTTAATGTATGCCAGGTATTATTGTGCAGTGGGAATATGCCACAGTTGATGACTGAAAAAAATTCTGTTTTTCTTCCATATCCGACGAAGTGAGTAGAGCGATACGGGCTAGTTAGCTAAGGTACGGAAGATCAAATGACAGTTGTGGAACTACCTTCCACAGCTGTCACAACTTTCTCAAGATGCGATTAATTCGCGGTCAAACGCAGGTTCGTTTCTGTTTCCAAACTCTTCAATATGCAGAGGAGGGCGACTACATGGTCTATCTACTTAGGTAAGTACAACAATTTGGGCTCTTTTGATTCTTGGTTCTGGGTGTCACATCTTATGGGATGAAAACTGATTGTCTGGGAGGATAAAAACACTGATTTGGCACATCGGCTAGCCACCGCAAGACATTGTATGACCAGTTACACGTTCGTGAACCTCAAACGATTCCGAATTGAAGTGAACGTGGGGGCGCATCCCAAGCGGATTGCTACAATGATTGATCCCAACGCCAGAAACGTTATCCTTTACTATTACCATTACATGGCACTTGTCTCTTACTATCTCTCAGCAACGCTTCAAGCGGAATAGTCCAACGGATCAAGGCTGGGGTTTATTTATTTCGAAACCAAAAACTTTTTTTAAAGTAAAACATGCTAAGTATTGGAAATGCAAACTAGAATGGAGCCCAATTTATCTGCGTTCGTTAAGTGAACGCAAGTCTTGCCTAACGGGAAACTTCATAATATTTTCACGCGATGTCAAGTTATTACAATTACCAAATATCTCGAACCTGAAGGCAAAACTTCCACGCTGAACGGCACTCCACTTTTTCCACAGAAGGATGAATTTGCAGTCGTTATGACGACAAAAAAAATCCAGGACGCAGTCATCTAAATTTGTCCTTTTCACGGATGGAGATGCCAAATCCAATAAATGTGCAAAGAGTAGTGGCAGAAGATGAGGTGCGATCAGATATTTTTATGACCTCTCAAGTTCAGTGGTACAATAGAATTGTAAATGACTAAGAGAGTAGAAGTGCTAAGAACACAATCAGTGAGAGATGCGACGAAAGCTTCTCCACTCTAAATGGAGTTTTTTTTTGCAGATAGATGTATTTTTCTGCTATCGCGTTTTACCTAAACACATTCATTGAGATGTCGCAGATAAATTTGTTTACTTAACATCAAATAATAGTAGTAATTGCAATTGCATGCACTAATCTTATTAAGTGTTCAATTTTAAGAAGTGATCACCAGGAACGAATTGAAATTCAAATGAATTGCTTCAACAGAACGATGAAAATCTTGGTAGGAGGAAATGTTGTGCGCAGTTCAGAAATGAGGGTCATAAAGGAGAGATCGCGGTCACTGACGCCGCCCACGAGGAGAAAGTGTTGCGCGCTCAGACTAGGTAACCTGATTTAACATCTGAGGGGCGTTTTTATTAGGGAGAGCTCACAAGTTTTTTACTGCTGAAACTTCCGAGATGCGAGAAATACATTTACCTGTTCCCTTCTGAAATCACTTTTGAGTGGATAGCATCTAAAAATGAATATCATATAAGCAATCCTTTTATTCTGCTAGCGAAGTTGCACAGATTGCTGAGGAGATACTCAACCAGATTTCTCGTTATAAGTTATCAATCATTCTCTATAAATTTGGCGAGGGGCATAAAAGCAAGTAGGAAACAATGGCCGAGAAATAGGGAGTAATCCTATTTGTCACAGCAAAGGTCGCACATGATTACAGATATTAGTCTCCTCCAAATAGTAGTTGCACATAAATTCCTGTTAATGAAAATTTCAGTACAATGAATTCTCAAGTTAGATTTAGAAATTTCTACGTAAGAACATCATGTAAAAGTCTATACATAGAGGGGGATTTAAATATTGCTCAATTTCACTCATGTTTAGAATTTAGAAAGGTTGTGGAGTGCATCTTGAAACTAGTTTAACTGCATACCTGGCTAAACAAAATAGTGCTGTTATAGTGGCATTGTATGATAGCATATGTATATTACACATATTTTAAAATACATACGATACACATGAGACATTAAAATCATAACTGTAATAGAAGAGTGTAATAGAAATACACAACACTAGAAATGGAAGTACGTTCACGATAAGGGTATAACTAACTAGAGATAGAGACTTTATTAATTACATGCATTATTTTGATAAATAACACAATATAGTTTTCCAAACTTAGATTGATATATTGTTAGGCATTGTATTAGACTGATAAAAGGAAAGACGAATTAGGCAACAAAAACGTTAAAACGAGAACAAAGACCTGGTTTATCTTTAGGGGAAAGAGAAGGGCGGAGTGTTGTTGGGCAGTTGCAGTTGATATTTTAAGCAAATTTACTCTTGCCTAATATCTTGAAAAAAAAATGAGAATACTAAAGCAAAGCCTCAGCGTTTCCTCATTTTAATTAGAAAGACGACGTAGACGTAAACATGTGTAAAAAAGGAAACTCCTTCTTTTGCACACGTTTCTGCTTTCTTATGCCTGCAGTTCTAAATCTAAGTAGTTTTAGAGTGTCATATTTCACTGCCCACTGATATATTTGAACAATGAAAGATAAGTATGTATGTAAGCATACGATGTCTGTATGCGATGTATGTATGTATGTATGTATGTATGTATGTATGTATGTATGTATGCGATGTATGCGATGTATGCGATGTATGCGATGTATGCGATGTATGCGATGTATGCGATGTATGCGATGTATGCGATGTATGCGATGTATGCGATGTATGCGATGTATGCGATGTATGCGATGTATGCGATGTATGCGATGTATGCGATGTATGCGATGTATGCGATGTATGCGATGTATGCGATGTATGCGATGTATGCGATGTATGCGATGTATGCGATGTATGCGATGTATGCGATGTATGCGATGTATGCGATGTATGCGATGTATGTATGTATGTATGTATGTATGTATGTATGTATGTATGTATGTATGTATGTATTTCTTTTATTTGTATTTTTTTGTACTTCAGTATTTTTGATGTTCGCATTAAGGATATTAATCAGGATCACGTTATCTTGCAACTGTGCTTGAACAACGGCACTGACACTATCAGAAATAAATGGAAGACAACGAGGAAGTTTGTTTTTGCGTGGAACATTGCAGGATTTTTGGTAGTGCGGACGTACTGTATAGCCATTAGCAAATGCGATTCTCAGTGCTAGTAATTCATGTCGTTCTTGGTTGCCAGCGAATACTTCACTAGCAGTTTTTAAAATTTTACGAATCACTGCGCGTTTTACTGATGTCGGGTGTGTAGATTTGGCATGCAATAACATGTTCTTACAACTTTCTTGTTGGAGCCGTAGAGATGTTAACTATGTTAGTTCATGTAGTTGTGTATATTGTGTTATTGCCATTGTATGTAATAACCATGTGATGAGAGGTTCTGATTTACCAGCTCAATGCACGTAGCAATGTTTGGCATAGCTGCCCGATTTTGGTTTAGTTTTGGTAAGTACGCGGTCCAATAAACCATCTTCACAACTCAAGCAAGGACACAACATTTCCTTTCGATACCACTTTATTCTAATAATGCTATTTGAAGCAGTTTTTTGTTTGTTGAGGAGAAAGCATTCTCTTGGAGTTTCTCGTTTCTCGTACGGGAAGCATTATCGCTACGTCAGAAAGTGGTAGCCTCATCATCCTAAGATTCGTAGCATTTATCGATCTATCTTAGATATTGTAATCAAAGGCATCACCCCACTAATCTGACGTGATATGGGTTTCTGGTGGTCAGGTACTATATAGGATCGTAGATTGCAGAAACGGGTGGGATCCCGTTCATTCCTTTCTAATCGCCGTAAAAACGGCCCAGAATATCCGGCTTCAAGCGTTAAGGGAGCTATTTTCTACGAGTTATTGGAGCGCGCCAGCCTTGTGCACGCGCCGCATCTTCTTTGCCATTTCTTACAGCTATTAGGAAGAAATGGACGGAATCACCCTTTTTCCAGAATAGGTGAGTTAGACCCCGTATAGGCATAACTCACCTAAACCCGTACCACCCCGGATTCGTGGGGTGATGCCTTTAAGGGAAAACATCATGTATTGTACTCGTCATGATTGAAATGCATCCCGGGAGAACAGGCATATCGTCGTCTCCTACCAGAACGAGTATGGAGGGGGATCGAGAGTGGATCCAGGACGATCTGTGATTCTGTTCGGTTTAGCGTCGGCTCGCCCCTGCATGTAAAGTACGATAGACGTTTGGGTGCGGAGAATAGAAACCATTTCAATAATAGAGGTAGTTCACGTGTAGTCCACCGAACAACTAATGCAACAGCTCGGCGGACTATACGTGAACTACCTCCATGCGCAGCAAAATGCTACACTTAATGATTAAGTGTTACGGTACTCGGCATCATTCATTTGTTCGATAATGCTGTTGACTTTCTGAGCCTTAGGCCGTTATTTTCAATTTCACATCTAATAGATGGGTCAACTTTCAGTAAAGTCACTGTGCACCTCCGCAAGACCAACTTCAAATCAGGGCAAGGAATAAAAGTAATCGTCAACAAACTGCACCCATGAGCAAAAGAGCGTTGCCCTTAGTGTCATTTTTACGCAACTTTTATGAAGAACCCGGACCAGCTCGCGAAGCAGACCGAAATTCAGAATTCTGCTTTCTGGGATGCTGTCCGCTGATAACCGTAATAGGCTATTCACCCTCAACAATCTCACGCGCAAGCAATGGCAGTGCTTCACAGAAATTTGCGAAATGACGACAAGAGGGAACATGCGCCTCTCAGTAAGCCAGAACGGTGGGGAATTCGTAAAGAAAGAAAAAGAAAGAAAAGAGAAAGAATTCGTTGTGCAATGCAAGCGGTTGAATCATATATGAATGACTATAGGTAAATCCGCTGGTCTTAATGAATGATATAAAAGCCGCATCAAATTCAACAAACTGAACCGATCTGTGTTCTATAGCCTCATCAACACGCACAAGCAGAAGCCCGATGAGATGAGCAGTCACTCTCGTAATCCGACCAATAATAAGTTGTGTGGGAGGACCAACGGATCAAATTTCGTGGTTTCTTAGTAAGTATGTGAGTCAGACTTCGCTTAAAATACCGTGTCATTTGTTGAACGCGCACCATTTTAATCGATTGCGCAAGGCGAGAGTTGAAGGCAACTGCGTGATAGAATTGTTTGATGCGACTTCACTCTACACGAATGTGAAAAACACTGAGGCACTACAAGCTCTATCTGAGATGTTAGATTTACGCATTAACAACATGGAAACATATGTCCTTAGTAAAACTTGCATAATAACGCTTATCAAGGAATGCCTAGATTGTAGTATCTTCAGGTGGTCAAGGAATTACTTCGCACGACTGAGAGGGCTACTAATGGTTTAATGCACCAGTACTGGCGATCTGCTGCATGAGCAGAATTGAAGAAGCTGTGCTGTCGCGTAGACCAATAACGTACTGTAGATGTAATTACGAAATTTGCGTCATAACATCAACACAGTCCGCAACCAACCGCCGCACATCCGGTGAAACACTGCGTAAGGCTATTTCAACGGATATGGTTTCCGTTTTCACTTTTTTGAACGGTTATCAAAACACTGAACTAAGGTGGTCTGAAACTTGACGGAATAAAAGCAAGATTGTTCCAACCAACCTCTATTTAGGCCTCTGATGGCGACGAGAAAGTCGGAACGTCAGACAAATAAAATGTCTCATCTGAATACCTCGCAGGTACACTGATAGAAAATAATAGTAAAATAATAAAAATAATACAGTTATAGAGAGAAGCATGTAGAAGTAAAAAGTAGAGGCAGAATGTTGCATACCTCTTGATAATAAATTTCTACAAGACCACTGCCTTTTGATTCCTTAGGTTTCATTGATCCTCTCCTTTTTTCAGATTATTAACATGGAGAGTCAGGTTTATAAGACGGAAGTTCCGTCACAGAAGAAACAAACATCAGATGACCGATAACAAAAGCAAACTGCTTACTGACGTGCAATCTTCCCATTGTAAAAAAAAATATGTGTTAGTCATTATCAGATTTTTTTATGCATATTTCTTCTTCACTCTTCAGGGCCAATCCGCATCGTAAAATCAAACTTGTCGTGGACATATCTGCATAGCTCTCGAAAGTTCTATGTAACGAATTAGATTTGTTAAATCTCCAATCTAACCAACGTACCGTCGTGTCAATCTTCAACAAGAGGATGAAAGGGAAAAATAATTAACCTTCAGCCTTTACGAAGTTCCATTTGCTGTAACCGACAAATCAAAATCTCAAACTTTGATTTGTCGGTTACTTACATAGAAAATACATTCATTGCAATCATATATCATAGTTAAAACAGTTACAGGATTGAGAAATAAGTCATGAGGATTCTTTCAAACTTAAAAATGCAATTGTCCAATAGGAATAAGAAATACTGACAAGATGTTCCGTGTCCTTTCATAAAGCATTTACCGCTCTTCACAGTAGTTGTGTTTTGATTTTTTAATACTATTGATTCTTGTCTTTGCAGAACATTAAAATGCACTGTCAACTTAACAAAACTCTTTCCACACCCTCTGGTTTTGCATTTAATGGAGGTGATAAAGCCGTTAGTGAAGATCTCACTAACGCTGAAGCTGTTAGTGAGATTTGTTCTGTGCATGGAGGGCATCGAATGAAGAACGAGAAGGTTAGAAAAGAACAAAAAAAAACTACGCAAAAACACCTAGAACGATTTAGAAAGATTTAAAAAACAAAAAAAAACAGTATAGAGCAACGAAAACTTGCTGAATGTGGGTGGAGGTCACTGAGAACGATGGGAGTAACAACAATGGAGGTCGTGCTATAGATCAATTTCTTGCAGTCTGTCTTGCTCCAAAGGAATTCCAAAAAGGAGACTTTTTCTCCTTTCTCAATAATTGTGCGATCGGTGTGCGCGCTTTCTAGATCAAAATTCCCCTTTCTAAGAGCGCGAATACCAACAGACTTCGGTGCTCTCTACCACTGCTCCTCGTTAGATGCGATCACACTTTTCATCCTCTTGACATCACATTTTAACAGTCCGTCAAAACAAAAATTAAACCACCAAGAAAACTAAAAACTAAAAAAGAAACTTAAAAAAGAGTGGAGCTTTATTACAGAGCTAAAAATTTTCTCTCAAATGATGTGCGACATTTTACCAGTACTTTTTACTTCTGCGTGCATTTTTAAAGTAAAATACGCTCATAAGTTATTCCCTAATGCAATACTTGCTAATTTAAAATGGCCACTGAGGAAAACTCTATGTAAACTTGTACAATGCGATAACTTGCGCATCCTCGTAACAACGTTTATTAAACATACATGAAACGGTTTACAAAGCACTACTGTTTGCAGTGATCTAGGAAGCAGATCATATTTGGGAAAAATGGCATCTTTCGAATTTCAGCTTTAAGCTTTGGGAAATAAAATCAGTAGATAAAATTCCTGTGCGTAGCAGCTTCCTTTCTTATGGATACTGATGAGACCACAGATTCCCGAGAATCAGAAGATGATACTGATTCTAATGATCCTATCGTATGTATTGGATCAAGTGGGTCTTCTTCAGCTACCGGGACTCGAGAGTGTTTTCTAAAACATGTGAGGAACTGTTTGCGCATCTCTTTCGCTCTCTCTTGATCGTTATTCTCTTTAATTCCATGTGCTTGCGTAACGAAAGTAGGTCCTGTCCTTATTGATTCACGAAACTCAGGCAACGCTTTGGTTTTCACCACAACATATTCGTAATGGTTTTGATTCCCCTCTACCAGGTGACGCTGTTCGAGGAACTTGTCACCACTGATATTATCAAAATGGGCTAAGCACTGTGGATCATGAGTGTTAGATATCTTTATTGGTCCGACTATTTGATTATCGTGTAATCCATACATAACAACTCGGTCGGAAGTTGCTAAACATTGGTCTAATGAGGTTGTACCGTGTCGTGGAGTACTATAGTCTTCAAGAAAAGCACAGGGAGAGTATCTCAAGCGTGAGTTGAGAGGATCTTTATTACTTTGCGAAAAATCTTCCGTTTTATAAAGAACGTTTTGCACTGAATGGTTGCTCAAGTTCTTTATTTTTTGCTCTCTAGTACACAGTTGTTCGTCCTCTTCCTGGCGCTCATTACATCTTTGCTTTCCTTCATCAAATGTGAACTCCTCTTTCAAACCACAACACAAAACTTCCCTTGATCCTCGTCCGTCTTCTTCGTTTTTTGTCGTGTCATTCTCGTTGACGTCAAAGTCACTGGATTCAATTTCATGCAGCTGAACTCGATCACTGAATGTGACGCTTTTATGAGACGTGAGTTCTGTATTTGGAGATTTGGAAGGCCAGAAATTCCTCATGCCCTCGTCTTCAGCATTTGTGAATACATTTTCTTGAAGAGAAAATGTAGAGCTGTGTGCTGCAGCAATCGCATCTAAGTTGATAGATTTAAGAAACAGATCAGCTTGTGATACGGATGTAGTTGTAGGCAGTACGTCAAATGATAAATCTTTGATAAAAGGCACTCTATCGGGCGTTGTAAACCCCGCATATTTTGAAATATTTCGGAGGTGTTCTTCCGGAAGATTACATATGTTTACGAACTTTAACGAGGGGGTGGGCTCCATTTCATTATCATTTCTGCTACCTCCTGCCTCGTTTTGACGGTTCTGAGCTTTATGTTGTATTAGATCGTTCTTTGGCTTCGAGGTATTCATGGTGTCATTCTGGTGTTGTCTCAAGTTTTCGTCGTCAGACGTTGGGAACATAACTCTTGTATGAGGTATTTGGATCTCGCGCGTATTGTCCGCGCTCTGGGTCAGTCCCGAAATGATGAATTGATCGAATTTCATGTAAGTCCTAATGTTTTCTTCTTCCATTTCATCTGAGAACACTCTTGCCTTCAATACTGTCTTACCAGATTCGCTCTTTAAGAATGGAGAGTTTGACAGCTCGTCCTCATTAGTTTTTTGTCTACTCGTTAGGTCGCTAGTTGCTCTCTTGCCTGACCTTTTCAATTCAATCATAGTTTCAGCAATACTCTCTCTACTATCTGCGGAAATCCTTCTACATAATTGGTCCTTATCAGCCACTATTTCAGGTTTTAAACGATTTGCAATGGCTTGTTTTAGCAGTGAGTTCGTAGCAACAGTCCATCCTTGAGTTTTAGCAGCTTTGCTACCACGTCGTCTTGCATTCTTTAAAGATGCTGAAAACACACATCTGGCACTAAATTTTAACAGCTTTTTGTTTCTAATATCAACCTTACAAAAATCCACATATTACCTGGATCAAGCTGCATTGGCGTTACGCATGTTTGCAGATGAGCGGCAATAGAGGCTCTTTGTTTATCTCTCACACTGAAAGACTCAATGAAAGCTGCAAGACAAGAACAGGTCATTAAGCACACTAAGTGAGTACAATAAGAATGTGCGTTCCCAATCTATAAAACCGTCTTTGGAACGGAAGTATTCGGTTTTAAAGGACTGTTGAAAGCATCTTTCTAATTTCATCACTCTGTTCACTCAACAGACTTTTTTACTGCCGGGATTGACAAGATACCGTGAAGATGACAATTTTGTAAAAATAGTTTATGCACCTAATTATGATTGGTTATTTATCCTCCTTCTTTCTTGAGGTATAACGAACCAATCTTTCATTTCAAACTCAACCAGCTCTCGCTGACATTCCGTAGTTAATGAAGTGACAACTGATAGTGTTGGAGTAATAAATGATGGATGGAAGCAGAAGACATGATGTTGATCAGTGTGCTCCAGAACGTATCAACGCGTTCAATTCAGAATCGTTTTAAGGTTATGAAGAGCTATGCCGCCTCTACAATGTTTTTCCCAAGCCTAGTAATGAACTAGATAAAAGTCTCTGATCTCCTAGATTAGTCTGATAGTAATATGTCGCTTTGAACGCCGTCGTTCGCGCAGGGGCAGTGATGATGCAACGATGATCTCTTAAACCCGCGCACTGAGGTTATACTGTAAATGTGACATTGACCAATTCCAGAAAGAAGGGACAGTATTTGGTGAATGCCTTGCCCGCTCATATTTATAATTATCCTTCTTTCATAGTATAACACCAAAACACACTGTTTAATCATCAATGAAGTTCTAGCATGCATATCCAGTGACATATGCTCATACCTGGTGGGGAATAGCGGTTTACCACTAGTTGTTGTAGAACTCAAGCCTGAGACTGCAGCAGGAAAAGTGTGAGACGCTTGCAGAGGGTGCTAAAATGTATAGAGCAAGCACTCAGTAGCGAGAACTAACAACTTACTTAACTTATTTTGACGCATAAAATACCATGAAGTCCACATTCCCACCTGCGATCAGTTGGTTGGTTAGTTTCTGTTGCATTTTCATCTTTTGATTATTTTCTCTAGACGTGAATGAATTTGACCATATGAACAAGAAAAAGTAGTAATTCAGCGAATATTCGATCATTGCTGTACCAAGCTGTTTATCAAGGTACCTTTGAATATTTTTCAGCATTCTTGAATATGACTATTTCTTTACAACAGATGACAAATACAATGTTAGGAGGCGAAAGGAAGGCAGTTGATGGAACCCTAGAAGGCATGCAGTTCCACTTACAAGTGTGTTTTCGGAACAGTGAAGGCTACCTACTCTGACGAAACTTGGGACTTTCTCAGCAAATCGCCAGATGAACTGCTATCGGTTTACAAAACGTGAATCCATTCAATATATGTAATTTTCTGGGACATTTTCACAATCAGTTTCTGCGCTCGCACTTGTTCAGTTGTTCAGTTTTTTTTTGTGCATGTGCCATTGAGGGACTGTCTATCTCGAAACAAAAGAACTTTCTGCATCTACGCTGGTTATCTATAACCACTCATCTCAACAATTTAGCTTAGTACACTGAGCAGGAATTCGAATAATGTTGTTAGGTAGGTACACACACACACACACACATACATCGCATACATCGCGTACATCGCATACATACATACATTCGTTGTATTCGTGGTATGCTGCCTTTAAGTGTGTGTGCATGTGTGCGTGTGTATTTGCTATCCGAGCACTCGTGTGTGTGTGTGTGTATTTGCGTATCCGAGCATGCATGCATGCATGCATGCATGTATGTATGTATGTATGTATGTATGTATGTATGCATGTATGTATGTATGTATGTATGTATGTATGTATGTATGTATGTATGTATGTATGTATGTATGTATGTATGTATGTATGTATGTATGTATGTATGTATGCATGTATGTATGTATGCATGTATGTATGTATGTATGTATGTATGTATGTATGTATGTATGTATGTATGTATGTATGTATGTATGTATGTATGTATGTATGTATGTATGTATGTATGTATGTATGTATGTATGTATGTATGTATGTATGTATGTATGTATGTATGTATGTATGTATGTATGTATGTATGTATGTATGTATGTATGTATGTATGTATGTATGTATGTATGTATGTATGTATGTATGTATGTATGTATGTATGTATGTATGTATGTATGTATGTATGTATGTATGTATGTATGTATGTATGTATGTATGTATGTATGTATGTATGTATGTATGTATGTATGTATGTATGTATGTATGTATGTATGTATGTATGTATGTATGTATGTATGTATGTATGTATGTATGTATGTATGTATGTATGTATGTATGTATGTATGTATGTATGTATGTATGTATGTATGTATGTATGTATGTATGTATGTATGTATGTATGTATGTATGTATGTATGTATGTATGTATGTATGTATGTATGTATGTATGTATGTATGTATGTATGTATGTATGTATGTATGTATGTATGTATGTATGTATGTATGTATGTATGTATGTATGTATGTATGTATGTATGTATGTATGTATGTATGTATGTATGTATGTATGTATGTATGTATGTATGTATGTATGTATGTATGTATGTATGTATGTATGTATGTATGTATGTATGTATGTATGTATGTATGTATGTATGTATGTATGTATGTATGTATGTATGTATGTATGTATGTATGTATGTATGTATGTATGTATGTATGTATGTATGTATGTATGTATGTATGTATGTATGTATGTATGTATGTATGTATGTATGTATGTATGTATGTATGTATGTATGTATGTATGTATGTATGCATGTATGTATGTATGTATGTATGTATGTATGTATGTATGTATGTATGTATGTATGTATGTATGTATGTATGTATGTATGTATGTATGTATGTATGTATGTATGTATGTATGTATGTATGTATGTATGTATGTATGTATGTATGTATGTATGTATGTATGTATGTATGTATGTATGTATGTATGTATGTATGTATGTATGTATGTATGTATGTATGTATGTATGTATGTATGTATGTATGTATGTATGTATGTATGTATGTATGTATGTATGTATGTATGTATGTATGTATGTATGTATGTATGTATGTATGTATGTATGTATGTATGTATGTATGTATGTATGTATGTATGTATGTATGTATGTATGTATGTATGTATGTATGTGGGAAAAAAGCTCATATTTATTGCGCATTGTTAGATCTGGAACATCAGGAATAACTTGGTGATGAGAGGACTCTGAAGAATATATCAGGTAGCATTTCATAAGGTTTGCCCTACAAAATATTCGTACGGCTGTTTTTTTTTTGCTCCTTGTTTTTCCCTTGTTCTCCTTGTTATCTTCTTGTTTTTTGGAACTTGGATGAGAACAGATCGAAAAAATGCTGTTTTTCTGATCCCTTTTCCATCTCAACTTTGAAAAAACAGCGGAGCTATGGAAATCGTTGGATATAGCAGATGATAGAAGATATTCTCGGCCACAAAATACTGGCAGGTGGTCTGCTCTGCATTAGGTAACTTCTACTTATTAGCCTTTATTCACGATCGTACACTTTCGGCGCTCGAGCAAAAATCGGGATTTTAGTAGGTTTTACCATTCCAGGAATACGGAACGGAATTCCAAAAAATCACCTGCATATTTGGACAGAGATACTAAGTCAACCCCATATGCAAAATTTCTGTTTTCCGGATCGTTTGGTTCCCTCAAAATTTAAATGGGAGAAGTGCAAAAAAAAAGTTGAGCAGTTTAAGATTTTGTTCTCTCTAAATTCCAAAAATAGGATTCCCTAAAAACATTGATATGACCGTATTGTAAAGCAATCCTTCTTCTATGAAATACTGTCTAACCTACTTCTTTAGGTACTCTTATCACGATCTTATTTGCGATGGTCCAGATCTAGCATTGTGCACAAAACCTGACCCTTTTTGCCCATTGAATTCCATTTAATGGGCAAGAAGGCTCAGAAGTATAAAGTGCTGAGAACCTTGTGATCTTAAAATCTTATCTTTTAGAACTTGTTTCAAGTTTCTACCTCTTCTGGGAAAATTTGGCTCAGCAGTGTGCCGAAACTTCATGGTCCCATTGTCACATTGTGTATTGTCAAAACAGTTTCTGATGATTTCATGTTACTCAACTGTACCTGAAGCTTAATATGATATTTTATAACGTATGCAACTGTCATAACTAGGCATTATCTTGTTCTAATCATCATGCTATGCTCCATTCACTACTGCCCACTGCCCACTCCTTTACGGCCGTCTTCTCCTTTGACTCCCTCCCTTCACGATCCCTTGTTGGGGAAATCCCATCACACGTTTGACTGCTTGTTTTTATAGATAGATTAGTTTACTGGTTGTTTTCCTGGGGGCTTTTCATCACCGATATCAATAACCAAGAACAATTTTCTTTTAGAGCGTGAATTGTATTACTTGGCTTGTGTAATATTACAACGGTAGCAAACAAAAAATCTGCTGCAACCTTTATCTTGAAACCCGATGGCGTTGGTCGAATATTTCTGTGCTGAGCTTTGGAATCTGAGAATACAGTCCACCGTCTAAGATTAGAAAGTGTGCTGTGTATTCCTGAATGACGACGACTGTTCTTGACAATCTTCGAAGTACTCGCACACTACAAGAAGTAGCTCGCCTTTCCGAAAAAAAAAACAAAAAAAATCAAACAAAAACTGGACAACAGGCTGACGAATAGCTTGAACAATGAAGAGATGGTCGATGTATGGCACACGCTGTTTTCTACAACCACATGCGCACGTAAAATATGTAATAACAGAAGAAAATAACGTATGAACTTCGAATTTCAAATAGTTTAATTCGCTCTGGTATTCTGAACTTGAATTAGTGTATTACTATATAAAGCGCAAAATTGTCCTTCCGTCCGAGCCGAACTCCCGCAGACACCCAAAAATCAAAATAGTCTCAAAATTGGGTAATTTAAATAAACTAATGTATATCCTGTTCAGGTGCAGCTAACCTCCTCCGCTTTGGACATTATGGGCAACATCATTTTGACTGCCATTGACCTATTTCTGCTATATGGACGGTTGAAACGTGACAGCTAATGTTTTTCTTCATATACGCTGATGACACTTTTTACGTATGCCATGAAACTTATGTACTATCTAAGATAAACTACAGACTGTAAAGATAATCTGAAGGAAGGTTTTTTTTTGACTTCATAATAAAGTTTTTCGAGCACACTTGTTTCCTCATATCAGTATCTCCGATTGAAAAAGGTCTTACATTTCAAAAACCGTGGATACGGCTCGCGCTGCCGTCATTATTAACGAATTAACAGTCCTCACCGGCGCTTTCCCCTCTCCAGCCATTCCTTGGACCCATTCCGGATATTTGTAGAGACAACACGGACGAATTTTCTTCGGAAAGGAGGGCTGCTCTTCCCTGTACACAAAGAAAATGAAGCAATCTTCAACAAGTGGTTATGAATTATGTATGAAGTGGACCAATTATATGTTGCAATGAAAAAGTGCTAACCGAGCTACAGTTTCCACCTTAATAGTGGTGTTACAAAAGTCAACACTTACATACTTAGAGACCTCGACTTCACTGGAGGTAAGGACCCAACATCTTTTCTAGTCGTTTCATTCCCTCGCTATTGTCATGTTTGGTGAGTAACGTTGACGAGGTCTTTAAACCGTATCCAACTGGGCTCTCAGCTAGTTAAACCGTGCAGCAAATGTGTCACCCCATCTCGTCGCCGGTCTCCCTCAGGAGTAGGGGGTTAGGATCTCTTGGGATCCACTCTAGCGTTCTTTTAGTCCATCTATCGTCGATTATTCTCAAAATGTGGCCGCCCACCTATGCTTCAATTTCGATATATATTATAATACCATCTGAACGTTTGGCTAAAGCCGGACATCAGATTTTTGTAGTGTTTGCTCCGCTCGACTTCACCGATCAATAAGAAGTAACAGTAATGACTTTTCTGTAAAATTACAATTGTTTTTTTTTTCTTCTATCAACCCTTTCTTCAATTTTTTTTGAAGAATTTAGGCATAGATGAGAGATTTCGTGATTTTCTTTCTAAACGCGTCAGTACTATATTTGGAGAACAATCAAACTTGATTTTACATCTATGTTCCTCTGAAACCTCCACAATTTAGAAACATTAGTCGTATGAGTTTCCTCCGCTCTCAATTACTAGCATGATGCGCTTAATTATGCGCTTAATGATGCGCCAACATGAAATGAGGTGAATATCATCATCGTAGTGATGTAGATAACACTTTACGTTAGACAACGTGAACGTGTGTTGGCTGGTATTTTATTTGAGCAGCCGAATGTTTTTTTGGAAAAAGGATGTTAGCAGCATCGGAAAGATATGCTTGGAAATAGATTTGCGAATGAGTCGTAGACATCCATTCTATTGTTGGTGCTCCCGCGCATGAATCCTATGCTCTGGAACCCGTCTCACCCCGCTCTATGGCTTCCTGGCACTGGCGCGCCATTTTGAAGCCGTGGGACCCGTCTCACCCCATTTTATAGCTATCTGACTCCGGAGCAGAATTCGACGCCGTAGAACCCATGTCACCGTATCTTACCGCGTTGGGATCCGCGCACCATTCGTAAACCTCAAACGGTATTGAATAGAGGTGAACGTGGTGGCGTACACTCTTAATACATGGAGGTTGCATGCAATGGCGATAACACAATATATACGACTAACATAGCATGACATGAACTAACATAGTAAACATCTCTACGGCTCCAACACCTCCCCCCTAAGATGAACACATCGCGTATGTCTTCATCTTCAGATCGGGTTGCAATCGACGAGGCGGTCGGCATTGTCGAGCTGGTCTAGTCGTTGTCGGCGGCACGATAATTTGTGCTCGATCCTTGACATTGTCCTTGAAGTCGGCGATCGTCCTGGCCATACCATTGTACCGCCGGTCTTCCTGGTTGAGCGGTATCTTAGAAGCTTCATTCTTTTCGAAGCAAACTCTCCGGTATTTTTCTCACCGCATCTGGTTAGCGTGTCTTTTCCTCAAATCGTCCTCTTCCATTAGCACGTCGTACACGATTCTTAGCGATTCTTCACACGAACAGGGATCCATTTCTCGTGTCCCGAGCGTCACGCACCCACACGAGTTCTTCTTGGTGGTACGATCTCTTCTGTGCTCCATGACGACGATTAAACTGTTCTTCAATTTCCACATTGCCCGTTCCCTCTTCTTTAGCTGATTCCTTCAGCAGCGTCAACGACATCCTCAATTGGCGCCTTAGGAACACCTCCGCTGGAGAAAGATGTCCTGGCGTTGATGCACATGGTGTTCTTCGATAGCACTGCAAAAATTCTGCAAGTTTCTTCGACGTCCCTCCCTCCTTAATCTTCTGGAGGGTTCTTTTCAAGGTATCAACAAAACGTTCTACTTGACCGTTTGACTGTAGATGGAACGGCGGCGAGCGAACGTGCTCAATTCCCTGAATGTCGCAGAATCCCTAGAACTCCTTCGCTGTAAACTGCGTACCGTTGTCTGACACGATCACCCTGGGATTTCCAAATCGTGAGAACAGCATTCTGAGTTCTCTCAACGTTGCAGTGCTTGACGACGATGACATCTCAAAGACTTCTGGCCACTTCGAATACGCATCAACGACCACAAGGTACATCCTACCATTCAGTGGTCCTACATAGTCGATATGAATTCTGTCCCATGGTTTCTTCTCAGAGGTCCAAGAATTGAGAACTGTCTTCTTTGGCATCTTCGCAGCTTCTTGATAGTTGCGGCAGTGGCGAACTACTTCTTCGATGTCCCTGTTGATGTTCGTCCAGTACGCATATCCTCGGGCGAGCATTTCTTCTTCTTCTTCTTCTTGCGACGGTTGGATCGTCTTCTTGGTTTCTGTCGCATCTTCTGTCCAGTGTTGGAGGAGAGAAGCGGGCATGTGCTTCTGTAGTGCGGTCCTCCACAAGAATGTGGTCCTTGAACCACTTCACACTCTTTTTCTGCACAACTTTTTTTCTTTCTCTTTTTTTCTGGATATCATGACTACCTTCCATGTCTGTGTTGTCCATCTTCAATGCGGTGAAGTTCTCACATTCAGCAACGAGGTGTTCTATCGTCAACGGCGATTCTTCTGTGTGTGTATCCAGTCGACGGAGCATTCTGAGACGAACTTCACAAAGCGACGGATCTTGAAGTCCTGCTACAAACTGTAGCGTCTTTAGTGCTGTGTAGTCCAGCTCCTTCAGTCGAGCCTCTTCGTCCATCCGCTTGATCATGTTCGCGTAGTCGCGGAATGACACATAACTGGCCGTCATCGGCGGGCAGTTTATCCTGAGACACTCGTACCGTCGTCGAATCAGCGCCTTCTTCGACGCAAAAAGCTTCTCCAGATTCGTGACCGTCGTCTCGAAATCGATCTCGTGCGGTTGTTTCGGTAGTATGTCATCGGGATATTTGCGATAAGTATCCTCGTCCAGCTTCATGAGGACCAAATCGCGCTTCTTGCTATCCGGCAAGACCGAATCCCTAATGACCGGGCCGTACCTCTTGTACCAATAGGCGAAGGTGTGACCCACCTCTTCGTCGGACACGAACATTTGCACGTCCTTACTTAGCTGGTCGTATTGATTTTGGACGGTGACCTGACCTTTTGGACGGTGGTTCTCTGCGTGGGTGCCAAGGCGGTGAGCAGCGTTTTCATTTCCTCATGTTGAATCCGCATTTGTTCAACCATTGCTGCAAGAAAGTTCTCGAGTTGTGACTCCGAAGCCTTACCCAAGGTTCCTCGTGAGGGGTTCCGATGGACTTGTTTGTGCTGCTTCTGCCTCTTCTTTCCTCCGAATCCTTGATCGGCTTCTGCTGGGTCTTCTTTCTTCTGGATCCTGATCGCCACTTGTTGTGTCCGACTCTTGAGTTGTTAAAAAGGTTTATTGGACCGCCTACTTGCTCGGACTCGAGCTGGAGAATAAGAACCTCTCAACACATGGAAATTGCATACAATGGTGATAACACAATATATACGACTAAAATAGCGTTACATGAACTAACATAGTAACATCTCTACGGCTCCAACAAATACGCTAGGACTGACATGAATGATAGTGCCCATATCAGTGCTGATTAATCTTCCAAAGGCTGGTAAATTCAAGTATTAAGTATTTGGTATTAGTAATTCACGTATTTGGGCTCGATGGATACTCTGGACGAGAGATTAACATTTGTGGTTAAGGCTCCACAGTTGCAGTGACATGGCCGACAACTGCTTTGTGGCAAAAATGTTACCTAACTCCTCCAAGCCAGAACGGGCAGAATTATCATCCGCCTTGTGACACATCCTGGAGCCGAATGTTAGGTGACTAACAACTAAGGATATGGACGTCATCTTGAAATCGTGGAAATGAATATGCTGCAATAAACGACTGACACCACTCTCTTTAACCACATTTGCAACGGGTGGTAAACCATCGAAGGCACGTTTTGCGTACTTTGTACTACAGCACACAAAATACATGAAACCTGTCTCTGATGGTTCATTTGCACGCCCAACACCTCTCGTTCGAAAGATCTGCATAGCACGAATGGTCGAGAGTATTATAGTTTTCAAACACTCACGGCTGCTAAAAATAACTATTACAGCAATATTGTTGAACACACTATGTAAATATTCAAAACATGTCGGTCGAAGAAAATTTTTAAAACTCAATTCTTTAACTTTGATGCGAGCTTCCAAACATAGACCTGCTCGCAGAGCCAGTCCGCGGAGAGACGCAAACAAAGGACATCAAGATGGACCACGTCGTAAAGAAATCCCTCTCACGGGCTCAACTATTTTACTGATCTTTTAAGTAATCGCATACCGAAAAGTTTAATGGGTTTCAGTCTAGGGAGTTGTCTGAATATTCTTCCCCAGTGAAATGTGGTAAGATTTTTTTGCTTCATTAATGCCAGAGTTGTTCTGCCGTGTGAGTTGACGCCCACTCTTGTTAAAACAACATTTCTGGGTCATCTACCCCTCGAGAAATTCCCACGCTTTGGAGAATCTCATAGAGGTGGACATAGGCATTGACTTTCACAGCCTTCCCAATGAAAACAAGCGGTGTCTTCTGAATCGCAGTGATTTCATCCCACACCAACAATTCTACGTTGAAAAGAATTTTTATACGGATTTTTCACACCGACGATTCTTCGATGCCTCTGTAATTTGTAAGCTATTCCATTCGTAAAGTCTTCTCAACACCCCGCAGGCCAACTTCAAGCGGCGTTTAGTAAAAATTTGGAGAAGTCGTTTGCACTTCTCGAATCTGGTAAAAGTTACAAACCGTAGCCTTTCTGCTTTCCTACCTCCCTCCTTCATGTGCTTTCATTGAGTGGCTTGGCGATACGAAATTAGTCTTGATACTTATTTTCGGCTTCCTCAAAACAGCGTGGTCGACCCTCTAGTTAGTCAAATGTAGGATTCATGCATTTCTGTATTGCATGCATTTCTGTAGGGACGCACCAGTAAATCTAAAAAATTAAGTCAAGATATACGCCACTAGAAAGAACGAGGAACAAAACCTCTCATATCTCAGATTAAAAACGAAAAATGCAAAAAGAAGAGAAACGTGAGATAATACTCTTCGGTCATCCGGTGCGCTATAAAGAGGTGACGGCTGGTGCTAGATGAATTCATACATGTTCACAGTAGAAGCACGAACTTAGCAGTCAGGAAGGAGAAAGACCGGTATTCATCTACACCATGCAAGTAGATACCAGATGTACCTTACCTTGATTACTTTGACTCCCGTTGATCTTCGAACTGGTCGAGAGGGTGCCAGTTATTCTTCCATTTGTCCTGATCACGTGCCAGAGTCGCCCACTGGTTCCTTCTTTCGCATGGGACACGAAGGACATCATAAATCTCCTCGTGCAGAAATCTAACCATTGAGTCGGCGATCTTTCGGAGTACGCTTAATATCGCGCGGAAGTCTGTCGCTTACGGCCTTGGCCCAACGGTTGTCGTCAAAGCGAATCACCTGTCCGGCCCACCTTATTTTACTTTCCTTGGCAAACGCAGTGGCGTTTCTAATCTTTGATCGTTGACGTAGGAGAGAACTCCGAATCGCCTCCTTCATTTGAGTGAACGAGGGGATCATGTTTTCTTCCTGCTTGCGAAATGCCCAGGTTTTTGAATGATAGGTCAAAGCAGGAAGTGTGGTGGTGTTGAAAAGTGAGCACGGAGCCGGGTGTTCTTTGCCTTTTTCACTACATCCTTGATGCCCTTATACGCTCCCCAAGCGTATAAGTTCGTATATGTTCGTTCCCTTTAGCGTGAATAGGAGATCCGAAAAAAAAGTGTCAAAATTATCAACCCCTTTAGGCGCTCATCGCAGACAGTGTCATGACAACACCCCTTTCAAGATAGCAGTGACGATCTTGGCACGCAAACCAAACGTCCTAGCGCGAAAAGCATTGAAAGCTTTTATATAACAGCCAAAAGTCCAACCATGAATTGTAAAGTGGAATTCATCGTTGTGACCAAGGAGCTGGAGCCATATCAACACCTTTGCGGGTTTTGGCCTATTGGGTCGAATGCAAGGGGCATCGTTGTTAGTTACTATTAACGGCGCAATTCTAACAACCGCTGGTCCGCTAACATCACGTTTTTTATGGCAATCAAGGTGAGCGTTATTTTGGTCTGCTTCTCTGACGTTGTTCTACAATCTTCTTTTGGAACAGTGACATGATAGGAAGGAGCACGAACAGGCTGTAGAAATATCTCAATATATTTATACTAGAACGATAGTTGAGAGGATCACACAAGAACAAACCAATCCATCTACAAACACGACACCTAAAGTAATTGAACAAAGAAGGAAAATATTCTCCACGTCAAGTAGAATTGTCGCGAGGTGGTTCCCTGACCTCAAGTAGGTTGGTACCGACTCGTAGCAACTCTGCTTACAATGGCGAAAAATCTACCCGCCGCTCCAGTATACTGCCTAAATACCCCGCATCCTGGGTCTTGTCATCTCAGTCGTCAGACGGTATGTGCCGGTAAGGGACAATCAAATGTCAGGTTGCGGGAAGGGCGACTTGACCACCACTAACACATCGCGACAACAAACAACACAACAGTATACTTGCGTACCACTTTTCCTGTGCAAAACCAAGATTGTTATGGTTGCCTCGTCGCCTTTTTCAGAGCCTAGGAAATCAAAACACATGTGATCTACCCTCTTAAATGTCTCTTCTTCTTACAAGATATGACTTAGAAAACAGATTCCTCAAAAACAACGTCAGAGAAACAGACCAAAATAGTGCTCGCCTTGATAGTCATAAAAACGTGATGTTAGCGGACAACCGGTTGTGAGAGTTGCGCCGCTAATTGTAACTCACGATGCCCCTTGCATCTGACATAGTAGATCACAATTGGCGAAGGTATTGATATGGCTTCAGCTCCTTGGTCGCAGCGATGAATTCCACTTTACAATTCATGGTTGGACTTTTGGCTGTTATATAAAAGCTTTCAATGTTTTTCGTGCTAGAACTTCTGGTTTCGCGTCGATCGTCACTGCTATCCTGAAAGGGGTGTTGTCATGGCACTGTCTGCGATGAGCGCTTAAAGAGGTTGATAATTTTGCCTTTACGAGCCCATATAGGTGATCCTTGACCCGTGTACGTAGTGCTCTTCCTGTTTCGCCAATGTACACAGCCCTACCAAGCTGACACGTGATCAGATAGATGATTTCTGACACCACGCAATCCCCTTGCTTCCCATTCGGACGAACGACACGGTTTGGTGCGTCAAAAAAGCACGATTGCGGACCGGACTAGCTGCTTCCTCGAGTTTGCAGGTGGTAAGTCCACTACTCTGACTCAGTCTTGCAGACCCGCCTGAAGTAAGCCTGCTCGCAACTCATTGTCATAATATTCGGAAATAAAAACAAGGCAGAAGGGATGCTGCTTGTTGCTTGTTCCGCGATGTAGCTCCTGCATATCTTCGTTTTAAATGGGGAACTCTTATTGGGTACCCACAAGAATGCGCCAAATGGTGATGAATTAGAATGTTCTTGCAACTCAGGTTTCGGTTTTGTTGTTTGTTTTCAAATTGTTGCGTTTTCAAATTTACTCTCTACAAACGAACCTGCTCATTGGGACACGGTAGCCAATTGTCTTTGGGGTTTTTCCTCGTGAACTCCATGTAATGGTATTGCTTATTTAAGAGATCGAGGACCGTAGTTACGACGAGATCTCCGGCGTTCGAGAAGCTCTGATGCTGCTTCAAGGCAGCATCGGCGGAGACGGCGGTGTAAAGTGAAGTGACATTGAAGGACTTGATGATACAATCTCCATTAAGCAGCGCCTTGCGGAGGTGTTTTATGAAAATGCTTGTGTTTGAGGGATGAGCGGACACGTATTCGAGTTGCTGGCTGAGAAGAGTGCTAAAGAACCAGAAGATTCTGTCGGTGGAACGTCCAATATTGCTTATGATAGGCCTAAACTTGAAATCCCTTGAGATGTTTGAACTACATTTGGCAGCGGAGAGCTTGCGCGTCTTGATTAAGACCAGACAAGTGGGCTGATTATAGCATAGGGGCGTGATAGTAGGTTATTCTTGGTCATCCTGCCGATTTTGCAGTATCCGTCCATATCCCATTCAGATGGTGATATTGTCTGCCAAACTCATGGGCAGAAAAAGGATGGTTTAAGTTGCCATTTCTAAGGTGAAGTTTGTTATAGCCATATCCAGTTCACGTGATATCATGACAATTCTCTTCCCTTATCACCAAATCTTGAAAAAATCTATATCTTATCATCAGAAATCTTGATCTTACCCTGAGAAGAAATGTTACGTAGCTCGCACAAACCCTTGCTTTTTTTTTAAAAGAGTGCTTGTGTGAATAACGGGAGAGATTTGAAGAAACCGTCGTAGCAAATAAGCGGAACCTAGTATCTACCACCCAGTTTGCGCCCTGTGGCTTGTGCAATAGCGCAGGGAAAGAATGGAAGGAAAAACTGCAACTCTAGTGTTTTCTTGTCCTTTGCCTCGCTGTTCCACTTCAGGTCTCAATTGTAGATGATCATGAACCAAATGGAGGCTGTCTACTATAGCACGTGTAGTATTGATTGAGATAGAACGAACCGGGTGCCTATCTCCAAAACTCAAAGCACTTTTTTGGAAAGAGAGACACATCTATGAGTAACGAGATAGGGAGGGTGCGTTTTCCAACGCGACGTTCGAGTCTTAGCGGTTTAAGCTAGAAATCTTACTACTAACTACCAATTTTCTTCTATTTTGGTCTGGTTCTGTGTCTTTGAGTAATCTGTTTGTTGAGTCATATCTTGTGGGATGATATTTTCCAAGCTCTAGAGAAGGCGACGACTCCGAAACGCTAGCCAGAACGAAGAACAGTAGCATTCTTGGTTTTGGTGAGGAGAAGTAGTACACGAATCAACTATACATGCTAAGGTTCAAAGAAAGTCGAACTTGATTCAAAGAAGTATCTTCAGGCGCCGAGAATTTGTAGATGATCTTGGTTTTCCTGTGCATCTCAACGCATCTTATGAGATCTTTTTATCTCCTTCAAGGAATCCTCGTCTTTGCCCTCTACTCCAACAATGCATGCTCATTACCAAATGCTACTTACCAATATCGGCAACTGATAAGTCCGAACTGGACACGTTTTATAGGGAGCCAGTAGGAGTGATCTGCAACGGAAAGTTCTTTAAGTTCGTTGTTAAAGATTTCAACGCAAAACTAGGGAGGGACACAGCTACCGGATGGGAGGATTTGGGATCGGCAATAGGGATGAAGACAGCGATTGTTTCACCGGGCTGGTGTCTAGCCGCCTCTTTAAACTATTTTCTTAATAAAGAAGGAGCCTGTGTTGGACATGTGAATCGCCCAACAGCGCGACATCAGCGGAGATTCAACCACATACTTGCCAATGTGGGCTGCTGTTTAGTTTATGTTTCAATAATACCATCCTTCTGCAGTGGTTCTGACTTCCGTTTCCTCCGAGCGAAATAACAACTGAGATGCAAAGTAGAGAGAAACATCTGTTATTTGCAGATAACAAATGGAGGATATCGTACACGGCGACTGCATACTTGACGGCTCTGTGTCCCAGTGTGATTGGTACATCGAAAAGGACGCAAACAGTGACTATAACTACCCCCTGCAATCCTGTGGGTCTGTGTTGGATGTCCCTCGAGGCTGCGCACGACAAATCTGGATTGAATTTAGAAAGTTACGAAAGAGTTACTCCTAAAAAAGGACTTTGAGGCTTGGCCTGAATGCACCACACGTTCAGCGAATCACTTTCCTTTGGTACATCAAAATAATCTCCGGGAAATTACAGTACATGACGTCTTATCTGTAAAGAGAAAGGACTCCGACAAGAGGAAGACTATGCGAAGTGTCGTTCTGCAAAAAACGCCACCGTAGAAAACTTTAGGACAACACTCCGTTATGCTTTTCGAGCATTTTATACAAAGTGTTCACCGAGATAGTTTTCCTGTGCATGTCGAGGACGCTGGATATTCAATCCCGAGAACAAGCCGAATCCCTCCAAAGTTTCGCTTGCGTGGACCACATTTAGACTGTATCAAAGGTCGAAAAGGTTTGCCATTAATATCATCTGTCCTTTATTCTAACCTTCAGTGGCAGTGAGAAAGAATTTGACAAAACGAAGTAGAAACGTATGCAGTAATGTCAGTGTTGGTAGGTCAGAGGTGGACGCGTCGTATATAAAGACATATCGATGCACAACTACGACACAGCTATTCCGCCGCATTCTCTTTGGAGAGGGGGTGCGTCTAGGCAGTACTTTATCGTGAATAATAAAATCAATTTCTGAGAGAGAAAGAGGCATAAAGAAGCACATGTTTTGATGGAAGATACTTCTAAAACCTTTGTTTCGTGGATAAAAGATAGAGGAAAAAGATAAATGTGTTTTGCAAATAAACGGAAAGAAAACACAGTTCAAGAAGGTTCACTGCAACGACGGAGGAATACAATCCGAAAGCTGCCAAATATTGAGATCTTCATCCCGCATGCATCTCGAACGTCCTACGAATTTGGAAAGCGGCTTCAAGAAAGAATTGAGACAGAAAGCATTTGCATTCTTCAGTGAAGCTACGAACCCACATCTTGGTATAGCATCTGGCATCTATCCAATCTTCGCAGCCAAATTTAAAAAAAAAAAAACATCTCCCGTCTTCACAACCTAGATGGACTATGTCTTGTTAACGTTACTCACAAAACTTGGGTGATGACTGCAAAGGAAAGAAACGACTGGAAACGGCAGTAGAGGACTATCAGCGAGGGCGGATACGCATCTAGGTGCGTAAGGTATGCTGTTTGAAACTGCTCATAAGATTTTTTGGTGTGTGTGTGTACAGAGCATACATGCATATAAAAGCATATCATGCAATACTGTTGTTGTAAGATCCTTATTTTTGGAAAAAAAGGCAAACAGTAAAGTTTTTCCTCAACCCAGGGCTATTGGTAGAGATGGATCGGCGGAACAAGGAATCAGAATTTGGGGCCTGATTTCAAAACGAAGGCTGTTGTGCGTAAGCAGTACTTTGGAATTCGTTGGAGTGAATTACCTTGTTGAAAAGATTTCAATATATTAAAATGAATATTTGTAGGAAGAAAGAAATTGCAGAAAATTTCAGTTTAGAAACTCTGAAGATACATATTTGACTTTGGCGTCTGAATGCAAATTTTAACGAAAACCAAACCCGGTTCCTTACTCTGATAATAAAGAGATGACTAAAAGACAACGTAGCCATAAAATCCGAAAAACTTCTGTTGTTTAGTAGCCTGGAAGTGGAAATTTGAAAAGATGACATCTCTTTCCTCTTCGGAAATAGCTTAGACAAAGAGGGGTAACTTCTAGGGGAATTGAGGATAGTGGCCAAAACAAAGTTTTTAAACGAGAATTTTAGGTTTGCAACGGTTTTATAGCTCACAGTGTTGCCAAAGCCTTCTTTTACCTTGTATTCTTATTTGTTACTTAATTCGAGCGAAGCAACTTAGTAAAACCCCAAATACCATTTCACCCTGACCATATATTAAATATCATACTATTTTGTATTATATTTCATCACATTTCGACATATTATGTTATTTATATTTGTTATTTATATACTTACATTATATTGTACCAGTCTAAAAGGGCTCAGGCTAAAACAGGACTACAGATTTGTTGTTGCATTCTCTTCGCTCGCTTTTACTTATTAATAAAATTAAGGGTAGTGGCATTTTCTGCAAAATTAGATTTTTCCTGCACTGGATTCAGTTAAGGAGGTAAGTGCCAAAGTAGGCTCAGTTCATCTTTGGTTTACAACCGTTTTACAGTGCAGCAATGTCAGTGCATGTAACCTATTCGAGAGAACACATCTATGAATTTAAATCTTTGTCTGTTCACATTGATTGCAAGAGAACGTTCTGGAGAGGCCTTCTTACATCTCCTCATGTTTCTCCTTGTGAAGTACTCAAGAGACTACACAATAATGATAACCCATTGTAGCTACCTGAAGCGAATGTTACCATATCGGTATTGTGTCAGGCTATCTGAAGTCGACAAATGGACGCTCTAATGGGACCACAACTATATCAGCAACTTCCCACAGTCTCCACTCTTACACCAGTTTTACTTCGAACAGCTAAGCGTATTTGGTTGCGGTAGCAAACCGAAGTAGTTATTTCCCGAAAAACATCATTTTAGCCGACGAAATTTCTTGAGATTGCTGTGAGTTGAGAAGACGATGGGAACCGAAAGCGACCTCAGGTTTTAGAAAAGCTAATTGCATATATTTCAAAATCATGCTTGGTAATGAAAAAGTGGTTCACCGTAGATCGATAGGAAAGAAGGCCAAGACGGTTTGCATATCGCAGCAGCGTTTTTTTTGCTGCTTAATAAAGGGCATCTTGCTGATGAAGATTATAAACATTTCTTTATAAATCAAGTACCTTCTTTATTTCATTCATATTGTACGAATTAGTTCGTCATTTCATGAATCCCAGAGAGACGGAGAGATTTAATCATTAGTGCAGCAATTTCATCATCTGTGGCAGACTATCTTCATCTTTTGGTGACAGACCAGAACCTTCTACTCCGTCAGTGATTCCTCGTTGAACACATATGTAAGTCATTAGGTTGTTTTAAGTTCAAGACCCCATTGCTCCTGAAAGTTTAGTAAGGTGTTGGAGTGCTCCCTTGAATTAGGCAAGAACCCCTGGCGACATCACTGTCAGTGTTGAGCACAGGTTACCACTTTTTTACGTTGCAGCTAGGGACCCAACCTATCCTCTTTGAAATTTCCAGCAGTGTTTGCGAGGCATACGAAATTGTTCTTCGACAGACTATTCGCTGATGCAAGGCGAACTTCATCGGTATCTTTCGTGGAGGATTCAGCTTCCTTCTTGTTCGCACTTAAATTGTACTGACCCCAGATTTTCTTTGTAAATCCCTCATTTTTCAGACCTGAAGGAAAAACAACTAAACTGTGAGTTAAAGCTACTGAGGTATGGTGTGAAGCTACTAAAGTGTGATGTGAAACTACTGAACGAGTGACCGCAAAACTTAAGAACTGGAATTGAGGGATCCATGACGTATGGTGTAAGGCTGCTAAGGTGAGATGTGCAGCAGTATAGGTCGGGTCTCCAAAACCCAAACGTTGGATTTAGGGTATCCACGACATTTATTGAAAGGTTAATAATTGTGAAACTAAAGCTGCTATGATGTAAAACTGCTGAGAACGGGGACCTATAATCTGAGCTTTGACATTGGGGGATCCTTCGCATGTAGGCCAAAGTCAACTACTGTCTGATGCGGATACTGCTAGGCCTACGCTTTATTTTTAGCCTTGAACTTGCTTTTAAGCCTTTAGCAATGCATAAATGTTATCATATCCCCGACGCTGTTTCACCTTGATATATTTGCAGATACAGACACCTTCGATTTTGCCATTTTTTTAACACACCAGTTGAATCATGTATTTATCATCTTCGTTTATCTATGTTCTCAATTCTCATAATTCAACTTAAAAGGGGTGCGAAAATCTATGACTTCGATGTTAAACGCCTGGTCAGCCCAGAAGCTCGAGTAAACGCGTAAAGTAAACTCGTTTGCATCACCGAACCAGTTGGCACTTGAGGTAAGAGCTATGATACATCGTAGCATTGTTAGAGATGTGAGGCGGCGCCTGCGCCCTGAGATCAAGCGTTTTCGGTCCACTACTATACGGGACAGGTAAAAACAGGGTCGAACTTGCGTTGAGAATTTCTCAACAAAACAACGTCGTAAGAAGGGTGAAGGGGAAGAGGGAGGTCGTAAGGCTTGTCAGCAGAAGAGAAAAAGTGGAGGGAACAAGTAGGAAAAGAAGAGGGGATTGAGGGGATCCAAACAAACTCATATTAAGGGATGCAAAATGTTAGAAAAATAGATGAAGCGAAGTACTTTCTAAAGATTTTGCTGGTATAATTTCACACCTTTTGTCCGAGACTACTTTGGGAAGATAGTAAATAAATAAATCCATATCATCCAGATTAAGTTAAATGCAAGAGATCATGAGTACGAAGGCAAGAAAAAGATTGTAAATAATAAAATGCGTCCTGAACAAAGCCTTGCGGCTTTGAAGTGAGTTTTTTAAATCACCAACAAAATGGAAAATAGTGAGTATGAGAGAAGGAATCAAAGAAATACGGTACACCGCTGAAGCTTGTTGAGGCCAGTGGCCTTCAAATGGTCTTCAACGCTTGATGGGTAAACTTGATGTGACGCCGTTTTTATTGCGACTGTAAGGGATCAATCCCTAACAAAAGTGAGATTTTTGTATCTAGTGTACGAGAGTTGAAAGAGCATATTTCTCATGCGACAGTGATGAATTTATTATTATCAAGCGAAAAAAAAATTTTGGTGCTGTTACTAATCGAAAAAAGCAACCTCAATTAGGGATAAAATTAATACAAGGTGGGCTCCACGAGTTCCTGAATATCGAGGCTAAAAGTGAATTTCATGCAATAAAGCTGGCGGCGTTTTGTAGAGAGACATCTTTTATATTCCTACAAAGTTTGGTGCTTCCAGCTTTAATAGTTTTTTTTTGAAACCTAATTGAGAGAAATTCTAAGTTTTGTCTCAAATTCTCCACTTTTTCCCAAATAAACTAACAACTTTTGATAGAACCATAACACCCACAGAGACCAAAATTTGCAGGCAAAGGTTTTTATTGACGCTCTATCAAAATATGGCATCGAATTCTTTCAACAGCGCTACAATAACCTCGCAACAGGTAAGGTGCGAAGTCTCAGATTTTCAGCAACGCGCCAAAATCTGTATGACTTCAAACAAGGTCCAATAACTCAGCTCGTAGTTTATAAAGACGAATTCGGCTTAGAGTATGTTGTAGAGGGAGATCTTTGCTATAATGATTCGTTTTTACTTTTCTTGAGCTAGTTTTCGTTCTCTAAAAACCTAGTTGGGAGAAGTTGAGAAAAATGCTAAATTTCTCAACTTTTTCTCAACTAGTTTTCAAAAAAAAAAAAAAAAAACTAGAGGGTCACTCAAGAAGATATTTCGACGGTTTTATGGCACAAATCTTCCTTTACAGAAAGCGACCACCTTTGTCTTCCTCCGTCTCTTCCATCGTCCGTTATTCATATTTTTTTCATGCTACTAAAACCCGACCATTCTAGCAGTAATTTCCAATCGGCGCCTGGTTCTAATCGCTAAGATAACCTCTAAATTTATTTATTTATTTATTTATTCACACACACGAACGGTGCAAAAAAAAAGAAACACATTTGTCTATGTCAAAACATTTATGGAAAAATCGGCAAACTCATTGTCAGTGAGGTTTGGCGCAGTCCTTTTCGTGGCGGAAACGCGTCAAACATAACACCACCTATTCACGACGAACATTGCTCTTGATACAATTTCGAAAAAACGGCCGGTGAAATGTTCGCCTCAGTTTTTCTTAGTCAATATTTTTTTTCGTTTTTGCAAGAATCAAAATCGCGGATCGAACTATTCATGGTCTGTAATCACTATCAATGGTAAAATTGTGTGTAGAAAGTAGAAAGGCGTGTGAAAAAGCTTTTAGAATGTGATCTGCGTCGGTATTAGTTGTTTTTCCCATTCTGCAAAAATTTTTTCCATCCGGTGGGGATAGAATTTTCGAACGCTCTTTCCATTTTCTGTGAGTAAAATTGTTTGTAAATAATAGGACACAGTGTGATAACGGTTTTAAGAGGTGTTCTCCGTCGTTTCCAGCTGTTTTTCATCATTTCTTTTTTGATGAAATAGTGATTCCTGCGAGGGTCGAACTTCCCACCTTTTGTAATCACTGTCAAAAGAGCAATTGTGTCGTTCGAATACACGTTGAGTGCTTCTTCATCTTTTCACTTTGTATGTGCACACATATACTGACTTACTTCCAATCCTCACAGTGAGCTATCAATGACGTTTATATTATTTTATATATTTTTATTTTACTTGCAGCACTTTGTACTCATATTCATTATAGCACCATTTACTATTATTTGCCATATAGTATTATTTGATTTATTCATTAAGCGTCCAATTTGTTTCTTTAATTCTGTTTATTATAACTAATTTTTCATTGCTACATTAGCGGCTATATTAGAAAGAATGAAAAAGAAGGAGTCGCTTTCTGGAAGGAGCTATCAGTGAGGTCTATATTATCTATGGAGGGGTCGTTATCAGGAGGGTTTTTTCCCAACTACTCGTTTGACCATGGATATAATCCATATTGACCGGGCTTCTTCTAAGCCAGCGAACGTTTAAAAGTAAAGAGCAAGTATATAACATAATATTGTGAAGGTGTAACATTTTTTGACGTCCATTTTTCCAGTTTTGACGTAAAGACGTGTTTTTGCACCTCAAGACGCGGGAGAAATGTTTCCGTTTCGGAGAGAAGTGTGTTGACTTTCTATGGTGTGAACGGTTTCGGCAAATACGTAGATGACCTTTTGGAGAAAAGTTTGTACTGTTCGAATTCACACTAGGGCTAGAGTCTATTTCGCACATTTTTCAGTGAAACCTCCTCCCTCGGCGGAGATTTCCGATTCACCCAGACTAGCACAATTTTTTGGGACGTCGGCTAGCACATTAAATTGCCGAGCCACGACCTTTTTGAGGATTTTGAGGGGAGTTGCCATTGAGAATGTAAGTACGCAGATCTTATGTGCCAATCATAGATAAAAGTTGTTAACAACAAGGAGCAGACGATGATTGATGTTAATTGCACAGATCAATTCACTGTTTACAGTGTTAGTGAAGCAACTTCAGAATTGATCGGATTTTATAGATAAATAGAAGTAATAATTAAAGGAAGCGGAAGCGTTAGCATGCAAATTCGCACTGCAATTTGTCTTAGTGTTAACCTTAATCCGGTTGTCTTTCCTTGGTGTTGAGTTCCTTAGTGGTTGTACCTTAGTTCGTCGGATCTGCCATGAAGCACCACTTGTGTTGATTACTTGTAGTGGATACGTGTGTTGGACTTCGGCAGTTGACAGCCTCAATCGATGTGCCAAGCGGGATACAACTTAGCAACGTTATTCGGTACTCCCTTGAGATACTGGGTTGAAACAATATAAGATTCGCAACCGTCTTAACAAAATATCGCAAAGTGGATCTCTGATCCATATAAGTTGGGCGATGATCTATGGTGAAAGCTAGGCTCGCTGTAGCAGGACTGCTTAGTTAGTGTAAAAGCCTTTTTGCCACTCCAGCATATTCACTACCTCAGTACCCTGCACACTGGGCCCTGCCGTCTCGGACGTCGGACGGTATGGCGACCGGTGAGATACGTCTTTAATCCTGGACCAAGGCGACACACGCATGACTCGCCATGGAGACTGTGTATTTACAATGCGAGAACAGCATCCACAGACGCCGACCTGCATGCCCATCTCAAAACTGCAGAGCGTATCAAATTTCATGTGATTGTTCTGCAGGAGGCCAAGTGCAGAAGGAGCGACGTACGAAAGGTGAATGACGGTACACTCGTCATTCATGGAGAGAAGGTTCCGTCGCGAAATGTAGGCGGGAATGGTTTAGTTGTGCACCTATCTGTTGTCCATCTTGTCGATTCACACGAGATCCTGTCACCTCGCCTGGCCAATCCTCGCCTCTGCCCTCTGCGCCCAAAACCTATCAACATCATCAATTGCTACTCACCAACATCAGCAGCTGATGATTCCAAATTGGATGCGTTTTACGAGAAGCTGGAGGAAGTGATCCGCAACGAAATGTCCCCCTACAAATTCGTTGTTGGATACTTCAACGCTACAGAAGAGGAATACAGGATCGGAAGATTTGGGCTAGAAGACCGGAATGAAAATGGCAATCGTCTCGCCGAACTGTTGCCCACCGCTCGCCTCTTTCCTGGGAAATGTCTTTTCATTGAGAAAGATCATCGTTGGTGGACATGGGAATCGCGCAATGCGGACTCTGACTCGTGCGGAGATCGACCGCATACTCAGCAACTGGAGGTGGTGTCTACTGTGTACCCATTTTATAGCTGGCTTCGGCACACCAATTGGACGAAGGTGGACTCATCGCAATCCATTTTATAGATATCTGGCGTCGGCGCTCAATCTCGACGCCGGGTGGACCCATCGCACCCCTTTTTCGAATTTCGTGACAAACAGGCAAACTCACACACATACACACACACGAAATAAGCTCGTTATTATATATCATGATTATATTATATAATATTATATCATGATTATATTATATTATATTATATTATATTATATCATGATAATATAATATAATATAATATAATATAATATAATATAATATAATATAATATAATATAATATAATATAATATTATATTATATTATATTATATTATATTATATTATATTATATTATATTATATTATATTATATTATATCATGATTGTATTATGACTTACTGACTTAATCGGCGGGCTGATGTCATCGCCTTACGCGATTACCGGCATCTTCGCCGAGGTGTGCCGTCATTGAACACAGCTCTGCCCAACCTTCTCGGTCTTCTGCGAGAGCTTGCACAGAATCAATCCATTCGTCGCTATTCCATATTCTGCGAAACTTTACATCTCGCCTGAACTGCCTATCCACGCCGAGTGTCCTCAAGTCCTCTTCCATTTCTGCGTAAAGATCTTCATTGTGACATACCCTAGGCCAAAAGTAACCAAGTAGCCGTCTAAGCAGCTTTCGTTCCGTGCAGCCAAGCCTCTCCATAACCATTGATGGTGCTGCCCAAGTCTCCGATCCGTACATCATGATGGGGTGAATTGTGGATAGGTAGACTCGCAGCTTGACTTCGTTGGTGATGGGGGTCAACCACAGGCATTTCGTTAAAGAGTTAAATGCAGAAGTGGCCAGATCTTTGCTGAACATCTCTCTCGTAGCTGCCATTGTTCTTCAGCGTGCAGCCTAGGTAGCAGAACTCAGCGACGAGTTCTATCGGTTGTCCGTCCACCCTGATTCCCGTTCGAGGTCTCGAAGAGATTCACATCTGCTTGCATTTATCAGAGCCTGGGCTGCAGCCAGCTTCGATACAAGGTTGACAACATGTTGAAGTTTCGTACTGCTTTCTGCGAATATAACAACATCGTCGGCATACTCGAGGTCAGTCAAAGGGCACCATGATGGTGCTAAGACAATGTCGGCAGGACACTGGTCGACTGTTCTTCGCATAATGTCGTCGACTGCGAAATTGAACAGGAAAGGTCCCTCCACTGCCCCTTGTCTTACTCCAGTTACCACTTCAAACGGTGTTGTACATCCGGCTGGTGATCAAACTGCAGCAGTTGTTCGTTGATTCATGTCATCAAGCAAGCGAACGAACTTTCCTGGTACTTCACCGGTGCGGAGCGCGTTGAGAAGACGGCCTCGGTGAAGAGAGTCGAACGCGGCTTCAAAGTCCAGAAACGCTAGTTGCATTAGCTTCGAATACCGCTGTCAGATTTCGATCACTCTCCTGACGATGAACACCTGGTTAATCGTAGATCGGCCAGGACGAAAGCCAGCTTGCTCGTCGCGCGTTGTTTCTTCGCGATGCTTAATGAGTTGGTCCAGGATAATGCGCTCCAATACCTTGTACATAACACGCAGCAAAGAGATTCCTCGATAATTCCTGGGGTCCGTGGCGGATAACTTCTAGTGGAGGGGAATAATGATGGCGTGTCTCCACGAGTCAGGTATCCTTTCGTCTATCCATACGGAAATTGAACGGATGATCTTTGTCATCTCACGAATCTCAGACCGAGGAAGATCTTTTAGCATTTCTGCGCTAATCCCGTCGTCTCCACCAGATTTTCCATTCTTCATTTTTTGAATACAGATCAGGACCTCCGACTCGGTCGGTGGCTCCTCGTTGACCGCATATGTCGGTCTGTGAATGTGCTCGAGTTCAGAAGCTGACGGTGCTAGCCGGTTCAGCAAGGTCTTGAGTTATTCCCTCCAAATTGGAAGGGTTGCTTCACCGACAGTTATTTCATTAGCAGTGTTGAGGACAGGAGAACATCTTTTCAATTTGCTGCTATACTGTTTTAGTCGAGCATAGGCTTTCTGCGGGTTCCTGTCCCCCCACGCCTTCTCAAACTCCATCGCTCTTGACATCCACTCGTTATCGCGGTCTTGTTGCAGTTGACGACACAGCTTCCTTCTAAGACGCTTTTCCTGATTGAAGTCACCAGCGCTGCGCGCGTCACATACAGAATTGTATGTGGATTTTGTTTCCGCAGATGCAAAGGCAAACTTCTTCCGCGGCAATAGAACCGGGAGCGTTTCCTTTGCAGCGTCCTGGATGCACTTTGTGAAGGAATCCGCATCGCGAAGCTTCTTCTTGGTCCGTACTCCAACATGAATAGACACACGTTGGCGGAATTTTGTTCTGCATTCATCATCTTTCAGACCTGTCATGTCGATTTTCGGTTGAAGAGGAACTCCTCTATTTCTCTTGTGGAACCGTATCTTGAAGCTGAGAAGAACTGGACGGTGGTCAGAGTCGAACGCGACGTCCCAAACAGCTCTAGATTTTCGGACATCTGACTGAGGAATGTTCCTCGCCAGAACGTAGTCGAGCTGAAGCTTAAGAGTCCTCATCTTTTGCTTGCGCTGCTCTTCAGGCGTTAAAAGCGTTGACCCCTGCCACGTGAGCTGATGGCGTCGATGATTTCTCTTAAACGTGGAAGCGATGATGAGGCCCGTCTGTTCGCACAAGTCGATCAGACGGTCACCGTTGTCCGACGTGCGCTCCGCTGCATAGTACCATTTTCCTAGCACATCGGATTGCTATTCGAGTCCCATCTTCGCATTTGCGTCGATTCCGACACTGACCACCTGCTGGCTTGGTATTTTAGACATCAACGCATTGAGTTCATCATAGAAAGCGTCCTTCCTGTTGTCCTCAGCGGTTTCGGTAGATGCGTGAGCACTTCCGATCCAGAGTTTACGTCCTCCGCGATCCCGCAGCCGTAAAAAGGCGCATCTGGACGACGTTGAGCCAAATTCCTCCATCAGGTCCTTGTAATCGTTCCTCACAGCTATCGCGCAGCCACCTATTTTGTTCTCCTCAGCATCGCCACAGTATATGGTGTTATTTTCGATGCTGATGACGGGCCGATCTCTCATGCGTGTTTCCTGCAGTGCAGCAAAAGGCACACAGAGATATCGCAGAAGTTTGGATTGAGCGGCTTGTTGGAGTTCACTCGATAGTGTTCGGCAGTTCAGCGTGACGAAACGAATGGTTGTTGCCAATGAATCCATACTCCCTTCAGGCAGTTGACCTTTCAGGTTATGGGCTTTGGCGATGTGCTGGACGACAGCACCTTCTTGCAATGTATGGGAAGCTTTCGCCATATAACAGTGCAGGTTATATAGCTCGTACGTTCCGAATGCGTACACTCGAACGCCTGATTGCGTTTAGTTAAAGCAGGGCCACCACGTGCAGGTAGCAATCAGACTCGTATACGCGTATTATATTATATTATATTATATTATATTACATTATATCATGATTATATTGTATTATTTTATATTATATCATGATTATATTATATTATATTATATTATATTATATTATATTATATTATATTGTATTATATTATATTATATTATATTATATTATATTATATTATATTATATTAATGTTATATTATATTATATCATGATTATATTATATTGTATTATATTATACTATATTATATTATGTTATATTATATTATATTACATTATATTATATTATATTATATTATATTATATTACATTATATTATATTATATTATATTATGTCATACTATATTATATTATATTATATTATATTATATTATATTATATTATATTATATTATATTATATTATATTATATCATGATTATATTGTATTACATTATATCAAAAATTAATACAAGATGTAATGTAGTGGTTAGAGGTTCCGCTTCCTGCACGATCGATCGGAGGTTTGAATCCGCCCTAGTGCTTACCAAGCTTCTCATACGTACTGGGTCGATAAATTGGTACCAGACTTGTCTGGGAGGATAAAAACACTGACTTGACACATCGGCTAGCCACCGCAAGTCATTGTATAGACCACCTACACGTAAACACGTATATATACGTCATTTTCTGCTAAAACACCATTCATTGATAACTCTTGAAAGGAAACAGGAGGAAAACCCTAATTTCGAGTGATACTTTCAAATTGCGTCTACATAATATTGGTATCGACGGAATATTCGAAGATGAAGTTTGAATGTTCTCCAAATGTAGAACTAATGCGGTTAAAAGAAAACTATGGAATCTTTTGCTTTCATTTATAATAGAAAAAAAACATGAAGGAAGGTTTTTAAAGATACACAAGTCTAATTTCACAGAAAAGGGCACTAATATAGATTTTCGTTGATCAGTGAAGGGGAGCGAAGCGAACGCCACAGAAAGTCTGAAGTCTGACTTTAGCTGGACATTCAGACTGGTATAATATAAAAGGATAAAGTTCTTGGCGTTAGTCAATCCGCCTGGGATGCGCCTCTGACTTCAATTCAGAATCGTTTGAGATTTACGTGTAGGTGGTCTATACAATGACTTGGGGTGGCTAGCCGATGTGTCAAGTCAGTGTTTTTATCCTCCCAGACAAGTCTGGTACCAATTTATCGACCCAGTAGGTATGAGAAGCTTGGTAAGCACTAGGGCGGATTCAAACCTCCGATCGATCGTGCAGGAAGCGGAACCTCTAACCACTACATTACATCTTGTATTAATTTTTGATGTAATATAATACAATATAATCATGATATAATATAATATAATATAATATAATATAATATAATATAATATAATATAATATAATATAATATAATATAATATAATATAATATAATGTAATATAATATAATATAGTATAATATAATATAATATAATATAATATAATATAATATAATATAATATAATATAATATAATCATGATATAATATAATATAATCATGATATAATATAATATAATATAATCATAATATAATATAATCAATAATATGGTATAATATAATCAATAATATTATATAATATAATATAATATAATATAATATAATATAATATAATATAATATAATATAATATAATATAATCATGATATAATATAATATAATATAATCATGATATAATATAATACAATATAATCATGATATAATATAATATAATATAATATAATATAATATAATATAATATAATATAATATAATATAATATAATATAATATAATATAATATAATATAATATAATATAATATAATCATGATATAATATAATATAATATAATCATGATATAATATAATATAATATAATATAATATAATATAATATAATATAATATAATATAATATAATATAATATAATATAATATAATATAATATAATCATGATATAATATAATATAATATAATCATGATATAATATAATATAATATAATCATGATATAATATAATATAATATAATCATGATATAATATAATATAATATAATCATGATATAATATAATATAATATAATATAATATAATATAATATAATATAATATAATATAATATAATATAATATAATATAATCATGATATAATATAATATAATATAATCATGATATAATATAATATAATATAATCATGATATAATATAATATAATATAATCATGATATAATATAATATAATATAATCATGATATAATATAATATAATATAATATAATATAATATAATATAATATAATATAATATAATATAATATAATATAATATAATATAACATAAGCAGTCTGAATGCCTGGCAAAAGTCGGACATCAGACTTTTTATAGTGTTCGCTTCGCTCGTTTTCAGCATTGGTGAGAGATTTCATGATTTTTTTCCGAAACGCGTCAGTATTAGGTTTGGAGAACAATCAGAAATGATTTTACACCTATGTTTCTCTCAAACCTCCACAATTTGGAAACATTATTCGAAATATGAGTTTCCTCCGCTCTCAACTATCAGCAGAGAATGTGCTAACATGAAGTGACGTAAATATCATCATAGTAGTGATGAAGATAAAACTGTAATTCAGACCACGTAAACGTGTGTTGGCTAGTGTTGTATCTAAGCAGCCGTTTGTATGTGTGTTTCCACTTTTTGAAGAAAGGATGTTAGCAGCATCAAGGAAGTATGAATGGAGATAGATACGCTAATGAGTCATAGAAACCCATTCTATCATTGGGGCTCTTTTCCGACGGACCCTTCTCTCCCCATTTCATAGCTATCTGACTCCGGAGCCGAATTCGACGCCGTAGAACCGATATCACCGTATTTTACCACGCTGGGGCTGCCACGCACCAATCCGACGCCATGATACCCGTTTCCCTCTCTTTTTGGAATTTCGAGACTGAGACACACACAGACGCACACACGTGACAGAATAAGCCCGTTATTATATAGCATGATAGTTTGCAAATTTGGAAGTATACATTCACATAAAGTTCATTTACCCTCACTAACAAATGACAGAAACTAACGTGGCCTACGAAAGCAAACTTACATATAAATATTTAACTGAACAATGGTGGAAAGGTAGTGTTCGCCTATCAGGTGCATAGCGATGGCTCAGCACCTCACCGGTGCAGAGTTCCGCATCATTATGGAGTATTTTCGTGATACACAGACAAACAGACACACACACACACACACGGACTATGCGTGTTATTATATAGCATGATATAATACAATGCAACATAATATAGTGCAATATAATGCAATTAACATAAATCTTCATTATCGACATCACATTGCAACCTGTTCAATACCAATTGCATTACGAAAAATGGTGTGACTATCGAACGACAACGACTGCAAAAGACAACCATTTGCAATTTCTGCACAATTTGCAGACAAAGACACAATTTGCAAACAAAGACGAGCTTTACAGTCACGTGCTAATGAATTCAAAAATGAAAAGAGGTACAAAGAAAGGAAGGACGAAATACACAACATTTAAAACATAGCGAGAGCCATCTTATCACATAAGCTGTACATTGCTGAGCGCCTTGCTGAACGACATGAGTTCACAACAAGTAACAGCAAAGCTCTTATTGATTAAAAATAAAGTGTGTGTGCTATAGGAAGATGTCGTACAAATGTTGGTGCAGGCGTACTGCTTTAGCAATTATGAGTTTTTGATGAGTGTGGAAGCATCGTTGACGGCAAACAACTCTCACTAAAGCACGAAAGTTTTGACAGCAGTTATCTATAAGTAGTAACTTCCCACCTTCCCATCTGGCATTCTCTCATAATTGCATTTCTTACTTATTTGCTTTTCAACGACAACGTAAATTCCACTCAAATTACCACTGTTTTCAAAAATCCTATCCACGAACTTTTTAATGCCGTTGTACTAGTTGTGGTTTTACACCAATACTTCTCCTCTCTTTCTTTGTTTTCTTTCACATTCTTCATTATTGCGCAATCCAAAGTACTCTTAAATTTTATTAATTTTCATTTTAACGCAAAATACGCCGTGTTATATTTGATGTTCTTCCTGTCATTCGTCATCATCCTTTTACATCCTTTTATCATTTCATCCTTCTACAAATCCTTTTACATCCTTTTACAAATCATTTTTCTCTTTTTGTACCAGTTCATAGTTCCTGGTTAATTTGGTCTAATTTATAAATTAACCAGACATCTCTACTATAATCACGCCTCACGAACATGATAATAACAATATTGGACAGAACTTCCTTCCTTTAGTTCTTTTCTAATTTTTTTTACATAGGAAAATATGACCGCCACGTCCTAATTAAGGCAAGAGTAAGGATCTTACGTCAGTCGTGATTTCACAACTTCGCAATAGCTTCGCTCTAACTTCAGCCCTCAACCAGTTATAACTATAGGGAATTTTTAAGCTTCATATTTATTTCTTGTCCGATTCGTTTCGGACAAATCTAAGGACAAGGGTACCACTTTACTGCTTTTTGCTATGCAGGGAGATTATCGTCGGTGGTCATAGGAATAAGATAGACACCATCACTTTGCAGCTATTTTGATCACGCTCCCTCTCGGAAGAAAGCGCGCTTAAGCCACGAAGTGTTAAAGAATATCTGGTATCAAAATGAAAGGAGAAAAGATGATGATTGTGATATGATTGAACGCTCGAGTATTTCTTATAACTACGCGACTGGGATAACGATAGTGACTCTACGAGCTGCTTCTCAAAGGACGTGCCTCGAACCTCGGAGATAAAGCTGGATTGGATTTTAGAAGCTAGTGAGGACTACTTGAAAGACGGAATTCGAGTATTTACAGAAGCATGCAGAAGAAAATTCTAATGGGAGCGCAGAGAGCCCGAAGAAAAGTCACTGGAATCTCTGCCATTGTATTGTTCCGCCTACAGCTATGTCGAATGAAAACGCACCTCTTCCTGTTATGAGATAGGAACGATTATGAAGAGGTTCTATAGGAGCATTCTCGTTTCTCACCTGAAATGTCAAAACCGAACACCATCACTGCTAAAGTGCTTCTCCGAATTCTTTTTGAAGCAGAGTCGCGATCAAGGACAAGAAAACTTGTACAGCTCTTCATATAATGCAGCCTTTGGCGAGTTAGCGGCCACTTTTTAAACATATTTCTAACGGTGAACTAGACATGCTATCTTCAGAAGAAAAAAATTCTATCACAGAAAATTTCGAGGACCGTTGTCGCTCTCACGAAAAAAGTTGTGAGACCCTCGAGTTTATGAAGGATACCTACTGTAAAGAAGAAGAAATACAATTGAAGACTCCTAATCATGAGATATTTTTTGTATGTGTATTTCGAATGTTTCATAGGCATGGAGGTAAATACACGTTGGAAATATTTCTTCCTCTTCGAAAGACTAATCAGTGCACACAAGAGCAATCCAACAAGCTCCGCAGTGCTTTCTAACTAAAAACTAAAAATAATCTCCGTCTTCGTCTTGCGGAAGCCAATCAGACGATAGGCCAGTTCTATTGAGAGAAATGGTATCCAGATACAAAATAAGAAAGTTAGAGTGGATTCCAAAAAGTGCATAATGCCTCCGGAAGAGCCTGTTAGGCGAAATTTGTTGTCGCGTTCACAGTATGGACGAAGCAGCAGTGAGTAAGGTGGATACGGCTGAATAGTCCTAATGTTGTATAGGTCACGTTCGTATTGGGTTGGCCCATAAGTCCTAGTGCTTTTTTGAATTAAAAACTTTCTGTGGAAATAAAATGTTTGACAACGCTTTTAATGTTATTCTTCATTCGATAGAGGACCATATACTATACAAAATAGTGTGCTTTTTTCCTGCGCTGATGTACTTTCTGTTTTTTTCAGGTCATTAAAATGAACTTTCGACACCTTCTGCTTTTTGCGTTTGATCAAGGTGTCAAAACAACAGAAACTAGTGAAGAGATTTGTGAGTTTCACGGTGAAGAAGCGATACCTCTCAGGACTGCTCAAAAATGGTTTAAGCGGTTTAAAGACGGCGATTTCGACCTTACGTACATGCATCGCACCAGTTTCCCCCGTTCAGTTCGATGAGGACCGAATCAAACAACTTATTCACTATTATTCATGCCAAACGACGAGATAATTGGCAGTAATATTGGAATGCTCTCACAGTATCATAGAACGTCACCTTCACTTGATAGGAAAGGTTCAAAATTCGGGCACATGAGTTCTGCATGCTTTGAACGGCTGAAACATGCATTTTGAACAGCTTGTTGAACGTTAGGAAGAAGTTGTAAACAACAAGCATTATTGATTGGTTTGGTGTTCATTTCTAGTTCTTTTTTTTTCTTTCGGCAAACCTAAACTTAAAAAACGCTAGAACTGATGGGCCAATCCAATGGTTACGAATTGCAATTGGAAGAGAAAAAAGCAAGTGAAAGTGATAAGCGAGCCGTCAGACCAATAAAGACGAGATCACCTGACTTTATGTCCATGTAACAAAAACTTCGGTTTGAAGGGGGCCTATCCATATGTTATATTTCGTTGGTTTTGTCTCCTTTATATGTGATAAAGGCCTATGTATAGAAATCTTCGCATACCCTAACTACGAATACGACAACTTCTCTGATGAAATAATTGATTTCATGCATACTATCAAAAGAATCTCCTACAACTTCTGCACAGTTGCTTGATATGCCTATTATCACCTATTAATAATTGTCCCCTTCATGCTAAAAACTTGGATATATAGAATATTAATGCGCTAATGACCGTCATGTTGAGCACTTCGCGTGAGAATATTGAATTGATCTACAATTTCATGCTCATTTTTAACATCTTTTATATCCTTTTTCGCTCCACCGAAACAAATAATTCATAAGCAACATAATTGCTCAAAACATCAAACCACGCGCAATTTGTGCGGATTAGAGACTTGGAGACGACTTGACCAATTCATGCGGAAACGTTCAGCAGTCTTTCAGAGCTAAAGCACGTAACAGTTTAATTTGTTTTGCTGCAGAGAAGCTTCCTCAAAACAGTGCATCCTGGGAATCTTTAAAGAATGTTAATACATGCTCGCCTGTCGTCGATGCTCGTATCCCCCATTGTGGGTGCATCAGAACCAGAATCGAATCGTTTAGTCGACGAGAGTCGAGTTCAGCAGGAACGTTGTTGTTCTTGCGCTTGAGCTAGTTCCTGACGGTGTTTATCCGAGAAGATAGCTCGAAGGTTATATTGACGCTGTTTGAACACAAATTAATTCTTACAAGCTCCTCGGTTCTTAAATTACTGCTGAGAGCAAAGTTCTAATATTCCCACCAGAAGAAACTTACACATACAGGAGTTCATAGAGGCAAATGAGAAACACTAATAAGATTCTGAATTAGACAACAGATTATTGACGGTCCTAACACGCGTTTTCTTGAAATTGGCAGTTATCAAGATGCCAGCGAAAATAGCTGCCTTTGCTGCACAAAAGAGGTCTTCCAACCATCGGGGATGTTCGAAAAGGTCAAGGAACTTTTAGTGTTATTGTATTTATGTACATAACATTACTGCAGACTATGTCTTCAATCTTATGCATTATTTGGTTTTTAATTACTTAGAAATGCTGAAGCTTAGCTTTTACGACTTGGATATAATAGACATAATGGAGAGCGTCGGCTAGGCTCGCCAAAGAAAAAGTGTGATTGTTCAAAGCTAAACCAATCCGACGAGCGTTAGAGCGAGAATACTTAAAATTGCAAAGCTGACATTAGTCGTTTGGGTATGAACACAGTGATGGCTGTATTCAATTTTTAAAACCTTCTTTAGATAAGTTTTTTTTCCATTTCCATGCACTTAAAGATAGTTTAGGAGAAAAGAACGAAGTACCGATGAAACAGATGTAAGTCAGAGCGGAGTTTCCTGATTACTACGAGCAACGACAGCGAAAACCTATCTGGAAAGGTAGGTGTTCGTACCGTTCTTTGTGCAAACAAGTGCACCTGGCAAAGACGGACGCTGACAGCCTTCCTTGCACTTGTTCCTGTTTAAAGACATCACCCCACGAATCTGATATAGTACGGATTTCAAGTGGAGTATTCGTATACGGGATCGTAAATTAAGGAGAGGGGGATGATTCTGTCCATTTCTTCCTAATTGCCGTAAAAACGGATCGGAAGATACGGCTTCGAGCGTTCCGGCGCTATTCTCTACAACGAGTTCGATTGGAGCGCGCCAGCCGTGTGCACACGCCGCATCTTCCGAGCCGTTTTTTACGCCAATCACAAAGAAATGGCGGAACCACCCACCTCTCCATAATCTACGATCCCGTATACGAATACTCCACCTAAAATCCGTACTACCTCAGATCCGTGGAGTGGTGCCTTTAAGTATAATTGCTCATGCGCGATGTAACTGACTCATTCAGTCTTTGCCTCGTACAGTTCGTACCTCTTTTTTCAGTCCGCCCTCTCGACATTTCTTTTTCCCGTCCCGATAAATGTAGTAAGGTTCCTGGGCCCCGAGTGTGCTGATTTGGTTACCCGAATTTGTGGTAGTTCCGATGTAAGGATAGAGGAATAGTTGCTTTATACAATAGCACGATTCTTGTGAGGCGATAACATACAAGAACTATTCCGCTCTCGGTGCATAGACATACCTATAACGTTTTCATTCGTTTTTCATTTCTCAGATCTTATTCGCTTTGCGTGTGTCCCATTGAGTATGTCCTTCTTCTTGTGTTGTTCCCAATAGTCCTCGCTCGCTACATTTAGGACTCGTGACGATGTTTCGGAATTTCAAGAGAACAGTTCAGACTTCGTAAATAGTGAAGTTTGAATTGTTCCATTTCAAAACCCTAGTTTATCATCCCTCACTTTGTGATGGTTTCGCAAACATTTACAAACGTAAACAGAAGGGAATAGATTGCAAAACTAGGATTTCTATTCCACAATGGTTTCGTTATTCGCATATTATTCAAGATTATTATTATAATATTATTCAAGCATTCGCATATTATGCAAGAAGTAGACGAAGTCTGTTTGCTGACCGGTTTTTTCCGCATCCTTGCTTACATCGCTAAGAATATGCCACTTTACAAGACTCTGTTATGTAAAATGCTTAGAAAAAATGAAAAGAAGCTTAATTCAAAATTCAGAATGAGTTGACGATGTCGGGGTCTCCGTGAGATAACATATATTGCTCGGGTTGTAGATTACGAGAATGAACGTGACCACTATCAATTCCATCTAATCATCCTGAAAAACGGCATGGGAATCTCCTTACATAGTTGCTACGAGGTACGTTAGAACTCGCCATCCTTGTACATGCTCCGGTTCCCTTAGTAGAATATTTATTTACTTGGTGCCGGTTGGCACGTTTCACGTACTTCGTAAGAACTAAGGGCGTTTCCCATGCCGTTTTACAGGACGATTAAGAAACGCGTGACCATGTTTATTTTCGTAATCTACGTTCTCTCTATCTATGTTCGCAATGCCTTTAAAGGAATGAAATAAGCTGCGGTCAGATTTCACTCACGCCATACGGTATTCACCTATGATTTCTATCTGTTCCTTATCATAAAACGATCTAGGGATTCGTTTTCTTCATGTTCCTTACAGCTCCAATACGTTTCTCCTAGATTTAATGCGGTCAACACCAGTAAGATGGCGGGTAAAGTGCAGTGGTTAAGAGGTTCGCTGTAGCCACACGGTCGATGGTTCGAGACAGCCCCAGTGCTAGCCAAGCCTTTCATCCTTGGTAGATGTATTGGTACCAGAGTTGTTTGAGAGTATAAAAACATTGATTTGACCATCGGCTGGACCCTGCAAGTCATTGCATAGCCCAACACGCGTTCCAAAACCCCAACGAATTGCTGTCAAAACGCGTTGGCGCATCCCAAGCGCATTGATGCTCCAGAGACTTTATCCTTTTATCCTTTTTTACCACCAGAACAATGTAATTTTCTGCTTTTTCACCAATAAATCTCATTTTCGTTTCTCAAACTTAAGGCATTACCTTACGCCGACATTCCCAATTTTTGACTGCAAATAATTTTAAATAAAGTTGCCTATAAAGTCACTGAAGAGGGAGGAACAAGGGAACGGGCAACCAATCCATGCTTTCTCGGCTAGGGTTCTAAGTGCAGAGTACCTGTGAGTTACTGTGATAGTTTGTGCTCTACTTTTTTTTAAAGTAAATTTTTGGGACTGTACGGTCACGTTCTCCTCCCATGATTTGAACAAAGAACAATAAATTCACATTCAGAAATTTCCTTTTATAGGACGATAAAAATGAATACTGAGTTTTTGGATAACGTTTCGTAAAGATCTGTATCATGTATCACATACACGTTTATCACATACATTTTTGATCGCATATAATAGAATTGTTTCATAAAGGAAACGTACGGCTTTACTGACGGCCGATGCAGGAACGAGCTGAGCAAATCAATTGGAAATGGAAAGATTATAGTTGAGTTTTTCTCCGCCCTGAAATACCTTCGCCTTATATGGAATTACGAGTATTTTTTATCTAATGAAAAATTCTGTTCTTCTATATAATACAGCACAATTACTAAAACATCGACAGCTCATTTCAATGAAAGAGTGGAGGAAGAGGAAGAAAGAGGAGTTGCGTGCAGCACTGCATATCCGTCACTGGAGTGGATCAGAGTTCTTAACTCCTTCTTGATAGGTGTTTAAGCAAAAGACCACAAAAGACATCTTTTAAATTGTAGTAGGAAAGATTCAATGGATAACATATGACCTACATATCTTGAATATTTTTAAGTGCTTCGTTGAAAAGAGGCAGGAGATTTGAATGGCGAAAATTGAATAATTGGTTACCAATGAAGCTGCCTGGAGCGAGCTTTGTTGGTACTAGGTCCTGTTTGGTGTCCTATAGTTTTCCAACTTGAACAAAAAAAGCAAAGGTATTTAAAACATGAATACTTTCCATGGAGCCACTTCCCAAAATTGATTTTGATCACAAGATACCTGCCAAGACTTGACGTTTAGTTAAGATCTGACGTCAAATGTTGTATTGGGTTATTTTATCAATGATGACGAAACAAATGTTCTCCTGCGTTTGGCTAACGAGATAATGCTCAAAAGAGTACCATCAAAAATAATAATGCCGACCTCACGCGCGTGGTGAAATCTATTTTGTGTTGATCTGTTATTGACTTGGGGAATGTCGTTTAAAGCGTATCACGAATTTGATGTGGTGCGGAGCTCACAGCGGAAGTGTACAGTTCGCGTAGTCGATTGCAAGTCTTCCCCCAATCGTCGCAAAAAAGCGCGGAATGCCCCGTATTTTACGACGATTTCCGTTGCAATGCGCCAGCCTTGCGCACGCGCCGCATCCAAGTGCAAGCGGCTGAAAATCAATAATGTCTTTCCCCCAGTTTATTCAAGTGATGCACATGGGGGGATACATTGCTGAGGGGACCGCAAATAAAAGCGCGTTCTAACGTACCTAGTAGGAAATAAAGGAGTTCTCACGCCGTTTTTTTGCGACGACTAGGGAAAGATGAACGAAAGTACGCTGGGTTCCGCAATCGACTATCCGAGCTCTATGTAGGTTGTGGCACTGCATCAAAATCGTGATATCTTGCTTTTGAATTGAACAAATACGGTATCTGAAAGAAGGTTTGCCTTCATTTTTCCTCTTTACTGCCCGCATATCCGAAGATACAAGTGTGAAACTGGAAGCAGGCGCAAGTGGTGTTGTATTAACACAAGCTAACACTTAAGTTAGAATCTTTTTGTGATCAAAAAGAGAAAGATTGCCAACTCCCTACAAAGTTTTTACAGAAGTATGGTAGAGTGAGCTCACTGTGAAAATACTAAAATCCACAAAGGTAGGGATACTTCCTTTCAAGTGAAAAGAACCAGTTTAGGACAGACAAAACACATAGAGTCAAGTCCTTTCAAGCAAATTGCAAGTTATCATGCAGTATGTGTATCTCGAGAGCTTTCACGAGTTTGTGCCGCTCACTTAATCCTCCACCATGAAAGTGCTATCCGTCTTTAAGAACACTTAGAGCTTGACACTTTGAAGAACACCTTGATGAATACTTTTGTGGGATTAAGAGCTTGGTTTGAGATTGAGAAATATACGTTTTGAGGGCCAAAAATACCGAAAAGAAGGAGGTTATATCCTAATGTCGATGGCAGGACTACTACCAAGACCTCCCGTTTGCTCGTACATCTTACAGGAGTACGCATTAGAATAAGAAAGACAGCGACCAATCACTGAAGCTCGTTATTTACAGCCTTCTCCTAACCATCACTAATCTCGCTGATATAATAGTTGTGTTTTTGTTTTAATATTTTACTAAGGTTAGAGTGCACCTGCAGCTTCATGCCATTCGATTAAATAGAGAGGAACAACTTAAGCACATGTGTCCCACTTTCCACGAGATGTATGGCAAATATACACTTGCTACGTGTCCTAGATTTTGCGTTAACTTCCAATCTCGGTAAGGCAGCCAAGAGATCAACTGCCCAATGAAAGTCACGCTCCTTTGCAACTATGGCTTGGTCCACACACATACATACGTACATACTAGAAGAAGTAGACGGCTCGTGTTGTAAAAACGCTGACTGACTGTGCAACTGCACTGGTATTTGACTTTCTTCGACTCAATTGGCAGGCTGGCATTATTGCATGACACGGTTCCTGGCGCTTTCACCGAGGCGTGCCGTCCTTGAACACTCAACAACATTCTGCTCGACCTTCTCGATCTACGGCAAAAGCTCGCACAGAATCTATCCATTCGTCATTGCTCTATATCTTGCACGATTTGACGTCTCGCTGGAACTTCTTATCTTAAAGGCATCACCCCACGAATCTGAGGTGGTGGAGATTTCAGGTGGAATATTCGTATACAGGATGGGAGACTACGGAGAGGGGGGTGATTCCGTCCATTTCTTCCTAATTGCCGTAAAAAACGGCCCGGAAGATACGGCTTCATTTGTTTTGGCGCACCATTTTGTACAAGAGGTTCGATTGGAGCGCGCCAGTCTTGTGCGGCGCCGCATCTTCCGGACCGTTTTTTACGGCAATTAGGAAGAAATGGACGGAGTCACCCCCCTCTCCGTAGTCTCCCATCCCGTATACGAATACTCCACCTGAAATCTGCACCACCTCAGATTCGTGGGGTGATGCCTTTAACCAAGCCACTTGAGTAGCATGAGGTCGACAGTTCAGCTTAACGAGACAGAGAGTTGTTAGCAAAGGGTCCACGTTATCTCTAGGTGTTTAAACTATTTGGGTTGGGCTATGACAGTATGCTGAACAACAACACCTTTTGCAATATCTCATAAGTTTTATAACTGTGCAACTTATATAGCTCGCATGTGCATAAAGCGTATTGCAAAACTTTTGGATTACAGAATGTTTTTACTTTAGTTTAGAAGGCTTTTTCTCCTCTGAATTGATTGCCATTTTATCGTATAAACTAAAGTACCCTATGTAATTCAAGAGTTTTGCTAACGTTGTTTCAATTTGGACTTTGTTCTGGACATTAAGGAGGGTGCAAGGAAGAAAAAAATCGAAGCGAATTGAATGAAAAGTCGGATTTTTGAAATCTGAGCTCTTCTACTGTGCAAATAAGGTTCGTCTGTAAACATACAATGAAATTGTCTCAGAAGTTAGAGATATTTGTGTTAATTGCAATTCAATTGGTTGTTCTGATAAGATTTGATGTTGCAGCAATGGTTCATGGTGAAGATAAACCACAATTTTACACAATAATCAGATCAGACAAATGAGGAGAAATTGTATCTACGCTTCCATAAAGTTGCCTCCGTCAACTTTCCAACGTTTTGAAGAAACGTGGGAGATTGAGTCCTTGAACACTTTTGTATTACCTCAGGTTAAGTTTCGCTTCCTTGTCAGAGGCACGCCAATTCTTGGATACGTCTCGATTTCCATTTTAAGGCAAATTAAAAGCGAGCAACGGCAACTGACGGTGTCGCACCATCCCTCGCAGTCTTTTCAATGTTCATGCAGAGCACTAGTAACTTTTTTGAGCTTCTTAAAACTTCGCTTAGTTATTTCTATTGCTATATTGTTGATAAGTGAGAGCAAGTGCGCGAGTAGTAGCAGAGGAAGAAATGTAAGGAACACAAACAAGGAATGAATCGTTCGATCCTATTTTTTCTCTGTATACCATTCCTACAAAGTAGTCAAGAGCATCTCGACTATGCGATTTAGAGGTGAAGAATTCTTAAGTAGGGAAAACCTAAGTCTGGTTGACATTAAATTTAGCTGGCGTTAAAAATTCGTTGTTTTCTTGAATTGAAAAAGTTGCTACCTAAGACCAAATGCGAAGGGGAGTTTAGAGTCGAAAGGGAAGTGTCACGTGCTTTGTTTTAAGGTGGGTCAAGCGTGTAGTTGAGGAAATACCCTTCAGAAACAACCTCCTCATCTCATTCTCTCTCCTATAGCCGCTCATATAGCGGTAAAAAATTAGTTTTAACAAAGAGAATTAAACAAACGCCTTGGACGCCTAATAAATAAATCGAAATAATATAATATAATATAACAAATATTAGTGAATAGTCCTAAAATGTATATTTACATAAAGTGCTGCAAGTAAAATAAAAACATATAGCATAATATAGACGCCAGTGATAGTTCACTGCAAGGATTAGAAGTGTGTCAGTACATATGTGAGCATATAAGTTGAAAAAAAAATATCAGGAAGGTCTCAACGAGTACTCGACGACAAAATTCCTCTTTTAACAAAAATAACAAACGGTCGAATGTTCGATCCTTGCCAGAATCGTGTTTTTTAATAGAAAAAAAACAGCTGAGAACGACAGAGAAAACATTTTAAAACCATTTTCATATTACTTCCTACTATTTGCAGGCAATTTTACCCATCTACAATATAAACGAACGGTTAAGAGTTCGATTACCGCCGGAATTTTCCCCTTTTTGCAAAGTGGAAAGAACAACTTATACCAAAGCTGAACGCATTCTAGATACAGTTTTACTTATTGACAGTGATTACAGATGGTGAATCCCTGTGGGAATCTTGATTTTTGCAAAACCGAAAAAATGCTGAGAAGAACATTTAACTGAATTTTTTTTTTTGAAATCGTACTATGAGCATTGTTGACCGCATAAAGGTGTTATTTAGAATTCATTTTAACGATTAGGCCAATCCCCGATTGGAAGTTACTGCTGTACTAGTCGGATTTTGATAACTTGAAGTAAACATTAATGAGGACTGAAGAAGAAAACAAGGAAGACAAGGAAGTCGGCTCTTTGTAAGGAAAGTATTGCGCTATAAAACGGTTAAGGGATTTTTTTAGGGACCCTCAGGTTTCTCTTTTTGAAAGCTAGTTGAGAGGACGGAAATCATTTAGAAGTAAGTGAAAATGAATTCTGGTAGCAAAAACCCTTCACTACAATACACTTCCAACCGAATTCATTTTTAAGCCATGAGATGAGTTATTGGACTTTGTTCGGAGACAAGAAGATTTCGACTCCAAGCCAAAAATCCAGAGTTCCTCACTTTTCCGCTGCAAGATTACGGCGGTGCGGTTAAAAAATTCGAGGCCATATTTCTCGAGAAAAACTCGAGAATTTGAGAAAAAAATTTAGGATTTCTCTCAACTAGGTTTCAAAAAAACTAGGGAAGCTAGAAGTATCAAATTATATAGGAATATAGAAGATATATCTCTCTCTACAAAATGCAGGCAGCTTTATTGCATGAAATTCACGTCGAGCGTCGATATTCAGAAACTCATGGGGCCTACATAGTACTAATTTTATCGCTTATACAAGCTGCAGATGTTTTTTTCATCGCTTTTTTGAGCAATGATAAGAAAATTCGTCACTGTTTTATGAGAGTTGTTCGCTTTAAACTCCTAAACGCTAAATGCAAAAACCACACAACTACGTAGGATTGATTTCTGCCCGTCGCAGTAGAAACGGCAATACATCGTCTTGTGCTGCTTCACTGCATCAATGTTCATTTCAATAGAGTACGTAATATATTTAGTGTTTCGCAATGAAGGAATGGCGAAGCAATGTTCAAGCTATGAAAGAAATGAAGTTTGTCTCCTACGGCCTCTTAGTACTCAATACGTTGTTTCATCTGGTTAGTTCCATTTCTTCTTTTGAAAAAACAATAATACAGAAATTTGTAGTGTTTTGATGTGATGGTTATGAGAGCAAGTTAAGTACTTCTATTTTAAAATAAAGATCAAAATTCTTATTTAGCCATGTGCGTTTAAAACACTTTGTCTCCCACTTCATTAATTTTACAACTTCTATTATACTATTGATAGTGCATTTTATTTAGTCCATTGTTTGAAGGTTTGTCCTCAAATTGACAGCCGACTGTGGATACCGGATACTCACTCGTTTTGATTTCTTCTCTCACACTCAACATTTTCCATTTTCTAGGTAAGATTTTTTTAAACAACTCACTTTACGGCAAGGCCGGAAGGTTTGATCACAACGCATTGTATAGTTAACATCTTCTTCTTGCTTTCGTACTTATGGCCATTTATCCTACTCTCGATGTTCTTTATCTGCTTAGTATTTTCCCAAAAAGTCACGGACCAAAAGGTGTGGAATTATACAAGCACAATCTTCAAAACGTGCTCTATGCTATCTATTTTTCTAACATTTTGCGTTCCTTAATATGTGTTTCCTCCACAACGGTTTACCGCCTCATAGTGGCGTGGAGGTGACACTGGGCGTCGAACTGCGATGCACAGCGGAGGTTCGTCCTCCGGCAGGGTCTCCCAAGCTGAGAAGGAGTTCGACACATCCGACATTCCGACTTCTCGGAATCGGAAGCCTAGCTAAGAGTAAACCACTGCTAAGATTCGCCACCGTCTTGGCAAAATGTCGCAAGGTGGTTCCCTGATCCATATAGGTTGGGCGACGACCTGTGGTGAAAGCTAAGCTCGCCGTGGCATGGCTGCTTAGTTTGGGGAAAAGTCTCTTTGCCACTCCAGCATATTCACTGCCTCAGTACCCTGCACACTGGGCCCTGCCGTCTCAGACGTCGGACGGTATGGCGACCGGTGAGAGGCGATTAAATCTCAGGTTGCTCAAGACGTCATTGATTCTGGACCAAGGCGACACACGCACGACTCGCCATGGACACTGTCTCAGACTGTGTACTTACAACGCGAGAACAGTTTCCACAGACGCCGACCTGCATGCCCTTCTCGGAGCTGCAGAGCGTATCAAATTTCACGTGATTGCTCTGCAGGAGACCAAGTGCAGAAGGAGCGACGTACGACAGATGAATGACGGTACACTCGTCATTCGTGGAGAGAAGGTTCCGTCGCGAAATGTAGGCGGTGTTGGTTTCGTTGTGCACCCATCTGTCGTCCATCTCGTCGATTCTCACGAGATCCTGTCACCTCGTCTGGCCATTCTTCGCCTCCGCCCTCTGCGCCAAAAATCCATCAGTATCATCAACTGCTATTCGCCAACATCAGCAGCTGATGATTCCGAATTGGACGCGTTTCACGAGGAGCTGGAGGAAGTAGTCCACAACGAGAAGTCCTTTTACAAATTCGTTGTCGGAGACTTCAACGCAAAACTAGGAAAGGCCACAGAAGAGGAATACAGGATTGGAAGATTTGGACTAGGGGACCGGAATGAAAATGGCAATCGTCTCGCCGGGCTGTTGTCCGCCGCTCGCCTCTTTCATGGGAACTCTCTTTTCATGAAAAAAGATCATCGTCGGTGGACATGGGAATCGCCCAATGGCGCGACTCGTGCGGAGATCGACCACATACTCACCAACCGGAGGTGGTGTCTACTTGACGTCTCAGTAGTACCATCCTTTTGTAGTGGTTCTGATCACCGTCTCCTTCGTGCGAAAATACGACTTAGCCACACGATGGAAAAGAATATCTGCTATCGGCAACGAAGGAGAAAAGAAGTCGTCTACGACGATTGCGTACTCGAGGACTCCCTGTCCCAAGGTGACTGGCACATCGAGGAGGACCCAAACATGGACTACGAGATGCTGCTCAGAGGATTACGAGCCTGTGCTGAACGTGCCTCGAAGTCGCGCACGACAAACTTGGATCGAATTTCGAAGACCACCAAGGAATTGTTAGGAAGAAGAAGGGCTTTGAGGCTTGATCCGAATGCATCGCACATTGAGCGGTTAGTAGCAAACACTAGCTGCAGAAAAGCGTTGCAGGAGGATTTTTTGAAGTACAGGCAGAAGAAGATTCTAGAAGCAGCACGAAGAAGAACGAGTCTAAAGAAGTGCCGCAAGGATCTCCGCGAATATAATATTCCGCTAGCAACCTTGCTGAGCGAAGACGGGACTCGCACATCTTCTCGTCGTGAGATGGAAATCATTACGGAGAGGTTCTACTCGAACCTTTTCCGTTCATCAACTCCTGTGTCAAGCCCAATCATCCCCACTGGCGAAGCTCCACCACGGATTCTCCCTTCGGAAGTACGAGTCGCTATCAAGAGCATGAAACCTGGCACAGCCCCCGGACCTGATTTTATATCAGCAGACTTTCTTCGGGCTGGTGGCCATCCGCTTCATGTAATCTTAGCAACGCACATGACATTCTATCTTCAGAAAGAAAGGATCCCAGACCAGTGGAAGACCTCGCGAACCGTTCTTATCCATAAGAAGGGTGACCGAGAGGACCCTCGGAACTACCGTCCGATATGCTTGCTGAGCGTGTTATACAAAGTATTCACCAAGATCATCCTCACACGCATATCTAAGACACTGGATGAAGCCCAGCCTCAAGAACAAGCTGGATTCCGCCAAGGGTTCAGCTGCTTGGACCACATCCAGACCGTGTCGAGGGTCATAGAGGTTTGCCGGAAATACCGCCTGCCCCTTGTTCTAACCTTCGTCGACTATGAGAAAGCTTTTGACAGCGTAGAAACGAATGCAATACTGTCAGCGCTGGTCGATCAAGGTGTGGACGCGTCGTATGTGAGGACATTAGCCAATTGCTACGAACGATGCACAACTAGGATACAGCTTTTCCACCGCCCTCTCACCATACCCATTGGAAGGGGGGTACGACAAGGCGATACTATATCGCCGAAGCTGTTCACGGCTGCATTGCAATGGATAATGAAATCACTATCCTGGGAAGAAAGGGGCATACGTGTTGATGGAAGATTTCTTTCGAACCTTCGTTTCGCGGACGACATCGTTCTCTTTTCGAGCAGTACCAATGAAGCAGAAACGATGCTCAACGAATTGAACGAAGCAGGGAAGAGAATAGGACTACGAATAAACAGGAAGACACAGTTCATAAAGAACGCGCACTGCGAGGACGGAGGAGTACAACTTGAAGGCTCCCAAATCGTGGAAACTCCGTCATACGTATACCTCGGACGTTCTATGAACATGGAAAACGACTTGAAGGAAGAACTGAATAGAAGAATGAGAGCAGCATGGGCAGCATTCGCAGCCGTCAGGGAAGCTACGGACCAACTGACGGACCATGATCTTCGTGCCCATCTGTTCGACTCGACAGTCCTTCCAGCGCTCTGTTACGCAGCGGAGACGTGGGCAGACACCGCTGCCACGTCTAGGAAGCTACTTACTACCCACAGAGCCCTTGAGAGATGTCTCCTGAAGTTTAACCGGCGCACACAACACCTTGCCGGTCTTCGTAGCTCCGACTTAAGAGCAATGTCCCGTCTTCGCGCCCCAGCGGAATATGTATCGAAAGCAAAACATAGATGGGCCGGTCACATCATGAGAAGAATCGACGATAGATGGACTAAAAGAACGCTAGAGTGGATCCCAAGGGACGCTAAACGCCCCCGAGGGAGACCGCCAACGAGATGGAGTGACGTGTTCGCTGCACGGATGGACCAGCTGAGAGCTCAGCTGGATACGGCTCAAGGACCTCGTCAACGTCACTCACAAAGCTTGAGAACATCTTGGATGACAATGGCGAGGGAACGAAACGAGTGGAAGAGATGCTGGGGCCCGCACGTCGAGTGAAGACGGGCCATCTAAGTATCTAAGTAAGTATCTAAGTAATATGTGTTTATTTAAAATCTGCTAAACACTTGTCTTCTTTTTCTTGCTTTCCTCATTTTTTCTCCTCTTCTGACAAGCCTTACGACCTCTTCTTACGACACCTATTCAGAATTTCTCAACGAACGCTTGGCCCTGTTTCACAATGACCCCACAATGGGTGGCCTCAGGAATCATTCCTCAGCCAACCACTTGACACCGTTATTATACAAATCAGAGGTGCTTCGAAGGATTTTTTTCCGAAGATCATTGGGCTCAAATTAAAGCATTAAATAATACAACAGAATGTGAAAATTTTGAACTTCACATTCATCATGGTATTGCCAAGTGTTGTCAGTCTCAACGTAGAGGCAAGGATTTTTTTTCTGAGCGGACTCGAAAATGGATGAGTGAACAAACTATACAATGAAATCTCTTAAAGGCATCACTCCACGAATCTGAGGTGGTACGGATTTCAGGTGGAGTATTCGTATACAGCATAGTAGATTACGGAGAGGAGGGTGATTCCTTCCATTTTTTCCTAATTGCCGTAAAAAAACGGCCCGAAAAAATACGACTTCGAGCGTTCCGGCGCGCTATTTTCCACAACGAGTTGGATTGGAGCGCGCCAGCCTTGTGCGGCGCCGCACATTTCGGGCCGTTTTTTACGGCAATTAGGAAGAAATGAAGGGAATCACCCTCCTCTCCATAATCTACGATCCCGTATACGAATACACCACCTGAAATCCGCACCTCAGATTCGTGGGGTGATGCCTTTAATTTGATAAAAAGAGCAGTAAACACGACAGCTACATGCATGGTGTTTTACAATAAATGGTTTTTTCGTGATTTCCGCAATTTTAAAAGTTTTCTTCGATTCGAAAAGATTAATGTAGATGGACAATTTATTTTTATAGATGTTAGATAGTTGCACCAAATGTCCGTGAGAGAAGTGTTAAAATTTAAACCCATTGGGCGACAGTAGCAACGTGTGGAATCGATGACTGTTACAAATGAGATTAGCTGGAAATGTTGCTTACTACGGGATAGTCCCCAGGTTTACAACGTCAGTTCCGAAGTACAGATATCGAAAGAACCATATCAAGCAATGCCAACTATTAACGGCGATGATTTAATCTGCGAAAATGGATGTTGTGCATAAACTGCTACAAAAGCTTCAGAACTGAGCTGTTCATTGTCGGCGTCTTCGCGATCACTGATAAACGTCTTGGCTGGGTGGAATTTACAAGCAAACAGAACATGTCGTGTGATCACCTCGAGTGGTGAACGATTCTTCTCATTTTTCCATACACAGCAGATACCCTTCTCATACGCAAGGACCACCTCCAAAAGTTTGTAGGTGTAGTTCAAAGAAGAACACCTGAAGTTGCTCGCTAACTTCTCAACAACGAAATTACACAAGTAGTGAATCTGGGTGACATGTAATTTTGCAGTCCATTATTCTCAGAATTTAAAAACGTTCATATTGCCGTTGTTTCAACAGAGAGTAGGGGAAGGGCGAGAAATCCACAATTAGATTTTGACTCGAACTCTCTCCCCCAGCTTGTAGTTGCCGAAGCATGGTATAAAGGAATTTAATACTTGCTCAACCGGATAGAGACTATTAATAAAGAAATTGAACAGATAACTTATACTAGTGCAATAGCTTGTTTATTTTCAGATGTGGAAGAACCTTTGAAAGCAGTAAAAAAAAACCTACGAGATACTGTTGAGGGTTTGTAAATAGCGAAGTTGAAGCGCAGAGGGCGACTCAGCAATGACCTCAGCTGCTTCTTTCAAAGCACGTGATGCTTTCTGTTCTCCTTCCGCAACGATAACCTGGACGAGAACAACACATAAGAATGCATAGTTCAGAGCAACTTTAATGTTCAGTAGATGTTCCCAAAATAAGAGTACCTCGGATCGCACGAAGTACATATAGCAACTAAACATGATCGTTTTTTTTCCAATATATCTGTGTACCACATCTCTGCGCATTACTAGAAAGGGTACCAGAGTAAAAGAGCAAGGGATTCTCTGCAGCCAGTGAAATATCGAGGGATTGGACCGTACCTGAATTGATGTTGACTGAATGTACCTACAACGTACGTATGCTTTCACCGGAAGTGGTCAATGAAGGTCAGATGATGCAAGCCAAGATGATCGAATACGACGTAATTGGACTGGGCGAGACGAGACGACGCCACTCAATGAACGCCTTGTGACAATGGAGAAGAACTGTTCTTAGGAACATGCAACAGTACAGGAATTGGTGGGCTTGGTGCCCTCATCAACACGAGTATGGCAAAGAACCTTGACTCTTTCGAACAACTTACGACCCCATTTTTTGGTTGCCTAATGGATGTTGTTGTAGCGGCACAGTTCTACGGACTGTCGCCTCCTTCAGGGAGGATTATCCTTCATATGGGAAGAAGAGAAAGACGCAATGTTTAGAAAGGGAAATTCCATATGTAATTGGGATATTTTCGCTAAGCTACACAGCATTGAGGACGATTCTGCTCTTGACAGACATAGACGAGGAATACGATCGGTCCGTTGAACACCTTTACGACTGCACAAAGAAGGTTGAAAGTTTCAAAACTACCAAGAGATGCTTGTCTCTTGAAACTATTAAGCTGATACATCGGCGTGGTGTTGCACGAACCGTAGACAACCAGGAACTCACATCCGAGCTCGCAATACTTTGCAGAAAGGCGGTAAAAGAAGACCGTAAACAGAGAAAAGCAGCAGTATTTGCTGAAGCTGTAAATACCAGAAAGAACATTTGTTCTGCCCGTCGAGATTTCACCAATCGCAAGACAAAGGAGACTGCCGTCTGAAACTCAACTAAACTCGCCGAAATTGGAACAAAAATCATTGCACCGAGAAGGGGAATGAAGAAAATCATCATCACAGAGATGTATTTCCAGACGTTCTATCGTCCAAAGTACGATATGCTATCATGTCGGTAAGAAATCGTATGACACCCGGTCCCGAGAAGATAATATATAAAAAATCTTCTGCTTGTTGTTATCACTCTGGTAAGACTCTTTACACGTTACCTGTCGGAAATCGCAAGGTCCCTAAACAGTGGAAGACAAATGTGAAATGAGTGTTGTGATTATAATGAGGGAGATCCACGTGACATCGGAAACGACCGCCCAATCTACTTGCTATCCGACATGTACAAGCTCTGCACAAGTTTTCAAAGCTCTTCGAAGTATCGCGAGAGCACAAGATACCGCTGTGTCTCACCATCTTCGATTTAGAGATGGCCTTCGACTCAGCTGAGACGGAAGCTGTCATAGGAGTCTCGGACAGCCATGGCCTTCCTATACAGCACATAAAGATACTGTAAGAGTTGTATAGTATCTTCACAACCGAAATTTCACCATTCTACAAGAACACCTTCATCGATATGAAGAGAGAGGTTCGACAGGGTGACACAATCTCACCTAAAATATTCACGACCTCACTCGAGAACGCACTACGCAAAAGCTGGAATAGGACGAAATGGTAGTGAAGAATACTGAATGGAGGATGGGAGGATAGGATTGAAGGAGATAAGCTGCACTATTTACGCCTTGCTGCTGAGATCGTTCTGATAACATCTAGCATCAGCCAGGACGAACAAATGCCGCGAGAATTTGACGAAACATGTGGATGAATCGGTCTTCACCTGAACCTGGATAAGACGATAATCATGCTAAACGGATGAGTTTCTGATATACCATTCACGCTCAGCAGAACGATATATCCGAAAACTCCAGGTATGTAAATCTAGATCGGAAAATTAGCGTGACGAACTATCTGACCTCCGAGCTGGGCAAGGCAAACGAGCGGCTTGGGGAACGTATGAGAGCATCGAAGATGTAGTGAAGAAAACCAGAAGCATACGGCTCCGTGCTCACCTCTTCACCACCGCCGTACTTCCTGCTTCGATTTATGCGTCAGAAATATCGGGGTTTCGCAAACATTAGGAAAATGCAGTCAACGTCACACAACGCGCAACTCAAAGGGTAATGCTGGCAGTCTTCCGCTCTATGCATGTGAAGGAAAAAAAGTTCAGTTCTACCACACCACCCATGGTGATTCTTATTCCACTAGTGGTCAGCGGCCACTTTAAAGGCGAAGTGCTCAGGCTTAATACAGGCCTAACTGATAAGTCCTAGTATGCAATCTTAGTAGGCCATAGTGCTAGCGAAACGTAGTTCGGTATAGTTGTTCTTGTATTGGTACTAGTAGTACCAAAGAACTGTAATGCAAGACGGTCTGCTTGCATCGTTTTGCACAAATATTAAAGGCATCACCCCAGGAATCTGAGGTGGTACGGACTTCAGGAGGAGTATTCGTATACGGGATCGCAGATTATGGAGAGGTGGTTGATTCCGCCCATTTCTTGCTAATTGGCCAAAAAATGGCCCAGAAATGTGCACACAACTGGCGCGCTCTAATCGGACTCGTAGAAAAAAAAGAGAAGAAAATGGTGCGCCGGAACGCTCGAAGCCGTGTCTTCCGGGCCGTTTTCTACAGCAATTAGGAGGAAATGGACGGAATCACCCCATCTCCATAATCTACTATGCAGTTTACGAATACTCCACCTGAAATCAGTGCCATCTCAGATTCGTGGGGTGATGCCTTTAAGCGGCTAATGGCGACGACGCTGGAACGTTAGCGAGGGAATGGTAGTGCTGTAAACTTTTTGAAATTCAATAGCAACAAAAATGATTTCATCAGCTTAGACTGGTAGTACTCAACTTTGGGCTGTAGTGGTCTAATAAAGATTCACTTTACCTAGAGGGATCTAAACACAAGAACACGATGATTCGCCAATGAAGGGAAGTAGGAAGTTGAGAGTAGAACCTCGAACTATTGGGACCTATTAAGGACGTATCAATTCATCCAATGTATGTGTAACGTATGAGAGTCAGAGCCATAAAGAAGTCAAATGTTTGGTGAACTCAACTTGTCTTAAGCAGAACTTCAGAAGAAGAAGAAGCTCGTTGCTTTCAGTCGTTACTTTCCGCGTACAACTCGTAATGTTGTATGGCAAAAGTTTCCCAAATGTTGCAAAAATATGCTGCAGTCCAGCACACTTCCAGAGCCCTTACTCTGATGGGTCGTGAGGCTGCACACGCGTTCATGAACCTCAAACGAAGTCTGAGTTGAATTCGAACGCGTAGGAGCATTCTTGTAGGGATTGACAAGCGCTTATGAAGCTTACGCCTTTATCCTCATTCCTGGATTCCCTTTAATTCCGCAAGCGCCAGAGAGAGAAGACGGCCCTGATGGGGAAAGTCCAAAGCGCCTATGAAGAACAGAAAATTTGATTTGGGTGGGTTTTGAATGATGCTTCCACACTTCGATCACTTTCCTGGAAATAAACAACTGGTCAATCATCGATTACTGTTCAAGTTGCTTTCACGTTTGAGAGGAGCCATCGACCCGATCAGCATACGCAACAAAACCACATAGCACGTGGGGTGGGACAAACTCTTCAAGGCGAGAAGTGCACCGTCAGCAAAAATGCCGACTTTTCAGCTCTGATTCGATTATATTTTAACAAAGAACATAGCTTGTCGGATATTCAAAAATCTAGAGCTGACTGGAACGTCGCATTCGATTCGGACCACCGCCCAGTTCTTCTTACCATGAAAGTACGGTTCCAGAAAAGGAGTCATGGAGTTCAACATCAATCAAAGCTCGACTTGGCAGGTGTGAAAGACGATAAACGTAGAGAGAAGTTCACCAACACGTTTCGATCAATAGGTGTTAGATTACCTCCTTTGAAAACAGCGAATGACGCTGGTTCTTTCACTGTATCAAGCTGCAAAGAAAGCGCTTCCGTGTGCAGTTCTGAACTCCGGGCTGAACGTGCCAGCGCTGCCGGTGGCCTCAGCGGAGAAGAGTCTGAGAAAGAATTTGCGTTGACAGTCGAAACGTTATTGTGAGGAGAAATGAACTTTAAAGGAGAAGCAGTTTGAAAAAGACAAGACAGTTTGAAGAACAAGAACCCGGGGAAAGTCTATACTTTAATGAGGCAGTATAGCGGCAAGATGAAGAGGTGTTCATTTGTCTTCAACAATTCCAATGGAGTCGCTGTCGGTGAAGCTCCCTGCCAACTCGGGGTGAATACATAAATACTTTCAACAATTATTGAATCGGCAGGGGCCGTTTATCCGTCAACTCGAGTACGTTCATGGAAAGACCTATGCGATTGACGAGCAACCATGGAGCAAGTCGGAGGTTCTGGTTTGCATCCAGAAGGAGAAAAATGGCTAAGATGACGGATTTAGCACAGAAGTGCTGAAATCTTTTCCAATTCTGGGACTAGTGAGGTGATGAAAAACGTCCATTCAATATGGATTGACGACAGAGTACTTAAGTCGTGGAAACAATCACAATTCCGCTCCACAAGAAGTTATCCGTCATGGAATTGGAAAGATAACGAAAAATATCTTTGTTCCGTGTTATGTAAGAGTTCTTAAAGCGGATCAGCTAGAGAGGCTTTTCAAACATCACGTTACAAGAAACAAAACGAAGAAGTCACCCGTGATTAACGAGCCAGCTTTCGTCCTATTTGATCGATGATTGACCAGTTGTTTATTTCCAGGAAAGTGATCGAAGTGTGGAAGCATCACTCAAAACGCACGCAATGAAATTTTCTGTTCTTCATAGGCGCTTTGGACTTTCCTCATCAAGGCCATCTTCTCTCTCTGGCGCTTGCGGAATTAAAGGGAATCCAGGAATGAGGATAAAGCGTAGGCATAAGCTTCATAGGCGCTAGTCAATCCCTATAAGAATGCTCCTACGCGTTCGACTTCAACTCAGACTTCGTTTGAGGTTTATGAACGCGTGTGCAGCCTCACAATGACTTGCGGGGCTAGCCGATGTGGCAAGTCAATGATTATTTATCCTCCCAGACAAGTCTGATAGCAATTTATTAAACCCGGAGAGGTGAGAGGCTTTACCTGCATTAGGGCAGAATCGAACCTTCGGTCGATTGTAGCAACAGCGGAACCTTTTACTGACTGCGCTACACCGCCTCTAAAGGAGACTTGATTGACGGTATGAATAGAAGAACAACTGTTGCTCAAATACCAGCCGAATGTAATTCACCGTTCAAAGTGGGAACTAAAGTGAGACAAGAGGCTGTAGCGGATCCTTTCTTTTCAAAATTGCAGTCGACGATTACATGTGAAGAACAGCTGAGCAGAGTCACCTTCAATTTTCAGCACCACCATTCCCTTGGCCGATCTCGAGTACTCCGACAGTGTATTAATATTCGCTTTAAGCAGCGCAAAATACCAACACATTTTGAACCTTGTGTCGCAATTAGCAACAGCCCAGAGACTGCGAGTTGGCTGTGGCAAAAGCAAGGCGATGTGGGTCTTCTTAAGAATTCAGGGAATCAGGGTTAACGGACAACCTTCTAAAGTTGTGGAAGAGTTTTTTTTTGTGGGTTGCACTTTGAAGAACAGCTGATGGGAGAGGCATTTAGCAGAGATGCGCTAGAGCTATTCGGCATTCAACTCATTGACGAAGCGCCACTGGTCGATCCCTATGACCAACGAAGTCAGTTTGAGAATCTACTTTTCACGTACGTACTTACTGTAGTCTCGGGCAGCATCAACAAACGGCTATTGAGAAGCTTGACTGCATGGAAAACTTAGTTGGAAGCGAAGTTGCTTAGACGGCTGCTAGACTATCAATTGTGTGCAATAGCAAAGATTTCTGCGCCGAAGTTGATGGTGTACCGGAGGGTGGCACGTGGGAAGCAATCACATCTTGCTCAGCCTTCTGAAGGAGTCAAGTAGAAAGTTGTCTAGAGGATGCTACCGGACTCAGGCTGAGAAAGACCCCTTGGTCGTAAAATAGCGTTTTAGATGCTAGAAGTGCCTAGAGAAAACCTGAGAAAATTGAACGGAATGGCTCAGATATGTATCAGATTGACGCATACCACGCGTGGATACGGAAAGCCGCGTTAGGCGGTGGTATCAGCCGACTGGTTAGATAATAGTCATACTTCTCTAAACTCAGTTCTCCGTCCTGTGGTTCAACATGTACAGGGGCATGTCAATATATAATCAGAGATTTTTGCATACCGAAACCTAATTGGAAAAATCTTTACACTGAGATCGCTCTAAAGCTATCTCTCTTTTCTACCACTAATAACTTCAAAGAAATGCGCGGAAAACAATGTCCTGATAATCAAGTTGTTATATTCTATATTATTCGTATGTAATGCACTTTTCATTGCTGACGGAAGTAAGTTGATTACTCGGACTGGCTAAAGACGCTACTTGTAGTTCATTTATTTTGTAGAATTTACAACGCCGTTTAAATATTGAGCAAAAAAGGTAACCTTTGCTCGTGCTTCTCGTGCAGCCTCAGCTTCCGCAGCCATTGCTCTTTGCAGCTGCACTGGGAGCCGTACATCTTTAACTTCAACCCTTTCGACTTTTACTCCCCAAGGCTCAGTTGCTTCGTCTAATGTGTTCTGAATTTGGAAAAGTCAAATGCCTTTCTTTTACATTTGAAAAATACAATTCATAATAGTTGCACCTGCATTTGATGTGAGATTGCTTCTCGATCAGAAAGCATTTCAGCCAAGGTTTTAGTTCCTAGTATGTTTCTGAGTGTAGTTTGTGCAAGAAGCTTAGTCGATCGTGCTGCGTCCTCTACATTCGTTACCTGTGAGTAAGCAATAAGAAATTAAAGGCAACCACTACAAGTTGTCATGCCATGAACCAAACTGAGATAGTTGCATTCGATATCCTGAAGTAAACCACTGCATCCACGGCTACGGTTACTGAGTCCTTGGATAAAATCTGTAATGTGATGTGAAACTAGAGAAAGAACACCTTCAATCGAATTATACCTCTTGAGGTGGTACCTCAAATGACAAGACGCGTAAATCCACTTTTCTGTATGTGTCAATGCATGGAACTATGAAAAATATTCCTGCAACAAGTTGCACCTTGAAAGAGACTTAACAATCAAGTTTTCTGATACTCTTTCTATGAACATACCGGGACCTTTTGCTCCTCCAGGCATTAAACGTCCCAAACGGAAAATAACAGCTCGTTCATATTCTTGTACAACCTGAATGATTCGTTGAAAAATGAGATAGCTGTTTTACTGTTAACTTTTAGATAATGGATAACTTTCGCACTTTAAAATGATGGCAGCAACAGAAAGAAATTTATCAGAGCATCAGAACGTGAGAAAGAAGTATCGATCACTACAGAAGTTGTTATTAATGTCATTAATTTCTTAATAACTTTAGACATAAATTTCGTGTTCGTGCTCGGCACGCTAATCAACATTACCGAATACAACATTGGATCTTCAGTTCTTAGGAGAGAGATTAAAGGAAAGTAAGCACAGCAGTGATTAAAAAAAAGTCGAGGGTTGAGGTACAAAGCTAGAAAAGGGTGCTGGAATTTTTTTTTCTGTCCCGCCTACCTTGTCATTTGCATTGTATAAAAAATGTGAAAAAGTGTGCATTATATCATATTATATCTATACTACATATATTTTGCTTAGGTCATGTACAAGCCTGGCTGCTACCTGCTCGTGGTGACCCTGCTTTCACTGAACGCAATCAGCCATTTGAGTGCACACATTTGGAATGTAGAGATACATAAACTTCGCAGTTATATGGCGTAAGGTTCCCGTAAAAATCTTTCCTTCCTGTAAAAATGGTGCTATCGTCGAGCACATTCCCAACGACCATGTCCCAAAAAGTGAACTGCCTGGAGGGAGCGAATCCTTGGCAACTTCCATTCGTTTTGTCACGCTGAACTGCCCAACAATGACGAATGAACTCCAACAAACCTTATCTAGGCTTCTGCTATATCTTTGTGTGTCGTTGGCTGGGATGGAGGAAACACGCATCAGCCCGTCATCAGTTTCGGAAACCACTCTAGCTACTGCGGCAACGCTGATGGAAAGAAGATTGTTGGCTGCCGGATAGCTGTGAGGAAGGACTACAAGAACCTAGTGAAGGAATTTGGCTCAACGTCGTCTAGATGCGCCTTTGTACAACTGCAGGATCGCAGACTCCGGCTTGTAATTGCCAATGCACCTACGGAAACCGCTAAAGACAGCTAATATGGGCGTTTTCTATGATGAACTCAATGCGTTGATGTCTGATGTGGTAGGAAAGTAGCACTATCCAGCATACGCATCCGTCTGGTCGACTTAAGTGAACAGATGAACCTCACCATCGTTCCCACGCTCAAGAGGAATCACAGAAATTAAGAAAATGTCATAAGTTTACGTTACAAGAGTCAACCCTTATAACGCCTGAAAAGCAGCGCAAGCAGAAGACGAGAACTCTCAACCTTATCTCGACTACATTCTGTCAAGAAGCATCTATCAGTCGGACAGCCGAAAAGTTAGAATTAGTTAACCGGAAAGTATTTTGGGCGTTGTAAGACTACGGTTCAGTTCTTCTTAGCTTCACGATACCGTTCCACAAGAGAAACAAAGGAGCGTCTCCTGAACCGAAAATTGAGATGGCAGGTCTGAAAGACGAAGAAAGCAGAACGAAATTCCGCCAAAGTATGTCTACTCATGTTGGAGTACGGACCAGAAAGAGACTTTGCGATGCGGATTCCTTCACAAAGAGTATCAGGGACGCTGCAAAGAAAACGCTTCCGGTTCTTCTGCCTTCTTCTGCCGCGGAAGAAGTTTGCCTTTGCGTCTGCGGAAATAAAATCCACTTATAACTCTGTATGGGTCGCCCGCAGCACTTGTGATTTCAGCCTTGAAAAGCGTCTGGGAAGGAAGTTGCATCGCCAGAGGCCTGCCAAAAGCCATGCTCCGCAAAACAGTGTTGCGACGAGATAAAAAGATGTTCCCCAGTTGTCAACACAAAGAACGCCAATGGAGTGGCTGTTGGCAAAGAAACCTTAACAATTTGGAAGGATCACTTCATGACCTTGCTGAATCGGCAAGCGCCATCAGTTCCTGAACTCGAGCACTTTCATAGACGGACATATGTGATTGACGAGGAATCACCGACCGATTTGAAGGTTTTAGTCTGCATACAGAGAATGAAAAATGGAAAATCTGGTGGAGATGACAGAATTAGCACAGAAGTGCTAGAATCTCTTCCTCTTTCAGGACTCGAGAGATGACGAAAAAGTGGATTGTTCCGTTCAATATGGACTAACGAAAGAGTACCTGAGTCGTAGAGACACGCTATCATGAATTCTCTCCAAAAAAAACTCCATCGCGGAACCCAAGAACTATAGGAGAATCTTTTTCCTGCGGGTTATGTACGAGGCTTTGGAGCGGATTTTGCTGGACTTATGGATTTTATGAAATATCACGAAGAAACAACGCGCAAGGAGCAGTCCGGCTTTCATCCTAGCTAATGTACCACTGACCAGGTGATCATTGTCAAAAGAGTGATCGGAATCTGGTAGCGGTATTCGAATCCGATGCAATTAGCCTTCTTGGACTTTGTAACCGCTTTCAACTCCCCACATCGAGGCCGTATTCTCAAGTCTTTGAATAGACGTTCTCACATCATCAAATAGACATGAATCAACGGAGAACTGCTACAGTTCGAACACCAGCCGGATGTACAATACCGTTTAAAGTGGTAACCGAAGTAGGATAAGAGGCCGTTGTAGGACTTTATCTGTTCAGCTTCGTCATCGATGACACCATGCGAAGAACTGTCAATTAGTGTCTTGTCGATATCGTCCTAGCATCATCAGGGTGCCCCTTGATGGATCTCGAGTACGCTGACGATGTTGTAATATTCGCGTAAGGCACTGCAAAAAATCAACATTGTATCGGGCCGAACTTTACTGTAACTTATGAACTACGAGTACGCTTTGATAAGTGAAAACAGATGTGGATCTCTTCAAGGCCCCGAGTGAGAATTAGGACAGACCGACTATCGATCAGACTCGTTGATGAGCTCTGTTACCTGGGCTGTATGCCGAAGAGAAACGACAAGTACGAGAAAGATATTCAGAAAAGATGCGCTAAGGCCACTTCTGGCTTCCACTCCTTAACGAAATGGTTGTAGCTGACCCCCATTACCAACGAAGTTAAACTGCGAGTGTACCTATCTATCCACCATGATGTACGGATCGGAGACTTAGACGGCACTATCTACGGTGATGGATAGGTTTGACCGCACGGAGAGAAAGGTGTTCAGAAAGTGCATTGGCTGTTTTGGCCTAAGATATGTCACAATTAAGATCTTCATCCGAAATTTGATGGTGTACTGAAGGATGAAACCTAGAGGGTCATCTTGACATCTTGCACTGCCATCGAAAGTAGCCAAGAAGTGAAGTTTCGCAGGATATGGAATAGCGACGAACGGATTCAAGAAGGTTGGACAGAGCTATATTTAAGGATGACACACCTCGGCGAAGATGCGAGCAGTTGCGTCAGGTGATAATACCAGCTCGGCATTCACGTTAAATAAGTCAGTATCATTTTCCTTGTGTAGTAATCAACTCAGAAATATAAATATAATAGATGTAATGTGAATGTGAATGAGATCAACAGAATATACAGCGTCTTTGACAATTTTCGACTAGCATGCCGCAAAATTGACGATGTCGAGATCTTTCCACGACTTTACGTCCTATTTCTCCTCTTTGTTTTGAAAAACGGAATATAAAAAAAAATAAAACAACGGTTATCGTGTTCGAATTTCCTACGGGACTCCTTATAATGAGTTAATGCTCTACACGAGCTGGGTCTGCGAGCGAGCGGACGAAAGTCAATTCAGTGAGATTATCACAGCCTATTCATGCAAAACTAATGGATAAACTGTTGAGGGAAACGGCGCGTGCGCATGGGTGGCTCGTTATGAGGGGTCTTCCAGGAAATCCAGACACGAATGTCGTTTCTCACACCGGTTTTCAGGATGATAATGAGAAGTTGAGCGTAGAGCTCATACTTGAGTTCCACACTCGTAACCCTACCTTTTCGTGGAGGGATCTCAGAATCATTAATTTCGTGAAATGTTGTCCCTCAGCTTAGGCAGACAATGAACGTATGTGAAATGCTACTCCGGCTCCACATGAAATGTCCTCTTCATATCATATCCTCTGTCGATATCGATTTTATGAACACTTATTAGGTTGATCCAAAAGTCTTGCACCACACTTCACATTTTTTTTCAAACCATTATAACTTTATTGTTCGTAGATATCGTAGATAGGCAACAGAATAATTGCCATCATGATTCATTATGTATGTCCAACGCTTTACTCGACTATCAATTCCAGAAGACAGGAACTCTGGCCGCTGCGAGTCGATGAAGAGCCAAATCTCACTTTTCAGCTCTTTCTGATCATCGAACTTTTTCTCTCTTGGAGCAGCTTCAGTGCCCGAAACAAATGAAAGTCAGGCGGAGCCAAGTCAGGAGAAAAAGCAAGATGCGGTAGAACTTCCCAACCAAACTCGGCAATCTTCTGGCAAGTAAGTTTAGCCACGTGAAGTTGGGCATGAAATAGAGCAACATGGCCAATTTTCCTAAGCGTCAGGCAAACTGCATCTGCCATTCCGTAGTTGAGAAGAAAAGTCTCGAGTGATCACGGTAAATCAAAATGGAAGGAACTCGTAGTACAGCGTACCACCAAAAAACTAGCAAAATCTTCTTTTCGTACAGTACTCCTTTCGACCCTTTTGAAGGCGGTCAGCTGCGAGACACTCAATTCGTGGAGGAATCAAATTAACATCACTTTTCTTTGACCCAGAGCTTAAAGACGTCCAATGATTTTTGTACGGCCGCATCCAAGTGTCGTCGTCATTTCACGTGTGGTGGCATTGGGCTTGCCTTTGAGAGCGTCACGCAAGGCCTCATCATTCCAGTCAGTTGCGCAACCAGAGCGAGGTGAATGTTCAAGCAAAATAACTCCTGACTCGAGTCGTTGGAACAACCGGACGACAGAACAGCGGGATATTACATCTCTTCTGAAAGTAGCACAGATATTAGCGGTTGCATCGCATGCCTTGGGGCCTTGCAGGAATTTGTAGTACACGATCGTTCGAGTTTGACTTTGGTTAATTGAAGTTAATTGAAGGACTTTGGTTCATTAAAGTGAGATTTGAATACAAATGAAATACGCCCCTTATATACCTCTCTGGTGTATGGTTTTAGAACATTTTACCATGATCAAATGCAAAAAATTTTGACTCAAAACCACTAAGATTCTGGATTGAAAAATAAATTTTGGTGAAAGACTTTCGGACCAATCTCATAGAAATTTTGATCCAAACTTTTTTCCTTCACTGAAACAAACATTTTGTCACAACTAACAAATTCTTACGCACAAGTTTTAACCAAACGGAGGACAACCTTGAAAGCATCAAGAAAACTTTGTAGTTTGCCCAAAACAGATAGTTTCAAGCAATGTCAAACAATAATTGGTGAATGACTTGAAAAAAAAAAACTATGCGAGTTTTCAAAATCGCAATCCGTTTTTGTTCTATGGAAACTGTTCGGGCCTCCTCACTTTAAATTTGAGTCTTCGTCTTTTCAATTTTGGTGCTGTGCAATAGGCCACAAATTTTTGGCTTTGTTTCACCAGCTTGAACGTTTGTCTATTACACGTTAGCGAAGTCTTATTTCAAAATAGAGCATACAACTGCACGAACAATGGTTCGAAACCGCCTTAGGGCCAAACAAGCCTTTTACAAGTCCCATGTTCGACCTTCTCTGAATCTTGGCATCGTAGAGTTGAATTGTGTATTACTCCTTGAGCAAAACCGAGTGTATCCCCTCGAATCCGTTGGATCCGCAGAATCGGAAGCATGGAGGCTAAAATACATGCTCCTATCCCCTCGAATGCTTCGCTATGCCGGAAGACACGACATAGTAAACATTCTACGCAAAAACAACGTCAGAGAAGCAGACCACATTAACGCTTTCCTTGATAGCCACAAAACTTTGATTTTAGCGGACCACATGTTTTTAGAGCTGCGCCGATAATAGTAACTAATAACGATGTCCCTTGCATCCGACACCGTAAGTAAAATCGCAAAGGTTCTGGTACGGCGCCAGCTCGCTAGTCACAGCAATGCATTTCTCATTACGATTCATGGTAGGACATTTGGCTGTTATGAAGAACTCTTCCAGTGTTTTCCCCAGAACGTCTGATTCATTTGCCAATCTTGTCAGTGCTTTCTTGAAAGGGGTGTTGCCACGACACTCTCTGCCATGAGCACCTAAAGGGGTTGATGGGTTTAATTTTACGAGCTTATCCAGGTGCTCTTTGCGTGGTATCGGGAGTTATCTATCTGATTACATGTTAGTTATGTGGGGCTGAGTACATTGGGGAAACAGGAAGAACACAATGTACACTGGTCAAGAAGTACCTATATAGGCTCATAAAATTAAACCCATCAACCCATTTAGCTGCTCATCGCAGAGTGTCATGACAACACCTCCTTAAGGACAGCAGTGACGATCTTGGCACGCAAACCAGATGTTTTAGTGCGGAAAGCATTGAAAGCATTTTATATAGCAGTCAACAGTCCAACCATGAATTGTAAAGTAGAATGCATCGTTGTGACCAAGGAGCTGGGGCCATATCAACACCTTTGCAGGTTTTGACCTACTTTGTCGGATGCAAGGGGCATCATTATTAGTTACTATTGACGGGGCAACTCTAACAACCGCTGGTCCGCTAACATCACGGTTTTATGGCAATCAGGGTGAGCGCTATTGTACTCTCTTTCCCTGGCGTTGTCTTTACGTAATCAGTTTGCTGGGTCATATCTTGCGGGATGACGAAGCGTTGAAGGAATAGATTACACGTGCCTTTAATTTTTCGGGCTCTGAGGAAGGCGACGACGCCGAAGCGTTGGCCAGAATAATGATCGATAACAATCTTGGTTCTGCTAAAAAGCAAAACAAAAGAATTTTCTTCCTCCGGGGCCGATGAATTAGTACAGAACTTTTCTGGGAGGATAAAAACACTGACCTGATACATGAACAATCCCCTCATATCATTGTATAGGCTGCACACTTTACATGTATTGTGAAGACTGTTTATTAGAAGTTTCCCAAAGCTTTGGTGCCAAATCAATTTTTTTTTCTCAACACATGGGATCAAAAGGCATAACAGGTCATGTTCACTCAGTTCTCTCGTAGAGTCAAAAAAAAAGTATCTTCGAAAAATCACTCCAATTAAACGTTTGGTATGTCATAGATGCAAAAGGGCCGATGTTGAGATCTCCTGCATCGCAGAATGTACGGGATGTCAAGTTTGGTGTCCATATTTCAAATTCGTACAAAATCTCGTCACCTCTCTCCGTACCAACATTAGCACATAAACCCATCAACGCCAACTCCGCAACATCTGGCAGCCAAAAACACCAAGTGGGCCGCATTTCACGGGGAATTAGAGTTCACAATCACGACGGGAAATCATTCTGTATGCCCATTACAAAAAACTGCAAGATTAAAGTGGCCGCTAGAAAAAAGTATAAAGTTGAAGAATTACATGCACACAGTTTCCTAAGAAATTTGTTTGTGGTAAAGAAGAACCGTTATAGGTAGATAGGCAAATCATACAACTCCACATTAGCACCTCTGATGCAGATATAGGCCACGCGTGAACTAAACTGGTATATAATATACATCTCATTAAGTAACACGCTGGAATCGTTTGAAGCACCATTTCATTTGAGCGAGAGAACACCTAGCGAAGGAAGAGCTCAAAAACGGTCTGTATTCTCTTCTCTGTGCAGATCCACGTCAGCCCTTACAATGCAACAAGCCTACACCACACTGACATTTCAGGGAGTAGTGGCAAACAGCTACGTAAACCTCTTCATTCCCTCTATACTCCTGCTTCTATACTAAGAGCTCCATAATCGCAAAAACGTTGTAGGAGCCCTTACAACTGGTGAAGATGGTAATGCGAGAATCGAAGCAAGGAATTAAGTTCAAACTAAGGAGTAAGATCTTATCAAAAAAATCTTTGTCTTAAATCTTTGCTGGTTGTAATCTGATCAGGGCGGGTGTGACGCAGTCGGTTACAGGTCCGTTGTAGCCACCGGTCGAGGGTTCGAATCCGCCCTAGTGCTCACCAAGCCTTTCATCCCTCCGGGGTCGATAAATTGGCACAAGACTTGTCTGGGAGGATAAAAACACTGACTTGATCATCGGCTGGCCCCCGCAAGTCATTGTATAGGCCAACACGCGTTCCAAAACCTCATCGATTACGAATTCCAGTAAACGCTTTGGCGCATCCCGAGTGGATTGATACGCCATTGACTTTATCCTTTTATCCTTTCTTAATCTGATCGAGGCTGGATATTTGAAGAAAATCCAAAAATTATTAAGTGGGTTAAGAGCGGTTCGATTTTTCAAATATTGGTATGCTGATGAATATTGATGCATGTAGGTCATGGCAGTGTAGCGAATGAAGTGGGATAACATACTGTGTTGAAATTGAAAACCAATGCACCTAGAGGAATGGAAGCGCATTACATGCAGCTGTACATGTGTTGCCACTCGATTGCAAAAACTTTGTTCTAACGCTCTACTCCGATTTGCAAAATTAGATGATCCAACATATAACGAAAGCGGGAAGAATGTATGTATTTAGATCATAGTTAATGTATATGAATCTGACTGTTCGAATTTTGACGATCGAAGAGAACACTTTCGATCGAATTTCGCGCCCAGGTATTCTGAGACATTGTGCTGGAACAGAGCTCGATTTCAAAGTTCTTTCGCTAGTCAAATATTCACGTAGTTTTTTTACGACTTAATCTAAGGTCTCTTCCAGAACAATAGCAAATGGATGTCTCTGTAATCGAAAGCTACGTAGTACGAACGTTTTGAAGGTGAAGATGATGCAACTCTGTGAAGAATTAAGTTCCTTCAAGCAACATCAGGGCACTTAGGAAAAAGAAACGGGATCACTCCTATATAGGCACCTCCTACGTTCGAAGAGCTGCTTTTTTTTGAATAACTGATTACAGGAATTAGACAAGCATAACTAAAAGGGTGTGATCAACGGCAGTCTTGCTATATCGTTGAGAAAGGAGCAAAATGACGCTAAATATGGAGAGAAGTTATCAAAGTGGCCAAAAAGTTGCTATTAGGAGCCCAAGTATGCTTGAACTTTGTGAAATTTTTATTGCATGTGCACAAGCGGAGTTCGTTCGTACACTAGAGCAGCGCAAAGTTTGAAAATCCCACTTTAAGTCCTTTTCCTTTCAGATCTTCTCTATTTTGCATCTTCGTTAATCTCCAGAACAGAAGTTCAAATTGAAAGAACCCAAGCAGAACTCTTAAAACACATAATGTACTTTAGTTTCAAAGCTTGTTTTACTCTGAATAGGTTTTCTCCCTTTCTTATAACACCTTCGTTTTATAACTTTCCATAGTAAGGAAAATTACGAAGCTTTCGGTTAGATTTTACGCAAATATTTCAGTACTATACACCTTAATTCACAAAAAATTGAGCTCACCACAGCATTTCGAGTTGAATGTATCGCTGGTTTCTTAAAGCTTCGAATCCGCTTCTTTCTCAGTTTGTTCACCTTCCTGTACTGATTTGAAAGTGTTTTGCCCTGGTTCGGGTGTAGTGCAATTAGTGAGAGATTCCGTTGTGAGTACACGGTCGATTGACGGTTCGGAGCCGCTCTGAGGACAACCAAGCACTACATCCCTCAGGGGTCTATAAATCGCCACGAAACTTCTCTGAAAACAAACTCTGACTTGACCAGTTCCGCAAGTCATCGATCGCCTGGTCTAGACGCGCGTTCGCAGACCTCAAATGATTCTGAATTGAGGTGAACGCGTAGACGCACACCAAGCGGATCGATTAACGCGCAACACTTAATGTTTTCATTCGTTTTCAATTTGTTCCCCTGTACAATATTTTCACGATCTTACGCAAACTCACGTGCTCAAGTCAAACCACATGAAAGTCAAAAGTCATCTAACAGCGTTCAAATGCAGTCGGGAATCGCTGTGATTCATTCTGCAGTAGCATTCGCGAAATGTAACTGTAAGATAAGGATAAGAGATGGAACAAGTGTTCAAAACTCTCTCACTTTTTAATTTTATTCTACCAATATTATATCAATATTTAATAGCACTCATTCTTCTACATTTATTGATACTTCCATTTAGTGCTTTTCATTGTTCATTCTTTTCATTACTTTTTATTTAGGTTTTTACATGTAAGTAACAACTTTTGTACTGTATCGGTGAGCGTTTTCCTTCTTTTCGTACCTGTCAGAAATGTCTCTATATTACTTTCCATCGTCCGTAACTCCTGTCATTCGGAGATATTTCATAAAGTTCTGTGATTCATTCTGCAGTAGCATTCGCGAAATGTAACTGTAAGATAAGGATAAGAGATGGAACAAGTGTTAAAATTTCATAAAGTTCCCGCGTGAGCGTAAACAAGTCCTCCAAGGAAAATTGGATGTCTAATGAAGATGTTACAGAATCCTCAACAAAGTGGAAAAAGGAAACCTCCAAGCTATGCATTCATGGCGGAGTAAACCACGTCAAGTTTTGGTACGGTATCCTACATGTATTATATCTAGACTGCGTCGTTCATCCATCGATCCTTCTAACCCACCTTAACGTTTCCCTAAGTGTGTGAAATTTGCGAAAAGAATCCACGAAACTTTACTCTTTTCCCCTGAATTTTGTTTCAACCAAAAACAAAAAAAAAGAAAGAAACGAGCTTTGTAGTGTAAGGAAATCATATACAACTTACATATCAGCATAGCACAATATTGCATGCGTAATGACTACCATTGAAGTTGTCTGATTGTAGTTGTTAATGTGACTATGTCGCCGAGTTCATTTTTAGCGTTTACTTCTATCTTAAGCATATTGAGGCACATGACATCTATGCTCATCTACTCTGGTCATAATGTTTTGTTTGATTTTCATTTTTTTGATTCGATTCCAACCTGAGAGAGTACGTAGTCGTAGAAAATGTCATCGATAAATTCTTTGTACCCCAGACGGTGAAGATTCCGCAATAACACACGCTCTTCTATGTGATGCGAACAATTGTTGAGTAGATCACATGTAGATAGATATTAACAATACGAAGATGACGCGACATTACGCAATTGAATTCAGCTCAATTACTAGTTAGAACTTTATTTTCATACATTATTTTTCACATTACATGTCTTTGGAAAGCACTTTTTGGGAAGTTAAAATAATCTCTTCTCTGGATCTCAACACTTCAACTTGGCATTAGCTTGAAGATTTCGACCAGATTACAACCAGTTCTTGCTTATCCATTGCTCAACTCCAAGAGATCGGATCCTAATCGGAAAAATCACTCAAAACTTATAGCATAGGCGACAGTGGTACCGATACGAAAATGGTTGTCAAGCTTATCGCTTAGGAGTTACCGACGACTACCGAGCCTCCATCTTAAACTCTTAAGCTGCTGTACAACGTTTAGCTCTGATTTGACTTCACCTTATTAGACACTGGTGTCCACAAGTATCAATGTGCAAAGAAAACTTTCACGTCTCTGGCGTTCTCTGAACATCCGAGCTTACTTCTTTTTTCAATCCTTCGAGATCAATTCAGAATCGCTTGAGTTTATAAGCGCGTGTCTACCTTATATAACGATTTGCAGAGGATAGCCAATGTATGAGGTCAGTGCTTTTATTGAGGAAGATTTCCCACTGAATAAAGTTAAATTCTGAATAAGCGGATACAGAAAGTATTATGGGGATAAGGTAAAAATGTAAAAAACCGGTGTTCAAAACACAATTACATTAGCACACAATTACATAGCAAATCACAATATTTTGAAATCTTTTATCTCTTTTAGTTCCTGTCTAAGTATGGCATTCTGCTAATAGTAAATATGTAATGTATGTATGTGTTCATGCACGTACACATTTTCAAAAGGAATTGTGGAAGAGTACGGAGGTAGTCTTCTCCTGTCTTTTTTTTTACAGAGGAAGACATCACAGAATTTGGAAAGAAGAACGGCATATGTACACAAACCCCAAAAAGCGCAGAAGCAAGTAAGCTCCACGAGTTAGGAGCGTAATCATTTGATATTAAAGAGCGAGCGCTTCGATATCCCAACTAAAAAAAAAGCAACTGCTCACCTTGATGCACATACATGCGGAGATAGGAAGTGTGACGAAAATCAAGAGGTATGAAAGGATTGTGAGGATCCAACCACAGACACCGAACTCGTTTTGGATATTGGCTAAAACATCTGTATCAGTACAGTTGCATTCTTATTTTGGTAGCTCTGCGATGCAATGGATTTGTTCCATCCAAAGTAAGTGTATTTATAAAAAAAGCATATGTTGTGGGAGAGATGACATTTCCCGCCACATAATAACCCTAGCGTACAACTGATCGCAAAGATATGTAATTGCAGCATGAATCTAAGTTGGGATTTACTGTCACAGACCATATGTATACTGTATGTGATACTCTATCTGAAGATAATGATGATAATTTGGCATTACACTCTTTGGATTATCCAGAATGCCCACTTCACATTTTTAAATCTTTTTTTTTGACTATATCTTCGACGACTGTGCATCTATGGGTTACTAGTGGTTTGCGCAAATTTAGTATGAATAGAAAATAGGACAAGAAGAAATATTGAGTTTATAGTAGGGTTAGTAGGGTCAAAACGACATGAAGCAAGGTGCAATTGCGTACGCGGCTTCTCTCGAGGCGGTGCGATGAAGCGTAGGAGCGTGCTGGAACTCTTGCTGGCACCATTCATCGTTGCAGTTTGCGATGTTCCCTCCTAGGTTCCAACTGCTGCCTCCACTGCGCCGTTTCGAGCCCATACGCAAATACACTGCGCTTCTTGTCGTTTTGATCCGATTATACATCAGTTCACAATGACAGCGGCATCAAGCATCAAGTATGTTTGTTATGTTATGTTTTTACAACGATGTTTTATGTGAACAGCAATATTAGTAATAGATATCATAATATTGGCAAAATTGACAAATTGTAGACGCGTACAACGTTTGAGAAACTTCAACTATTGTTGGCAGTCGGATAGCGAAATGCGTAGAAAATTTCTAAGGGCAGGACCTAGGCAGAACTTTTGTATCAGAGTTTTCGGCGATATAGAGCACTCTGCCAGAATTGATTCTTACGTTATCATTACTTTTTCCTAAATAATCAAGAAAATCCATTTCAATGTTATGCTGATACATCAAGGAGTTGGAACTTAGTATGTTAATTAATCATCTCTTAATGTTGCTTGATGCACGAAAGGAATCAAAGTGGTCTCAGCAGTAGATTCCGAAGCCTCATTCCTTGCTTTTTATTATAACTCCTCCTTTGCATCCGCCTCACAGTTTATTTTATTAACTTCGCAAGGTTTAGATTATGTGTTTTTTATTGAAATTAGTCAGTTAAACATCTAAATTACTGTTATCTTTTTAGATTAGAATAGACCTTGTGCATTTTGTTACTGTAGTGTCCAAAATCCCTTGCACTGTCATGTGCCTGTGAAACAGAAAACTAGTCATCATTTCCTCTCGAAGAAGAAAACAGGCAGCTCAACCTAGGAAAAGCGAAGTTCCGAAACGCTCGGAGAAAGCATACGTGAGAAATCATTTGTGCGAGAACTACTCCTAGCGTGTCCCTTTTCAGCAACTTCTTTGCCTCTTACAGTTGAATCCGCAGCATCGGAAGCATGAAAGTTAAAATACATGCTCCGAAATTTATAATTAGAATTTCATCATCACTTAGATATTCATTGTCATTCATTCATTAATGAACGATGCGCTTTCAGTCAACTACGGAATCTCTGACGTGACGTGGAGATATGCCGAGTGCGGAGTTTCAGCAATTTTCAGCAATCGCACTAAAAACACACAAATAGCAAGCGGAACATTACAATGCAGCGCTATGCAGACTTTTCTTGAAAATTCGATTATGGAGGTGCTCTTTACCGTGAGAGAACATCCATGCAGGATAACATTGATTCACTTCAACTGGAGAATAAAAAAAAAACAAGAAATTTAGCTCTAGAGTGCTGCTCTGACTTTATCTTTATCATTTTTTGCAGCGTATCTCAAAAACTCGACCTAGCTGTGTTGTAAACTGGATTAATCCCACATACCTTCATAATTTTTTCACGTTGCTTCCTACAAAGCTTACATAGCTCACAAAGTAGAGCACTTCGAAATTTAAGGGCCTTGAGGTGCGCGTGTAATATAATAGTTAAGTAACATTACCGGTACAGCACGGAAAAATGAATGTATTCTTGACGTAACAAAAATACGCACATAAGAAATAACATATAGAGCTGGACAGAAGACTACATCATAAAGTTGCTTTTAAGTAAATGTGATCTTCTTTTAATCTACGGTAGTTGGAGAAGGAGAAGAGTTATAGCTGTGTTGGAAATATCAGGGAGTTCGGAAAGTGTTTGCCTAAAATTTCGCAGTAGCGCCGATTTTTTGAGATGTTCTGGAAGTTCCGGCTTTAAATATATTATATAGGGACACTCTTGCTTTTGTATACACATAACATATCCATATAAAGGTGTGCGGTATTTTGCTGCCAGTCTTGGCTGTTCGCTGTCCACCATGAGCAATGGAGTGCGATCTCTCGGAATGGTGAAAAAACTCGGTCAGTGGCTCCCACATGCACTGAGCAACGGCAACAGCCAAAGACGCCTGGACATCTGCACTCAGCTGCTCTCCAGAAGCCGCAGATTCGACTGGCTGGATACCATTGTCACTGGAGATGAAAAATAAGTCCTCTACGTCAACCACACCTACAAACGTGCGTGGTGCGCTGGCGATGAAATGTCGGATCCTTTCGTGAAAGGAGAAATGAGAAGAAGGTCATGTTGAGCTTCTGGAGGGGAGTTCATGGAATCTACCATTTCGAACTGCTGCCGGACAACACGACAGTCATTGCCGAGGTCTACTGCGTTCAACTGCAAAGACTGGCCTGGAGCTCGGATGGGAAGTTCTACTGCACCCACCGTACACCCCGGACCTGGCTCCGAGCGACTACCACCTCTTCCGATCGCTTCAGCATCACCTAGAAGAGAAGCGCTGCGATGATCGTGACCACCTCGAAAATGACCTTGGGGCTTTCTTCGCCTCCAAGTCGTTGGCAGAAGGTTGTCGATGTTGATGGAGACTATTTCGTCGAATAATAAAATGTTGTTAAAAAACTGTTTTATTTTGAAATTTTGCCGTATTTTGGCAGATACTTTCCGAACACCCTAGTAAAATTACAACAACTCTGAGCCTCTCTAATAGATTTTATTTCTGCTTGAATTACAACGACGCTAATATCGGCTTCAAAACCTCAGAATTGCACGAAGATCTTTGCATACCCGATAACGAAGATTTTTTTTTCACGATTTTGGCAGAACTAACAGCAAGGAAGATTGCAGTGAGGTGGCATGAGCAGATGAAGACCATTGTTATGGTGAGATCACGTAGTGAATAAAAATTCGTTGTCATATTACTACATTAAACTATGCCAAGGTTTACTGAAAGTCGAATTTTTCAACTGCGTTGTCATATTGTTCCATCATTTTTTTTTGCTCTTTCTCAGAACTTTCTCTAGCTCCTGCTCTAACAAGAAGCGCAAAGTATTTGCAACACGCTTTTGAGTTTGTGAATACTTATAAGCATATAGAATAAATAGTGCTAAATGTAAATTGAAAGGTAAGTACTCAGTTGTCCAATGGACTCCTAAGCGAATATTCGTGTGATTGAACTGGAGCTCCTTCACACTTATCGAAGCCTCGGATTTTCTCCTTATCACATGCATCAGGTAAGACTGAGAACGAAAGGAGCACCAAATAAATCCAGCACCACTGAATAATGATCGCTCCTATGATTGTTGACATTTCAAACCGACTATGTTCCGGTGTCATCTCGTCTTATTATTATACCGTAAAATTTTTGCGTATGCAATATTGAACAAAGAAGTGATTTTAGACCTTCATAACTTCTTTTTGAATGAAAAGCAAACGTGAAGTTGTTGTGATCCTCTACTCGAAGCATGGATTATTAACGAAGTTGCAAATTCAAGTATCGTATGCACCGCGCATAACTTGTCCTCATTAGATCTTCTATAATTTTCACAAACTCGACAGGGACATGGGAATTATAATGCAAACAACTGTGGCAAATGAGAGTAATTAAACAAATGAAAATGATTAGGAGGTGACTCTATTTGTCTTCATGAAATATTTTTGATTGCTTACGAAAGGCGAGATTTAGAAACATAAACTGCAACGACGATGATGCGGTTATAATGGAGATAAGCAAAGATTGACTAATACGACACCTTTATAGCGAAACATTATCCAAAACGTTACCTCGAACCTCCATACTTTTTTCTGTCTTCTCTGTTTTTCCACGACCATCAATTCGAATGTCTCCATACTCTGGTTGTCGAATAAGAGTAGAAGTGTTACTCTGAGGTGAGCAGAATTTTCACATCTACTCGAAGCACGGTGGAAAACTGATGCAATGGGCACCTCTTCCAAATTTTCTAACGCTCGCATAGCCATATTTTCGATCTCAATGCTGGATGAACTAAGATCATCATCTTTGCTACTATTGCTAGGTATCATAGGGCCTTCCTGGCCGGATCCGTGGGAGAAAAGAGAGGTTTGAGAAGGTAGTTCGATAAGGTGGGTTTCCACCTTAGTTGAACTACTAGACGACAGGGAAACAACAGAGTTTCTCGTAGACATTCTTAGTCCACAGTAACTGTAAGAGATGAAGATGTCCAGAAACTTAGCGGCAGCGAGAAGTGGAAGAAAAGGCAGAAACACTATTCATCAAAAGTCACCCCATCAGCTATGAATGGAGTAGAGGAAGTGGCATGCGATGCTACTGTAACACTTCTCCAAGCAAAAAGGCATGAATCTTTTATCAAGATGGAAACGAGTGCGAAGAATTTGTCGTTTTGAGTGCCTTAGAAATGAATGTTTTGTAGACAGCCGAACCATGCAGAAAGATGGAATAGGATAACTAGAAAGTGAAATGTTAATCAGTGGGTAGAAAAATAAAATGCTATGTGACGGCCGTTATGAAACGGTTATTGTTCATCGTGCTTTTATTGCGCATATTTGCTTTCGTATCTCTTATTCTGCACAATTGACACTTCTAGAAGTTTACGGAATCAATAATGTAGTACTAAAGTTGTAGTTTTCTAAAAATTGACGTCAATTATTGAGATGTAACCTTAAAATCATGTGTTGTTTTTCAGAAGACGGACGAGAACAGCAAAATATAGAAGATACGTGAATATATTGATAGTGAGTAGAATGAGTCCGTTTAAACTGGACAAAACATAACGACAACTTTAATGTTTCAATCCATGATTGAAAGTTCCTGGACTGAATGTAGTGCAGTTGATGAATTATTAGTACGGATGGATCACATTCTGCTACAGCGAAAACTGGCAGCGCATTTCGGCTTAGTTTTACGATTGTGAGGGAGAAAACGTCAAACCACCTTTGTGCTTCAGCTTCGTACAAGACTAGGGTCATGTGCCTGCATTAGCCCCAAGATAGGACTTTCCATTTCAGCTTTTGGGGTTCTCAGAGGTTATCCAGTTTGCAAGAGAAATAGTGCATGACGCTGTCAGTTAGCATTTATGCTTCTGATATGATTCACAACTCAGCGGTCTGAAACGAATGAACCGAATCAGATCCTTCAGCTTGAAAAATGGAAATGGGTTCGCTCAAAACCACTCCACTTTCTTGAACTTCCTCAGCCGCATTTTTTAACAGTTTTTTTTGAAAATCTTTCCGTATTTGTTTATTTGGGGAAAATCTACACTGAAATGTGTTTTTGCCTGTAAAAAACACAGTCTAAGATTAATCGACAGGTTAACTTCCTTCTTTAGTTCACGGATTATTTGACAATATCCAATAGTCTTCCTAACGTATCCGGACATACATACATTTCTGCTTCAGTTGTGATTCGCTGATAAGCATGGGAAAATCGGCTTCGAAGCGCTATTTAATCTGAGGTTGTAAGGTTTTCATCTTTTGTTGAACTGTTATTAGTGTTGATTCTCTCAATTTCCACCCGGATAATGTCAGTGCGCACTAAAAACCAAGAAATATTCTGAAATGTCTACGGGAAAATGTAGCATATCGTAAAATTAGCACGCTAGTTCATTCTTCATTACTTCAATATTACTATTTCCTTGCTAGAGAAGATTCGATTCCAATTCCAGAGAATTACATAAATAGTCCATTCTGTCTTCGATGACCATTACAATTAGATTTGAGCAATTACATAGATTGCAGGTGCAACTTTGCATTTTACATCAAATTTTGAAACAGTTCTTAAGAGCAGCTAATCACGATATTAGCGTGGTAAGGAAGCCACTGTGAAGGCACAGAGTTCGGTTAGTAGATTGCGAGACCTAGCGTTGCTCCGCTCATTTTTCCCTATTCGTTGTGAAGGCGGGGTGGAAACCGCTCTAGTCCTTACGAGGTGCGTTTGAACTCGTTTCTATGCACATGCTCCGTTTTCCGTCCTCTTTCATGGTTGGAGCGTTGCAACTGAAATGAATGTAAGTGAAATGTTCCGCGCAGTTTAGTTCCTTTTTAGTCGCCTATTGATGTCCTGGAATTTTTGCGCTCACATCTTGCTCCAGAAAAATAGATATAATTTAGTTAGGTCTTGATTGAATATATGTCAAGGTAAGTATTGGTTTCTAGTAACGCACAATGAGTGTCAAGGTTGGTTGGTGTCATCTATTTTCCTTCCAACCAATCTGTCGATGCTGCACCTCAAGAAGACTTGTCGGCTGGTTCGGAACTTGGACAAGTTATACCTCTCACTAAGAAAGGGTGAATACTTTCTGCTAAAAGTAAAGAAAGTGCCACATGGAGCTGTGTGAAGGAAGGGTAAATCATCATGTTATATAATTACGCGCTTAGTCCGTGTGTGTATGTGTGTGTATGTGTGTGTGTATATATATATATGTGTGTGTGTGTGTGTGTGAGTGAGTGTGTGTGTGTGAGTGTGTGTGTGACGAAAATACTCCATAATGATGCAGAACCTTGCACCGGTGGGGTGTTCAACCATCGCCATGAACCTGGTAGGTGAGCACTCTTCCTCTTCACCATTGTCCAAATTCTTAAAGAAATGTCTGTTGTCTTTGATAAGGCATGTTAGTTTCTCATATGTTAGTGAGGGTAAATAAACTTTCATGTGAATGTCACGTCACGTGCGTGTCTGTGTATGTGTGCGTCTCAGTTGCTTACTTACTTAGATGGCCCGTCTTCACTGGACATGCGGGCCCCAGCATTTCTTCACTCGTTTCGTTCCCTCGCCATTGTCATCCAAGATGTTCTCAAGCTTCGTGAGTGACGTTGACGAGGTCCTTGAGCCGTATCCAGCTGAGCTCTCAGCTGGTCCATCCGTGCAGCGAACACGTCACTCCATCTCGTTGGCGGTCTCCCTCGGGGGCGTTTAGCGTCCCTTGGGATCCACTCTAGCGTTCTTTTAGTCCATCTATCGTCGATTCTTCTCATGATGTGACCGGCCCATCTATGTTTTGCTTTCGATACATATTCCGTTGGGTCGCGAAGACGAAACATTCCTCTTAAGTCGGAGCTGCGAAGACCGGCTAGGTGTTGTGTGCGCAGGTTAAACTTCAGAAGACATCTCTCAAGGGCTCTGTGGGTAGTAAGTAGCTTCCTAGACGTGGCAGCGGTGTCTGCCCACGTCTCCGCTGCCTAACAGAGCGGTGGAAGAACTGAACAGGTGGGCCTGAAGATTTTGGTCCATCAGTTGGTCCGTAGCTTTCCTGACGGCTACGAATGCTGCTCATGCTGCTCTCATTCTTCTATTCAGTTCTTCCTTCAAGTCGTTTTCCATGTTCATAGAACGCCCGAGGTATACGTATGACGAAGTTTCCACGATTTGAGAGCCTTCAAGTTGTACTCCTTCGTCCTCGCAGTAGGCGTTCTTCATGAACTGTGTCTTCTTTCTGTTTATCCGCAGTCCTATTCTCTTCCCTGCTTCGTTCAATTCGTTGAGCATCGTTTCTGCTTCATTGGTACTGCTCGAAAAAAGAACGATGTCGTCCGCGAAACGAAGGTTCGAAAGAAATCTTCCATCAACACGTATGCCCCTTTCTTCCCAGGATAGTGATTTCATTATCCATTGCAATGCAGCCGTGAACAGCTTCGGCGATATAGTATCGCCTTGTCGTACCCCCTTTCCAATGGGTATGGTGAGAGGGCGGTGGAAAAGCTGCATCCTAGTCGTGCATCGATCGTAGCAATTGGCTAATGTCTTCACATACGACGCGTCCACACCTTGGTCGACCAGCGCTGACAGTATTGCATTCGTTTCTACGTTGTTGAAGACCTTTTCATTTCTCACGAAGGCTAAGACAAGTTGCAGGTGGTATTCCCGCAAACCTCTACGACTCTCGACACAGCCTAAATGTGGTCGATCTAACTGAAGTTACGTTAGATAGTTACGTGCATTTTCGAATTTATGACTTTTAAGACACAGCAAGAAAAAATCTCAGCAGTAAGAAAATGCTAAGCCCGCGTTTTTGTAAGCACACTGTAAGCACTTTGTGGTACCATGATCAGAAATATAAAGGATAAGATCCTTTTTGTCACGTTGACGCATGTCTACTGTCATCATAACTCAACTACTTTTGCTGTACAAAATCGAGTCTTCCTCAATTACTTATTCAAACTTCTCATAGTCGACGAAGGTCAGAACAAGGGGCAGGCGGTATTCCCGGCAAACCTCTATGACCCTCGACACGGTCTGGATGTGGTCCAAGCAGCTGAATCCTTGGCGGAATCCAGCTTGTTCTTGAGGCTGGGCTTCATCCAGCGTCCTATGTATGCGCGTGAGGATGATCTTGGTGAATACTTTGTATAACACGCTTAGCAAGCATATCGGACGGTAGTTCCGAAGGTCCTCTCGGTCACCTTTCTAATGGATAAGAACGGTTCGCGAAGTCTTCCACTGGTCTCGGATCCTTTCTTTCTGAAGGTAGAATGTCATGTGCGCTGCTAAGATTATATGAAGCGGATGGCCACCAGCCCGAAGAAAGCCTGCTGATATAAAATCAGGTCCGGGAGCTGTGCCAGGTTTCATGCTCTTGATAGCGACTCGTACTTCCGAAGGGAAATCCGTGGTGGAGCTTTATCAGTGGAGATGATCAGGCTTGACACAGGAGTTGATGAACGGAAAAGGTTCCAGTAGAACCTCTCCGTAATGATTTCCATCTCGCGACGAGAAGACGTGCGAGTCCCGTCTTCGCTCAGCAAGGTTGCTAGCGGAATATTATATTCGTGGAGATCCCTGCGGCACTTCTTTAAACTCGTTCTTCTTTGTGCTGCTTCCAGAATCTTCTTCTGCCTGTATTTCAAAAGATCCTCCTGCAACGCTTTTCTGCAGCTAGTGTTTGCTACTAACCGCTCAATGTGCGATGCATTCGGATCAAGCCTCAAAGCCCCTCTTCTTCCCAACAATTCCTTGGTGGTCTTCGAAATTCGATATAAGTTTGTCGTGCGCCGCTCCGAGGCACGCTCAGAACAGGCTCGTAATCCTCTGAGCAGCATCTCGTAGTCCACGTTTGGGTCCTCCTCGATGTGCCAGTCAGCTTGAGACAAGGATTCCTCGAGTCGTAGACGACTTCTTTTCTCCTTCGTTGCCGATAGCAGGTGTTCTTTCCATCGTGTGGTTAAGTCGTATTTCGCACGAAGGAGACGGTGATCAGAACCACTAAGAAAGGATGGTACTATTGAGACGTCAAGTAGACACCACCTCCGGTTGGTGAGTATGTGGTCGATCTCTGCACGAGTCGCGCCATTGGGCGATTCCCATGTCCACCGACGATTATTCTTCTCCATGGAAAGAGAATTCTCATGAAAAAGGCGAGCGGCGGGCAACAGCTCGACGAGACGATTGCCATTTTCATTCCGGTCCCCTAGTCCAAATCTTTCAACCCTGTATTCTTCTTCTGTGGCCTTTCCTAGTTTTGCGTTGAAGTCTCCGACAACGAATTTGTAGAAGGACTTCTCGTTGCGGATTACTTCCTCCAGTTCCTCATAAAACGCGTCCAATTCGGGTTCATCAGCTGCTGATAATGGTGAGTAGCAGTTGAAGATACTGATGGGTTTTTAGCGCAGAGAGCGGAGGCGAAGAATGGCCAGACGAGGTGACAGGATCTCGTGAGAATCGACGAGATGGACGACAGATGGGTGCACAACGAAACCAACACCGCCTACATTTCGCGACGGAACCTTCTCTCCACGAATGACGAGTGTACCGTCATTCATCTGTCGTACGTCGCTCCTTCTGCACTTGGTCTGCTGCAGAGCAATAACGTGAAATTTGATACGCTCTGCAGCTTCGAGAAGGGCATGCAGGTCAGCGTCCGTGGACACTGTTCTCGCGTTGTAAGTACACAATCTGAGACAGTCTCCATGGCGAGTCGCGCGCGTGTCGCCTTGGTCCAGAATCAATAACATCCTGAGCAACCTGAGATTTGATCGCTTCTCAACGGTCACCATATCGTCCGACGTCTGAGACGGCAGGGCCCAGTGTGCAGGTACAGTGTATATGCTGGAGTGGCAAAAAGAGTTTTCCCCAAACTGTGCAGCCATGCCACGGCGAGCTTAGCTTTCACCACAGGTCGTTGCCTAACATATATGGATCAGGCAGCCACCTTGCGACATTTTGCCAAGACGGTGGTGAATCTTAGCAGTGGTTTACTCTTAGCTAGGCTTCGGATTTCGAGAAGTCGGAATGTCGGATGTGTCGAACTCTTTCTCAGCTTGGGAGACCCTGCCGGAGGACGAACCTCCGCTGTGCATCGCAGTTCGACGCCTAGTATCACCTCCACGCCACTATGAGGCGGTAAACCGTTGTGGAGGTGTCTCAGTTAAGAAATCCCAAAAAGAGTGTGAGACGGATACCATGGGGTCGGTTTGGAACGCTGGAGCCCCAACGCGGTAAAACTGGGTGAGACGGGTCCTGTGGCGTCGAAGTCGTGTCCCGGAGCCAGATAGCTGTAAAATGGGGTAGGACGGGTTCCACGGGGTCCGAATGGTGCCAGGAAGCTATACAGTGGGGAGAAATGGGTCCCACTGCGTCGGATTGGTGCGCGGGAGTCCCAACGCAGTAGAACGCGTTTCTACGGTTCCTTCCGATATCTGCTTCCCAGCATATCTCTTGATGCTGCTAACATCCCTTCTTCAAAAAGAGGAAACGCAAGTACGAACGGCTGCTTAAATGCAGTACATAGTAGCCAACAGTTTACGCGATGTGGCGTAGAACGTTATTTTTATCACCACGATAGTGGTATTCACGTCTTCATCTTAGCACATCGTTCTTTGCTAACAGCTGAGAACGGAGAAAACTCGAACTACTTCAAATGATGTTTCCAAATTGTGATGGTTTGAGAGAAACATATTCTCCAAATATAGGACTGAGCGTTTAGGGAAAATCTTTCATCTATGCTTAAATCTTCGGGTTAAAAAAACTGAAGGAAAAGTTGATAGAAAAAAGCAACTCTAATTTTTCAAAAAAAAAATGTCGCTACTGTTATTTCTCATTGATCGATGAAGGCGAGCGAAGCGAACGCCAAAAAAAGCCTGAAGTCCGGCTTTGGCAGACGTTCAGGCTAGTTTAGTAATAAAGGAAGGGTCAATGTGTTAAAGAAATTACGAAGAAGATGAAACATTTTTGGAAATGCACATAGCACATGGATTTGTGAGAAATGGAGTTGTAACCAGAACTTATAAAAGCGACCAGGACAACAAGAATAACAAGGATATCGAACGAGGATCCGACCAAGGATCTTCTCCGGCAGATGGTCGCCCAGCAAAAAATCATCAAAACCCTAGTAGAGAAGATATTCAATCCTCATCACCCTCAACATTTCACCTGACTGATTCCGATCAATGCAGCTATTTTGACTGGTGATTGGAACGTCTTCCTATCAACGTCATCCGCTTATTTTATTACCAAATCTATTAGGGCTGCGCTGTAGAGTGTGGTTAGTTCACGGGTCATCTTATGTGAGCACTCTTCGCAGACACAGCACTAATGTTTTTTTGTAGGAATCAAGGAGTCGAAATTTTTATTACACACTCAGCAAAAAGAAACTTCAAATGATAACACTTAAGAATCCCGATGACGAAATCAAGCCTTACTTTCCTCAAGCATATTACAAGAATATCCAGGTTTCAAGCAAGGGAGATTTCGGCTCCGTTGAACAAAGTGAGATCCGGGATGCCTAATAAATGATTAGAAAAGAGTCAATGCCAAAAAGGTGGGGAATTAACCTGCATGTAGGAGGAAGTAGCAACCCTCCTCACGCGATTTTGAATCTCTTAAAGGGTCACTGAGAGAGTATGACGGAGTTTGTCCTGGATGTGGAAAAAGAAATTTATGAAGAAGTCAATGAACACATAGTAATATCCTACCGTGTAGAATTTATTGCCAAATTGATTTTTGTGCACTATTTTTCCTCTTCAGAATTATTTTTTAAAAAATCGCAGCTATATATAATTTATTCATTTTAGTACCTCTACAGGATTGACGAGTACCAAAAGAATCTAAGCAGACAGTATGGAAAGCTGCAAAAGTAACATCGACCCCGATGACAGATAAGGGACGCGGTGTAAAGCACCGTTCGCTGTTATGGTTATTTTCGTGGCATAACCACTTGTACCTTTCAAGAGTGCGGCAGGCAACGCTCTGCCCACTCTTTCATTCGATTACGTCGCTTGCAACTGTTCTGTCTACCTATATTCATACAATAAACACATTCCACTGGACCACCGTCTCAGTCTGTTTAATTACGGTGATAAAATCCGTAAGTCTCTAGCCGCCCACTTTATAGTCCGATGCATCGGCTAAAACAATCCGCTTCAAAGAGTAACATCTCTGAGGCCGGATGAAGGGACTAGCTCATTAATAAAAAGCACACAGGTCCAATCAAAGACCTAGAATCAGTTGATTCATCACACTTTTGGGAAATCTCGCTCCTGTAGGAAGTATCTGGAGCTGAATCTCTGAAGTAAATCAGAATAACGTACCTTAATTGTGTGTAATTTACTCCTGTATACAACGTACCTGGAGTTAAATCTCTGAAGTTAATCAGAGTAACTCACCCCAACTGTGAGTAATCCTGCTCTCGTACACAGTACCTGGAGCTAAATTCCTGACTAGTCACAGCAGAGCAAAGTTTGGAAAGAACTTGCCAAAAAAATGGCTCTTCATTTTTGTAAGGCAGCAATTGTCTTGAGCGCATCAACGCTCAAAAATTTAGTTTCCAAATAAAAGGAGTACACAACAAAGGCTGATTATCCTACTGTAGGCGCAGAGAGCAACGAAAAATATAGGTCAGCAATTACCCTCTTAAAGAGCGGTATCAGCAGATTAGAGAAGATAGAGAAAATTGCAAGTAGCGATTGCAACGGCCAATGACTTCATATTTATGCCAACTGCTCGATCAGACGAAAGCAGTTGCATTTTGGACAGAATGAGCATAAAACTCGGGTTTACTACCCGTTGTCCAAAGGGTGAAAACCAAAGTTTGGATGAGATGAAATCCAAATCACACAAAACGACGATGGCGAACAAAATAGCAACCATAATGAGAGTGAACTGAGTACTACACAATCACGGTTGTCCAACTCAGTCGAGTCGGAGCAGAATCGAACAGAACAATTCCGTTACCGATCGGTAAAGCTTCCTCAGGCATCTCTACCGAAATTTTACGAAGATGCTGAAGAGTTCGCCGAATACTGGGCGGCCTTTGAGACACTAGTTCACATAAGGAAGGAACTGGATGGTATAGAGAAAATCTTACTACTCAAGGAAAGCTTGAGATGAAGAGCTCAAACTCCCATAAACGGCATAAAACTGATTCCAGAGAACTACAAGTAGATCATAAAAACGTTGCGGGAAAAATACTGCAATAAAGCTACAAGTAGGTCTCAAATAAGTTCCAAGTTGAAATCTTTTTGAATCTTGGCATCGTAGAGTTTGATTGTGTACTACTTTTTAAGCAGAACCAAGATTGTTATTGATCTTTATTCTGGCTAACGTTTCGGCGTCGTCGCCTTCTTCAGAGCCTGGAAAAATCAGAGACACGTGTAATCTATTCTTTCAACGCTTCGTCATCTCGCAAGATATGACCCAGCAAACTGATTACGCAAAGACAACGCCAGGGAAAGAGACCACAATAGCGCTCACCCTGACTGCCGTGCCGTAAAACCGTGATGTTAGCGGACCATCGGTTGTTAGAGTTGCCCCGTTAATAGTAACTAATAACGATGCACCTTGCATCCGACAAAGTATGTCAAAACCCTGCCCCGTCATCCGACAAAATATGATTTAGGAAACATTTATTTAAAAGCAACGTCAGAAAAGCAGACAATAGCGCTCACCTTGGTAGCCACGAAATCGTGATGCTAGCGGACCACAAGTTGTTAGAGTTGCGCCGCTAGTATTAACTAGTAACGATGCCCCCGCCTCTGACCCAGTAGGTCCTGATATGGTCCTGGTCAGCTCGTTGGTCACAGCGATGCATTCTTCTTTACGATTCATGATTGGACTTTTGGTCGTGATATAAAACGCTTCCAATGTTTTTCGCTCTGGAACGTCTGATTCGCGTGCTAAGATCGTGAAAGCTATCTTGAAAGGGGTGTTGTCATGACACTGTCTGCGATAAGCACCTAAAGGGGATGATGTTTTTGATTTTACGAGTCCGTCTAGGTGCTCCTTGACGTGGATACATAGTGATCTTCCTGTTTCGCCAATGTACTCAGCCCCACATAACTGACGGGTGATTAGATAGATAACTCCGGATACCACGCAATCACCCTGCCTCCCGTTCGGACAAACGATGTAATTAGGTGTCTCACAAAGTCTGTCATAACCGCAATTGCGGACTAGCTGCTGCTTCAGGTTCAGAGGTGATATATAGACTACTCTGACTGAGTCTGCAGACCGGTCTGTCGTAGCCTTGCTCACACTACATTGCTCATGTCATAAGAAATAAAAGGAAGGCAGGTCTCAAATAGTCCGAAAACTGGTTAATATGAGACCAGCAAACAACTCAGCAGATAGTTGTTCAGCTGTTTTCGATCAGGTCCAAGTCTTGGTCAACCAAGTGATATCAGCAGGACATAATGTGCGAAATTCCTGTGACCCCATATGGTGCGAAACCATCATAGCAAAGTTCCCACAGGACATCATAAAACCTGTCCTGATATCTGGCCAAGCACTCGAACAGCAAACAATCGAGGACCCCCTGGCGCAGATAAAGAATGAAGTTGCCGCAAAAGGTTACATCAAAAACAGATTGGGTCACTCAATGAAGAATAAAGTGAGTACTTCATAAGAGAAGTCATCAGTCAGCGACCTCTGGCCAATGAGTAGTGCTCATTTTGCCACAGGAGTCATCATCCGCCAATGTTGTGCAGAGCAGTGACTGACCAGAACAGCCGGTGCAAAATAATAAAAGATGGTAACAGATGCTGGAAATGCTGTCCACCTAACCATACCAGCTTTGATTGTCAGAAACCAGACTGTTTCCAAAGCAGACAAAAGCATCATCCTAGTCTATGCTTTAAGAAAGAAACAAAGCAGCAGAAAAATTAGGTACCAGCATGGCATTGGAGTCAAAGGAATATAAATGGTCAGAATAACACAAGACCGATATGCGCGCCGAGTCGCGACCGGAAAAATCCGGCAAATCATAACGACGGAAGAAAAGTAACGTCGAATAATACTCACGCGGGTGAGGAGAAATTATTTTCAGACACAAAATCAATAAATAACGCATCCCGGTTAGTTCTCATGACAAGTGAAGGGAATATTTCGAATTGCAATAAGAAGGAATTTGAGAAACTGCTCTTTTTTTTCAGTTTTGGAGCACAGAAAACGGTGATTGAATAATCACTAGCCAAACGTTTTGGCCTACCTCGAGAGACCACTGAAATATGCACAACGTCTGGAATAGGTGGACATATAGAGTGCTTCAAAAGTCCTATAGTACATATGGGAATTGGCACGGCTTACGGTGAAGTGATCAACTGATCAACATGAGAATCCAGACTAAACCTGTGATAACAAGTGGTTTTCCAAGACTCAACCTAAGTCCACTTGGCATCGAATTTCTCAACGAGATCAATATTTGACTGAAAAACACGAAACTCAGAAGAGAACACCAAACCCCACATATTTTACTAGGACTACACTACTATCATGATCTAGTAGTTAGTAGTGATCTAGTTGGTCCTTCTCACTTGGTAAGGACCCCCAGTGATCTACATGTCGCAAAAACCGTATTCGAACCTGCGATATACGGAAAAGGAGTTGTTGATGCAGAGAACAAAAAGATAACCTGTGCTACGGATTCACTGCTGTACATGAAAACAGCGAACAAGAGATTTTGGGAAAAATGTTCGAACTCGAAGGTCTTGGTATATCAGCACAAGAGTGTCAAAAGAAGACATGATCGACAAATGCCTTGACGAATATTCAAAAAGAATTTTGTTCGAACAAGGACGCATAGTTGCTCCATTTCCTTTGAAAGAAAACATTTCTGAGCTTGAGAATAACTACTTTGTAGCAATTCGCCCTTACGAGGAAGCCGAATTCATAGGGTAATTCAAAGACGAGGAAGCTAGCGCTGTAGGAATCTACTACATACCGCATTCAGGCTTTTGAAAAGCAAACAAGAAAACGCCTTTGAGAATAGTTTTTGATGCTTCCTCAAACGAAGGGGAAAGCTATCGTTAAATGACGTGATCCACAAAGGAGAGTCATTTATTAATAAAATTTACGACATTTTGTTAGCATCAATATGCAACAAAATCATTCCGATTTGCGACATTGAAGTCGCCTTCACTCATATCCGCTTAGTCCTTTCAAGACTTGTGAGATTTTTGTGGTTGAACCTCTCGGAGTAACAGCATCTCCAAACATTCTCAATATGTGCTTGACGTCATTCTTGAAAACCCTAAACACGGATCTTGCCGCTGACATCGCCAAGAACCTATACGTTGATATATCATGAGGACTGCCGACACTGTAGAGGAAGCTCTACAAAAGTATCGAGAATCCAAGATACTATTCGCGAAAGTCGGTATGAACGTGAGAGAATATATATCAAATTCAAATGAGATTAACTCTCAAATACTGATTTGTGATAGACCGGAAAATGGTCTCTAAAATTTCTAGATGTCGACCACAATGCAATACGAGATAATTTCAAAGTTACGACACATTTCCGACCGGTCAGTCAAGTGACAAAAAAGGAGATCATGTGAGCGAATAAACTCGCTTTATATCTCCACTTTTACCGGCACTGTCTTTGCGTTAATCAGTGGAAAAACAAAACTTTCACCAAAAAAGTGCAGGCAAACTATTCAAGACTAGAACTAGTTAGTATTTTCATGGCAATACGCCTTGGTAAGTCAGTAATATCCAATATGTGTGGACATATCGGACAAATTTCTATCGTCTCAGATAGTGAAATAGCTCTGTGGTGATTGGAATCAGCAAAAAAAAGTACCAATATTTGTTGCACTTCAACGCGAAAGAATAAACAATCTGCGGAGCTAACTTAAAACATATGCCATCCCCTCAGACTTCTCCCATGTTGATACTTCACACAACCATACTGATGCGGGTACCCCGAGATCTTACAACTCAACAAATCAATAACCATGAATGTGTGAAAGGAACATGCTGGTTAGAACAAAAGGATTCTGCATTCCGCGCCTTGTCTGTGCTTTCAAAAAGTATTTGGGCAAATGCACAACATGCAAAAACTACGAAGGAGTCCTCCAATAGTGCCACTACTCCTAAAAGATCGAGTTCTGGTCTCAAAACTGTTTCAAAACACTGGGTGTGACTTCATGGGGTCATTCACTTCAAACCCCCCCCCCCCCAAAAAAAAAAAAAAAAAAATGTATGTGTGCTTTTAAACGTGCCTAGCGACAAGTACAGCTCGAAGCTGTTGAGAACTTAACAACAGGAGCTTTCTTAGGAAGTTTTATACGGTTTGTGTCACGTAGATGTGTGCCAAAAATCATGCGCAATGATTGTGACTCGAACTTCAAAAATGGCGGGCGCATCATAGGAGCAATATTCAAAAAAAGATGATATATACATATATACATACATATGATAATACAGGTAGCTCTCTTATGACCTACTGCGCAAATGAACGAATAACCTGGATCTTTAATCCTCCAGCATCAACATGAATGGGAGGCGTATGGGAAAGACAAGTAGGATCAGTCAAAAAGGCTCTAAACAAGTCAAAAGGACGAAGACAGATGAGGCAGATGAGCTGAGATGTGTACAGTGCTGACAAGAATTGAAGCAAGAGCAAGAGCAAACAAGAGCAGTGGAAGTTACATCTAGGCTATTCGTTAAGGGCGGGTTCAAGATACGGACCACCTGAACACGTATAAATAATAATGGAAAGCATCAAAGAGACACAAAATCATGTCTTTTTCCGCTGATGCTATGCTCTCCGCCCTGGACGATTTGGGTACAGGTGCGACATCGTCACATTACTACATCATCTGCTCTCCCGCCTCAACACTCTTGAAATAGCTTGCCAAACGCTTCTGAAAAGGACTGCTCCTAAGTCCAGCTGCCACTTCATGGTATTTTATGCGTCAAAATAAGTTAAGTAAATTGTTAGTTCTTGCTACTGTGTGCTTGCTCTATACATTTTAGCATCCGCTGCTAGCGTCTCACACTTTTCCTGCTGCAGTCTCAGGCTTGATTGAGTTCTACAACAACTAGTGGTAAACAGCTATTCCCCACCAGGTACGAGCGTATGTCACTGGATATACATGCTAGAACTTCTTGATGATTAAACAGTGAACAGGGTTTTGGTGTTATGCCATGAAAGAGGGATAATTATAGATATGAGCGGCCAAGGCACCCACCAAATACTGTCCTTTCCTTTTGGAATTGGTCATTGTCACATTTACAGTGTAATGGGTAATTGTAGTAAGTATATTATGGGCTGTTATGCGGCTTCGATAAAGACACCTATCAATTAGGGGATTTCTGTGCATTTCTGATAGCCTCAGTGATGCGTTCAACAGTCGTTAACGTATGGCGCAACGTGAACTAATTTTCTATTCGAATTTAGTTTAAAAAAATTCTAAATCTTCCGCCAATTTTTTGAATTTTTCTCGACTAGCCCTTGAAATTAAACAAAACACCTACGGAGATCAAAATTTGCAGTCAAAGGTTTCCCTTGATGCTCTACGAAAATGTGGCACCGGATTATTCAACTGCGCTACAATAATCCAGCAACGAGAAAAGTGCGAAAATTTGGATTTTCTGCTGCTCGTCAAAATCTGTATGACTTCTAACAAAATCCAACAACTCAACAACCTAGCAAAATGCGACTAGTCCATTTCAAATCAGGGTCTATGTTAATGGCTAAACGCACCTCTAAATCACACCTAAATGCGTTAAATAATGCAAAACACGCAATTTCAGAGGACGTGCCGACAAAATGTTTTTCTCTGTTATTCATTTCCGTCCTGCAAAAATTGAAATGTCGACTGTTTGTGCGATCCCGCATACCCCACAACCGGGCAAATAAAACACAGAACGCGAATCACTCAAGAACTCTTGCCTACCACTTTTTCTCATAACTCGACTTGGTTTTGTATGATTGTTATTCAGAAAAGGTAAAAGTGTTAACGAAATGTTTATGGGTTGTCACAAACGTGACCATAGATCATAAAAATGAAGAAGTAAAGAAAATATGTTTACTCATGGTGGGTATGCTCAAACAAAGAGCATTTGAATAACAGGCAATCAATGGGAGTTGTACTCTCGCGCAGCTGGCGCATCTGGTGGGCAAAAACTCGAGCACAATCAGATTGCGAGAGCAACACTGTGCCGACAGCAGACAAAGAACTTGGACCGTGTATAACCAGTCCAAGAGTGTTTATTGCTCAGAGCATAGTCGAGCATAGCCCCAACCATCTCCTAATTTCTTGCCTCCTTCCCATTTGTGTGTGCATATTTTTACCTCCTTTTTCCTGTTCTTTATGCATTGTGCACTTCTGTTCGCGCATTGCTCGTTTGTTACTTAACGTGCTTTATGTAACGTGCCTTGTTTGATAGTTCGCTGTACATTATATAATTCGCTGTACATTATGTCGTACGTCAACATCAATAAGACCAATAAAGTTTAATTACCCAAGTTTGAGGCTAATTAGCATATTACGAAGAACTGAACCACCGTCATCTCATTTGGTGCATCGGCAACTACGAGCAACCGAGCCAACAAAGTAAATAGACATGCTACCACGACCCATCAAGAAGGTGAGCATCACAATATTATTGCGTGCTTATTATTACCTTTGCGTTTGCATTTCTCATTATCACCTCAGTTCGAACTTGGGGAAATATTCCTCTTGCATACAAAGCATTCTCTTATCCTCGAAACCACTTAAATATAATTGTTGAACATCATCAGTTCACAAATTATATTCCAACCTGACCAAGCCAAGATAAAATGGCGACATCTCTCAAAACAAGAAAGAGAGTTCTGACTAGGCATTCCAATTCCCTAACACAACTTTTGGCAAAGCATGCAGAATTGGGATGCGACGTCAAGCTTCAGGATAGGGAAGCATGCAACGCAGCACTAAAGCAAGTCCAGAATGCTATAGTGGAGATCAAAACCCTTTAAACAACATTTGAAGGATCCTTATACGCATTCACGGACACAATGGACAAAGTATCGGAACCCCTCACTAAGGAAGAAGAGGATAAAGTGTCCGAATACATTAATAACGCAGAGGAACTTATCGCCAGTACTACTGACCTGCTTCTTGAGTTGGAAATGGCCAGAGCTAGCCAAGCGCCTCATAGCCCTACATCTCCAACACATATTGGATCTCATCCTTCACCAGAAGTTCCTGCAGCCACGATAGAACTACCGCGGATACCAATACCGGAGTTCTATGGCAAAAGTTGGCAATGGGATAGCTTCTGGGAGCTATTTAACGCTGCGGTGCATTCTCTACCGCTTTCAAACTTGCAAAAATTCAACTATCTTTTGAGAGCATTAAAAGGAGAAGCCCGAGAATCAGAAACTCGTTTTCAAATCACTTCTGAAAACTATCTACTAGCAGTACAGCATTTGAAAGAGAGATACAGCAACGTCCAGAATATAATGACTGGACTACATCGACAGCTGGAGCAGTGGAGTGCTAGGAGCCCACAATTAAGGGACCAGCGAAAACTGTATAATCAACTGTCGGCAATTACCACACAACTCGAAAGCAAAGGCGAACCTCTCGATAGTCCATGGCCGCTATCAAAACTTCTTTCTAAATTTACAGAAAGGATTCAACGCAGCACGCTTAAGGAAAAGGTCTCTCTTCCAAGGAGAGACCTGGACATTAAAGAAATTGAGTTGAATTTGAACCGGAGTTCCAAATCAAAGAGCGGTCTCCCTTTTGTTTCTGTTGCGATAGCAAAGAACATTGGTCCACAAGATGCACGAGAATCGTGGCACCTAAAGCACGACTGGAACACTTAAAGAAGACAAACCGTTGCAATGGGTGCGGATCAAAGTGTCATATTTATGCCGAATGCAAAAGCAAGGGCTGTGTAAATTGCGGAAAAAGCATCATACGTCTACATACTTCAAGACTGCACTACTCAAGCCGCCTCAACAAGGTCCTGTTTCAAATGCAAAAAAGGAAGAAAGGAAGAAGCCGTCACATGCGCGGCAGAACTTCACAAGGTGCGAGGAGCAAGACACACACGTTACAGAGGGCTCAATACGCAATCTCACAGTGATGAGAGTAGAAGATACCTCCAACAAAACTCCACAAGGGGAGATATTCCTTTTGACAGGAACCTTGAAGGCACTGCATCCAAGGACACAAGAACTCATCACGCTTCGAATACTCTTAGATACGGGGGCAGATCGAAGCTTCATTGATACTAAATTTGCCAAGGAACTTGAATTACCTAGTCAAGGCTCTGTTACTATGAAATTACAAACCTTTGGAGCACAAACCACCAAGGAAATTCAGTGCACCAAAACATGTCTGAGTGTATGGGACTCTGAAGGAAAGCAATACAAATATTCGCGTATACACTCACGACAACCTTACGAAAGGCTTCCCTCAAGGAAAGTTAGGAAGAGAAGACCTACAATTCATTCATCAACAACAAATAAAACTCAGCAGTCCATATGAGGCAAACACTAGATCTCAAGAAATATTGATTGACTGCGATCAACTCTGGAACTTTATCAATTTTCAAGCAGCACATTTCACTCTGCCGTCCGGACTCGTCCTCGTACCAGTACGTCTAGGCTATATGATTTCTGGACAACGCATGAGTGATAAAATGCAGCATGGAAATCAACTTCACTCCACAGTACATTACATGGAATCTCATGACTATGAAGATCCATGGGAATGTCAATGGAACATTCAGTCTCATGATGTAGAAAAAGAGTTCTGCGGTCTCGAGAAGGAAGAAAAAGCTAATACAAGTACTGGAAAAGTACTGGAAAACTTCAACAACTCTATTGCCAGGCGGAATGTTGGTTATGTTGTTCGACTTCCCTTTAAGGAAGATCATGAATATCTTCCAGACAATAAAATATTAGCGCTCCACCGACTGCGAAGCGTGCTTCGCAAATATCAACAAGAGCCACATATTCTTCAGCAATATCATAGCATCTTTCAAGATCAAGCTGCTGAAAATATCCTCGAAGAAGTGGACGAGAACAAGGACACAGTTGGGAAGATGAAGCATTATTTTCCATATCAACCCGTGTTCACCCCCCCCCCCCCCCCCCAAAAAAGACACTACGAAATTAAGAATAGTGTTTGATGCATCCGCGCATTATAAAAACTGTCCTTCACTTAATGATATTCTCCATCGAGGACCAACCATATTGCCTAAGCTGTACGGAATTCTTCTACGCTTCCACACTGCAAAATACGTTCTTCTATCAGACGTAGAAAAGGCATTTCTTCAAGTACATCTTCACGAAGACGACAGAGATTTTGCACGATGCTTATGGATCAGGGATATTACCAAACCATTGACAGATGATAACCTGGTGATATACAGATTTACCAGAGTCATCTTTTGGATCAATGCCTCACCATTTCTTCTCAGCGCAACAATCCTCTTCCACTTGAGCAACTACGTCAAAAATGACGGATTAGCTCGAGAAATTTCGTCTAATCTGTATGTCGATAATTTATTTGTCGAAGCAGAAACAATTCTTGAGGGCATACAAGAATATAAAGAGCTAAAATCAATCTTTAACGAGCTCAAGATGAGCCTAAGAGCATTTGTCACGAATCACACTGACATTATGGATGCAATGTCCACAAAGGATCGCTCTTCAAATCTGTGCTCTAAGGTACTTGGAATCTATTGGGATTCTATAGCCGACAACTTCTTATTATCGACTAATCTGCCTACGACAGAATTTGTTAGCAAAAGAACCGTTGCTCAACAAATTTCTTCCATCTATGACCCACTAGGATGGTTCATACCACTTCTGGTCAAAGCAAAACGTTTTCAACAACTTTTGTGGAAGGAGATGATTGGGACGAACCACTTAATGAAGAACATAGACGTCACTGGAACCTCATTATAACGAAAATACCACAACCATAACTTCCTAAAAAGGTGCCACGGAAAGTCACACTCGACAACTCCGCACCGTATACGCTGGTAACCTATTCCGACGCTAGTGGAATTGCTATGACAGCATGTACCTATCTCACTAGCCAAAGGGAATCCAGTTTTCTTATGGCTAAGTCCAAGGTTACGGATAGTAAACGACGTACCACCGTACCGAAACTGGAAATAAATGCCATAACCATTGGAGCCTGACTTACCCTCAATACCTTCCTAAGCTTAAAATCTTCAACAAGCATAAACAACGTCATTTTTCTAACCGACTCGAAATCGTCTTAAATTGGCTGAAAGGTTCTCTGGATCATCCTAAAACAGGACCCTAAAAATTGCATACGCGAGATACGCGACATTGTTTAGTCACTAGAGCGTATGGAAGTCGGAGTGAAATTTGGCTACATCGACACGAAATAGAATCCTGCAGACATTGGAGCACGAGGAGCTTCCAATCATGAATTTGTGTCTCATGTGTGGTGGGATGGTTATCCTCTTGGGAAAATTCACAATGACGGATTTACATCCACCATCTTTTCCCTTGTTAAAGATCCGGAATTACAAAATGACGATATTCTACTGAATGCAGAAGCGAAAGTTATAAAAACACATGCAACGACTGACAAAGTCGAAGAAATTCTTGATCTGACAAGGTATAATACTAAAACTCAAGTCACTGAGAATCTTAGCCTATGTGATAAATTTTCTGAGAAGCATTACAACTCGTCTAAAAGGCCCGTTGCAGGAAAGGCTCCGAGATTCTTTACCCTTTCTAGTTCGACAAGCAGAGGATCAAGAGCTCACGGCTACTTACATACTCGAAGCACATAGCATACTCGTCAGAAATCACCAGAAGGTACACCTCAATTCTCAGTACAAGAAGCTGTTGTCAAAAAACCTGAACCTGAAAGAGGAGGAAAACCACGTGTTTAGAGCATACGGACGTCTTAATAAATCCAGTTTAAACATTATGGCAAAAAATCCCATTCTTATCGTTCCGAATACGGAGCTGTGTCGTCTTATTATTCTTGAAACGCATGGACCGTATCACAACAGTACAGGACGAACAATAGTAGAAGTTCGACAACAGTACTGGATTCCACGGCTCCGAGAACAAGTGAAGAAATGCATGCGGTCTTGTGTACTCTGTCAAAAAATGAATAATCTGCTATGTAGATACCTAGAAATGGCCGATCTTTCATCAAGGAGAGTAACAAAAAGACGCCCGTTTGAAAATATAGGACTCGACCACTTCGGCCCTATAACCGTCCATGATGGTCATAAGGAAACATGTTGTGTAACTCGCCTCATCCATTTGGAGATCGTATCCGACGGGACCACTGAGAAGTTTCTCAATGCATTTCGTCGATTCGTAGCTCGTAGAGGAAAACCACACCTAGTTACCTGTGAAAATGCACCAACCTTTATATTGGGAAGTCAAATCTTGAACGATTCTCTAACCGATATTTCAACCAATGAAGAAATAGTTCGTAATATGAGCAATCAGATGATCTAATGGAAGAATAACACTTCTCATTCACCTTGGAAAAGCGGCTTCTATGAACGTCTCATAAAGTCAGTCAAACAAGCCCTATTCAAGGCAATCGGAAGACGCATTTTAACAATAGATCAGCTACACAAGTTTCTCGTAGAAATCGAAGGATGTCTTAACTGTAGGTCTCTCACCTACCAAGAAGACGACATCAACGATGCTCTACTACCTCTTCGTCCAATAGATTTCGTGCAACGCGAAATGGAAGTGACTCTTCCATTTAATTTTTTAGAAGAAGAAAGGGCAGATCCCATCTTCCTACCTCCCTCGGAAGCATTACAATTCGAAACCAGACTACAAACTGAAAAAGCATTGCAATCTTCCTACGTTCACACAGAACGTTTCTGGAAAAAGTGGAAAAATCATTATTTACAGCTCTTCGAGAGCAACATCGCCGAACTATTGACGGTAAACGAGGAAACGCTAATGAAGTCCGGGAAGGTGAAATAGTTCTTTTAACGGACGCTCTACAAAAAAGGAATCACTGGAAATTAGCGCGCATCTCCAAACTAGTACCAAGCGTCGACGGAACAGTGAGAGAAGCAGAAGTGCAGTGTAACAAAAAGACACTTCGGCGCCCTATCAACCAGCTCATTCCTCTAGAAATTCAAGGAAATGAAAGAGAGTCCCAAGAGAGCGCAATTTCAGAAGCTCAACAATTACAATCTCCACCTTCTAATAGTCGATGTAATCTACGCCCAAGAAAGACGAAACCTCGCTATACAGAAGAACAACGTCAGCACGACGGTAATATCTACGGGTTTACCACAAAAACACCGACAACGTGGCCTACAACACTATACCTAAAGATGGCCCTCACCTTGGTTGTCACCTCGTTTGTCAAGGGAAAACACCTGCCAATCAAGAAGCCAACAACGACTCAGAATTATCCACACCCAAACTATGCCATAGAATGCAAAGAACAAGGGTTATACCTTCATGCCCTACAGGCAGAAGAATATGAATTATGTGTTAACAATTATTGCGTAAAGGAGAAGTCACCTCCACTACATAAACTCTTACGCTTACCACCAGAAGATGTACTTCACGATTTTGAAGTAAACTGGAAAATACGCATAGGAGATAGTTACAGTACCGTCGAAACGGCTTGTTCAGCACTACCTTTCTGCTCAGCAATAGACTGTACTATGTGCGCCGCCAATATTTTAAACCCCGAATGTTGGCCCCTTGCGGCAAGCAGCATTACGTATAATACTATACCTTCTCATTGCCATCTGCTACACCCTTTGTTATATACCAGTGACAGTTGGCCGACCATTCCGCATCATCATTGCGGGAATAGGCAAAATACTTGACTTAATAGCACTCTTCGTATGGTGTTGCTGTCAGCGGTCAAGAAGAAGTGAAATTCCGTCTTGAGATCAGCAAAGGCTCTACACTTCGCACATACGTACTCGGACTCCACCCGAACATTCCTAATCAAATCCAAAGCATGGATGTAACATTAAGCATACTCGCAACTCCACCATTACCGGCCTTGAAACAAGTTTTCGTTGCCTCAACAAACCAAACAGCGATATGGGATAAAAAGACATATCCACTACTTAGCTGTCCTACACGCGAGCATGCAAGTACATTACAATGTCATTTAAGGAATGATTGTGATTGCGTAGCTGCTGAGTCTCAAGTAAGGTGCGTATGTAACGAAGACAGGGTCGGACACCACCAAAGTACTCCCAATTACACATCAACAAATACGATTTACGCCACATCCACTACATGGAGTCATCGCAAGAGCAGATGAGGATATATCCGCCGAGATCATCTTGAACTTGGAAGAAACTATCGACAATTCCATCACAGAAATCAAAACCGACTTATGTACCATTGACAACACCCACCTCAACCGATGTTATCAGTAAAGGAGCAACTGCTACCGCAACATGCAAATCTACATTCAACAACATATCCGCTGAAGTTGAATGTGGGGAGGACAGCTTTACAATTCCCTGTTCTCCTTCGGGCACTTCATCTAAAATTGGATTCCTATTCCAGTCCGCTCGAATCCAAATTCAATGCTCCCTGAGATGCGGAACAAAAACATCGACCTTCGAGTTGACAGGAATCTTGAAGTGCCCATATAATTTCCAAGGAAGTTTCATGTATTATATCCAATCAGACCACAACAGAACCTCTGAGTTCCATTGGCCTGATCTCAATCACATCTTGGACATTTATTTGCAATGGTACAAGTATCTACTCATTGCCATGATTGCAGTTGCAGGAGCTTTTCTTATGAGCTATCTATACCTTCCAAGGATATGTACAAAAGCGACGATATTATGCATCAAAACCATCTTCAAAATCATTAAATGTGGATGGAACATACTCCAATGCATATTCTCAGTATTCCTCACGCAACTTATAAATCCATTTCGCAAAGGAAAGAAGGATAAGAGCAACGAAAAGCTTTTCTTAACGTCCTTCAGCATATAAAATACCAATTACAAAGCATTATCAAACAATATCTTATCGTTTTAGTAAAATGGCATCAAATAGCACCGACGACATGTTCACGAAGAAAAGAAAGACTGAGGAACGAAAACTGATTGAGGAAATCCGCTACAAACGCTCATGTATCAAACTGCCCTCAACGTTTCCAGCTGAAGAAGAAATTCAGAAGAAAATCCGTACTTTTCTAAAAGTTAATGTAATGCTAACTCGCTCTAATAATCTGTCTGATATGTTCACTAAACCCGGGGCAAAAGACCTCAACACTTCGCGAGGGTAGAGGCAACGTTCTACAAATCTCGCTTAGAGCAAGTTCACCAAGCGGCCAGTATTACGATGGAAAGTATCAGCGCCGCTGTACAAGGTTTGTCCCTAACGTACGATCTTTACGGACTTCTTGTGATGGCTGACAATAAATTGGTAAACTCGAGTTATGACTTTTTCAATGATACGGAAGACGGAGTCACATTGGAACATAGCTTTACCGCCGACTTCATTCGCAGAGAAATCGAATTCATCAAGGAATTTCGGAGACAGGTGGAGACCGAAATCAGCGAAGCTGAGCTTCAAGAGCAAAGAGAAAACCACGTCAACGCCTTCGTCCAGGCTAAAGACGGAATCGAGCATTTCCACCGTGAATTCAAACAATATTACACGGAGATCAAGGGACATACCCGTAACCTGAGCGAGAGCATTCATTGCATCAAGGAAGAACTCCGCCGTGATTTCAAGCAATGTTTCGCCGAAATCAATAAACGAATTACTAATCAGAGCGAGAACATCAATTGCATGAGGGAAGATCTACACCGCGAATTCGGGCAATGTTATAAGGAAATAAAGGAACAGATTCGTGGCCAAAATGACGACATTCACAACATGAAGGGAAACATCGATTGATCAAGAGTTCGCTTGAAAAATTGCTGGCGGCTCCTACCTGTAACGCACCGATAGCAGGTCAAGACCAAACTAAGCCGAAGGAAGTGGCACCAGAAAGGACAAAATCCAAAGACTGGACAGAGAACCCTAATTAGGAAAATCAAGATCCTGTAAAACAAAGGAATGTCGGAGAGGAGGAAGTCGAAGAAGACCTCTTGGATCTATATGACGAATACGAATGTAGAGAGCAGAAGGATGCAAGCGAAAAAGCTTCAACCTATACCAATGAAAGCATTCGACAAAAAAGGGAGCATGCAGAGAAGGAGCGGAGAGAACAATTAGATGAAAGAAGAAACAGGATCGAGGAGTTCCTCATATACAATAGGGACGTACCAGAAAGGAAGATTCGACGGCTTAACTACATGCGATCGGAAGAGCGCTTCCTAACATGCTCATTCTGTTTCGCCAAGGGAGAGCATTACTCAGGCAGTTGTCCAGAGTATGCAACTGTGGACAAAACGAGATCGAGAAGAGCACGCTGTGTCTTATGTCTCGACGGCCGTCATGACACAGAACATTCCTGGAGCAAGGGCATGGCATGCATGTATTGCGGCAGTACGCACCATAACAAGGCCTTGTGTTCCTTGCCAGAGACGATAAATAGGCGTCGTAAGGAACTGGAAAGGGAGAGGGAAGAGCTGCAGACGCTCAAGAACCACCAAAAGGATCAACCAGGGCTCCCGAATTCACAACCCTGGGGGGGGGGAGTGTCACAAACGTGACCATAGATCATAAAAATGAAGAAGTAAAGAAAATATGTTTACTCTCGGTGGAAATGCTCAAGCAAAGAGCATTTGAATAACAGGAAATCAATGGGAGTTGTACTCTCGCGCAGCTGGCGCATCTGGCGGGCAAAAACTACTCGAGCACAATCAGATTGCGAGAGCAACACTGTGCCGACAGCAGACAAAGAACTTGGACCGTATATAAACAGTTCAAGAGTGTTTATTGCTCAGAGCATAGTCCAGCATAGAACCAACCATCTCCTAATTTCTTGCCTCCTTCCCATTTATGTGTGCGCATAATTTTACCTCCTTTTTCCTGTTCTTTATGCATTGTGCACTTCTGTTCGCGCATTGCTCGTTTGTTACTTAACGTGCTTTATGTAACGTGCCTTGTTTGATAGTTCGCTGTACATTATGTCGTACGTCAACATCAATAAGACCGATAAAGTTTAATTACCCAAGTTTGAGGCTAAAACACGTGGCATATTACGAAGAACTGAACCACCGTCATCTCATAGGTACTACATCGTAATTGTGCTCAGCTGTCTGAATCTACATCCTTTCATAAAAATCTGATTGTCCAACATAATTATAAACTTAGGGGATACAGATTGGTACTTAAGAAGTTGGAGAGAGAGATTAGCACTTATAATGTCGACTGAATACTAAACATTTCTGAATGCCTAACTGGAAGTAACCAAATAAGAAGATGAAGAGTAGTAAGCAACAAGTTTAGAATTTCTCAATGACGCCGTTATCACTTTCACCTTATCGCCGTTACACTCTCGATTAATTAAATTACTGAGGAAAAATCAAAACAAATTTGAAACGCTACTCTGACGTGATTTTGTGAATTTACCGCACAACATCCTTCAGGTTCAACTAAGATGTTCAAGATGTATGCGATTCATTCACTGCCTGTTCACGTAGTTTTCCATCCAGGTGATAGAATGCTGAGTTATCTTGAGTTACCAATTCTGGTTATGGAAGTGTACTAACCAGGCTTTGTTTGCTTTCTCTAGTACTGCTTTCTTTCTTATTTTCATTACCAAAAGTGTCAAAGCGTTAAAGTGCAAAGTCGAAACTTTTTTGTTTCTTAATATAGTTTTCGTCGTTCTTATCAGTATTGACTGAAACCAGTTTCAGTTCAGAATAATGGAGCGACAAATTGACAGAAACCATTTTCGATGTTTTCTCTCGTATTCGGTGGGGCAAAAAGGTTCCAGATGCAAAGAAAGATATTCGTGTTGATTGAAGAAAAATGTTTTCAATGAGCAGGAAGCAGATGCGCCTGAACGGAACTTTTCTACTTTCCCAAACGATTTAGACGTAGAGTGATACAAATCAGCAATGCTAGCAACCATTTGAGGAGATGTGCACATAATTATTCCACATTTCCGAAAAGGTGGAAGAGGAAATTAGTAGAAACGCGTAGATAAATGGAGTAGTGCATCAAGATGCAACACTTCGGATGCAGCCGTTAGTGTGACGATCCTTAAAGGCAGGATACCACGAATCTGACGTGGTAGGGGAATCCAATAGCTAAAGATGGAGTCGTAGATATGCGTTGGCTCCGCTCACCTCTCCTTAGTCGTCTTTAAAACGGCGTACAAACCGCTTCAGTTCCTACGAGGAACGTTAGAATACTCTTCCACGTATATGTTCTGATTCCCTCAGCAACCTATTCAGAGGCTTCACACGAATAGGCAGTCGAGGAGAAGTCACTTAGTTTCAACCGCTGCGCAGCTGGATGCGTGTATAAGAGTGGAGCGCTGCAACTGAAATCGTCATGAAAAACGGAGTCTTTCATGCTTTTTTCCATCTTTTTTTTTACTACAATTAGGGAGAGATGAGCGGAACCACCCCAGACCCTGCAATCTACGACGCCGTATAGGGTTTGTCCATTGGGAATCCACACCACGTCATATTCGTGGGGTGATGACTTTAAAATCCTGTTCAGTATTCTTAGGCTTATTGTATGGTATCGGCGCACTGTTCACATCTTCACGCCCGTCGGGGCATCAATCCACCATTTGCCATTAATGTCCCCCGCGACCGGCTGTAAATTTGCTAGAACTGGTTCACATTCATGCCTCCAAAGAAGTCCAAGAGCGGCGAACTCTAATCAGAAAAACCTTCAGGGATGGAAGAATGTCTGGAACGATGGGACGGCCGCTCCTTAGGAAAACATTTTTTCGGGTTCGTTATTAAAATTCAGAATACTCAATATTTGTTGACCTTGAAAACCTAGAAAAAAATGTTCTCAGTCATTCTCGCCTAGCAATACCTCTCCAAAACACCAAATAAACTCCATTCTGATTAGGAAGTGTAACATAACTTGGGTATCGACGAACTAATTGGTCCTACTTACTTAGATACTTGGATGGCCCGTCTTCACTCGACGTGCGGGCCCAGGCATCTCTTCCACTCGTTTCGTTCCCTCGCCATTGTCATCCAAGATGTTCTCAAGCTTCGTGAGTGACGTTGACGAGGTCCTTGAGCCGTATCCAGCTGAGCTCTCAGCTGGTCCATCCGTGCAGCGAACACGTCACTCCATCTCGTTGGCGGTCTCCCTCGGGGGCGTTTAGCGTCCCTTGGGATCCACTCTAGCGTTCTTTTAGTCCATCTATCGTCGATTCTTCTCATGATGTGACCGGCCCATCTATGTTTTGCTTTCGATACATATTCCGCTGGGTCGCGAAGTCGGGACATTCCTTTTATGTCGGAGCTGCGAATACCGGCTAGGTATTGTGTGCGCCGGTCGAACTTCAGAGGACATATTTCAAGGGCTCTGTGGGTAGCAAGTAGCTTCCTAGACGTGGCAGCGGTGTCTGCCCACGTCTCCGCTGCGTAACAGAGCGCTGGAAGGACTGTCGAGTCGAACAGATGGGCACGAAGATCATGGTCCGTCAGTTGGTCCGTAGCTTCCCTGACGGCTGCGAATGCTGCTCATGCTGCTCTCATTCTTCTATTCAGTTCTTCCTTCAAGTCGTTTTCCATGTTCATAGAACGTCCGAGGTATACGTATGACGGAGTTTCCACGATTTGGGAGCCTTCAAGTTGTACTCCTCCGTCCTCGCAGTGCGCGTTCTTCATGAACTGTGTCTTCCTGTTTATTCGTAGTCCTATTCTCTTCCCTGCTTCGTTCAATTCGTTGAGCATCGTTTCTGCTTCATTGGTACTGCTCGAAAAGAGAACGATGTCGTCCGCGAAACGAAGGTTCGAAAGAAATCTTCCATCAACACGTATGCTCCTTTCTTCCCAGGATAGTGATTTCATTATCCATTGCAATGCAGCCGTGAACAGCTTCGGCGATATAGTATCGCCTTGTCGTACCCCCTTTCCAATGGGTATGGTGAGAGGGCGGTGGAAAAGCTGTATCCTAGTCGTGCATCGTTCGTAGCAATTGGCTAATGTCCTCACATACGACGCGTCCACACCTTGATCGACCAGCGCTGACAGTATTGCATTCGTTTCTACGCTGTCAAAGGCTTTCTCATAGTCGACGAAGGTTAGAACAAGGGGCAGGCGGTATTCCCGGCAAACCTCTATGACCCTCGACACGGTCTGGATGTGGTCCAAGCAGCTGAACCCTTGGCGGAATCCAGCTTGTTCTTGAGGCTGGGCTTCATCCAGCGTCCTAGATATGCGTGTGAGGATGATCTTGGTGAATACTTTGTATAACACGCTTAGCAAGCATATCGGACGGTAGTTCCGAAGGTCCTCTCGGTCACCTTTCTTATGGATAAGAACGGTTCGCGAAGTCTTCCACTGGTCTCGGATCCTTTCTTTCTGAAGGTAGGATGTCATGTGCGCTGCTAAGATTATATGAAGCGGATGGCCACCAGCCCGAAGAAAGCCTGCTGATATAAAATCAGGTCCGGGAGCTGTGCCAGGTTTCATGCTCTTGATAGCGACTCGTACTTCCGAAGGGAAATCCGTGGTGGAGCTTTTTCAGTGGAGATGATCGGGCTTGACACAGGAGTTGATGAACGGAAAAGGTTCCAGTAGAACCTCTCCGTAATGATTTCCATTTCGCGACGAGAAGACGTGCGAGTCCCGTCTTCGCTCAGCAAGGTTGCTAGCGGAATATTATATTCGCGGAGATCCCTGCAGCACTTCTTTAGACTCGTTCTTCTTTGTGCTCCTTCCAGTATTTTCTTCTGCGTGTATTTCGAAAGATTCTCTTGCAACGCTCTTCTGCAACTAGTGTTTGCTACTAACCGCTCAATGTGCGATGCATTCGGATCAAGCCTCAAAGCCCTTCTTCTTTCCAACAAGTCATTGGTGGTCTTCGACATTCGATCCAAGTTTGTCGTGAGCGACTTCGAGGCACGTTCAGCACAGGCTCGTAATCCTCTGAGCAGCATCTCGTAGTCCACGTTTGGGTCCTCCTCGATGTGCCAGTCACCTTGAGACAAGGATTCCTCGAGTACGCAATCGTCGTAGACGACTTCTTTTCTTCAACAGCCCGGCGAGACGATTGCCATTTTCATTCCGGTCCCCTAGTCCAAATCTTCCAATCCTGTATTCCTCTTCTGTGGCCTTTCCTAGTTTTGCGTTGAAGTCTCCGACAACGAATTTGTAAAAGGACTTCTCGTTGTGGACTACTTCCTCCAGCTCCTCGTAAAACGCGTCCAATTCGGAATCATCAGCTGCTGAGGTTGGTGAATAGCAGTTGATGATACCGATGGGTTTTTTTGATACATTCATCAAATCTCACTATTGCTTGAAAAAAGACACCTCATGAGTAGTCGGGTTGAAAAGACCTGAAGCTTACTACAGTTGCATAGACGGTCATTAATACGTGACCAACACGTCTGTCTCAACAATGCCCAAGGTTCTCTTGAAAAAGTATACGTGAAGATTCATCAATCTTTCTGTACGCCAACAGTTGGCTTCACGTTCTCTGCTTCCAATTTTCTTATATAAATATCTTTTTGTTTCAAACATGGCAGGCATCTTTCTCAAGAATTTTGTCTCAGTGATGATAGATGCAGGGGGCGGTCAAGCGCAACCGCCAAGAGGTTCCGCTGTGTGATCGATCGGAGGTTCAAATCCGCCCCGTTTAGTTCGCCCTAATCGCCCCGAAAAACGGATTAGGAACTGCCTCCGTTCCTACGAGTTACGTTAGAATGTGCTACCTTTCGCTCTGCCTTCGTTTACACTGGTTTTACTTGGACAAGCCACTGAGGAGGGCTAATTGATTTTCGACCGCTCGCTCATGCTTACCAAAAGTGTTCATTCACGTACCAAAAGTGGGAACAAACGCCGTTTCCCATGTCGTTTTTCAGGACCATTAGAGGGACTGAGCGTGTCCACGTTTATTTCCGTAATTTACAATTCGAACTCTATATCATCCCTTATAGATCCCAATATTGTCAACTTCGTGAGACGCTGCCTTCAACCAACTCATTCAATAATAACATTATATGCGAGAACAAGTTATCAACTTACCTCCGAAAACCTCATTGCCATTCTGAATAGCATAGGTCTTTGCAGTGTACTTATTGAGGTCTCCTCCTTTGAATTCGCTCATCATAGACTTGTTATCTCGCGTACGTTTTTTCGTCATAAACACCTGAACTGCAATGAAATACACCACATGCAATGTAGTCATTTAAACAAGTCATGAGACTACCCATTATTCCACGCTGGAATTAACTTTTATATGTAATTATTATTATCCTGTATTTCCATACTAGTGTAACTCTTCTTTTTACTTTTTTTCAATTTTCTTCATATAATAGTGAACAAATCAGGGGTTTGTAGCGGAGTCGCTAAAAGGTCTGCTGTGGCCACACGGTCGATAGTTCGAAACCGCCCTACTTCATAGGACAGGCCCACGCGTTTCAAAAACCTCAACGATTAGTGGAACGCATTGGCGCATCCCACACGGAATGATACACCAATATACAGTGATACACTTCTAATAGTGTACAAATAGACCTACGGAGCCTCAAGAACGTTCTTTTCCGTCAGTTTTATTTACTTTGCTCTTGCTTTGCTTTACTGTGCCTCTTAGATCTTAGTTTGTAGGAATTCAATTTTTGTGTACCTGTCTTAGATGACCTAATCGGTGGACTGGTGTTATCGCCTCACACAGTTACCCGCATCTTCGCCGAGGCGCATCATCCTTGAGTGTAGCTCTGCCCAACCTTCCCGATCTATACCTTGTGCAGAATCGTAACAATCCTTAGCTCGCGAGAATTAGTCTCGCGTGAACTGTCTATCAAAAACATGCGACCCGAGTAACTTTAAGTCGACAAAGTCCGGCAGTTTAGCGTAACGGAATGGAGTGTTGTTACCCAAAGATTGCATGTATTTGACTTGAGTTGGGTTTTAACAGTATACAGGACGACACCACTATTCTGCAGTATTTGAGTCTCTTTCACTATATAACTGTGCAAGTTAGATAGCTCGTATGTGTCTGGAGCGTACGCTAAAACGTCTTCTTGCAATTAGTACAAGCTGCGCAACCGCGAGCAAGTTATCATCACTCTCGCATGCGCGGCCCCATTCTTGTGTAATTTTGAATAATCAACATTTGTCATAGGGCGGGTGTAGTGTGGTGGTTAGAGGTTCCGCTGCCTGCACGATCGACCGGAGGTTCGAATCGCTCTAGTGTTCACCAAGCCTTTCATCCCCCGGGGTCGATAAATTGGTACCAGACTTGTCTGGGAAGACACATCGGCTAGCCACCACGAGCCAGTGTATAGGCCAGTTACACGTTCGTAAACCTCAAACAATTCTGAATTGAAGTGGACGTGCTGGCGCATCCCAACCAGATTGATTAACGCCAAAAACTTTACCCTTTTTATCCTTTAATCAGTGATAGCGAATGGAGCGAACACCACAGAAAGTCTGAAGTCCGGCTTTAGCCGGACGTTCAGACTGGTATATGTATATACCAGTCTGAATGTTCGGCTAAAGCCGGACTTCAGACTTTCGGTGGTTTTAGCTTCGCCCCCCATCACTGATCAATGAAAGTTAATAGTAGTAGTGTTTTCTGTAAAATTAGATTTTTCAAACAACGCTTTCCTTTTCTTCTTCATATTATAAATTAAGGCGAAAGATTACGGAGCTTTTCTTCTAAACGCGTCAATTCTACATTTGGAGAATATTCAACCATCAGCGACAAACACTCCTTCGATGCCAGATTAACGTAGATACTATTTGAAAGCATTACTCGAAGTATAGGTATTCCTCCTGATTTCCCCCAATAGTTATCATAGAATGATGTTTTAACATAAAATGACGTGAAAGACATCATCCTTTCTACTGATATATATGATATGATACTTATACTGATAAAGATAACGTTCCACGTCAGATCACATAAACATCTTGCTACTATTTAAGCAGCCGTTTGCATGCGTGTTTCCACTTTCTGAGAACGGCTACCAAGTTGAGGCGAACGAAGAAGGAAATAGACACGCGGAGGAGTCGTAAAGGTGAAAAGCAAAGTGCCTAGTCGCCACGGATATGAAACGGCTGCGACCATCTATCTTTTGCGTCTTGCACACGAAGTTATCACGCACCATTTCGACGCCGGTGGATCCGTCTTACATCATTTTATAGCTTTCTGGCGCCGGCACAGCAGTCCGACACCGGTGAACCCCTCGTACCCCCTTCTATAGGTATCTGGGGCCGGCGCACAAATCTGACGCCGCGGGACCCGTTGCACCCTTTATTATAGCTGTCTGGCACCGGGGCATCAATCCGACGCCGGTGGGTCCGTTGCACCCCCTTCTCTGGGTATTAGGCCTCGGTGGACCCGTCACCCTCCACTTCTATAGGTATCTGACGCCGGTGGACCTGTCGCACCCCGTTTTATAGCTTTCTAGCGTCGAGGCACCAACTCGACGCCGGTGGACCCGTCCCCCTCTTTGAATTTCGTAACTGACACACACAGACACACGTGACAGAATAAGCCCGTTATTATATATCATTATATATATATATATATCATTAGCGCTAAAGGGTTTATTCAGGACCTCTTCCCTTCGTCATCTAGTTTTTGGAAAGTTACCGTTGAGAACCGCATCGATGGGGAATATGATAGAAGATCTTCGCGAGTGTACTAGGAAAGCCAAGAGTTTTGAAACCGAAAAGAGTCCACTCTCATGTTTTCAGTAACTCCCGAAGTGATGCTCGGAGTGGAGTCGCGTGAGCTGCAAGCGACCCCGAATATACGTCCACCCTCGCGAGGCTTTGCAGTGTTTAGAGATAAAAGACGACTACAAAAAGAGCGAATAGCACTAATGGTAGAAGTTGCAGTGGAGGAGAAAGAGTACAGGCTAGGCCCGCCGAAAGCTCACCAATGGAATAAAGAAAATCATTCACGACTTTTACTCTAATCTTTTCGGCAGTCATACTTACCCGGCTCCTCATCATCAAAAAGAAGATGGACTTGTTATTCCAGAGTTTCTCCCGTCCGAAGTACGACATGTTTTTGACGGTGGGAAATCGGAAATTGTACGAGGATAAGATCAGAACATTTAAAGAACTTTTCACCAGTAATTTCCAAAATTCTGGTGAGGTTGTTTACTCGTAACGGGTCGGAATGCAAGGTTCCTAAACAGCAGAAGACCAGCAAAACAGTTTGTTGTAAAAGAGAGATCAACATGGCGTCGCCTAATTTTCCTATTGACCATTCTTTACAATTATGGACTGATATATTGATATTGATACCATTGTGGACCATTTTTGGAACTTAGTTGGAACTTGGAAACGGTCACGGAAAATTTAGACAATTAAGGTGTCTGTAATCAGTACATAAAGGTACGAGAGTTGTACTTAGCTTCGCGACCGACAGTGACTTCGCCATTCTACAAGAGCATCATCATTGACATGAAGGAAGGGATTCTATAGGGTGGTACAATCTCACCCAAAGAATTAATGAAACCCTCAAGAACGTAGTGCAAATGCTAGAGTGGAACGACATGTTAATGAAAGTTGGTCGTGAGCTCCACCATCTGTGCTTTGCTGATAATATTGATGTGATAACATCTAGCATCAGCCAAGCAGAACGAATGGTACCCGAGTTTGACGAAACATGTGGATGCGTTAGTGTTCACTTGCATATGCGAAATACGATGCTTCTGAGAAATTGATTAATCCAACTACGAGTATCTAGGTCGGGAAATAAACAAGGAGAACAAATTGGGAGGCAAGTTGGCAGGAGAAAACGAGCGGTACTTCCTGAACCTAGCACTTCGCAAGCAGAAGGAAGATGCGGTCAGCGTCATTGAACTCAGTTGAAAGAGTGAAATTAGGAGTATTTCATTTCAGCACGCCCCATTTGTAAACTATTATACGAAAAAAATTGAAAATCCACAAAATAAAAAGGAAAAGCGTTACATTAATATGGAAATATAAGATAATCGCAGAAAGGCAATGCTTCCCCAATGACTTGGTTGGTTTTTGTTCAATACTCGAATCCTTTCAAGATTGTTCTTGTTATTTTTAAAGGTCATCTGTGCAGCGCTTTAGAACTACTTTTCAGAGGCTCATGATTCAACTCATTTCACTTCCAAACTGCTTTTTTTGACTTGGGCAGCAATACCCTCTTCACCCAGCCTGCGATGTAGTTCCATGTTTTCTACTGTTTTTGTAAGGTGCGTTTCGCTGAAAGTGCTTTGCAGTTGAACACCTGTGTTTACTGCTTCTTCAAGTCTGCAATCACTTCTGCTCGGGTAGATTTTTCTTTTTCTTTTCTTATTTTTTAGTTTGTTATACGCTGGCAACAAGGTGAACCACTCCAGTCACAGCCATTTCGTGCCTCTACTTCGTGACAAAATTCATTTTCTTAAATTGTTTCTTGCCTTTACGCTGTCGGTGATGGTGGAATCTTTGGAATATTAGCAATATTAATCAATATCAATAATAAACTAAAAACGTGTTATATTCCTTGATTACCTTGACTCCCATTGATCTTCGAACTGGTCAAGCGGGCGCCAGCAATTCTTCCATTTGTCCCGATCGCGTGCCACAGTCGCCCAGTGGAACTCTTTTCCATCTCTCCCTTTTTTTGCGTGGGACACGGAGAGCATCATAATTTTTTTGAAGGACTTCGTGAAGAAATCTGACCATCGGGTCGGCGGTCTTCCTGTAGTGCGCTTAATATCGCGGGAAACCGAGTCGCTTACGGCTCTGGTCCAACGGTTGTCATTAAAGCGCATCACGTGTCCGGCCTACCTTATTTAACTTTCCTCGGCAAACGCGGCGGCGTCTCTAATCTTCGATCGCTGACGTAGGAGAGAACTTCGAAGCCCGTCCCTCACTTGCGTGAAACGGGATACTCCTAGCATCACTCTCTCAATTGCGCGTTCAATGACGCTCACCGCGTTTTCTTCCTGCTTGCGAAATGCCCAGGTTTCCGAAGCATAGGTCAAAGCAGATACGGTGGTGTTGAAGAGATGAGCACGGAGCCGGGTGTTCCTGGTCTTCTTCACTACATCCTCGATGCTCTTGTACGCTCCCCAAGCCGCTCTTCCCCTCCTGCCCAGCTCGGGGATCAGGTCGTTCATCATATTCAATTCCGGACCCAGATAAACGTAGCTGGTGCATTCGGATATGTTCGTTCCGTTGAGCGTGAATGAGGCATCCGAGATCCATCCATTCCGCGTGAACATCGTCTTTTGTACATTCAGCTGAAGACCGATGCATCCACATGTTTCGTCGAATTCGGTCAGCATTCGTTCCGCTTGGGTGATGCTAGGTGTTATAAGTACGATGTCATCAGCAAAGCGCAAATGGTGTAGCCGCCGACCATCAACATTCACTCCCATGTCGTCCCATTCCTACTTTCGCATTGCGTTCTCGAGGGTGGCTGTGAATATTTTGGGTGAGATTGTATCACCCTGTCGGACCCCCTCTTCACGTCAATGATGATATTCTTATTGAATGGCGAAATTCCGGTCGTGAAGTTACTGTACAACTATCGAAGTAAATTTATGTACAGAGTAGAGACGCCTTGGTCGTAAAAGGCTTCCACGACCGCTTCCGTCTCAACTGAATCGAATGTGGTCAATCGTACCGAGTCCTTTTCGAAACCCTGCTTGCTTGCATGGCTGTCCTTCATCCAAGACGTTTTCAATCCTATTAAGTATCATTCTTGTAAAGAGCTTGTAGATGACGGAGAGTAAGCAGGTTGGGCGACAGTTGCCGATGTCATGAGTATGATCGTTATCATACAATAGCACAGTCTTGCTGGTCTTCTACTGATTACGAACTTTGCATTCCAAAATGTAACAGGTAAACAGCCTCGTCAGAGTTTTAATAAAGACAAGCGGGAGATCTTCTAGATGTTCAGATCTATCCTGTCAAGATAGTAACGAGTTGTTACCGACATGATATCATGTCGTACACCAGACAGATGCCCCTTTGGTAAGAAGTCAAGTGAACACGGCTGTTGATGATAGCACGACAGCTTGTCGTACATCGGATGGGAGAACCTCTGGAATAACATGTCCGTCTTCTCTCAGATGGAGAGGAGGCAAGTGGACATGGCTGTCGAAGAGATCACAGTAGAAGTTGTAGATGATTTTCTCCATTCCCCTTCTCGATGCAATTCTTGTTCCCTTCGGGTTCCAGAGAGCAGTCGTCCTCTCCTACTGGCAAAGTCTCGACGGGCATAGCGGATGCTTTTCCCTGCCTCTGCAGCTTCAGCCAGCACTTCTGCTCTTCTCTCCTTGAGCTCTTCTTTTATCGCCTCTCTGCAAAGTCTTGCGAGCTCGGACGTGAGTTCTTGGTTCCCTGCGGTTCGTGCTGCTCCACGCTGGCGTATCAGCTCAAGAGTTTCAAGAGACAGGCGCCTCTTGGTGGTTTTAAAACTCTCAGCCTTCTTCGCGCAGTCGTGAAGGTGTTCAACAAGCCGGTCATATTCCTCGTCGATGTTGTCCATTGCGGAATCTTCCCAAAAGCCGGCTAGCGTAGCGAAGAGATCCCAGTTGATGGCAGTCCTGGGATTTCTCTCTCTGAACTTGGCGGCTTTCTCTGCTCTCCTTGTGAAGGAAAATTTTCCTCGGAGGAGGCGATGGTCCGACCACGTATAGAACTTTGGCACAGCGACATCCGTCAGGCAGAACCTTTTGGTGATGACGGTGTTGTTTATTTCATTACGGTACCCTCCACAGGGTGACCCCCACATCCAACGTGGAGAGGTGGGCTTGTGGAATTGCGAGTTCCCACGTATGGCCTCGCGGGCTGTGAGCTCGAACGTGAGTTCTTGGTTGTCTGCAGCTCGCGCAGCTCCACGCTAACGTATCACCTCCAGAGTTTTCGGAGACAGACAATCTTTTATGGTTCAAAAATTCTTTGCTTTCTTCGTACAGTCGTGAACATGTTCTACAAGCCGTTCACATTCCTCGTCGATGTTGTCCATGACGGTATCTTCCCGGAAGCCGACAAACGAATTGAGAAGCTCCCAGTCGATGATTCGCTGCGTTATCTCCTCTCTGTGTGAAAAAACATTTTTCTTGAAAAAAGGATAGTCCGATCCCGTATGGAACTTTGGCACAACAACGACATCCGTCAGGCAAAACCTTTTACTGACGATGACGTGGTCAGATCCATTACGGTACCCTCCACCGTGTGACTCCCACACCCAGCGTTGAGAGGAGGGCTTCTGGAATTGCGGATTCCCATGGATGGTCTCAATCGTAATGATGAACTCGAGAGCCTTCTTTTTGTTCACTCCATTCTAGGCCGTGAGTCTCGATGTGAAGTTCCTTAGGCGTTCTTCTTGGGTCAATTTTGGCGTTGAAATCACCAATTATGACCTTGTACAAGATATGATCTTCTCCGTGAAACTTCTCCAGGTCCGTAGAAAGCTTCGACTTCCTCTTCTTCGTAGCTTGATGTTGGAACTAGACTAAGCGACGAAGATAGTCAAAGCTAGGGTTGCATCACATCTTCTCATCCGCAGACGTCCGATTCTGGTCGTAAGTTGTTCGTCCATGTTCTTGGCCATACTCGCCCTGACGACGACGCCAACTCCACCAACTCCTCTACTGTCGCATATTAATAAGAACAGTTCTTCTCCAGTGTCATAACGGCGTTCAGTGGGTGGCGTCGCCTCCTCTCGATCAGTCCGAGGACGTCGTACTTTAACTTAACTTACTTCCTGACTTCTATCATGAGATCTTCGATGACCGCTTCCGATGCAAGGGTACGTGCGTTATAAGTACAGATCACCATCGTAGTCCTTTTCCATTTTGGTAGCATAGATGACTCCGGCAACCTGTCCTTCCTGGCGCTTTTCTTCGGAATCAGAAGACTCTTTTCTATTAATGTGAAATGCGTAAATTTTTAAACCCATGGTAGGTTGGAAACCTCTAGTCCCACGGGTGCGGGGGAGAACGTTTGTCCTCCCAGAGTGGACAAATGGAGCTCATTTGTTGGAGCCGACTCCAAACCGCCTCCCTTGCATCTTCCAGTCACTTGATTGCAGGTTTTTGGCCGGAACGACATGCATACAAGGATGTCATGAGTCAGTCCTGGCTCAGCAGAAATAGGGAGTCCATCCCCTAAATCCATCCGCGTTCCTAACTAGGCACGAGGTCGCATTTTGTCCGCGATTAGCCCCTTTAGCGACCTGGGGATGTACCATGTAGCCTCGCGACTAACCGGATGTGATCCCTCTAGTGAGGGAGATCTCTCTCCCTCACTGTTCATTCCATTGCAGGCCTTCATTGGGTCCCAATGTGAAGTTCCACAGGCGTTCTACTTGGGCCAGTTTTGGCGTTGAAATCGGGAAATATGACTTTGTAGAAGGCATGATCTTCTCTGTAGAACTTCTCCAGGTCCATATAGAAAGCTTCGACTTCTTCTTCTTCGTAGATTGATGTCGGAGCGTAGGCGATGAAGTTGCTCAATCTGAGATTTGACCACATCTTCTCATCCGTAGATGTCCGATTCGGGTAGTAAGTTGTTTGAAAGAGTCGATGTTCATTGCCACACTCGTGTTGACGAGGAAGCCAAGTCCACCATTACTCTACTTTCGCGTGGGTAGCGTCTCCTCGTCTCGGTCATTCCGTTGAGGTCATACTTAAGCTTCTTGCATCATCGCACTCAATGCAAGCGTGCGGCTGTCGTAAGTACAGGTCGTCATCCTTGTCCTATTCCGTTTCGGTAGCCTATATGACTTCTGCAACCTCGTCTTTCCTGTTGCTACCGTACCAGGCTTTTCTTCGGAATCAGGATATTCTTTTCTATTACTGTGACATGCGTAAAATTTCAAAACATTTGGCCAGGTTGCAAGCCTCTAGTTCCATGAGTTTTTGGGAGGACGTTGCGTTCTCCCGGAGTGGACATGTGGAACTTATTTGTTGTTGGCCACTCGAAACCACCTCTTTTGCATCTCCCAGTCACTTAAATAGTGGTTTTTGGGCAGACGGACGTTTGGGTCAGAATGATGTTATGAGTCAGTCCTGACTCAGAGTCCACCCTTCAAATCCACCCGCGTCTCTGGGCAAGCACAAGGTCGCTTTTGGTCCGCAATTAGCCCCCTATCCGCTACCCGGGGACGGGTTACGTACGTACTAACCGGCTCTAATGAAGGAGATCAGTGGTGTGATATTCATCGACTGCATATTCTTCACCAATGTCTCTACCATAAACCGCGTTGCAGGATGGACTGACTGATAATTTGTGGGTGATTGGATAATAATAAGGCATCTGTCGCATAAGATTAATGGTATACTTAACAAATGCAGCGGCTCCAGTAATTTTGGCTTTTTTTGTTGTTTTTTGTTGTTGGTTTGGCTTGTTGACATAGGATTTCGTCAACAAGTGTCTATCATAATTATAATATACGATAATTGAATAAAATATTATTATCATAATCGACAAAAACAATCGATTTCACTGATTTGTTGGATGTTGCGTACCTTCTTCCTAGGCCCGATAAGGTTCCAAATACTTGAGCACACCGATTACCGATATAATGATAGTTTCACAGAAATTATCCAAATTATGTGGATTAGCACTAGAAGTCTGTAGAGAGGAAAGCTCTTTCAGCCTCTTTAAAACACTGTAAGAGTTGGTGATTTCGTACGCGGTGACTATCTCCGAGCAATGTAGGGTATGCGACATATTTTGGCGCCTTAGCTGGCTATTAATAACAGGCTCTATATCAAGTCCACATTCCGTTCACTCTTCCTTACTGAAGAGCCTCGGGAGTGAATAGCACTTGACATTCTTATTTATTCTCTGCTTCCTAATCTGTATTTTACTCCTTCCGTCTAAGGGTAGAGGCGAAACGGAAGTATTGCTATATTCTAAGCTATTTCCCTAATATTCAGCTCTGTAATAATCTAATTTCTATTATTCTACTGTATTAGAATACTATTATAGTGTTCGCATCACTTTAGTTTAGAACGATTTGGAAAATGAAATGAGAAACACGTTTTCTCCAGTAGCCTCTAATATTCGTAATAACATCTCCACTCTGGTGGTATGTCGAAAGAATGTATGTACAGATTTGTCGACTTGTGTTGATTTGATTTGTATATCCCAAAATAATAATTCCGAAAATATAATACTGATAGTTTCTCCACCAATAGGGCACCAAGATCTTGCATGAGTGGTAAAGAGTTATGTTTAATAACAGCTTTTTGATTTTAGGACAGAATATCGCAGACTTTCATATATGCTTCCTCAGTTTTTTACTCACCACCTAATGCTAGCAAATAGCAAGCACTATTAGATTCTTTATATTGGATGTTAGCCAAACGTTGAGCCACTATACTAGTGCGTATAGAGAATTGCAGAAGAAGAGCAAAACCACAAAGAAAAAAAAAACTGGAGACTTCTGCTGAGTTATTAGAAATGATCTGCTACAATATAATATGGGTTTGTTACTTTTCCAAAATAAGCTCTAATTCTAATAAGCCTTGTAATTTACCCTTTGCATGTGGCAGAAATCTAATTGAGAAACTTATTAGTGTTTGCATTACTACTAAACGACTAACTGGCTCGAATCCACTTCCGTGTTGCTCCTGAAGCATACGAAGTCGAAAGGAGGCGTGTCCATTTCGGAAGCGACTCTTAGGACTGGTTGTCACTGAAGGCGAGCCAACCAACTCATCCTCTCCAACCAGGGCAGCAATCTCAAGAACGTTACTTGATCTTAATATCAAAGTAGAGCGTACTGATAAATAAATGATGAAATAACGTTTCCCCTTTATTCTCTGCTGAATTCAGTAGGAAATTTTAGCGAGTTTGTAACATGATTGCTGTTAATAATCAAGAATCATTTTACCATCTCTCATTTTCCTGTCAAGTTCTCTTTTCAAGAAGTTTTCCTTTTCACTTTAGCTGCACAGAAGTTTACTTGGTCGAGATTAGCACAGCTATACAGCCAACAAAACATTCAACATTCAAGTTAGTGAAATCATACCTTGAAATCCAAAAGTGCGTCATAGTCATACCAAAATGATACGAATATTCGAACACGACATGACATGGCACGAATAAATGAACAACTGCGATTTGCGACTTTATTCGAACATGACACGAATAAATGAAAAACTGCGACAGCAACTGCGCTCGAAGCGTGCAGTGAGGTGTAGCACGAACGAGAACACGTTTCAAGACAGTTTCCACACTATATCTTAGTACTTACACATAATTTTACTTATCGACAATGAAAAAGAACAGTGCGATCTCTGCCGAAATTTTCCTACTTTCGCAAAGTGGAAAAACAACTAGTACCGAGGGAGGCTGCATTCTAAAAGCTTTTCTCATTTTCTACTTCCTATACACAATTTTACTCATTGACAGTGATTACAGGCGATGAATAGTTCGATCCCTGCCTGAGTCTTGATTTTTGCAAAGTCGAAAAAAAATATTGTGAAGAACATTTTACTGACGATTTTTCTGAAACTGCATTGACAGAACTATTTACCGCACTTATGAATGAATAATGCATGATTCAGAGGTAATTTTAGCGATTAATATAGGCCCTGATTAGGAATGACTTCTGGACTGTTCGGATTTTCTTAGCTTGAAGCAAACATTAATAATGGACCGCGGAAAAAGCGAAGAAAGAAAAGAAGGAACGCGTTTCGCAGAGGAAAGTCTGCGCTGTAAAACGTTCACATTATCTTTTTTAAAACACTTCGTTTTTCTTTTTCAAAACTATTATTTGAAAAAAGTTGAGCATCTTAGCAAAATGTTCAGGTTGTTCTCAACTAATTTTTGAGAAAGAGAACCACCGAGAAAAAGTTAAAGTGACTTCCGATAGCGCAAATGTTCTGATATAGAATGTTTCAACGCGAATTGACTTTTGTAAACTACGAGGTGAGTTACTGCACTTTGTTGGAAGTCATTCAGAATTTGACGCGCAGTCGAAAGTCTGAAACTTCGCAATTTGCTCATTGCGAGGTTACGGTAGCGGGGTTGGAAAATCCTGGACATTTTCTGATGGCATCAAAGAAAACGTTTAGCTGGAAGTTTTGATCTGTGTAGGTGTTCCATGTGTTGATTACTTGTATTGGATACTTGTGCTGGACTTTGGCAGTTGACAGTCTCGTTCGATGTGTCACGAGGGATACAGCCCAGCAACTTTATTCAGCACTTCCTTGAGATACTGGGTTAAACCCATGTAAGAGTAACAATGATAAACAACATTCAGAAGTTAAGAACAGGAAAAATAGCACAATGAACCTTCTGTGGCTATTTATACGGTACACTGAGGCCGAAGTAGACTATTATAATGTCCTGCACATGCTAACACAAAGGAGCACTCGATTGGCCTGTAAACATCTTTGTCCAAATGAACCATTTTTTGCAGCTGCAAGGCTAAGAACTACAAATTCGGCCGCCAGACAGCGTTAACTCAAGTTACATGATGAATCATTGACAGACAGACATTGTTTAAGGCACGAAAAGCAATAACTGAGCAAATTAAGTATTATCAGGTTCGTGATGCTTCCACCGGCAAACAGTAGAGGGCTCATGTGAATTTGAACAAGAGCTGGAACATCCGTCTCGATCCGCAGCATGTTACATTGGGGAGTTGAAGACGTCCTCGATCTCCTTCAGTTCTTTTCGCAGATTCGAGAATTCCTTTTGCAGTGTATCCCTCAACTCTGGTAGTGGGCATATGACCGAATGATGCTCCTCCTTGCGACAGTACCCACAACGTCTTACCGCTTTGCAGCATTCCGAAGCTCGGTGGAATGTGTCGAGACAGCGCGTACATCTTACTATTCGCTGGCGTTCTCCTACCGTCCTGTATGTCGGACAGCTATCACTGTAGTGTTGGGACCGCTATGGCGCGAGAAGATTCGGTTTGGCATTTGTGATGATTTCTTATCTTAGTGAAGGACTTCTGCCATCTGGTCTCTCATCCATTTCTTTCGTCTCTGAACTTCGCGGTTAGGCGATCTCGACCCTTGTCTTTGCATTTCATCCTTATTTTTTCTTGCAGCGGTTGTCCACATCTCTTTATCCTTTAGCTGAGGGTTCGTCTCCTTGCTGGACTGGCATTTCCGGTTGACTTTGCACCTCTTCACCATCTAGGTCCAATAAGTCCTCTTCGACTTCACTTTCAGGGGATTTACTTGCTCGTGGTTTCTCACTGCTCTGGAATAAACATTGAAGTATTGAAGTTTGACCGCATTTGTGAGCTGTCGACATCACGTTTCGATGTCTGGTCTCCATGTCTTTCGGGAGAGTTTTGAGCGCTGTTAGTTTCTCTCCAAAACATGTGAATTCCTATCTGGTGGTGTTCCGAAGTTCTTCCATAAGTCTGAAGGCTCAGTGAAGGTCTTTGAAGACTGAAACTCAGTGAAGGCCTTTGAAGTTTCCACATGGATTTTCTGGTGGTCTTCATTTTCGATCTGTTTTATCGCCTCACGCATCTCCATTTCGATGCTTCTTTGGAGCCCATCCAAAAATTCGAGCTCCTTCTTGGTAGATTCATTAACGAATGCTGGCTTAAGTGAGACACCGTTCCTGGTCGTAAAGTTCAGAGCTTTCCTCTTCGCGAAAAGAGTTGATACGTTGTCCAGATAGCTTTGCACCGTCATTTGATAGATTAATGGATGTCATGATGTTGAGGACTAACTGAACGAACTGTTTGATTTTTGTTCGCACTTCGTGTTCCGTTGGGAGTGTTGAGGCGAAGCGAACGCAGGTTCGTTTAAATCGGAGCTGCTCTTTAGTTGTTGCTCCTCCTCCTTGCGCCTCCTAAGTGGCTCTTCATAGGATTCGTCGTGGGTGTTCATTGTATCAAAAGCATATTGAAACTTGCATGTTGTTGATAGCTTAGCTATGTACATAAATTATATAGCTGGATTTCACTTCATTATTCTATTGTTGTAGCGTCTTCGTCGCTAACTTTTGCTGATACGAAGTTGACCGTTTAGCTTAGAAAAAGTTTGCAGGAAAAACATGCAATGTATATGAGAAGTTTCATCGCTGCATCTTTTTGAAAAAATCAACCCTTTCCTTGGGAAGTTTAAGTTTTGTGCAAGATATCGACCAGTGTTACTTTGATTCACAATAGAAACAATATGGTGTTCGTCTCCTATCTTGCCAAGGGTTTGGTTTAGTCTCTATGGGTAGTTTTTCCGCTCAGTTTTCACCGGCATGTTGTGTTCAATCTCTCGCTCTTGCCGGATAACTATTTCAAGGGTTTCCAGCTGTTTCTTCAGATTCCGGACATGTTCTGCAAGTAAAGACACTTTCTTCTTGGACAATAACATGGGCTATCAAGACTAACTCCTTTGCTTTCGAGCTGCTTGATGCGAGATGAGATCTTGTCGAAAAGATTGCACTAGTCTTGGAAGTCAGTGCATTGTGCAAACTGAGTCTCTAGTCTTTTATGTAGACTGGTTATGATTGCGGACGTACTGCCGTACTTTTCCCGCAAGTGTTCCAGCACCAGAAGGTAATTTGATGTAGTCGCTTGGAAGCGTTCTTCAGACTGTCGTGCCTCTCCTTTTAGGGCTCTCAGTAAGTAGTTGAACTTCTGTAGATTTAAGAGCGGGGGCGAGTGCATTGTGGCGTTAAAAATTTTTCAGAGATTGTCTCATTGCCAGTTTTTGCCGCTAAATTCTGGGATAAGAAGCCTGGATAATTATACGCGACCCACTGGTGTTTCCTGATTTTGCACTCCAGGGTCCGGGTATACGCGTACTTCCATTTGAGTTCTTATTTTTGACGTCAAGACGTGTTTTCGCACCTCAAGACACGCGAGAAATGTTTCCGTTTCGGAAAGAAGTGTGTTGAATTTCTCGATGAGTTCTGTTTTCTTCTTCACCTCTTGGTGGCATTTCTGTTCTGTCGATTTCTATGCTGCAAACGCGTGAATGATCTTTTGGAGAGAAGTTTGTACAGTTCGAATACACACTAGCGCTGAGTCTATTTCGCACATTTTTCAGCGAAACCTCCTCCCTCGGCGGAGATTTCCGATTCACCCAGGCTAGCACAATTTTTTGGGACGTCGGCTAGCACATTAAATTGCCGAGCCACGACCCATTTGCGGATTTTGAGAGAAGTTGCCATTGAGAATGTAGGTATGCGGATCTTATGTGCCAATCATAGATAGTAGTTGTTAACAACGAGGAGCAGACGATGATTGATGTTAATTGCACCGATCAATTTATTGCTTACAATGTTAGTGAAGTTGCTTAGGGATTTTATAGATGAGTAGAAGTTATAATTAAAGGAAGCGGAAGCGTTAACATGCAAATTCATACTGCAATTTGTCTGAGTGCTAACCTTAATCTGGTTGCATTTCCCTGGTGATCAGTTCCTCAATGGTTGTAGCTTAGTTCGTCGAATCTGCCATGAAACACCACTTGTGTTGGTTACTTGTACTGGATACTTGTATTGGACTTCGGCAGTTGACAGTCGGTTACAACTTAGCAACGTTATTCAGTACTCCCTTTAGATACTGGGTTAAACTAAATAAGATTCGCCACCGTATATCGCAAAGTAGCCCACTGATCTATATATTTTGGGCGGCGACCTGTGGTGAAAGCTAGGCTCACAGGCTGCACATTGGACCCTGCCGTCTCGGATGTTGGACGTCATGGCGACCGGTGAGATGCGATCAGATCTCAAGCTGCTCAGGACGTCTTTGATTCTAGACCAAGGCGACACACGCATGACTCACCATGGAGACTGTCACAGACTGTGTATTTACAATGCGAGAACAGTGTCAACAGACGCTGACCTGCATGCCCTTCTCGGAGCTGCAGAGCGTATCAAATTTCACGTGATTGCTCTGCAGGAGACCAAGTGCAGAAGGAGCGACGTACAAAAGATGAATGACGGTACACTCGTCATTCGTGGAGAGAAGGTTTCGTCGCGAAATGTAGACAGTGTTGGTTTTGTTGTGCACCCATTTGTCGTCCAGCTTGTCGATTCTCACGAGATCCTGTCACCCCGTCTGGCCATTCTTCGCCTCCACCCTCTGCGCCAAAAACCCATCAGTATCATCAACTGCTACTCACCAACATCAGCAGCTGATGAACCCGAATTGGACGCGTTTTATGAGGAACTGGAGGAAGTAATCCGCAACGAGAAGTCCTTCTACAAATTCGTTGTCGGAGACTTCAACGCAAAACTAGGAAAGGCCACAGAAGAAGAATACAGGGTTGAAAGATTTGGACTAGGGGACTGGAATGAAAATGGCAATCGTCTCGTCGAGCTGTTGCCCGCCGCTCGCCTCTTTCATGAGAATTCCCTTTCCATGGAGAAGAATAATCGTCGGTGGACATGGGAATCGCCCAATGGTGCGACTCGTGCGGAGGTCGATCACATACTCACAAACCCGAGGTGGTGTCTACGTGATGTCTCGGTAGTACCATCGTTTTGTAGTGGTTCTGATCACCGTATCCTTCGTGCGAAATACGACTTAACCACACGCTGGAAGAAAACATTTACTATCGGCAACGAAGGAAAAAAGAAGTCGTCTATGACGATTGCGTACTCGAGAACTCCTTGTCCCAAGGTGATCAGCACATCGAAAGGTACCCAAACGTGGACTATGAGATGCTGCTTAGAGGATTACGAGCCTGTGCTGAGCGTGCCTCGAAGTCGCTCACGACAAACTTGGATCGAATGTCGAAGACCACCAATGACTTGTTGGAAAGAAGAAGGGCTTTGAGGCTTGATCCGAATGCATCGCACATTGAGCGGTTAGTAGCAAACACTAGTTGCAGAAGAGCGTTGCAAGAGAATCTTTCGAAATACACGCAGAAGAAAATACTGGAAGGAGCACAAAGAAGAACGAGTCTGAACAAGTGCTGTCGGGATCTCCGCGAGTATAATATTCCGCTAACAGCCTTGCTGAGCGGAGACGGGACTCCCACGTCTTCTTGTCGTAGGATTGAAATCATTACGAAGAGGTTCCTTTTAATTCCACGGATTCTCCTTCGAGAAGTACGAGCCGCTATCAAAAGCATGAAACCTGGCACAGCTCCGGGACCTTACTTTACACTTTCTTCGCCCTGATGGCCATTCTCTTCATGTAATCTTAGCGGACACATGACATCTTACCTTCAGAAAGAAAGGATTCCAGACCAGTGGAAGACCTCGCGAATCGTTCTTATCCATAAGAAAGGTGACCGAGAGGACCTTCGTTACCACCGTCCGATATACTTGCTGAGCGTGTTTCACAAGATGTTCACTAAGATCATCCTCACGCGCATACATAGGACGCTGGATGAAGCCCAACCTCAAGAACAAGCTGGATTCCTCCAAGGGTTCAGCTGCTTGAGCCACATCCAGACCGTGTCGAGCGTCATAGAGGTTTGCCAGGAATACCGCCAGCCCTTTGTTCTAACCTTCGTCAACTATAAGAAAGCTTTCGACAGCGTAGAAACGAATGTAATACTGCCAGCGCTTGTCGATTGCAGTGTGTACGCCTCGTATTTGAGGTCATTAGCAAACTGCTACAACCGATGCACCACCAAGATACAGTTTTTCCTCCGCCCCCTCACCATACCCATTGGAAAGGGAGCACGACAAGGCGATACTATATCGCCGAAGCTGTTCACGGCTGCATTGCATTAGATAATCAAATCACTTTCTTGAGAAGAAAGGGGCATGTACGTTGATGGAAGATTCCTCTCCAATCTTCGTTTTGTGGACGTCGTTCTCTTCTCGAAAAGTACCAATGAAGCAGAAACGATGCTCAACGAATTGAACGAAGCAGGGAAGAGAATAGGACTACGAATAAACAGGAAGACACAGTTCATGAAGAACGCGCACTGCGAGGACGGAGGAGTACAACTTGAAGGCTCCCAAATCGTGGAAACTCCGTCATACGTATACCTCGGACATTCTATGAACATGGAAGGCGACTTGAAAGAAGAACTGAATAGAAGAATGAGAGCAGCATTGGCAGCATTCGCATCTCTCAGGGAACCTACGGACCAACTGACGGACCAAGATCTTCGTGCCCATCTGTTTGACTAGATAGTTCTCCCAGCGCTCGGTTACGTAGCGGAGACGTGGGCAGACACCGCTGCCACGTCTAGGAAGCTACTTGCTACCCACAGAGCCCTTGAAATATGTCCTCTGAAGTTCGACCGGCGCACACAACACCTAGCCGGTCTTCGTAGCTCTGACTTAAGAGCTATTTCCCGTCTTTGCGACCAAGCGGAATATATATCGAAAGCAAACATAGATGGGCCGGTCACATTATGAACAAATCGACTATCTGAAAGCTCAACTGGATACGGATCAAGGACCTCGTCAATGTCACTCATGAAACATGAGAACATCTTGGATGAAAATGGCGAGGGAACGAAACGAGTGGAAGAGATACTGGGGCCCGCACAGTGAAGAAGGGCCATCTACAGCAGAATTGTTAATTCTTTGACAGAAGACGAAAAAGACGCGAATCCGCGTCCTTTTCGTCTTGTGTCGAAGAATTAGTAATCCTACTGTAAGTAAGTATTTGTAAGGTTAGTTGAGGCCGTAGTGGACTATTATGGTGCCCTCTAACACAAAGAAACACTCTTTTGTCCCTTAAACATCTTTAAAAAATTTAGCATTTTTCTAAACTAGTTTTCAAGAAACTAAAAAGGTTGGAAACTCCAAACCTTACATAAGTACAGAAAAACTTGATTCTACAACTCTGCCGAATTACACTGCATAAAATTTTCTCCGAGCGCCTTTTTTTATTCAGAAATTCCTGGAGCCTACTTTGCACTTGTCTTATCCCTATTTCCGGCTGTAGATTTCTTTTTTCGCTCATAATTATTAAGGCAGGAAAAAGATTGTAATTTATACAGTTCATTCTGAATTAAGCCTGATAGCCTTACTCTAGAAAGAGTTGTTTAAAAATTTCCACCAATAAAATAGAAATTATTGAGTATGAGAGGGGATTCAAATCGAATCAATATTCACTATTTACACTCAACTGTTATTTATCATTCAACAAACGACCGAATATTCAAAAAAGTCAGGCACATTATCAACATACCATGACAATCATGCTATAACAATAACGCGCTTAGTTCGTGTGTGTGTGTGTGTGTGTGTGTGTGTGTGTGTGTGTGTGTGTGTGTGTGTGTGTGTGTGTGTGTGTGTGTGTGTGTGTGTGTGTGTGTGTGTGTGTGTGTGTGTGTGTGTCACGAAAATACTCCATAATGATGCAAAAATCTGCATCGGTGAGTTGCCGAACCATCGCCATGCACCTGATATGGAGAACTCTATCTTTTCACCATTTAGATATGTATGTTGGCTCTGATAAAGGAAGTTAGTCTCTCTCATGTGTTAGTGAGGGTAAATAAACTTTCATGTGAATGTATAATTCCAAATTTGCAAACTCTCATTCTGTGTGATAACGGGCTTATTCTGTCACGTGTGTGCGTCTGTGTATGTGTGTGTCTCAGTTAACAAATTCGAAAGGGAGAGGGAGACGAATACTATGGCGTCGGTTTGGTGCGCTGGAGCCTCAACGCGGTAAAATTGGGTGAGACGGGTCCCACGGTGTTAAAAGGGTGCGCCGCTGACAGAAAGCTACAGAGTGGGGAGAGACGGGTTCCCGGATTGGATTTTTTGGATTGGTGCGCGGGAGCCCCAAGGCGGTAGAATAGGTTTCTCTGACTCATTCACGTGTCTATTTCCAAGCATATTTTAATGATGCTGTTAACATTCTTTCTTCAAAAAGAGGAAACACACGTGCGAACGGCTTATCATATATAATACATTGTAGCCAGTGGTTTACGTGATCTGATGTAGAACGTTATTTTTATCATTACAATTGTGATATTCACGTCAATTCCTGTTAGCACATCATTCTTTGCTAATATTTGAGAACAGAGGAAACTCATACTTTGAATGAGTCGAATGATGTTTCCAAAGTGAGGAGGTTTGAGGAAAGCATAGATGTAAAATTAAGTTGGATTGCTCTCGAAATACAAAACTAAGCGTTTAGGGAAAAACCATAAAATCTTTCATCTATGCTTAAAAAAATTGAAGGGAGCGTTGATAAAAAAGCTATTCTAATTTTACAAAAATGTCGCTGCTGTTATTTCTTATTGATCGGTGAAAGCGAGCGAAGCGAACACCAAAAAAAGCCTCAAGTCTGGCGTTAGCCGGACGTTCAGGCTGCTAACAATATAAAATTGTAAATTGTATTATAAACATATTTATTATATATTTTATTATAAACATAATTATAAATAACGTTGCAAAAGTTGTGAAGGTAACGAAACGGAAAACAGATTGTCTTAAGTGCAGTAGCTACCTGAGAATTTTGGTCCTTTTAAAAAATCAACTTACTGTCAAAAACATCAAATTTAAACTTTACAAATTATAATTTTTTGTGGAAGAGATAAAACTATCCGGAGATTACTTCGTATTGGGTACTAAGAGGACGTAGAAGACATATTTTATTTCTTTCATAGCTTGGACATCGCTTTGGCACTTCTGCGTTACAGCCAGTTCGATTCGAGAGCGGGATTTTTGCATTTAGCGTGGGAGAGTATGAAGAGTACATTTCCCATCCGACAATGTGGAATTTTTCTACTATTACTCAAAAACAAATTCGCTGCTCACTTGTTGTTACTAAGCGAAAAAAAAGACATCTACAGCCGGAAATAGGGATAAAACTAGCTGAAAGTATGCTAAACGACTTTCTGGATAAAAAACACGTAAATTTCGTGCAGTGCATATTGGCAGAGCTGTAGAGACATTGTTTTCTTCACTTATGTAAAACCTGGTAACTCTAGCTTTTTTAGTTTCCTGAAAACTAGTTTAGAAAAATACTAATTTCCTCCTCAAACTTTCGAATTTTCCCCACTGGCTTTTGCTCGAAACACCTACACAGACCAAAACTTCCAGCTAATCGTTTTCTTTGATGCCCTATCAAAATTCCCGGATTTTCCAACCCCGCTACCGTAATCTTGCAACGAGAAAATTGCGAAATTTCAGACTTTCGACTCCGCGTCAAATTCTGAATGACTTCGAGCAAAAAGCAGTAACTACCTCGTAGTTTCACAAAAATCAATTCGGGTTGAAGCATTCTGTATTAGAACATTTGTGCTATCGGAAGTCACTTTTACTTTTTCTCGGTGGTTTTCTCTCTCAAAAGGTAGTTGAGAACATCTTGAACATTTTGCTAAAATGCTCAACTTTTTTTCAAATAGTTTTCACTTTTCTTTGCGCAAAATTTCCTCTACAAGGCGCGCTCATTATTTTCCTCTTTCTCCTTTTCTGCGGTCCGTTATTAATGTTTGCTTCAAGCTAAAAAATCCGAAGTCATTCCCAATCAGGGCCGGTATTGTTGGAGGACTTGTATTCTGCTTCGGTAGTTGACGGTCTCGTATTATGTGCCACGTGGGATATTACTTAGCAACTTTATTCAGCACCACCTCAAACTTGGGTAATTAAACTATAACATTAACGGTAACTAAGGCAAGCAAAGCGAGCAAATGATTAACAGTAATAAAGGCAAGCAATACATGTAGGCAAGAAGAGCTAGCAAAATTATAAGCAACATGAAAAGCAAGAAAAATGGCACAATGAACTTTCTACGGCTATTTATATGGTACATTGAGGGCGGAGTAGACTATTATGATGTCCTGTACAAGCTAACACAAAGAAGTACTCGGTTGGTCTGTAAACATCTTTGTCCAATGAATCATTTTTTGCTACTGCGAACCTAAGGACTACAAATTCGGCCGCCAGACTGCGCTAACTCAAATTACATTATGAATCATCGACAGATAAGCATTGCTATAAGACACAAAAAAGCAGCTATTGAGCTAATTTAGTAGTATCACATTCGTGATAGGGCCTATATTAATCGCTAAAATTACCTCTGAATCATGCATTATTCATTCATAAGTGCGGTAAATAGTTCTGTCAATACAGTTTCAGAAAAATCGTCAGTAAAATGTTCTTCTCAATATTTTTTTATTTTATTTGCAAAAATCAAGACTCAGGCAGGGATCGAACTATTCATCGCCTGTAATCACTGTCAATGAGTAAAATTGTGTATAAGAAGTAGAAAATGAGAAACGCTTTTAGAATGCAGCCTCCTTCGGTATTAGTTGTTTTTCCAATTTGCAAAAGTAAGAAAATTTCGGCAGAGATCGGACTGTTCGTTTTCATTGTCGATGAGTAAAATTGTGTGTATTTAGTAGGATATAGTGTGAAAATTGTCCTGAAATGCGTTCTCGTCGTTCTCGACTGTTCCTTACCATCTCGCAAAAACAATGATTCCGGCGGGTATCGAACTTGTTTTACAGCAACTCTTTATCACTGTCAGAAGAAAAATTGTGTCGCTGAAGACACAATGAGAGCATTCTCTTCTTTTTGACTTCTTTGTGCACATGTGTACTGACACACTTCTAATTCATGCAGCAAGCCATCTGTAACGTCTCTATTTTATTACATATTTTTATTTTACTCGCACACTATAGATTTGTTCTTTTAATTGCATTTATTATAACTAATTTTTGATTTCTATATTAGCGGCTCTACTTGAAAGAATAAGATGAGAGTATCGTTTTCAAGAAGGTCTTCTATGAGAAGTCGTTTTCGTTTTCAGGAGGGTGTTTTCCCGACTACACGCTTGACCCTGCCGAGGACTGTTACTGCTGCATGTAATGTGCAAGACTTAATAGCGCATCATTCTGGATTTTTTCTTCTCAAGCATCACGAGCAAAACACCCGCGACAAACAAGCCGGCTTTCTTTCTGATTGTTGCCGCGTGCATTTATTCATTGCCACGAGATCGAAGTGATAGAAAAATGATTGAGGTGTGGCAGAGATATTCGAAGCCTATGCAGTTAGCCTTTCTGGACTTCAAAACCGCTTTTGACTCTCCTCATGGAGGCTGTCTTCTCAACGCTGATAGTGCTGATGGAATTCCGGAGTAGAATAATTAATGCGGCTCAAACCGAGCCTGATATAATTCACTGTTCCTATTCCTTCAATGGTATCCAAGAGTCCAAGAGTGGAATTCGTCTTTCTTTGTTTGCAGTTAACGTTTCTGCGTTATCAAATTCACTAGTGCCTAGAAAATCAAAGCCATCAGTAATTTATTCTCTCAGGCAAATCATTGCCCTTCCAAAAGCGCACAAACTGCAGGCAAACTCAAAATACAACACATTGGCTAGAGTTTTCCTCATTTGCTCAATCTGGCAACGTAGCAGACCACTACATGCTACAAATTTGAGTCACAAGGGCTTTTATAAAGGATCTGCGCCCCGCCTCTTTGATTACCACACGACCACTCCTGATACTATGCAATCGTTTTCTGGGCAAGATGCACGATCATGTACTACCTAGCATTCGAGGTTTGCTGTTCGCCCTTCTTCAACTCTCATGTCATTCTGTGGATCCGCTTGGCGTGCACAGCTCTGCACTGTTCATATCATTAGATGTTGACAGAACGGAATCACATCTGGGCCATCTACTACGTTTCATTTTGGGGGGGGGGGGGGAGACTGTTCCTGTCGACTGTTGAGTTACACCCAACCGGGCAAGAGCTGGATGCTCCCATTTTAGGAGCTTTACAGAGCACTTTTTTCTTGGCTACTCGACGCAACCCCTGCTGCCGGCCTGTACATGTTACCGTAACCGTGGGAGAACTGGATAGCTCTTCTGAGTGATTATATCTGCTTGCGAAATGGGATATGGAAGATCCAAAACGAAAACCTTGTAGCCGAAACACCGTTGTCCACTTTTCTTCAGTGCATCTCAGGAAAATGACATAATCCGTTTAAGTCAACATACACAGCACAGGAGGGCGGCAAGGGTGGCATCAAGTGGCTAGAAAAAACGTGGTCTTTAAATCTGACCCATAAAATGACAATATGTATATGGACACCGGACTAGAGACTGTGTTACTTGAAAAGCACAATTTCTCTCCTGAATATTAAACGTAGTGGACGGCTCAGAAAAGATTCCGTTCTCTCTGCTTTAGAACACCGTACATTACGTCATAAAAGTTCCAAATAAAGGAGAAGTTGCGATACTATGCTTAGAGTCCCACAGCACGCGGAACACTAGAGAGGCATCTCGGATAAGTGCCCAGTGTTCAAAAATTTACAGAAAGAATAAACTCATTACGGTCACAAACGAACTGGCCCCAAATTAGGGCTTCAGTTTGTTTACATCAACGAGACTGACCGTTAGATCCTTTATAGAAGCCTTTGTGACTCACAAGCTGTTGTACGTGGGTTTGCCTACATTTAGCAGATGAGGTAAGCAATAGTCGATGTGTTGTTCTTTGAGTTCGCCTGCCGTTTGTATGCTTTCTATATAGTGACGAAGAGCTTGAGAAGATAAACTACTGTTTTCAGTGCTCTCACGGAATTTGTAAAATATTTAGTTTCTTGAAACGTTAACTGTATGCAAAATGCCAAGACTTAAGGGCAGTCGAACATTTGGACTACTCGCGAGAAGAAGTGTTCTTAGGAACATGCGGCAGTATAGGAGTTGGTGAGTCGCTGTCCTTGTCAACAAAAATATGAGAATGCACATCCACTTTTTCGAACAACCGATGATCCGAATCGGATGACAACGGTTGAGAAGATATGGTTCAACGCCAACATTGACTATCGTCGTTGCTTACGTTTCAACATCAAGTTACGGAGAAAAAAAGTCGGAGCTTTTTATGGAGACCTAGAGAGGTTCTACAGAGAAGATTGTACCTTCTACAAGAGCATTATTGATGATTTCAAAGCCAAAATTGGCACCTAGAGAACGCCTGTAACAGTACTTGACATCAGTACCCGTACCCCATAATGAAGCGACTACACTGAATGTGGGAGTTGCTCGTCGGAGGGCACCATAACGGAATAGATCATATAAACGTCACTAAAAGGTTTGCCCGACGATACCACTGTTGTGCCACTGTATTGTTCTACATAGGATCAAACAGTCGTCTTTGGAGAAGGTTTTTCTTCGGGAGAAAATACAGAAAAGTTTGTAGAGCGAAGTCAAAAAACTATCAATAACTGGGATCTCTTCGCTACAATCTCATGTCTTTGAGAAGATTTTCTGGAAACAGACGACATGGAATAGGAGTACGATGGGCTCGTTAAACATTTTCAAGATTGCACGGAAAAGGAAAGAGTTCTTACATCACCAGCCCATTTTTCTTAAGCTAATACGCTGAGTTGTACAAAAAGCAAGCAACCATGAACTCCGGAGCTCGCAAGAATTACAATGCAATAGATGCAATACAAGAAGGCAGCAAATAGAAAAGGGCAGCAGTATTGGCTGAAGCTGCAGAGCCAGGAAAGAACACTCGCTGTACCGGCTGGGAAGACGAATACAGATGTTCTTCGGAACATAAATGGAACAACAGTCGCGTCAAGAAGGGTAATGGCAGAGTCAAGCGTGTTGATGATGAACCTATCGAATACTATCCCTTCTCCGCACTTCAAAGTTACTGCAATATTGACAGCTCCCGTTACTCCTGAATCAATATATTGGAAATTTCCTGTATTTCAAAAACGCTACGTCGAAAATTAACTGAGGAGCAAATGGCAGATGTGAAATCGGTAGCTGACAGAAGCGAAGAAAGATCAAGTAGTAGAAGGAGCAAATTTGCTGAAATATTGAAATATTGCTGTTGAAACATTTTGACAACTTAAAATCTGTTAAAAATCTTTAAATACTGATTCAAGTACATGATACGACAACAAATGGAAGAGTGAGGTGCATAGTTCGAATTACAGAGGAACTACGAAAAAAGAAAAACGAAAACGAAACAACAAACGAAGAAACAAAAACGGAAACGAAACAACATTTCTGACTATGTGATAATGAAGTCACGCAGGTTCGACGTCCCGCTGAGCCAAGTTTTCAAAAAGGAAGGTAAAATTTGAAGCTACCCCAACCAGATGAAAAGCATTATGATACATATTTTACAGCAGTTTAAACGAATTTATAATTTTTATAGAATTTAATGGTCAGAAAAGCTCGGATTTTGTGGCGCATTGTCAGATGTGAATGATCGCGAATAACTTCGTGATAACAGCACTTTGAGAAACGATGTTTATGAAATTTCATAGAAGAAGGTTTTCTCTACAAAATGATCACATCACCGTTTTGGGAACTTCTAGTTTTTTTTTTTTGGAATTTAGATGGGACAGAGGTGGGAAGAGTGAATCCGATCTTTGTCCTATCTAAAACTTGGAAGAACGACGGAACCCTGGAAATCGTAGAATAGAACAGCTGATAGAGAAAATTCCCGGCTACAACGTGTTGGAAGGCGATTTGCTCATCCTAAAGCTACTCCGAATTTGCAGCAATTCTTTCTGCGGTCTAGCGGCTTTCTTCTCACTTTACATCTGGATTTTAATTCAAATTTTCGCAGTTTTGCTGTTGGTTAATCCAGTTTTCTGGAAGCTTTGATCTCGCTTTTTCTGCAAACATAAAACCCTTGAAATCATTTCGTTTTATTAAACGTTAGCGGAAAATCCTGAAATGAAACACAGGGGCAAGAAAAAAAAAGAAGATCCGCCATGAAAGCATGAAGTTTGAGGTAAGACTAACTGACTGTTTTGTTTAGAACATATATTGTCAAACAAACGGGTAGCTCGGGGTTTTCGGGAACGGAAAATACGTTGATGCGCGAATTCTTTCTCGCGAATCCCTTCTTAGCAGCAACGGCTTGCGCTTTTTAAGCCTTACTTTGTTACTTTGATACACAATATAACTGATCAGAACCTTGCTCATGCTCTGCATCTATCTGTATGCTGATGAATATGCTCTTTCGTATATGATGCATAGTTTTGTTATACTTTTATAGTTTTTTATAGTTTGCAATAGTTTTGCTCACATGTCAATTAGAGCACCTGCAATTAAAGATTTCAACTGATTCGCTGTAGAAATGTAAATTTTCTGAACCTTACACATGTTTTAGGTCTCATAGCTAGTTCTGCTTCATTTCTTAAACAATGAACAACACTGGAATATACCTTCTTTCCAGGTTTCCTAATAACGCCTTGGTTTTCTGATCCCTCTTCGTTTGTACCAGGAAACTTTTTGATGTGTAAATGCACTGGTGACGTTGGTGAAGATGACATCGCGAGCCTTCCTACCTGCAAAGTTGCTGTTTTTAGCAGCATACCACAAAATCGTCTATGTTGGATATAGCGAAAAGATACGGTGAACGGTGCAGGTATGCTGTTTGAGCATACCAAGGGTATGGACGCGATCACGCGCACCTGCCAACGGGCACAGAACGACCAAGAGGTAGCAGTATGATGTCCCGCTGCCTATCCAGGAGGCTTATGAGCGTCGATAATAGCATCGAGCATCTCTTGACACCGTCGTAATCGCTACGGTAGCTTGGTTGCTCCTCTTGTGGTAAGTCTCGCTGACGCCTCGCCCACGCCACCTTTCCTGCCCATTTCGCCGCGTCTCTTGCTCCTGGGATGCATTTCTTTAGCCGCATCTGCAGCTCTTACGATGTGCTTTGAGAATTGAACGAGAAGGAGAGTTTGTCTGGTTTCACTTGTTGTTTGAAACCCCAGATAAATTGCAGTTATAAGTTAATATAAGTGAAAGAGATTTGTTTAAATGATATGCCATTTAGAAATGCAAGTGGAAATGTTTATTGTCTTATTTTGACTTCTTAGATGGAAACCGCTCATCCATCGCTGGGAATGGAAGAGATGTTTCAAAAAATGTCCCATAGATCCGTTTGATGCTACATTTCTTCATTTTTTCTCGCATTCTAGAATTTTCCGTTTGCTTATCTGGCTAGGTAAAACTGGCATCCAACGCATAACTAGGGGCGAATGTTTAGCAGGCATATGTCGAGGATACAAAGGTCTCGGTTTTTCACCAATACCCCTAACCAGTCATAATAAAACGTGCAAACAAGTATTAAAATGTTTGACATGCACTCTATAAAGGATAAAGTGTCTGGCGCTCGTAAATCCGCTTGGGTTGCGCCCCTACGTTCATTTCAACTGAGTATCGCTTAAGGTTTACGAACGTGTAACTGGCCTGTACAATGATTTGCGGTGGCTAGCCGATGTGTCAAGTCAGTTTTAATCCTCCCAGACAAGTCTGGTACCAATTCATCGGCCGGGAGGGATGAAAAGCTTGGTGAGCACTACGGCGGATTCGAGCCCCCGAATCGATCGGGCAGAAAGCGGAGCCTCTAACCGCTACATTACACCCGTCCCATGCACTCTATATAAACCTTATATCTGTATAAAATTTGCGGGATAGAATTGCTCAAACCGGGTTCATTCTGCAATAAACATAATAAGGACTGCAATAGAACATAATAAGCTTTTGGTTAAGTTCTTAATTGTAATCATTCAAGTTTTGTGAAGGTGTTGACGGAAATTACCTCGTATAAATGCAAATATTTTGGGCATAAAGTTCCTGTGCGTATAGTTGGAAGTTGTGTATGCATCTTATTCTTTTCTCTGCAGCATCTTTTTGAGATAATCTTTATTTGTGGCAACTTCTTCAAATTCTTCAAATGTCAATGTAGGTCACGCATATCACTTCTATCAATCATCAAACTTTGACTCTTTGATACTTTATGGTATGCTTCTGATGATATATCATTTAATTGGATAGAAGGATCCTCTTTTTTCCTTAATTTCCAATAATTCGGCTGCTGTTACCTAATGACCGCTCCCGCTGAAAGAAGGTCAACAGCGACCAGCCGGTTCTCGCGTGTACCTCTTCTCCCGCGCCCAGCGGGCGGACACTCAGTGGGTTACCCAAGCTGTTTCTGCTACTCGCTGGCGGGCATTCAGCGGGTTACCCAAGCTCTTTCTGCTGCTCGCTGGCGGACACAGTGCGTAAGCCCACATCCCAACATATCTTTTTGTGAAGAGAATCCAACATAGTCAGTTTCGTGATAAGCTGCCTTTCACTATTTTGTTCAACAAATTAGAGTTCATACGATACTAAAAGTTTTTGTTGTCCATTTGTCCGGAGTCTATAAGGATGTTCCAGCTAACATATCATATATTTCGAGCTGACATAAATCACAATAATGACTGTCTCTACTAGAACACTAGCTAATAACTTGTTGGTAGCTAGTTCGCACAATCTGTCTCTCTAACAAACAAACAATGCTGGACGATGGTAGGAAGATTCAAGAACGAAATCGCACATTTTTTACTTGAATGAGTTAGCTAGATCAACTCAAACTCATGCAAAAGAAGCTGTGGAAAATTGGAGCATGGGTAATCCTTCCACAGGTGTAAGCCGTCCTTTTCTTCCATTTATTTATGTCTTGGCAGTTTCAGGCATTTCCATAGTCTTTTTTTTTGCATTTTGGCGTCTTCAAAATTGAAAATCTGTAATTCATCAGGACATTGCATGGCGCCGTGGCAGCCGTCATAGGCTGTATCGTTGCTTCTCCACGCATTCCATTCAGCCGTGGGGAGCTTGAGGAAAAAGATTGCGAAGAAATAGAGTTGAAACAGAAGAAGAAAAATGAAGAAAATAAGCTAGATTAGGCAGGTAATCAAATAAGGTCAAACAACAAGTTAACAAAGATAATTCGTGGCTGCTGATGATTTAAAAAGTAAGTGCCTTTGTATAGGTTTTTACAGTTCGGAATATGCTAAATGGATAAATCTCATTACCACAAATCGACTGATGTCATGTCTGATTAAATAAAACACAACGAATAAGGCCACGGTGAAAAAAAACAGAGGAAAGAACGCGAGTGCCCGTTTTTTTTGGTTCGAAGGGGGAATGCTTAGTGTAGATACTGTACTTCTGGTAGCAGCTCCTCATATGGCATGATATTCAATAACCTTAGTGGAAAGCGGCTTATTGAATCAATGGAAAGAATCCGAAAAAAAGGATAAGTCGGAGATCCAAAGTGAACAAAGTGGGTCTGGTCGTGCCGAAATTACAAGTGGAAAAGTCTAAGCAAAACACACAACACACATGTTAAACACAAAAAGGGAGTACAAAAGAATTACCCCAGGCTGAAGCCTTTGGCTGTGTCTTTAATAACACTGCACTAAATCAATAAAAGTGACACAGCGGATAATCCAGCCAATGGAAAAGGAAAAGCTCAAGAAAGAACAAGAAATAGTCGGAGATAGTGATTCCTTCGGTGGTGGTGGAAAGTTTTATCTAAATCGACCTATATCGATCGCTAGCGAAAAGAGAATCTCTTCAAGAAAAATCTCTTTATGTCCTTCGTGAAAATGGACAGTGAGCTAGGCGCTACATCTTATGCAAAAGGCTCAATCAAACCTTCAAGGAGAAGAGAGTGAGTAATCACGAGGTTGCAATGACGCTGGATCGAAAATCAAAGATAGTCAACAACCTTTTGAGTGGACAGCGAGTAGATGCGAACTCCAGGTTCCTCTAAAAGACTTCAACTCGGATTAAATCTCTCGGTTCCTGTTCTCACTGAGAACGATGTTTTTTATGAATGGCTACAGTTATTGGTCATCGGCGACTCGACTTCTTTTATCGACACGAAATTTTGTAAGGAAAGGAGCTTCATTGATAGTTTGTTTACTAAAGTTCTGAGAATTTGTATAGGCTCACCAGACCACCGTAACTGAAGTTTTAGGCTCCTTTGCTCTGCGAATCATCCTTGCATAGTTGTTGGGACTTGAAGTTGCTCTTATGACAGACCTCTCAGTCCTTTGTGTTAAAAGTTTTTACTAAGAAGGAAGTTTACATAAACTCATAACCTGCACAAAATCTTAGACCGGACGTGGATTTTGATCCTTTAGCGCTGTCTTGATATATAATAACGAGTTTAGTCCGTGTGTGTATGTGTGTGTGTCTTTGTCTGTGTGTCACGAAATTCGAAAAAGGGGATGCGGCGGGTCCACCCGGCGTCGGATTGGTGCGCGGGCGTCAGATAGCTATAATATGGGGTGCGACCGGTCTACCGGCGTCACGTTGGTGCGCCTGCGCCAGATAGCTATAATATGGGGCGTCAAGTTGGTGCGCCGGCGCCAGATAGCTAAAATATGGGGTGCGACGGGTCGATTGGCGTCGGATTGGTGCGCCGGCGCCAGATAGCTAAAATATAGGGTGCGACGGGTCTACCGGCGTCACGTTGGTGCGCCTGCGCCAGATAGCTATAATGTGGGGTGCGACAACTATAATATGGGAATACGGGTCCGCCGGCGTCGGATTGGTGCGCAATAACTTCGTGTGCATGACGCAAAAGATAGATTGTTTCAGCTTTTTCGTAGCCGTGGCCACTGGTCGCTTTGCTTTTCACCTTTCTGACTCCTCCGCGTGCCTATTTCCTTCTTCTCTCGCCTCAAGTTTGTAGCATGCCGCTCTCAGAATGCAAACGACTGCTTAAATAGTAGCAAGATATTTATGTGGACTGACGTGGAACGTTATCTTTATCAGTAGAAAGATGTCCTTCACGTCATTTTATGCCAAAACATCATTCTTTGATAACTGTTTATAGAAAACAGGAGAAAAACCCTTATTTTGCGTGATACTTTCAAATTTTGTCTATAACATATTGATAAAGAGTGTTTGAAGCTGAAGTTCCAAGTCTCCAAATGTAGAACTGACGCGTTTAGAAAGGAGACTATGAAATCTTCCGCTTTTAGTTATAATATAAACAAGGAAGAAAGATTGTTGGAGATACACAAGTCCAATTTAATAGAACTAATAAAACTAATATTGATTTTTGTTGATCAATGAAGGCGAGCGAAGCAAGCACCACAGAAAGTCTGAAGTCCGGCTTTAGGGAAGTCTTCTGTGGACCAAAGCATAAAATGACCAAAGCTGCAGTCTTCGTGATTCATATGGGGATTGCCTTAAGCACATTCTTCTTTTCTAACACAACACACTCATCCCGTTCTTTCGTTTACTTCACAAGAACGACTCCCATTTAACCGATATTTCGATCACCATGATCATCCCTTGGATTTCATTCTGAAGCATTTTTTGGATGTGCTTAGAAAGACGTGCATATTTTGGAAAGCTTCTTACACTATGAAATCGAAGTCAGCTTCACAAAAATGTCGCAGAGCGTTAGAAACGATAAAGTTTCCGGTGCAACCCCCCGAAATAACAGAAATTTCACCACTCATTCCTTTTGGAGGAAATGGCTTTTTTTGCACCTACCCCCCTCGACCTTAATTTGATCAATGTGCTTTCACCAAATTTGAACAAAACAAAACAACCTGGGATTTTGTAGATATCTGATATCTGGTAGAAGCTGGTTAGTAGTTTTCAGCGGGTGCGTGTAAAGAGGGTCTCTGCAGATTTTCAAGCAAGCCCTGATCATTCCTCAGCAGAGCCATTAGCGATGGTGCGAGAAAGAGATTTACCTTCGTTGCTACCTAAATAGCTGAATCGGCTTACCTATCGCTATTCATACGCTGGATTACCGCCTAGAATATAAATCAGGAGCTATTAAATTGTTTCGAAGGGTCACAAACATCCACTGGAAATTTATTGTGTGAGGTGACTTCAAATTTGTAACGGTACTAGAAGCAAGAGAAATCCTCATGTGAAATATGAGAGAAAGATGCATTTAATAGCTTCAAATATGGAAATTTCCTTTAAAAATAGAATAGCCAGCTTTCAAAAGTAACGGGAATGAGGATTATCGTTATCCCATAAGTCCCAAGCTTTTTTGTAGCCCAATTTATTTTCGGACAGAGGGACCTCTTGTATATCTGAACTCTTGGAAAAAAATAATTTATTTGATAAGATTTCAATCATTTGATATATTTCTGGACTTCCTGATCTCTCGCTCGTTCCCGTTCTCTGCTTTTCTATATATTTCTTGTGACTGTGCAGCTCTTTGAATCTCTATGGCCAGAAGAGCATCTTAAACGGTTGTCTAAGTCTCCATTAATGACTGGAGCGTGACCTCGTCGAGGTATGTCCGTGTCTCACCGGGGGTATCCACTGGACACTTAATGTCTCGGAGGCAATCGCGGAGAATCCTCCGGGACCCTGTTTACCGCTCTCCGTTTTCTACAACCATCAACCACTAGGACTGAACTGCAGCGACAGACAGTTTGATTTGTAATATTAAAGATAGATATTTTTTCTTTTAACATTGCTACATCAAATGAGAATCTTGATGAGAAGAATCGAAGTTTCCACCAGCGCGGAGTATGACAATGGCAGATTTGCGAAGGCGTAAAAGCAAATAACGAGGGTTGGCAGGGTTTTTGGGGCCTTTCATCGGGACCAAATTCTGGAAATGCACATGAAATTAGCATCTCACTTACTTTGGTTTTGCCAAATTTTTGTTTTGCCCTTTCCTAAGGATACAAACGGTTTGCGACCTACTAATCAAACCAAATTTCCATGGAACAAATATTTTTTAAAAGATACGACTTATGGGAATGTGATGTAGGACTGCATTTTGAATCCCTTCTTTTGCTTGTGTAAAGCGGGATACTCCTACCATCATCCTTTCAATTGTGCATTCTGTGACGCTGGTCGTATTTCCCTCCTGTTTGGAGAAGGCCAGATTTCTAAAGCGTAGATCAAAGCAGGAAGAATGGTGGTGTTGACTAGGTGGGCACGGAACCGTTTGTTCCTAGTCCTCTTCACTACATCCTCGATGCTCTCATACGTTCCCTAAGCTGCTCGTTTCCTCCTGCCCAGCTCGGAGCTCAGGTAGTTTGTCACGCTAATTTTCCGGTCTAGATTTACATACCTGGAGTTTTTGAATATATCGTTCCGCAGAGCGTGAATTGTGCATCAGAAACCCATCCGTACCACATGATTATCGTCTTATCCAAGTTCAGGCGAAGCCAGATCGCTTTGCTCGTTTCAACAAATTCGACAAATACTCATTCCGCCTGACTGAGGCATGACATTATCAGAACGATGTCATCAGCGAAACGAAGATGGTGTTGCTACCGACCGTCAACTTTCACTCACAGGTTATCCCGTTCTAATGCTCGCGTCGCGTTCTCGGGGTGGCACTGAATATTTGGGTGAGGTTGTATCGCCATGTCGAACCTTTGTCTTCGCGACGACTGTGAGGTTATTATAGAATCAGGATATTTTTCTGCTGTGAAGTTGCTATACAACTCACGAAGCATCTTTATGTATAGAGTAGGGCCGCGTTGGTTGTTCAAGGCCTGCATGATTACATCCGTCTCAACTGATTCGAAAGCTTTCTTCAAGTCGATGAATGTGAGACACAGCGGTATCTTGTACCCTCGCCATACCTCGATGACGTTCAATAGAGTGTGATTTTGGTCAATCGTGATATATCCTTTTCAAAACTTTGCTTGTCCTTGCCAATTTAATGCTGGCCTCCCTTCTTATACAGCAACACCGCCTTGTTGGTTTTACATTGCTTAGGAACCATTCCCACAGATAACGAGTGAAGGGCCGCACCAGCGTGTTGTTAAGGACTGGCGGTAGGTTCTCCAGATGTTCTCCAGATGTTGAAACCTGATTCTGTTGAGACCGAGAGAAGTACGATTCCTCACCGACATGATGGTATGTCGAACTCCGAAAGGCAGGACCTTTGGAATGAAATGTCGATCTTCCCTGTAATGGGAAAGAGGCAAGTGGACGTGGCTGTCGAAGATATCTGAGTAGAATTCGTGAATGACCTTCTCCATCCACCTTCTCGATGCTGTAGTTGTTCCATCTCGGATCTAGAGAGTAGTCATTTTTGTTTTACAATTGACGAAGTTTCAAGACGAAGAATGATCTTACCCACCTCTGCTGCTTCAACCAACATTGGTGCTCTTTTCTATTCGAGGTCTTCTTTTATCGCTTCTCTGCAACATCTCGCAAGCTAGAACGTTAGTCCGTGGTTGCCTGCAGCTCCTGCAGCTCAACGCTGACGTACTAGCTCAAGAGTTTTCAGCCACATGCGTCTCTTGGTGGTTTTAAAACTTGTTGCTTGCCTCGTGAAGTCGCGAAGATGTTCTACGGGCCGATCATTTTCGTCGTTAATGTTGTCCATTGCGATATTTTCCCAAAAGCTGACTAGCAAGACGATGAGGTCAAAGTTGATGATAGTTCTGGAACTCCGCTTTGTAAACTTCGCGGCTTTCTCTCCTCTCCGAATGAAGTAAAATCCTTCTTGAAGGAGGTAATGGTCCAATCCTGCATAAAACTTTGGCACAACGGCATGCGTCAGGCAAAACCTTTTACTGACGACGTAGTCAATTTTTATGGTACCCATCTTGTGACTCCTACGTTCAGCGTAGAGAGGAAGGCTTCGGGAATTGCGACTTCCTATGGATGGTCTCAGTCGTCATGATGAACTCGGAGATCCTCTCCCCCTGTTTGTTCCATTGTAGGCCGTGGATCCCAATGTGAAGTTCCACAGGTGTTCTACTTGGGCCAGTTTTGACGCTGAAATCGCCAATTATGGCCTTGTGAAAGACAGGATCTTCTCTGCAGAACTCCTCCAGATCTGTAGAAAAACCTTCGATTTCTCCTTCGTAGCTTGGTGTTAGGGCATAAGCGACGAATACAGTGAAAAGTGGTATTGACCTACATTTTCTTATCCAAAAACGTCCAATTCAAGTCGTAAGTTGTTCGAAAGAGTCCATGTACATTATTATACTCGTGTTGACGAGGACGCCAACTCCTCCAACTCCTCTATTGTCGCATGTTCCAGACAACAGTTCTTCTCTGGTGTCATATGCGGCGTTCAGTGGGTGGCGTCGTCTCATCTTGGTCAGTTTGATGAAGTCGTACTATACCTTCCTAGCTTGCATTATCAGACTTTGCTAGCCTATTCCGCTGCAAACGTACGTCCGTAGGAAGTGCAGATCGCCACCTTACTCCTTTTCATATCTGTAGCGTAGATGACTTCTGCAGTCCCGTTTTTCCTGGTGCTACCGTGCCAGACGTTCTTCTGGATTCAAAAGACTCTTTCTTATTGCGTGTCTTGCATATAATTTCAAGCCCTATGGGCAGGTTGCAGGCCCCTCGTCCTATGAGTTTTGGGAGAGAGTGGCATTGAATTATTTTGGTGAGATTGTATCACCCCGTCAAAGGCCTCTGTTGACGTCGATTGTGACATTATTGTAAAACCATTGTGAACGCCAGACTTTAGACTTCCTGTTGTGTTTGCTTCGCTGCAGTGATCGATGGAAATTTAAAGCAAATCCATTTTCAGTCAACTTCTGCCAAAGAACTAAAACTGTTTTTCTTCTAACAAAACCTTTCTTCTTTCGTTTATTTTAAAGGAGTACTCGCGGGAAATTTTATCAATGCATCCTTTTAATCTCTTTATTATTAATGGTGTTAACACTTAATTTAGTAGAGCAATTTTGCATGTAGCATATTAAGATGTGATTGTACACTCTACGTGAGAAAACGCGCATTCGTGTTTTTTCTTCCGCTTTTTCTGCGTAGTCTGATTCATTGTATTTTATCTCATTAGATTTGGACATCAACTGACATGTGGTGATAAAATGAGTTTTTAATTGATTTCCTTGAGCTGTAGATTGGTATTGATCGTCTTTATTAAACAACGGCTGACGTTTCGGCGTTATCGCCTTCGTCAGAGCCTGAAAAAATTCAAAGCCATTGGTGATTTATCCTTTATTTATCCTCAAGCACCTCATCTCCCTACAGAAAGCATCCAAACGGTAGGCAAACTCAAACAGCAATACATTGGCTAGTACTTACCTTATAAGCTAGACTTCCGAGATTTAAAGACAGTCGAACATGGGCAATAAAATGAGTTCATGTAGCTTATTCCAAACTGTAAAAACCTTTGCAAAAGCACTTACTTTTCAGATCATCTGCAGCCACATATTAGTGAACCAGACTCTGAGATAATTGTGGCTTGAGGATATATGACATTTGGTGCAATCAAAATGCGAAAAAAATGAAGTAATCGTTAAGCGTTCGTAAAGTAGACGTTATTGTGAACATTTTGGTACAGCACTTATATGTATATTATTATATTTATTATATTTGTAAGTTTTAAGATTTTCATAACATGGCGAAAGTGGCATATTCCAATTTGATTGAAATACTTACATTCACAACTAGAACAGAATCAGTACAATATCAATGGTATCAAGAATTAATTTAAAAAAATGCTTTCGACAACAATCTGGTTTGTAAAGCCACATTTTCGAAGATGTTCGACACTTCTCCTCCGAACTCCGGCCATTCATGCATAAAACAGATGGTGAATAACCACGTATCAGCAGAATAGTTAGTCGTAGTAATCCCAAAGAAGTGGTTTTAAAAGCTTAGGTCAGAAAGGATTGCAAAAAAATGAAGGTAAAACGGAAAAAGCTACACTTACGTGTGTAGAATTCATAATTGTACAAGGGAAAACTCATGGGCATGCATGTGTAAGTGTGTTCATGGGTAATTGAGAATTGTTATTCTTGTCAGTGAATGACCCTATAAATTACAAAATATAATAGTAGAATAAAAAACAAAGGGGGAGGGGGAGAGAGACGAAAGCATTCCCTGTAGATAAGATTAAAGGTTTTTCTGTTGTTAAGAATAATGTTACAATCGACGTGAAGAGAAAGCTTCCACAAGACACAATTTTACCCTATACACTCAGTGCCACTCTCGAGAACGCGATGTAAGCATCAGAACGGGATAGCTTGGGAGTGGAAGTGGATGATCGGCAGTTACACCATCTTCTTTTCGCTGATGACATCGTTCTGATAACATCATGCATCAGTCAGACGGAATGAATGCTTGTCAAACTTGTTGAAACGAGCAAAACGATTGGTCTTTACCTGAACCTGGATAAGACGATAATCATGCCGGACGGATGGATTTCTGGTGCACCATTTTGCACCACGCTCAGCGGAACGATATATCCGAAAACTCCAGGTATGCAAATCTAGACCAGAAAATTAGCGTGACAAACTACCTGAGCTCCAAGCTGGGCAGGAGGAAACGAGCAGCTTAGGGAACGTATGAGAGCATCGAGAATGTAGTGAAGAGGACTAGGAACAACCGGTTCCGTGTTCACCTAATCAACACGTTCTTCTTTCTTGGATCTACTCTTCTGAAACTTGGGCGTCCAAACAGGAGGAAAATACGACCAGCGTCACAGAATGCACAATTGCAAGGGTGACGGTAGGAGTATCCCGCTTTACACAAGCAAAAGAAAGGATTCAAAATTTAGTCCTACATCACCGATCGAAGATAAGAGGCGCTGCCGCATATGTCAAGGGAAAGTAAAATTAGGTGGGCTAGCCACGTGATTAACGACAATCGTTGGACCAGAGCTGTAAGCGACTGGATACCACGCGACATCAAACACACCGCAGGAAAACCTCCGACCCACTGGTCAGTCCTCTTTACGAAGTCCTTCAAAGCAAGATACGATGCTCTTCAAGTACCTAACGAGGAGAGCAGCGAACCTTTGCTCGCGATCAGGCGAAATAGAAGTATTACTGGTGTCCGCTCGAGGAAAAAAAAACAACGAGAGGACAGGTGATACAGGTGCTACTATTTGATAAGCTGCTATTTGAGCAACTCTCTACATGTGTGTATCCAATCTCTGAAGGAAGATTTAAGCAATCAAATAAGAGGAACGTACAAGGAAGAAAAGAGGACATACAGTAGAGTCAAAACGACATGAAGCACGGTGCTGTTGCGTACGCCGTTGCGCCCGGAGCGGTACGATGGAGCGTAGCGGTATCAACTGAGGACCCATGCTACCACCGTTCATTGCTGCAATTCACGATGGTCCCACCCCGAATCCAAGCGCTATCTCCATCGCGTCGCTTCGAACACAACCGCTTACGCAAATACACACTGCTTCATATCGTTTTGACCCGATCACACATTAGTGCGAAATCAATCGATAAATCCGTTCGGTTCGGTGGATAAATTGGTACCAGACTCCGTATGTCTACTCTCCTGTGTATATTATATATACATATATATACTATTTTACTATTAGGGGCGGGTGTAGTGTAGCGGTTAGAGGCTCCGCTTCCTTCACCATCTATCGGAGGTTCGAATCCGCCCTAGTGCTCACCAAGCCTTTCATCTCTCCGGGGTCAAAAAATCAGTACCAGACTTGTCTGGTAGGATAAAAACCTTGATCTGGCACATCGGCTAGCCACCGCAAGTCATTGTATAGGCCAGTTACACGTTCGTGAACCTCAAACGATTCTGAATTGAAGTGAACGTAAGGGCGCAACCCAAGCGGATTGATTAACGCCAGAGACTAGAGCTAAAAAAAAAAACTACGCATGCCCTTGTAATGCGCATGAAACAGTGCACAACGTCTCATTCACTTCTTGACCTTTTTGATTTGAATTCCTGCTCAGGTACCGGGGCACCAATGTCTGGGCTAATTGAAATTCCTCGTGCTGTCGTACCGATCTCGTGCTGTAGAGTCTAGCTCACTGCTTTCTGGCGAGGGCGCACCAATTCTACGCCGTGAGACCTACCCTAAGACAAAAGCGCGATGCCAAAACTGGCTTTTTTGTTGCACGACGTGTTGTCGTGACATGCAGACATCCACACACTGACGGAGTCCGTTGTTATACAGCATATTTATATCATGCCATATGGTAACGGGCGTGTGTGTCAGTCAGAAGAGGAGAAAAACTCAATCTTCGGATAATGATTCCGAATTGTGGAGGTATCAAAGGAATAGAAGAGTAAGGTCAAGTTTGAATACTCTCAAATGTAGCACTGATGCACTCAGGAAGAAAAATAACGAAATCATTTCATAATCGTGATGTCAGCATTTTTAATTTCTATTGATTATAAAGTCGGGCGAACCGAGCACCACAAGAAGTTTAATGTCCGTTCCGTCCGGTGATATATTATATAACAACTAGCCTATTCTGCAACGTGTGTTTCTGTGTGTGTAGCAAACTTCAAGAAAGCAGTGAGAACAGTCCAATGACTTTACATAGATGTGGCGATACCAGAAAACGCTAAAATGGGGTGAGACGAGTTGATGATGCCAGAAAATGAAATCAGTTTTATCATCGTGCACCAGAACCACTCTATAAACCACAAGCGTTATTGTTGTAAAGTAAATGAAACAGAGTGAAGCGTTCTATGACCGTGACAACTACATGCACACTAATGTACGTTTCCATTATATCTACCCTCCTGTGTGACTCGACTTAGTAGGCGGGCTGATGTCATCGCCTGACGCGATTACCCGCATCTTCGCTGAGGTGTGCCGTCCTTGAACACAGCTCTGCCCAACCTTCTCGATCTTCTGCGAGAACTTACACTGAATCAATTCATTCGTCGCTATTCCATATTCTGCGAAACACGCCTTGCCTGAACTGTCTATCCACGCCGAGTGTCCTCAGGTCCTCTTTCACCACCTCAGTCTAGAACTTCCGTTTTCGGCCAGGTGGCTCCTTCCAGCTCAAACTCGACAAACTCCTCAGAACACGTTGAACAAGGCGATCTGCCGGTCTCCTTAATATATGACCAAAGAAGCTGAGACGATTTACTTTAGCCACTTTCGATGGCGGTGCAAGATGTTGATGTCTTCCACGTGTCACCGGTATACCACATCAATTTCTGCGTAAAGATCTTCATTGTGACATACCCTAGGCCAAAAGTAGCCAAGTAGCCGTCTAAGCAGCTTTCGTTCCGTGCAATCAAGCCTCTCCATAACCGCTGACGGTGTTGCCCAAGCCTTCGATCCGTACATCATGATGGGGCAAATTGCGGATAGGTAGACTCGCAGCTTGACTCCGTTGGTGATGGGAGTCGACCACAGACATTTCGTTAAGGAGTTAAATGCAGAAGTAGCCTTAGCGATTCTTTGCTGAACATCTCTCTCGTAGCTGCCGTTGTTCTTCAGCGTACAGCCCAGGTAACAGAACTTATCCACGAGTTCTATTGGTTGTCCGTCTACCCTGATTCTCGTTCGAGGTCTCGAAGAGATCCACATCTGCTTGCATTAATCAGGGCGTAGACGTAGTCCGTAGGCTGCAGCCAGCTTCGATACAAGGTTGAAAACATGTTGAAGTTTCGTACTGCTTTCTGCGAATATAACAACATCGTCGGCATACTCGAGGTCAGTCAAGGGGCACCATGATGGTGCTAAGACAATGTCGGCAGGACACTGGTCGACTGTTCATCGCATAATGTCGTCGATGGCAAAATTGAACGGGAAGGGTCCTGTCACTGCCCCCTGTCTTACTCCACTTACCACTTCAAACGGTGTTGTACATCCGGCTGGTGTTCGAACTGCAGCAGTTGTTCGTTGATTCATGTCATCAAGCAGGCGAACGAACTTTCGTGGTACTCCATCGGCGCGAAGTGCGTTGAGAAGACGGCTTCGTTGAGGAGAGTCGAACGCGGCTTCAAAGTCCAGAAACGCTAGTTGCATTGGCTTCGAATACCGCTGCCAGATTTCGATCACTCTCCTGACGATGAACACCTGGTCAATCGTAGATCGGCCACGATGAAAGCCACCTTGCTCGTCGCGCGTTGTTTCTTCGCGATGCTTAATGAGTCGGTCCAGGATAATGTGCTCCAATACCTTGTACATAACACGCAGCAAAGAGATTCCTCGATAATTCCTGGGGTCCGTGGGGGATAACTTCTAGTGGAGGGGAGTAATGATAGCGTGTCTCCACGAGTCAAGTATCCTTTCGTCTATCCATATTGAACGGATGATCTTTGTCATCTCACGAATCCCAGACGGAGGAAGATATTTTAGCATTTCTGCGCTAATCCCGTCGTTTCCAGTAGATTTTCCATTCTTTATTTTTTGAATACAGACTAGAACCTCCGAATCGGTCGGTGGCTCCTCGTTAACCGCATATGTCGGTCTACGAACGTGCTCGAGTTCAGAAGCTGACGGTGCTAGCCGGTTCAGCAAGGTCTTGAGTTGTTCCCTCCAAATTGGAAGGGTTGCTTCACCGACAGCTACTTCATTAGCAGTGTTGAGGACAGGAGAACATCTTTCCAATTTGCCGCTATACTGTTTTAGTAGAGCATAGGCTTTCCGCGGGTTCCTGTCCTCCCACGTCTTCTCAAACTCCATCGCTCTTGACGTCCACTCGTTATCGCGGTCTTGTTGCAGTTGACGACGTAGTTTCCTTTCTAAGACGCTTTTCCTGGATGAAGTCACCAGCGCTGCGCGCGACATATACAGAATTGTACATGATTTTGTTTCCGCAGATGCAAAGACAAACTTCTTCCGCGGCAACAGAACCGGGAGGGTTTCCCTTGCAGCGTCCTGGATGCACTTTGTGAAGGAATCCGCATCGCTAAGCTTTTTCCTGGTCCGTACTCCAACATGAATAGACACACGTTGGCGGAATTTTGTTCTGCATTCATCATCTTTCAGACCTGCCATGTCGATTTTCGGTTGAAAAGGAACTCCTCGGTTTCTCTTGTGGAACCGTATCTTGGAGCTGAGAAGAACTGGACGGTGGTCAGAGTCGAACGCGACGTCCCAAACAGTTCTAGATTTTCGGATATCTGACTGAGGAATGTTCCTTGTCAGAAGTCGAGCTAGTCGAGCTGAAGCATAAGAGCCTTTATCTTCCGCTTGCGCTGCTCTTCAGGGTTGGCCCCTGCCACATGAGCTGATGGCGTTGATGATTCCTCTTAAACGTAGAGGCGATGATGAGGCCCGTCTGTTCGCACAAGTCGACTAGATGGTCACCGTTGTCCGAAGTGCGCTCTGCTGGATAATACCATTTTCCTAGCACATCGGATTGCTGTTCGAGTCCCATCTTCACATTTGCGTCAATTCCGTGTTATTCACCTACGCATTGAGTTCATCATAGAAGGCGTCTTTACTGTTGTCCTCAGCGGTTTCCGTAGGTGCGTGAGCACTTACGATCCAGAGTTTACGTCCTCTGCGATCCCGCAGTCGTAGAAAGGCGCATCTAGACGACGTTGAGCCAAATTCCTCCACCAGGTTCTTGTAATCGTTCCTCACAGCTATCGCGCAGCCACCTACTTTGTTCTCATCAGCATCGCCGCAGTATATTGTGTAATTTTCGATGCTGATGACGGGCCGATCTGTTACGCGTGTTTCCTACAGTGCAGCAAAAGGAACACAGAGATATCGCAGAAATCTGGATAGAGCGGCTTGTTGGAGTTCACTCGATAGTGTTCGGCAGTTCAGCGTGACGAAACGAATGGTTGTTGCCAAAGATTTCATGCTCCCTTCAGGCAGTTGACCTTTCAGGTTATGGGCTTTGGCGATGTGCTGGACGACAGTACCTTTTTGGAATGTATGAGGATCTTTCGCCATATTACAGTGCAGGTTATATAGCTCGTACGTTCCCAACTCTCCTGTGCATATTATATATATATATATATATATATATATATATATACTATTATAGTATTAGGGGCGGGTGTAGTGTAGTTGTTAGAGGTTCCGCTTCCCTCACGATCGATCGGAGGTTCGAATCCGCCCTAGTGCTCACCAAGTCTTTCATCCCTCCGGGGTCGAAAAATTGGTACCAGACTTGTCTGGTAGGATAAAAACACTGACCTGACACATCGGCTAGCCACCGCAATTCATTGTATAGGCCAGTTACACGTCCGTAAACCTCAAACGATTCTGAATTGAAGTGAACGTGGGGGCGCATCCCAAGCTTACTGATTAACGCCAGAAACGCTATCTTTTCATCATACTATTATATGTTATATATTACATATTACACATATTATATATATATATATATATATATATATTCGGATACTTACGTAACCAAAGTTCTAAGAAACCAAAATTTCTCATAAATGAGTCGAGTGTTCAATTAAGTGCAAGAACTTTGTAGAATGCTTTGAAGCTTTTCACACAAGAGTATATAAGGGTGAGCATGCGCATTTTTGTTAATTTGCAAGAAATGATAGGTGGACAACAGCCTAAAGCGATCATGCACTACGACGTTGCGCCAAGAACAAAATGCGAGCAGATTGGTCGTATAGTTCAACAATACTCTGGGTGAAAACAGGTCAGGCGCAAACATCAACATCACGTTCCACGGCAATATCTCAACGGCTACTTAAATCGCTTGCCGACAGGAGATACAGGTTTCTAAGTCGCAGTCTTCTGTCGACAATGATGAATTATGATGAAGGGATACCTCTCACAGGCAAAACCGTCACATCAGCCGTACACTTCAAACTTCGATATACTTCGATCAGCTTCATAATTAATTCGAGAAAAGCGGTGAAAAGCTAAACTGTCTATTTGGAGTATGACATTGCACGACCGAACGTCACTCCGAACACTCCCAAAAAAAAAAAATTGCAGAGCTCGGCTGGCGCCAAATGCCACCCACCCGCCATATTCGCCTCGCCTTTCCAGAGTCAGACATACCTTCGGTATCTGAAACATCACCTGCACGCATGGAAGTTCGACAAATACGTTGATCTCAAAACAGCAGTCGAGACACTTTTGCCTCTTGAGTTGTGTGCGGATCAATAATCTACCCAACAGATCTACTCCTTGACTTTCTGGAGTTATGGATGTCCATGATGATTATATTGTGTGACAGCTCGAGACACAAGGACCACCTCTCTAACTCAGAGTAAAGCCCCTTCAAAAAACACGACTCGAAAACTTCCGACATCATCAAGAATGAACACATATCATATCTGTTCATATCTGAACAAAATCCACCACAGGAAATGACGCCAGATGCTGTTGTCTTCCTCAACCATCAAAGTAGTATTATTAGTATTGCCAATGTGTACACACTGGTCGGACAAGCCCTCGTGCTCAATCTAGGACTCATCCGTGTCATTCTCAACACTGGGCGTTCTTTCGTTAGTAATGGTCTTTCCAACCGCCTCCAGCTGCAGGACATCAATTCTCTCAAACTGACAACCAACACATTCGGCTCACAAGAGCTACTGAAACAGATTTGCGGTGTCACCGAACTACAGATCTGATCCTATTCAGAACTGGTATATCTCGTATCAGGACGAGACTCCAATTACTGGGAAGACGTCACCACGGTTTCAATCATTGTAACAGAAATCGATAATGTCTCGTTCGAAATCGATGATGAACCATAGCCGTGGGAAGACATTCTCACGTTTGAATCATCAAGCGTGCACGATTCCATATGATCATGCACCGAAGAACACAAAAAACGTGACGCAAAGGGATGGTTATCATTTGAAAGGACTAAAAGTCCAGAAGAGGGAAGATGGATGCAATGTAGGGTTTCCATGGAAAGATACTGCAAGCACCTCGCTAGACAATAAGTCTATAGCCGTACGGAGGCTGGAAAGCGCTGTCGCTAAGCCCGTCAAGGACCCTAATACACTCCAAAAATATCAAAAAACTACAGAGTCAGTACAAATGAGGGGCTGTTGAAGAGGTCGACGAAAGAGCACCAAAAGACGGACCAATCATGCATTCCTCGCGCACCTCGCCCTCATCACGCCACACAAACGGACTAGACGAAACTAAGGGTTGTCTTTGATGCATCTGCGCATCTGAAAGGACAATCTCCACTCAATGACATTCTGTATCCAGGCCCGTCACTCTGCCAAAGGTATGTGCCATCTTACTGCGATTTCAGAATCGGAGATGTGGCAATCGCCATTGATGTGGAAAAGTCCTTCCCCCTAGTAAGGTTGAATCCTCGGGACAGAGATTCGATACGATTTCTGTGGCTATGAGAGATTAAACAACCAATACCACCAGCGAATACTGTCACTTACAGGTTTGCAAGGGTGATGCTTAATTGGAATTGGTCCCCTTTCCTTCTCGCAGGAACAATCACATACCACTTGGACAGAAACGTTAGTAACTCGAAGCTTGCCAAAGAAATAGCCGACAACACATATGCGGACAATGTCATAGTAACGACATCATCCAGAAAAGGAGCAAAATGCCTTACAAAGACTCGAAACAACTTTTTCGCGACCTTGAAGGCATCACCCCGCGAATCTGGTATGGAACATGTTTCAGGTGGGTAATGCGTGTACGGGATCGTAAATTGTGAGGAGGAGGGCGATTGGGTTCATCTCTCCCTGTATCACTGTGAATGGAATGGGTTTTCGACGAATTGCACGCGGAAGGGCGCAAGGGTGGTGCGCTGCAACAGAGGACGTGGTAAGAAACAGCATTCCGGGGTCGTCCGTTCACATTCATACAGGGAGAGATGAACGGAATCACCCTCTTCTCCACAATCTACGACCCTGTATAGGCATTACCCGCCTGAAATACGTACCACCCCAGATTCGTGTGGTGATGCCTTTGAAGTAAATTTTAGTGAATTTCGCTTGAATAGCAGCATTCTCAACCCAATTTTCTTTGTCAAAAGAAATTCAAAATGTTCTCGGAATACCTTGGCATTCACAAGAGGACCATCTTGCTCTCGAATGCCAGCATAGAATCACAGCAAACCTGACGAAACGGTCGACTTCAGAGCAAGTGACTTCGATTTATGATCCAATGGGATTCCTCACGCCACTCACGTTACGAGGAAGACAGTTCCTTGGACTACTTTGGAAGTTCGACTACTATTGGAACAAACCCCTTTCACCAGATCATCAAGAGATCTGGAATGACATCATCTACGCAACCGACAGATTTTAGAAGACATTTCCTCGGAAAGTAGTCGGAATCTGGTGTCTGGCCACACAGGTTCTGCTCGCCAGCTCAAGTGGAGGCGGAATGGCTGCTTGTGCATACCCCCTTTCTAATAATTGAAGTCACCTACTTGTTGGGAAATCAAAACTTCCAGCACTCATGGGGAACCTCACTATTCCTAAACTTGAATTGAATACACTTACAATGGCAAGAAGACTGGCATACACAATGTGCACCTAATCACTATCGAACAAGTGGTGATCTTTTCTGACTCAGAAATAGCCTTGAACTGGATAAAGACTCCAGCTTCCAAAAAAAAACACACCAGAAATTCTAGTAAAGAATAGAATTGCGGAAATTAGGAGAATCACCTCTGAGCTGCGCACACTCGTCCAGTTTGGACATGTCAATACATCGGAAAACTCTGCCGACTGTGGAAGCAGGGGGGAAAGAAATCTGACTTTGACTGCCATATATGATGTCATGGACCCGAGTTCATAACGATACCCATGGACAAACGGTCTTAAGAATGTCAACATTTTACTCTGCCTCTAGAAGAACAACTATGTACGGTCAACTCTAAGTCTGAAAGAAGTCATGTCCAAACTACTGGATTGGACTCGACACAACAAGATGTCATCTGCTAAACAAACAATAACTTACTCACTTAGCTTTCTTCATTGCCTTTCACAACGGGTAAAACCTTCGAGAACGTATCAAAAACAACATTCCAGAATTTTCCTACATGACGGCACAATCGTAAATCACAGCCCTAGAAAACAATGTGGCCTAGCAGGTCTTCAAGTCACCAAAGTTCAGAAAACTCTTTTTTTTCCAAGTTTTACTCAAATTGAAGACGCAAACACTACATGTACAGCAAGACGGAAATGGCAAGGTCATTTTTGAAAAACGCATATGACTTTCCACACGAAACAACCCATGCTCATTGACTCCAAGACGGCCCTTGCCAAAGCCATCATAAAAGAGGCCCATCTTTTGCTTCACTGTAGCACCGGGCAAACAATTGCCAATGTGCGGCAACAATTTTGAATTTCGAAAATAAGACGTTTCGTAAAACAAGTCCTGAGACTGTGTATTCTGTGCCAGAAACTGAACAATTCTTCCTTTCAAATATCCGGGAGTGGACGATTTACCTGAGCAACGTGTTGAATAATACGCCCATTCGAACATATAGGGATCGACCATTTCGGTCCACTGTCAGCAAAACAGCATGATTCCCCCTCAAGGTTTACGGAGTCATTATTACGTGCATGACTACGCGACTCCCGTATCTCGACTTAGTGCCGGATACGGGAGTCGACAAATTGGAAGTTGGATGCTTTACGTAGATTCTTTGCTAGAAGAGGCGTCCCAGGAGGTATCACTTCGGACAACGGCCCATCCTTCTTGTTATGAAAGCAAGTGCTTCGCGCAACAGTGTTCCCGGTAAACAATGACACCCCGTAAGCAGCCAGAAAGACAACGGAAAGGATCGTGTGGAGAACCATCACGCATGGCACAGACTTCATCATCCCTTCACAAAACGCTTCATGGCAGGGAGTCTGTGAAGTACTCCCTCTACATACGTTCGACACAGAAGAATTCATGTGAGAGGATGAGAGGTCCATAGACAGATGCTTGACAGCCACCAACATTCAACCACAAGATCGGCGGGTGTTTTTTCAGATAAATCCAGCAATGGTTCTCAAATAGGAGCGCAACCGCACCATTCATCGTCGTTCACTCAAAATCACAGCGATCAGTTTCAGCAGGCGATGTGGTGGAACTGCTATCACTTTTTCATCGTCATTAATATCATTAACACAGTTGGGAAGTGGTGGAGACTTTTGAACCTGATGAAGCCGCATTTTTGTAGAAATTTTGTACAGTTTCAAGAACCTATAACTTCATACCAGTGGGATAACCTTCAGATTTAAAAGTAATATTGCTCACCTTTATGAAATCTGATTTTTTAATCACTATCAAGCTGTGTGGTATGCATGATTACTAAAGAGTATCTGTCTCGACAACTTGTTTTCACAAAAAAATCTAAGAAAATATGAAACAAAGTAGCAAACAACCAATACATTAAACGCTTAGTAATAATCTACAGCGATCTGTACTCATCTAAACTAAACATATTTTGAAAAAAAGCAACAGTCACTTCTAAAGTCAGATCTATGAAAATATGGAGGAAAGGACTCCCCGTGATCCACAGAGTCGTCTAATTTTAGTAAATCGAATAAATGATCGAGAAGAGTAGAAATCTTGTTAAAAATTCACCGATAATTCAATTGCGTAAGGATGAAGAGTTATTCTGTTTGCTTAACCCTAGAGTAGTTCCCAGTACTAAAACAACGGAAAAGGAGAACCACTTTAGCATTAACAGCAGAAGCGAAGAAGAGAAGCACATGAGATTGCGGTAAAGTCTTCGCAAACTTCACTGGTCGATCGCCATGCTAGTGATATTCCATAATAAAGCAGTGCTTCCTAAGCGGGATTAGCTGATAAAGCGGCATCCAACTGAGATTTCTGAGCTGAACGCGATGAATGGAACATCGCTTTAGAAAAAACATTCACTGAAGGAAGGTAAAGCGGTCATCTTCTAATGTGGTTCCTATATGGTCAAATCGTGTTGTGACGTTAGTTCTTTGTTCCTTGTAATGTACTTGTAAAAAACTTAGTGCTTTCCAAAGGGACCTTATTACTTCAACTAATGAAGTAAAGGACTAAGTGCACGGTTTTGGTATGGACCTGCGCGTTCGACTTCAATTCAGATTTTGAGGTTTACGAACGCGTGTGTGCCTAAACAAATGAATTGGGCCGGCCGACGTTTCAAGTCAGCGCTTTTCCCTGACAAGCCTCGTTCCAATTTATCAAACTTAGAGGGATGAAAGGGTTGGCTGGCACTGGGCGGTTTCGAATCTTCGTGCAGTAACAGCTGAACCTCACCGACTGCGCTACACCTGTTCCGATCGATATCACAGCAAGCTCGTAATTGACACTGTAAAAAATATTTACTGCATTCTAACACACAAAGATTAGGGATATGAACGGATATGTACGGAAACTGCAACACTACGACAATGGAACGGTCTTACTAATTTGAAATAACCATATTCATGATGTTAATAGTAATACTAGATGCAGTTAGAATCGTTAAGGGAGAAGAAAGAAGAAATGTCCAAACACCTGGATTTTGCGTTATTTTTCATTACGAAGCTTTCGCATTACATTATGGTTCGTTGCGAATTTCTTATACTTGATGCGACTATTGTTCACTACCAGACAGCATTTTCTATCTGTTTGGCAAACAAAGGGACAGGTACTATGTCATTTCCATCCTCTCGTGGATGCGTTCTAGCGGTTACTGAGCGTTGCCATGGTGAGACCCTCTGAACATAGCACGAATCAACATTTTGCACCGTCAGAAATCTCCGCCACCTTCATATTATCATGGAGTTGTTGAATTCTGCAGTGAACTACAGCGGAAAGTCTATCAATGGATGTTCGCTATTACTTACGAGGAGGGTGGGAATATACTGCATTCTTCTACTGTCAAAATATGCTTGTTTGTTCCATTCATCTATAATATTACATTATTATAACGATAATTGATAAGAAAAATTTGATTTGAAAACTCCTTTAGAGTGTTGTGTCCTTCTGTTAGGCAAAGATAATGAGCTATTCTGGGGTATTGTTAATGAGCCTGAACGTCCGGCCAAAGGCGGACTTCAGGCTTATTTTGGTGTTCGTTTCGCTCGCCTTCACCGATGAATAAGAAATAACAGAAATAACAGTAGCGACATTTTTTAAAAAAATTATAATTGCTTTTTTCTATCAACACTTCCTTCAATTTTTTTTTACCCGAAAATTTACTCATAGATGAAAGATTTTATGGTTCTTCCCTAACGCTCAGTTCTATATTTGGAGAGCAATCCAGCTTAATTTAACATCTATGTGTCTCTCAAACTTCCACAACTTTGAAACATTATTCCAAAAATGAGTCTCCTCCGTTCTCATCTATTAGCAAGGAATGATGTGCTAACCTGAAATGACGTGAATATCACTATCGTAGCGATAGAAATAACGTTCTACGTCAGATCGCGTAAACTGTTGGCTACTATGTATTGTATTTGATCAACCGTTCGCATGTCTGTTTCCTCTTTTTGAAGAAAGGATGTCAGCAGCATGAGCAGACATGCTGGGAAATAGATATGCGAAGGAACCACAGAAACCCACTCTACCGTCTTGGGACTCCCGCGCACCAATCCGACACAGTGGAACCCGTCTCTCCTCACTCTATAGCTTTCCGACGCCGGCGCACCATTTCAACCCCATTTTACATCTGTCTGGCTCCGGGGCACGATTTCGATGCCGTAGTACCCGTCTCCGTGGGACCCGTCTCACCTAATTTTACCGCATTAAGGCTCCAGCGCACCAAACCGACACCATAGTATTCGTCTCCCTCTCCTTTTCGAATTTCTTGACTGAAACACGCATACACAGACGCGCGCACGTGACAGAATAAGCCCGTTATTATATACCATGATAGTTTGCAAATCTGGAAGTATGCACTAACATAAAAGTTTATTTACCCTCATTAACATATGAGAGAAACTAATTTGCCTTATCGAAACCATATAGCTTTGGACAATGGTGGAAAGGTAGAGTGCTCCCCTATCACGTGCATGGCGACAGTTCGGCACCTCACCCGTGCAGAGTTTTGCATCATCATGGAGTATTTTCGTGACACATAGACAAACACACACACATTTGATATTTGTTCTCCTGATTTGGAAATTCTGAGTTATGGAAGAGAATCGAGATACATATCTATCTGGCCGTTCAGAAACCAATCTGGCCATTCTCACGAGGTTCTAAACATCTCGCAGGAAAACCAGTTCTGATTCCACTTCCTTTTCTCAATGTCTAAAGTTGTTTCGGCGGACATATCGTAGTTACCAGGACTTGTTTTTTTCACATCGTAGTTACTTGACTTGTTCTTGTACGTACGCAAATTTCTAATGTGGAAGTTCTAATGTGCACCATTCATAATCCAGATGAGGAATGTGGACAATCTCAACCTTCTGGGTCTCAGGACTTCGATCTTTCTCTTGATTTATTAAATTCTCTTGCCACACCAGCTTTTGTATTTCAATAAAAGTACTAAATCATTCACCGTTTTCCAGAACGGTTTATTCCAATTATCAAAAACTGTTATAAGTCGGTGTTTTGTCTCAAAAGCAAGTCGAAGACAACAAGAACGCAAAATAATTGGTACTGACTTTATTAACATCAACCTGGACCACTCCTTTGTCTTTCAGCTTTCATCATTCCAAACATATGTATGAAATTACAAGTTGCAGGTCAAAGTGCCAGGTAATATTTCCTTAGCGTGTGTCGAATGGAATTTGAACACAAATTTCCTCGCAAGCGGCGGCTCTGGTGGACTGTTGAAGGTTATAAAGTTGACGCAAGGTAAGAAATTATCAATCGTGTGCGTGAGATATTTCACAGGACATGTCACACCGGATGGAATTCAGAGGACTCAGCGATGGGATCCGCAATGAATATGCCAGTTAATCAAGCTCTGGAGGGGCACAGCGGTACGTCATATACTTTAACACAAGTACTAATAAAAGTAGTGATGACGCAATAATGACGACAATATTTCTTCAAGTCCTTCTGCCTCGACTAGGGTTTAACCTGTGATGGGATTTTCCCATCAGGGTTCGTAGACAGAGCAGGTCGCAAAGGTAGTGGATCGTGAAGGACTCTGCGGTGGGCAGTAGTGAATGGAGGACGGGATGATAATCAGACAAACAATAAACAAACAACGGACAATAAACAGTAACTAAAAATAAACGAAGTATTACTTAGTATTAAATAATTACATACATTACAAAATATTACAATAAATAACATTAAACAATCAAATCACAACATATTGCATGACGCAAGTCATAAAATATTGCATTAAAATTCAGGCGAAAGACTGGAATATGGAAGCCCCAACATTTTGTTTTGAACATGTATAACGTGTTGACAATGTAAAAATGGGTTCGCAGGTTTGACGCACCCCACAGAGGCAAAGTTTGCAAAAGAGGTAAGGACTTAAAACGACGCCTAAAAGATGAAAGTCAGAATATTACATATTTTTCTGCAGTTTCAAAGTGGATTTAGTTGAATTTGCTCGGATTATGTGCACATTGTATGGACGGGAAGTTCGCAAATAACTTCGTGATAAGAGAACCTAAAGAAATACTTGGAGCGACTTTTCATATAAGAAGGCTCGCAAAATAGTCATGCTGCTCTTCTTTGTAACTCCCGTTTTTTTGGAATTTAGATGGGAATAACTTCAAAACTTCTCGAATTTTTGTGGATTTTTCCTCCCTAAAGTTAGAGCGAACCAGACTGTCGGGAATGAGAAATTTCGCAAATAAGGCTTTCGTTAGTGCTTCTATCTAGTGCTGAATATACCGGCATATTTTTATAAGGCGCTGTCTCATTTTCTGGAGAAAGAAAACTTGCCAAAATTCCGATTTTCGCTCCCTTCCCAGAAAGGTGTATAATCTTGAATAAAATTTGACAAAACTTTAGAGTTTCTGGCGTTAATCAATCCGCTTGGGATGGGCTTAGGATGAAAAGTTTGGTGAGCACTAGGCCGGATTCGAACCTCCGATCTGTCGTGCAGGTAGCGAAACCTCTAACAGCTACACTACACCCGCCCAAAGTTTAGTCACTCGGAGTAACCTAAAGCAATGCAAATTATCTTCCGGTATTTTATGGCCAAAAATTTTCTCTGACAGCTCCTATATTCCATGATTTCCACAGCCTCGCCGCTTCTTCAAAGTCTAGATTAAACAAATATGGGAAAAACGGCACTTTCCCATCTTTTTTAAAATCTAAATCTTAAAAAAAGCCAGGAAGTTGCAAGAACAGCTGTATGAATGTTCTGTGGAGTAAACCTTCTGCTCCAAAAAACTACCTAAAACATTCCTCTTGATCCTCTCATCACCAAGTTATTCTCGATCTTCCAGACCTAACAATGTGCACAGGATTTGAGCTTTTTTGGTAATTGAACTTTATTAAATTCCCGTTTAAACTGCTGAAAACTATGTACTATTAAGTTTTTCATCTTTAAGGATTAGTTTAAATTTTTTTAATCTCTTTTGCAAAAATTTGACTCGTGACAGTGGATGTCGAACCTATATCGTCTCATGATCACATTGTAAAAGGAAAATGCAGATTTTTTCGTCGTTCCCCTGTAATTCGACCTATGCACCTGACCCTTGTCTCTTTTTTTTGTGTTGTGTTTTAACCGGTATTTATAAATATTTCAAAAATTTAGAATAAAAATAGAATAGAATAAAAATGAAAATATTTCATTGCCAAAATTTCAATGATATTTCAACAAATTTACTTCTTCTTTTACTTGTAGGTACTTCGCTCCTGTCAGCTCTTACATTTCACACTCCTCATTCGTTCCTCGGCTAACTTTCGGCATTGCTTTCTCGAAAAACGCGAAAATTTCCAACACATTTATATCCAGTACGCAGCAATTTTGAAAAGGAAGCGCGGGTTGTATTCGAAAGGGTCATGTCTCTTCAAGACGCTTAATCCTGCTCTTGACTGCACTTTCATCCATTGTCTTTTTTTTTGAAAGAGTGACGATGTTTTAGGAACAGTCATGTGTGCTGCATGGAATGAGGTACACCAGAAACTCACCACAAGCGATTCAAATGGTTTAATTATTGTTTGGAGTTTACACAATGAAACATGGTATGAGGAAATGATCAATAACAGGTATGAGCCTGCAAGAATGACATTGCATATGAATTCATCCTTACCCAAAACGTGAGTGTTATGCAAATTTCTGGCTTCAAAGTTATGCAAATTTTTAGCCTCAGAAATTCATTCAAGGTGAAAACTAACAAGAACTTTGTTCAACAGTTTGTAGTTAAATTATATATGTCCGTCTTCATGTTAAAGCGATAGACAATAAAAACCGTGCACTGCCGCATACATTTATAAGTGTGTTGCATAAAAAAGGAGTGTCTTCAAATAGTGCCTATTTTCGGTCGTTCTTGAAAAAGTCAAATTTGTGTGTGATTTATTCTTTCAAAGGCTTCTTAAAAACGGTCATTCGGTCTGAATTAATAAATGACATAACGATTACTTCTCAACTCATGTGTTGAATCTCTGACGTAGCAGACCACAGCGCTTGCAAATAGCAATCATGTCTCAAAATTCGGTCACAAAGAAAAGATGTTGATATTCGAAAGCTGAAAGTAAATGTGACAAAAAGATAATTAAAAGCGAAATTTCCTCGTACGTTTGATCCTAGCGTTACTCGATAAACAGGCAAACTGAAGGATCTAAAGCTGACCAAACCCTCTGTCATAAGACGGCAATTCAGTCAACTCTGGATGAATGGCATGCTCGAAATTGGGGTCACCCCTTGCTCTGTTTTATTTAATGTTCTCATATTTCTAGCAGTTTTCCATACAGTTTATTTATTTGCTATTTTTTCTTGCGTGGTTTGCGTCAGCTACTTCGCCCGTGTGTTTTTCGCTAAGAATCGCAAAGTAGCCACTGATTCAGGTTTTGATATGGCTCTGAGAAAACCGCCAAGCTAAAACTTTTACAGACTTTTCATTTAATTTTCATTTTTCTACGTGTTTAATTTGTGCTCGTGAACATCATACGAAAGTGATGATGTGGAGTGAAACGGAATCAACATTAATGAGATGCGACGACGTCAGAAAGCAGTGAAATTGGGTGAGGAGGGTGCCGCCGAGTCAGTTAATGTCGTTGCTAAAATACAGTGAGACAGATTTTGCAGCGTCAAGTCGGTGCGCTGACGCGGTATTAGTAGCGATGGTGCGACGGGTCCACCGGTGTCAGGTTGGCGCGCCGGCGCCAGACAGCTATAATATGTGGTACGACGGGTCCACCAGCGTCGGATTGGGGAGCCGGCGCCAGATAGCTATAATATGGGGTTGCGACGGGTCCACCGGCGCCAGATACTTATAGAAAAGGTTGCGACGGTTCCCGCGGCGTCGGATTGCTGCGCAATTACTTCGTGTGCATGACGCAAAAGATAGATGCTTGCAGCCGTTTCATAGCCGTGACCACTGGGCGCTTTACTTCTCACCCTTATGACTCCTCCGCGTGCCTATCTCCTTCTTCGTTCGCCTCAAGTTTGTAGCATGCCGTTCTCAGAAAGTGGAAACACGCATGCAAACGGCTGCTTAAATAGTAGCAAGATGTTTGTGTGATTTGACGTATAGCGTTATCTTTATCAGTAGGATGATGTCTTTCACGTCAATTTATGACGAAACATCATTCTTTGATAATTGTTGGGGTAAAATAGGAGGAAAACCCATATTTCGAGTGATACTTTTAAATTTTGTCTATAATATATTGATAAGGAGTGCTTGAAGCTGAAGTTCGAATGTTCTCCAAATGTAGAACTGACGCTTTTAGAAAGAAGCCTGAAATCTTTCGCCGTTAGTTGTAATATAAAACAGGAAGAATGATTGTTGGAGATACACGAGTCCAATTTCATAGAAAACGCCACTAGTATGAATTTTCGTTGATCAGTGAAGCGAGCGAAGCAAACACTACAGAAAGTCTGAAGTCCGGCTTTATCCGGACGTTCAGACTGGTATATATATACAATACTCTGCATGAACATTGAAAAACCGACGGTGAGTGACGGTGCGGCACCGTCGGCTACCGTCGCCCGTTCAGTACTTCCACAGAAGTGAAGATTTCTTTAAAATCTTTACACAGATGGATTCGACTCGTTGAGATCTATTCAAATATGTATACCATGTAGAACGAATCTATTAAACATGCGGAATAATGCTTGAAAACACCAAAATCATACCTATTTTAACCATTTAGGGGCAATTACAACAGTTTTCGAGGAGGAAATTTATTTTTAGGTGCCGAACAATGTTATGTTCTGTTATTTCTAGAAAGAAGAATGAGTTCCTACCAAATTAAATCATTTGTTCGAATTATTTCTATAATATTAGTCAGAGCTTCGAAAACGGTTTTTTGGGCTTTTGCTGAATTCCAACAACTTTAATACGAGAAATAAATGATAAAAAGTGAATACGTCCCCAGAATAGTGCTTAGAACAACTTATATCTTGACAAGAGGTGAGTTTTTTTCGTCTGCTGGTATCAGAAGGTGGGATATAATCCTTCAAAGTTCACAGGTTGCCAATCACAGCAGGAAAAAAATAGTTTGTTGTCAACTTTGAGCATTTATTAATCCTCAAAGAGCTAGGTAGCACAACTTCACCAGGTTTATTTTTGTAGCAGATAAAATATACTACTGTATTTTACTTTAAGAAACTCCGTATATGCGCTTATCTTTTATGCTAGAAGCATCAAAGTAGGTAAGTTCCAGTTTTTTCGCGTAGTGCATGATCTCGTTGTGATTTCCTGGCGTTTTGTTTGGCTATTGAAACCGTGATAACTAGAATCTTTTTCAACTTTTGATTTTACACCAATATCTGAGTTTTCACGGTGTTACACCATGTTTGACTTTTTACTGATTTCCTAGAGCTCGGTCTTTTCTCGCACCTTTGCGAAGGCATAGCGCCTCCCAATCGGGTTACGCATGTCGAACAGTGCAGGACTATGGGGGCGCCATTGCCATACACATGGTGTCACAAGTTCATAGAACGATCACAGCTTGACAATAATGACGTTTATTAAATATAACCTTAGTAATTAAATATCATCATTAAACACCAGAACACTGAAATCACTATTCGAGATTGTCCGTTTCAAAATCACTTTCCGTTTGACGCCCTTCTAGGAGCCAAAAATTTCAAGGATGGAATATCCAGCTATTGAACTGGCCTGCTGAGTCCCCAGATTTGAATCCTATTGAATTAGTATGGGGTAACATGAAGAGTTATATTAGGTAATTGGCATTATTTTATTATTTTACAAAGATTTTATCTACCAAATTCCATTTAATTTTATCTGATTTTGCTAACTTCCAAATGAGGTGTTATTCTTTGTCTTTGGAATTTAGACGTCGCGGCGTTCGTACAATAAGCGAATTGAAATCTTCTATCCTTGCATATTGGGAAAAATTAACGCCGGAGACTTGTGAAAAATACGCAGCTGGCATTAAGAGACGTTTGCGAAGAGTTATCAAGCGCAATGGAGGAAATATCCTAGAAGGGCGTCAAACGGAAAGTGATTTTGAAACGGACAATCTCGAATAGTGATTTCAGTGTTCTGGTGTTTAATGATGATATTTAATTACTAAGGTTATATTTAATAAACGTCATTATTGTCAAGCTGTGATCGTTCTATGAACTTGTGACACCATGTGTATGGCAATGGCGCCCCCATAGTCCTGCACTGTTCGACATGCGTAACCCGATTGGGAGGCGCTATGCCTTCGCAAAGGTGCGAGAAAAGACCGAGCTCTAGGAAATCAGTAAAAAGTCAAACATGGTGTAACACCGTGAAAACTCAGATATTGGTGTAAAATCAAAAGTTGAAAAAGATTCTAGTTATCACGGTTTCAATAGCCAAACAAAACGCCAGGAAATCACAACGAGATCATGCACTACGCGAAAAAACTGGAACTTACCTACTTTGATGCTTCTAGCATAAAAGATAAGCGCATATACGGAGTTTCTTAAAGTAAAATACAGTAGTATATTTTATCTGCTACAAAAATAAACCTGGTGAAGTTGTGCTACCTAGCTCTTTGAGGATTAATAAATGCTCAAAGTTGACAACAAACTATTTTTTTCCTGCTGTGATTGGCAACCTGTGAACTTTGAAGGATTATATCCCACCTTCTGATACCAGCAGACGAAAAAAACTCACCTCTTGTCAAGATATAAGTTGTTCTAAGCACTATTCTGGGGACGTATTCACTTTTTATCATTTATTTCTCGTATTAAAGTTGTTGGAATTCAGCAAAAGCCCAAAAAACCGTTTTCGAAGCTCTGACTAATATTATAGAAATAATTCGAACAAATGATTTAATTTGGTAGGAACTCATTCTTCTTTCTAGAAATAACAGAACATAACATTGTTCAGCACCTAAAAATAAATTTCCTCCTCGAAAACTGTTGTAATTGCCCCTAAATGGTTAAAATAGGTATGATTTTGGTGTTTTCAAGCATTATTCCGCATGTTTAATAGATTCGTTCTACATGGTATACATATTTGAATAGATCTCAACGAGTCGAATCCATCTGTGTAAAGATTTTAAAGAAATCTTCACTTCTGTGGAAGTACTGAACGGGCGACGGTAGCCGACGGTGCCGCACCGTCACTCACCGTCGGTTTTTCAATGTTCATGCAGAGTATTGTATATATATTTAATCAGCCTTGAATATTCTTTAAATGTAGTAGTACTGACATCAGCAGCAAGAAGACTACGAAATATTTCAACAATGCTTATATTTTTTAAAAAGAGCGGGAAGAATCGTTGTCAGTAGCAAAAGCAGGTTTGATTGTGTGGCAGAAATGACAGAAGGTGCTCCTACCTTACATTATTATTAACTATTGAAGGCAAGCGAGTACCACAAGAAGTCAAAAATTCCGGTCTCCAAAGTTGGCCGGGCATTCAGACCATATTTATTTATTTATTTATTTATTTACTTCTGTAATTAATATATATTTATTTAATTATACCCTCTTCTTCTCAGCGGAGATGGACATGTGATCCCAGGTCTTCCCCACCGAAGTCAGACATGATGGCATGTCGATGAAGAATCGTACTTTACTCAGTCCTTCACAGATTTAAGTTTGAACATATGAACAACCTACTTCCAGTCCTTGTCAACACACTAGCGAGGATATTAGCCCATTATATGTCGGAATGCAAGGTTACTAACAGCTGAAAAACCAGCAGGACAGTTGTAGTAATACCGATACTCGTCGTCGTTGCTTTCCAATGCGGTACCTTCCAGAACGACTAGCGAAACGAAATGGTCCCAATCTTCCACAAGTCAATATAGAAAATATATACACAATAACCCAAAAAAGACACCTTTTGTTTTTTCTAATTCTTGGGAGGAGAAGCAACGTGGACGAATTTCGGAATACACATTACAGCCGTTATGCACAAGTTGAAATTAGGTGACATAAAATATCAGGTGTAACTCCAAAACTTTGAAAATGAACAGAATCGTAAATGATCATCAATCACGCTCTGTCCCCTTATCAAGAACGCTGCAAGTTTTAATTCATCCGCTAGGGTCATTTGTAAAATAAACTTTGTGGTTTATACTGGTGTTATTCTGCCACTTCAACGCCTTGAGTGCTTATGAGGTAAATATTGGGTAACGGAATGCACTTTTTGTGCACGCGCCCTCCGGATGAGAGTTTAATAACACATTTAACGTTTAACAACATGTGAGAACATCACCTACTCCGAGGAAGATTTTCCTTCACCAAGAGAGAAGAGGAAGCAGCCAAGCACAGAGAGCGAAGTCCCAGAATTTTCATCAGCTGGGATCTCTTCGCTACGCTAGCCGGCTTTTGTGAAGATTCCGCAGTGGACAACAACCGCGAGGAATATGATCGGCTCATTGAACACTTTCACGACTGCAAGAAGAAGGCTTAGAGTTTTAAGACCACCAAGAGACGCCTGTCTCTTGAAACTCTTAGGCTGACACGCTAGCGTGAAGCACCACGAGCGGAAGGGAACTAAGAACTTACTCTGAGCTCCCAAGGCTTTGCAGAGAGGCGATAAAGGAAGAAGAGAGAAGAGCAGAAGTGGGGTTGAGGCTGCAGAGGCGGGAAAAAGCATCCGCTATGCCCGTCGAGACTTCGCCAACCGCAAGAGGAGGACGATTGCTCTCCGGAACCCAAAGGGAACAATAATTGCATCGAGAAGGGAAATAAATGCATCTACGACTTCTACTCTCATCTCATCGACAGTAATGTCTACTTGCTTTCCCATCATCTGAGGGAAGACGGACATGTCATTCCAGAGGTTCTCCCTATGATATGCTATCATGTCGGTAAGAAAAAGCGCAGCACCCGGTCGCAACAGAATAAGACCAGAACACCTGAAGAACCTTCCGCCAGTACTCATCAACACCTTGGCGAGGCTCTTTCACGTTACCTGTCGGAATGCAAGGTTCCTAAAAAGTGGAAGACCAGCAAGAACGTGTTGTTGTATAAAAAGGGAGATCCACATGACATCGGCAACTATCGTCCAATCTGCTTACTGTCCGTCATCTACAAGCCCTTTACAAGAGTGATCCTTAATAGGATTGAAAAAGTCTTGGATGAAAGACAGCCATGCGAGCAAGCAGGGTTTCGAAAAGGATTCAGCACGATTGACCACATTCACGCTGTTTCGAAACTCATCGAAGTATCACGAGAATACAAGATGCCGCTCTGTCCCACCTTCATCGACTTGAAGAAAGCCTTCGACTCAGTTGAGACGGAAGCGGTCATGAAGCCTTGGACAACCAAGGCCCTACTCAGCACATAAAAGTACTTCGAGAATTGCACAGCAACTTCACGACTGGAATTTCGCCATTCAATAAGAATATCATCATTGACGTGAAGAGGGGGTCCGACAGGGTGATACAATTTCACTCAAAATATTCACAGCCACCCTCGAGAACGCAATGCGAAAGTTGGAATGGAACGACATGGGAGTGAAGACTGATGGTCGGCAGCTATATCATCTGCGCTTTGCTGATGACATCGTACTGATAACACCTAGCATCAGCCAAGCACAACGAATGCTGACCGAATTCGACGAAACATGTGGATGCATCGGTCTTCAGCTGAATGTACAAAAGATGATGTTCACGCGGAATGGATGGATCTCGGATGCCTCATTCACGCTCAACGAAACGAACATATCCGAATGCACCAGCTACGTTTATCTGGGTCCGGAATTGAATATGATGAACGACCTGACCCCCGAGCTGGGCAGGAGGAGAAGAGCGGCTTGTGGAGCGTACAAGAGCATCGAGGATGTTGTGAAGAAGACCAGTAACACTCGACTTCGTGCTCACCTCTTCAACACCACCGTACTTCCTGCTTTGGCTTATGCTTCGGAAACCTGGGCATTTCACAAGCAGGAAGAAAACGCGGTGAGCGTCACTGAACGCGCAATTGAGAGACTGATGCTTGGAGTATCCCGCTTCACGCTACTGAGGGACGGGATTCGAAGTGCTCTCCTGCGTCAGCGATCGAAGATTAGAGACGCCGCTGCGTTTGCCAAGGAAAGTAAAGTAAGATGGGCCGAACACGTGATGCGCTTTAACGACAACCGCTGAACCAAAGTCGTGAGCTACTGGGTTCCCCGCGATATTAGGCGCAGTATAGGAAGACTGCTGACCCGATGGTCAGATTTCGTCACGAAGAAAAGAAAAGAAAATTTCTTTTCCTTCGAAGAAAACTAAGGTGCTCTCTGCATGGGACAGGGAGGAGAAACCTCTGGGCGACTCTGGAACGCGATCGGCACAAACGGATTGGAGCTTGCTCGACCAATTCAAAGATCAACGGCCATCAAGGCAACCAACATAATTGAGAACATGAGGTGAACACTAGCCGTTCATCGAACGTGGAAATCGTCTGGATGTTTTCGGTAGGGTGATGATGCATTTGAGAGAATAAATCACTAATGACTTTGATTTTTGCAGGCTTTGACGAGACCGATTATGACGCGACGAAAAAAGATTAGTACCAATTATGGTTACCGTTCATGCGAGTCAATAAAAAGGAGTGGCTTCATTTTTTAGAAGGTTACAAGGAAAAGAGAGTTCTTAATGGCCGTAAAATTCATTCATATTATATTTAATGCAATACAGTTAGTTGTTGGTGTGTTGTTCCCCGAAAATCAAACCTTAGTTTCTGAAAAGATTACCTGACAATATCAAAATCGGAACGGTTAATCCTTTTTTGCGGTCTATCTTCAACTCGGTCTATCTTTGTCGTAATTGTCTCAATTTGCTATGTATTCATTGAATTACATTATCGTAAGGAACTACTTGAGCTAAAGCTTGTTCAAAATTATGTCAACAATAGTCTGGACTTTTGTGTTTGAAAGCGTTCACCTCGTCTGGACTGACGGTATACACGCGTTATAGAAAAATGTTAACGGATGTTTAAAGGCATATCGCAAAGCTGACGATTTTGGGTCCCTTAGCCCCATCTTCGGTGCAGATGTATCGCAGTCACTAAGGAGTTCGGCTGCGACAGCCCTGGTGCCAACCAAGTCTTTCATTCTTTATTTTTTCCTTCTTTGGGTCGATGAATTGGTATCGGGGTTGTTTGGGGATGAAGGCATTGATTTGATACTTCATCTTTGCAAGTCATTGCTAGGTTGGACACGTATTCATATGCCAATGATCAATCATGATAGTTTAGGAACAAAAGCATTATAGTAGGAATGGCGTGGAATTGCGATGGAACGAAAATAGCAATAGCGTATCGCGATGGTATGTTCCTTAAGTTTTTTTAAAAAATTAAACTATGGAATTAATTAGAATCAAGTTACAAATGAATTAGATTTGCACTTCAACTTCTGTACCTCCTCCGAAATATTAGTGACTCTGAAAAATACTATTCCAAAACAAATTAATTGGAGTTATATACCAGATGAAGAACCTGGCCTGCAATGTCGTTTATATTGAAGGAACTGGAAGAATGCGAAGCTTGCATATCAAAGAGCATTCACTTGGTAAAAAGCATGGAATTTCGATGACAGCATTAGGGCGGCGCAAGGATGAGGAAATGAGCTTGGAATAAAGTGATATCAGCCTACGAGAAAGAAATATCTGCTAGGAAGCCTGTAGAAGCATTCTGGACTTTGTCAGGAATCCATAAATGAATAATAGGAGTATTTATTAATTACTAGCGACTTTATGCCGTTGGAAACACACAAAGTGCTATAAGAGTGTCCCACATGCAGTTCCTTAACAACATCGATTTCACATCAGTTCTTAAGGATGGTGCACAGATCACGTAGACCTCATTCGCCTCGAGTGACAATTTGTAAGAACGCGGTGGTTTATCAGCGCAGCTAGTTGGGTAGAGTGATCAGTTTGTTATTCGGTTTGGAGTTTTTGAGTGGTATACTTGGAATGATATCGAAAACATCAAAAACCTTGCACCATTTTTATGCTTTCGATAGAAACGAAGTTGTTGAAACTTCAGGCAATGAATAAAGAATAGAATAATCCAAAACTTCTTTGGCAAAAAAAAACAATCCATTATATTATCAGCCCAGTATATTATCAGACGTCAAATTATGCTTCTGAACCGGCCTAGAATATTCGATGGCGAAAAGATCTCTTGGTCACCACGTCATATATACTTTAACCTCCCAACAATGTAACGTAGCGATTGAAATGAATGAGAATACCTTCAACTACTAGAATCAGAGAACGGGTCATTGGAAAAAAGTAAGAAAATAACTCAAGGAGGAAGATGAAATCAACTCCTAAAGTTGTGCGGAAACGTTGGAGATTGTAACAACTACGTGGCTGTGTACAAAGTTGGGCAGTTGTGCAACGAAGAGTGGGAAGAGAGTAATGAACAGAACACACATGTTCAAACATAACAAAACTTGGTCACTTGTATAGGATCATGACATCCAGAAGATGCAAGAATATCATCTTTAATTTCGGTTCCTCACAAGAGCAAGGATCACACAGGTTGTCCCATTTTCACTGATACGGAGCTCAAAATCAATTCCACTCTTTCCTATCCGGCGCGCTACCCATACAAAAACTTCGTAAGCTTAGTGGGCGACTCATACGAGGTAATTGAGTCGTATCCAGCTGAACTATTAACTGGTACATGTTCTACCAGCACATCAGTCCGTGGTGTTTGTAGTCTCTCTCGAAGGAGCGGCTTTAAAATCCGCTCAAAAGTTCTTTTAGTCAATTTGTCGACGCATCTCTAAATATGATATGACCATCTACGCTGGCTTTTCGACATATGCTCCAAAGAGTGGGCAGTCGTTGAGTCGGAGCTGCGAAAGCCGGCTAAATGATGTGTGCGCCGGTTAAACTTTAGAACCAGGGTCAAGCGTGTAGTTGGGAAAAAACCCTCCTGATAACGATCCCCTACACAGAAGACCCTCTAGAAAACCACCTCTTATTCCACATTTTTTCTAGTTTAGCCGCTCATATAAAAAAGGATAAAGGATAAAGTTAATTAGTATCAATCCACGTAGGATGCGCCAACGCGTTTCACTGGAATTCGTAATTGTTGAGGTTTTGGAACGCGTGTTGGCCTATACAATGACGCGAGGGCCAGCCGACGATCAAGTCAGTGTTTTTATCCTCCCAGAGAAGTCTGGTACCAATCCATCGACTCCGGAGGGATGAAAGGCTTGGTTTGCATTAGGGCGGTCTCGAACCTTCGACAGTGTGGCTACAACGGACCTCTAGCCGACTACGCCACACCCGCCCCAGCCGCTCATATAGCAATGAAAGATTGATCATCACCTTGATCATCTTGACTCCCGTTGATCTTCGAACTGGTCGAGCGGGCGCCAGTAATTCTTCCAGTTGTCCCGATCGCGTGCCAAAGTAGCTCAGTGGTTCCTCCTTTTGCGTGGGACACGAAGAGCATCAAATTTTTCCTTCAAGGACTTCGTGAAGAAATCTGACCTTCGGGTCGGCGGTCTTCCTGTAGTGCGCTTAATAACGCCGGGAACCCAGTCACTCACGGCTCTGGTCCAACGGTTGTCGGTAAAGCGCATCATATGTCCGGCTCACCTTATTTTCCTTCCTTGGCAAACGCGGCGGCGTCTCTAATATTCGATCGCTGACGTGGGAGAGAACTTTGAATCCCGTCCCTCACTTGCGTGAAACGGGATACTCCTAGCATCACTCTCTCAATTGCGCGTTCAGTGACGCCCACCGCGTTTTCTTCCTGCTTGTGAAATGCCCAGGTTTCGGAAGCATAAGTCAAAGCAGGAAGTACGGTGGTGTTGAAGAGGTGAGCACGAAGCCGAGTGTTACTGGTCTTCTTCACAACATCCTCGATGCTCTTGTACGCGCCCCAAGCCGCTCTTCTCCTCCTGCCCAGCTCGGGGGTCAGGTCGTTCATCATATTCAATTCCGGACCCAGATAAACGTAGCTGGTGCATTCGGATATGTTCGTTCCGTTGAGCGTGAATGAGGCATCCGAGATCCATCCGTTCCGCATGAACATCGTTTTTTGTACATTCAGCTGAAGACCGACGCATCCACATGTTTCTCCGAATTCGTTGTGCTTGGCTGATGCTAGGTGTTATCAGTACGATGTCATCAGCAAAGCGCAGATGATATAGCTGCCGACCATCAGTCTTCACTCCCATGTCGTTCCATTCCAACTTTCGCATTGCGTTCTCGAGGGTGGCTGTGAATATTTTGAGTGAAATTGTATCACCCTGTCGGACCCCCTCTTCACGTCAATGATGATATTCTTATTGAATGGCGAAATTCCAGTCGTGCAGTTGCTGTGCAATTCTCGAAGTACTTTTATGTGCTGAGTAGGGCCTTGGTTGTCCAAGGCTTCATGACCGCTTCCGTCTCAACTGAGTCGAAGGCCTTCTTCAAGTCGATGAAGGTGGGACAGAGCGGCATCTTGTATTCTCGTGATACTTCGATGAGTTTCGAAACAGTGTGAATGTGGTCAATCGTGCTGAATCTTTTTCGAAACCCTGCTTGCTCGCATGGCTGTCTCTCATCCAAGACTTTTTCAATCCTATTAAGGATTACTCTTGTAAAGGGCTTGTAGATGACGGACAGTAAGCAGATTGGACGATAGTTGCCGATGTCATGTGGATCTCCCTTTTTTACAACAACACGGTCTTGCTGGTCTTCCACTTCTTAGGAACCTTGCATTCCGACAGGTAACGTGAAAGAGCCTCGCCAGGGTGTTGATGAGTACTGGCGGAAGGTTCTTCAGGTGTTCTGGTCTTATTCTGTTGGGACCGGGTGCTGTGCTATTTCTAACCGACATGATAGCATATAGTATTTCGGAAAGAAGAACCTCTGGAGAGACTTGTCCGTCTTCCCTCAGATGGTGAGGAGGCAAATGGACATGGCTGTCGAAGAGATCACAGTTGAAGTCGTAGATGATTTTCTCCATCCCCCTTCTCGATGCAATGGCTGTTCCCTTTGGGTTCCGGAGAGCAGTCGTCCTCCTCTTGCGGTTGGCGAAGTCTTGACGGGCATAGCGGATGCTTTTTTCCCTCCTCTGCAGCTTCAGCCAGCACTTCTGCTCTTTTCTCTTTAAGGTCTTCCTTTATCGCCTCTCTGCAAAGCCTTGCGAGCTCGGACGTCAGTTCTTGGTTTCCTGTAGCTTGTGCTGCTCTACGCTGGCGTATCAGCTCAAGAGTTTCAAGAGACAATCGTCTCTTGGTGGTTTTAAAACTCTCAGCCTTCTTCGCGCAGTCGTGAAGGTGTTCAACAAGCCGGTCATATTCCTCGTCGATTAGTACGAAATATGTTTCACACGGCCACCTCCGTTTGCACTGGAGGAGAGGAAAGACGAGAATCTATCGAGCTTGCTAGGAAAATTGCGGTCAGTAGCGGCTACACACCTATGCGGCCTATCAGAAAAAGTGCACTAATCCGAAACAAATCTGGTATGGAGAATGTACCCTTTTGTGTACCGTTTACTTCTGCTGAGGTAGGCTGCTATCCGGCGGTGTCTGAGGAAAGCTAAACTTGAAGAATCTGTTATCATCGTGGAGCTCCCCCTAGTAACCTTAAGCAAATATTCATTCGGAATCGCCTATATGGCCGTATTTGCACTACACCGGAGTGCAAAATATGCCCCGATAACAACGAAGGTGATTACATGAGTTCATGTGTTGTTTATATGATTTCTTGTGTGCAGTGTGGTGACGAATACATAGTAGAAACAACTAGACCACTATGTATTCGAATCAAAAAAAAACAAACGAGAACAAACGGCAAAAGGAAATCATGTGACTCCACTGCATTAGGTGGTCGTAGGGTGCGGCGTCATAACGGAGAAGATTTTGGAGTTAAGATCACGATTTTGGCGCGCGACCCTAGTATTGCGACGCGCAAGGCTCTGGAGGCTTTTTGGGTCCACTCTAAGGGCCCAAAGATGAATCACAAAGAAGAATGCCTCTGCATTACGCGGGGACTCGCGTCCTATTTAAGGCTGATATTTGATTGCGCTAGTCACCTCACAACAGGTATCTAGCAGTGGCAGGACAGTCAGCTGATCCTAAGATACGATGTTATCTTCTACTGGTAGCTATAAGGCCCAACAGCAAACATAGGACTTTCTCTGTCGGGCGGATAAGGCGTTTTATCGGATTAAACACGTTCGATTTCAACCTTTCAGGCTCTGAAGAAGGCGATATTGCCGAAACGTTAGCCACGAATGAAGGATTGTAACAACCTCGTGTCCGGCTCTATTAAAGAAAACAATTATTGAAGCATCAACATGCCGAGGTTTATCGAAAGTCGTACATGGAGTATTGTGCCATATTTATTATATGGGGTGGGTGTAGTGTAGCCGTTAGAGGTTCCGCTTCCTGCGCGATCGATCGGAGGTTCGAATCCGCCTTAGTGCTCACCAAGCCTTTCATCCCTACGTGGTCGATAAATTGGTACCAGACTTGTCTGGGAGGGTAAAAACACTAACTTGACACATCGGCTAGCCACTGCAAGTCATTGTATAGGTCAGTTACACATTGGTGAGCCTCAATTCTGAATTGAAGTGAACGTGGGGGCGCATCCCAAGCGGATTGATTAACGCCAGAAACTTTAACTTTCAACTTTATTTATTATGCAACGCCACGTTATTTCAATTTATTCAATGGGAGAACAAGTTGGTTTTCTAATTCTGTCTTTCATAATTAATTTTTAAATGCTATATGAGCGGCTACATCAATAAGAATGAGTTGGGAGGAGAGTCGTTTTCAAAAAGGTGTTTTCCGCAACTACACGATTGACTCTGCATATGGGCGAGAAATTCAACGATCTTCTCCATGACACAAGTTCCTTTGATTTGTTCAGAGGTATGAAAAGAAAAAGACGGCATCAGAGAAGATTTCTAATGTGCGATTCCCCTCGATTGTAGATGTGTTCTTGACATAGATTGCGGGTATTCCTACAAAAACAATAAACACCACTTACAAATTCAAGAAGCAGAAGTCTCAGTTCACCACTCAGTTTACCGTCCATAGGATTGATGGTATAGAAATGCATATAACGGGTATGATTATTTTTTACGCGCGTAAGGAGTTGCTTTTTTCTGAATTTCGCTGCCATTCCTGGAAACTAACTTCCGAACTCTACCTACTAGTGGAAGGAGCACAACTTCCCTCACGTGATCTTTAATAATACGCTTGCTAACTGCATGTGCAGCGTACTCTGCTGAGCAGAGGAATTAGCCAAGGAAGTTACTTTGTATGATTTTTTTCTTCAATCTACAAGAAGTGTAAGTGTGCAAAGAAGGAAGGAAGTTTTCTGCATCTAATTATTATCTATTTTTTGTACAACCATTCATCATCAAAAGGTGAAAGATAACATACAAAACGTAACTTATTCTCTTGCTACTTTCATACAAGGAGTGCTTAAAATTGATTTGTCTAGTTTTATGGTTTCTGATAGGTTAGATATCGAAGAAAGCATTGCATAAGAAACTATGGGGTCGCGCATACAAGCCTGACTGTTGCAAGTGGTCTCCCTGTTTTTACTAAACGCAGTCAGGCTCTTGAGTATACGCCTCGGAAGAGTACGACCTATATAGCCTGCACTGTTATGTAGCAAAAGCTTTACGTACATTGCAAAAGGGTGTTCTCGTCCAGCATCATACCTGAGCCCATACCCTGAAAGGCCTGGGGAAACATGGATTCTTTGGCAACAAATACCCGTCACGTTCCACTGAACTGCCGGTCGCTGTCAAGTGAACTTCAACACGCCGCTCTACCCAGACTTCTGCGATATCTGCATGCGCCGTTTCCAGCATTGCAGGATCCACGCATCCTATAATTGATCATCATATAATATCCTTCCTATAATTGTCCATATATAATATCCTTCCTATAATTGTCCATACTGATGAGAGGGATCGCCCTCTCATCAGTATGGACAATTATACCATCCACTGCGGCGATGCTGATGGAAGGAAAGTAGGAGGCAGTAGCTGTTAGGAATGATTACAACAATCTGGTGGAGGAGTTTGTATCAATAAAATGCGTCTTTGTGCGATTGTGAGATCGCTGAGGACTCAAACTCTGGATCGTATTTGCACACGCACCTACGGAGACCGCAGAGGAGCACAACCAGGATTCGTTTTATGATGAACTCAACACATTGATATCCGAGATACCATATCTAAGATGCGAAATCTGCTTCCACCGTTTGCTGCATTGCAGGGAATACAAATCAGGGATCGCTCTGTCATCGAAAATTGACCATCTACTGCGGCGATGCTGATGAAAGGAGATTGGGTAGCTGTGCGATAGCTCTGAAGAACGATTGCAACAACCTGATGGAGGAGTTTGATTTAGCGTTGTCAAAATGCGCCTTTGTACGATTGCGGGATCGCGTAGGACTCAAATTGTGAATTGTAAGTGCTCATGCACCTACGGAAACCGTTTAAGACTACAACAAGGACGCTTTCCATGATGAACCCAAAGCGTCAATGCGTTGATTTCTAAAATATCCAGCCGTCAGGAAGTCATGGTCGGAATCGACGCAAATGCGAAAATGGGACTTGAACAACATCCCTATGTGCTAAGAAGATGGTGTTATTCAACGGAGGACACATCGGATAACGGTGACCGTCTGGTCGACTTGTGCGAACAGACGGGCCTCATCATCGCTCCCACGTTTAAGAGGAATCATCGACGCCATCAGCACACGTGGCAGTGGTCAACCCTTTTAACGCCTGAAGCTCGACTACGTTCTGGCAAAGAACATTCCTCACTCACATATTCGAAAATCAAGAGCTGTTTAGGAAATCGCGTTTGACTCTGATCACCGTCCAGTTTTTCTCAGCTTCAAGATACGGTTCCACAAGAGAAACCGAAGACTTCCTTCTCAACCGAAAGTCGACATGGATGCTCTGAAGGCCGAAGAATGCAGAACCAAATTCTGCCAACATATGTCTATTCATGTTCCGTGTCGGACCAGGAAGAAGCTTTGCGATGCGGATTCCTTTACAAAGCGCATCCAGGACGCTGCAAGGGAAACGCTCTCAGGCGTGGGAGGACAAGAACTTGCGGAAAGCCTATGCTTTATCAAAGCAGTATGGTGGCAAGAAGATGCTGGCCCATTGCTACACCTTGCTGATGTCTCGCCCTCACCGCTGTTCTCGCCCATTACGTCGTGTTTGTAGCTCTTCTGATCCGCTTTTTGGATCAAATAAAAGATGAAGTGGCCTGGTTATGGAATGTGGTATTGTGAGGGTTTTCTTGCTCGCCAAAGATACGGATAGATTTATTTTATCCGTATTGCCACGCGGTCTAGTTGTCGATCAAGACTGAAGGATACCCTTTATTTACAGTAAAGGTATATATAGTATTGCCAGTACCAGATCACTGCTTGTTGGTATTGTTTATTGAAGCTGTGCGGGTATTGAGATGCTTGTTGCCTCGTTGGCCGTCGAATGAGAAGGCTGCTCGCACGGTTGTGGGACATCCTTTTATACTTAGGCGAGCGATATGGTTGCGTCGGCGAATGTAAGCATCAAGCGTTCTGTAATAGATTTGTTTTGTTGATAAGTATTATATGCAAAGAACAACTAAATTACTCATGTGTTTTTCCAACCGTATTATTGATCTTTCATAGCGCAGCTATACTCCCGCCAGCTTAATTGTTTATTGTATTGTCGTTGCCGTGCTTCTTCTATTTTCCGTTGTGGCAGATAGTGAAGTCCGTATCGTAGATCGCGCATGTCTTGCTCAAGTCTTGAGATATTGGTTATTGAATCGCAATCTGAGTCCATACGTCTTCTCTTGTTCCTTTTCTCGTTTTTGGGACTTGATGTTTCAATCCTCTCCTTCGGTATTGACATTTTTGTCTCGGTAGTGGCAACTATTTCTTCGTCCATTTCTTCCTCTTCATCCATCGTGTTCTCTGCTACAATTCATGTCAGATAGTCATCATCCGACATAATTGCATCCCTTTCGTGTTTATTGTCTTGTTCAGGTTCCTCCGTGAGGTTCGCTTCTTGATTGGATTCTTTCGTGATTTCTAGCTCTTTAACCGTATTAATGCATTGTTCTCTTTCAAGAATCGTTTTCTTATTTTTATCTTTGTTGTCCTTCAATGAAGAGACGAGTCTTTTTTCCAGGTCTGCCAGCATGTGTTTTATCTCAATGAGACCTCTCCTTTCCTCACTGATTTGTTTTGCTACTAGATCGAGTTCGACTTCCATGTCGGCTATATTTTTGTCCAATCTCTCGAGTTCCTTCTCCACCTTCTTCTGGATATTTTTCCCTCTGATTTTGTTAAGTGCCGATTTTTGAGTACTTTTATTGCGAAGGAGACCGTCAAGATAAAAGTATCCCTTGGTGAAGTTGATGAGCTTTTCCTTTGTAACACTCGCTGTCCTCAAGAATCTGTTGATTAGGAAGACTTGTTCTCCTGCACCGGCCTCTGAGCAGGTGTGTTGTATTATGTGGTGCTTCCATCCGTTGTCGAGGGTTCCGGCTACTTTTACTTGGCCATAGATGTTGGAAATCGTTTTTCCTATCTCAGTTCCAATAGTCTGTGTGGGCGTTGCCGGTCCGCATAGTCTTGTAATTGACTCGAATTCCTTGGTGTAGTTTGAACTTGCCATATTGAACTGGTCGTTGATCCTGTAGAGAAAAAGATGAGTGAAATATGTACAAAAATACTTACAAAAAAAAATCGAATTTTTATTGCTTATTGTTGCTTGTTGTGGGAGTTTGTTATCGTCTTTGAACACACAAGACAGCAGCATTTTGTAAAAATGTTTGCTATGCCGAAAATTATTTTGATTAAACGGATAATCACCCATCGGATAATTCGTAGTCCGTATGTGGATATAACTGTACGTCAATACTACAACAGCCAGAAGTGTCACTGCTGCGGCAATAAGAGTCTTATACCACTGCAGAAATATAGTGGCTATATGTCCGAAATCTGGCCATTGGATTTCAGAGTACGTTATTGTTTCTCCCCTGACCAATTGTTCCATTAGTCCTTGAGGTGATGTAGTGAATTTTAACACACTACCCAACTCAAATGATGTTACCGTTTGTCCGCAAGAAATCTGGCAGACAAGGAGAATTCTTGCTTGAGAAAAGCTAAAGCGCAGTTTCGAAGAAATCCCCGTGGTGTTGCATGGCACCGTGAAGAATGATGATTCGCACGTGACTTCGGCTTGCGTATTATCTTGAGAAGATAGAGAAATAACTTTTGTTATCGCTCCCTTTGCAGAATTATAACATCCTGTTAAATTGGTAGCCCGGGCTTGGCATACTGCATCGTCAACCAATAGTTGTGTTTGTATTGTATCATGAAAGTTTAGGATTATCTCTGACGTTTCCATACTGGGAACAATTGCTTGCACCTTCGTTTGTGGATCTTGTCGAAACGATAGAGATGGCAAAACTGCAGGCAGTTGGTTACGGATATTGCTGAACCAAGTTCCGATATTGAAGTCCTTGCATTTACAGTTTGCCTTTGTCTCTGCTGGAAGGCAGATGCAATTTTCAAGTACTTGGCAATCCATTGTTTTGGCATTGCTTTGATTGAAGCATTTCAGTGCCGGTACAACATTAGATTCCCACAAAGCAGAGCGGTTACCATCAGAGATGAATTGAGTGCTAAGAAGGGGTAGTGGAGGTATTGTGACGGAGGTTAGCGTAATTGTAAACATTTTCCACTTCAAGGGTATGTTAGGTACAAGTTGCGCTACTAACGATGTAGTTCTCTTCTGTACCCCATCAATGTGGGTGATTTCAATTTTTGCTGCTTCTGTCCATCTATTGCAATGGAAGATTTCAAATATTTGGTCGCTTTTTGGTTGAAGGTAAATTCTGTAAAACAAGCAACCGGAGCTAGGATAGAAGCAATCACAGCCCAAACCACCACATGATTCTACACAGGCTGTGTTTCCTGGGTATTGGTTTCCCTCCGCTAATTCTGGAATGATACTTGATGCGTTTATTGAGCGGAATTTTTCACCCACGCATGACCCAGTGTGGGAGCAGCGTTTGCTGTCCACCACTTTGTGCATAGTATCTCTGGTAAAGAGGTCTGTCTCTGGTTCACATTTGAGAACTAGCGACTTCCACTGAATACGAATCTCATGCACTGCGGTCTCGTTTTGTGAAAGGCGAATACAAGCCTCGTGTTTAAACGGGCTGATTTTTAGTACCTCTGAAACCTGGACTTGACATGGTTTCAAGGTGTTCTTTGTACAAATCGTGGAAAAATGACTAAAGACATTGATTTGCTGGCATTGATCGGTAACTGGTATGTTGTCTCATACTGCTATTGCTATGATTTCGGCTAGGAGTCTTCGTCTTGTCATTGACCTAGAATTCCTCTTTTTACAGAGTTTTTGACATCCTCGATAAACGAGCCTTATGAGTTTCCAAAATATTCTCATAAGTACACGAACTGGTTGACCCACTACACATGGTACGTAGAGGAAAACATAGCATCCTGTTATCAGAAAATATAATAGTATTGCAGTCGCCAGTATTGCACTCTTTGGCCAACATTCTGGATTTAGAATGTTGACTGCACAGAAGGTACATGCTATTGATTGACAGAATGGAGCTGGTGGGCATTGTATTTCAACAATGCGAACATTCTGTATTTCGGAGAGTTTCCATTGTACCAGATGTTCGTGTAATGTAATTTCTGGTGGAAAACTGATGTTTTCTTCCGTTCTTGGTGTATCTATCTGCACGCAGTAGTGTTCCGCGCATATTTCATAGGGATTTCGTGCGGGAGAAATAAGTTGTACCCCACCTTCAATGCATTGAATAATGCGCGTTGCATTCTTCACCGTAGATTCATTGATTACATTGGGCAAATTTATGAGTATCAATACTAGTGAAACTTGTAGCATCATGGATATTGATAAAGGATTGCGAGAACGGTCATTTTCTCGTCCTTCTTCCCTAGCAGATCCTTCATGGTCATTGTTACCGTAGTTGATAGATTTTCTTTTCCGGAGATTGTACCTGGTACTTTTTGGTGTATTCTGTGATTGCGAGACGCTGGTTTCGATCTCAGAGATTTTTCTTTCTCGGGTAGTTGGATTATTCAAGGAATCATCTTCCAATTCGAGGGGGACGAGAAGACTCACAGGACGTCGTATCAGACGTTGTGATGGTAAGCGTAGGATTGCTTCTCGTGTTGTTCCCTTGTTATTTTGAACCAGCTTGGTTATTGTTCCCATTTTCCAGGAGTAACGAGGTTGTATTGAGTCGCAAATGAGAACTATCGCTCCTTCTTTTGGATTTTGGAAACAACCTTTCTTCTTTCCTACTTGGGTTAGATGTTTCTCCCTAGGAGCACTAAGATATTGTGTTTGCCAGACATGCCAAAATTTTTCTGTAAGTTCGCATGAAGATTGTAGAACTTGCCTTTTTGTTTGTAACATTACTATCTGCTCAGGTGGAGCATAGCTTGGATCATGCAGTTCGTCGTTCATAGTTCCCATTGGATAATGTATTGTCAGGTCTTTTTGCAGAAAGTCGATCGGACGAAGGATATGATCCATATTGAGGTCATTGCTTATGTACGTAAGCGATCGTGTATTCAACAGTCCTTCAATCTCAACAATAACTGTTGAAAGTCCTTCGAAAGACAAAAGTGATCTTCCCATGGTTTTGTAGAGTGAGCATTTGACAGGTTTAATTAGCCTTTCATAAAACCCTCCTTGCCAGGGAGCATACGGCGTAATATGTTTCCAGTCAATTGCTCTGTCACTCAATTCTGTTGTTATTGTTGGATCACTTTCTGCAGCTCGAATACTTCCATTCGGTGTTGTTTCCCCCAATTCGAAGGTAGGTGCGTTATCGCTCGTTATTGACTGAGGAATGCCTCTTCTTGCAAAAAAACGTCGAAGCATATGTAGAAATGCTACAGTGGTGAGGTCGGAGACTTTATCCAAATGAATGAGTCTTGTTGTCATGCACGTAATGATAGATCCATAGCATTTCCCTTGACCTACTGGACTTATGATCGGTAGTGGCCCGAAATAATCCAGTCCAACGTGCTGAAACGGGTAGGATCGTATGACCCTCTCTTTTGGCAAGTCTTCTTGTTGTGGGTACTTATATGGCAGATTATTGAACTTTTGACATTGCAGGCATTTACGAATCAAAGTGGTGACTTGTGAGCGCAATTGTGGTATCCAGAATTTTTGCCTAACAAGCGCTATTGCATGATTTATTGCTGGATGACCTTTTCGATGGTAATCACAGATAATCGTTTTTGCAAGATCAGTTTTTTGCAAGATGAAGATGGGATATTTCGTCATGTCATTCATTTGAGCACGTCCAAGACGTCCGTAACAACGGAGAATCCCTTCATCAACTTTGAGGATATTGAGATGTTGCAGTGCTTTAATAATTTCGGGGGTGATTTTTGTTTCTTGGTGATGCTTGATTAGCAATGTCTCAGCCCTTTGAATTTCCTTTCCACTTAATGGTTCTGAAGCTAATGGCTGATCGCATTTTATCATTAATGACAGGGTCAATGAATGATCGCATTTTGTATTGAGTTTAGCGACTATCGTGACCACGAATCGAACAACGTATGCCATGATCCTTCTCGCCTTTTCAAAGGTCCGAATTTGAGCAGGCTTAAGTAGTTCGAATTCTTCTCTTTCTTTTTCTCTCCCTGTATCACCGATGATGAAGACTTTCATTGGGTCTTCATTCTCATTAAAATTAGTTTTATCGTCTTCATGAATCTCAAAAATCTTTCCCTGATTTAACCACTTTCGTAGCGGGAAGTGAATAAAGTTGAGGCCTGTCCACCAAAAGTGTAACACTAGCTCATCTTTATTCAATCCCCTTGTTCCCCCAGTCAGCCGGGTTATCTTGAGACGAAAGATAACCGAACCTGACAAAGCATCCCTGCTCAGTCATGTGATTGGTGATGTTCCGTATTTCAATTAGTCTATTGGAAACAAACTGTCCAACCTCTTTTTCAGGTTTAATTTTCAAGCAATTCGGTACGATTTCCGAGTCAGAAAAGACATAGACTCCTTTTTTGTTGAGAACTGACTTTAGTTGAGAAAATACTGAGTTAGTGAGCCTCATTGCCAATGTTAGTCCATTAAGTTCTAATTTTGGGATTGTGTAGTGGCATTGAAGAGATGGAAGTTTGGACTTGGCCATCAAGAGCTGCGCTGATGTGTTACTGTGTAAGTATGTACATGCAGCCATAGTATTGGTGCTAGCATCCGCAAATGTCACCAGAATGACTTCGCTTTTTTTTCTTGCAAGAAACGGGGCAAATCCTTCTCAAACCCGTTAATTTGAGTGGTGATGCCTTTCCATTCTTCAACCTTTGTGTCGGGTAATCTGACATCCCAGTCGTATTGATTTTTCCATAGGTCTTGCAGGAAGATCTTGATTTTGTGAGGAAGTGGGATTTGCCATCCCAAGGGATCATAAATTGCTGAAATTGCGCTTGTAACGGTCCTTTTTGTTATTGATGACATGGATAGGATTTTTGTAGAGATATGAATAATTTCCCTCGTTATGTCCCAGATAAAGCCGAGTACTTTGGGATGTAAGTCTGATGCCCTGTCATGGTCTGCTATTTCTTCCCTCAACTTGGTATTGTTGGAAGTGGATTCGCGTAAACTCATATTGAGATCTTGGAACATCTGTTTTGATTTTTTATATAAATGTATTGCCCTATCAATGGAATCGGTCGTCAGTATGAGATTGTCTACATACAGATTATCTTTAAGCTCTTGCACTATATCGGATTCCGTTTTATAGCTATTAAGGCGGTAGTACGTCGTTCCTGCCAACAGGAATGGAGATGATTTTATTCCGAAGGTAACCCGAGTAAATCGTAATGTTTGGATATTGGCGGGGGACGGAGGCAACTTATGGTTATGAAGCCAAAAACAGCGTGTTGCGCCCCTATCCTTTTCGTGCAGTCGTACTTGGAGGAACGCTTTTTCAACATCTGCTATTATTGCTACTTTCCTTATTCGGAATCGTAGCAGAAGGCCATACAAAGGAGGTAGTATTACCGGCCCTCTGTACAACATCGTTTAGAGACGGAGATCCCTTGTAGTGAGCCGATGCGTCAAAGACTATGCGCATTTTCGTTGTTGTTTTCTGCGGAGTTAGAACCGGTTGATGTGGAATGTAGTGCACTTGATTTCCCTGTACAGGATCTCCTTCTTGAACAATCTCGATGATCTTCTGATGTAATTAGTCTTTGAATACGCTATTGTATTTATCCAAGAGCTGCTCGTCCTTACTCAGCGAATTCCACATGCTAACTAAGCGTCTGTAGGCTATCGCTTTATTGTCTGGCAAATGCGGGTGTTGATCTTTCCAAGGAAGAGTAACGTAATATCCGTCTACCCTTCGTTCGATGGTTTCATTGAATCGGTCCCAAACAATCTTGTCCATCTTAGCACGAGCCGTTTTCTCGGTGCTGGCGAATTCTTCCGTACCGGCTGCATCCATAGACCAGAACTTTTCCCACTGATCTTTTTCATCTTCGATGATTTCTTGCTCAGATGTGGAGATTGTGAGGACTTGAGCGACATCCATTGACCAATTGCGGTCCCATTCATCGAATTCTTCAGAGTCTCGAGAAACTTGTAATACCGCTGGATTCTCTTTTTGACGTTTTCCCGAAATAAGGTATCCCAATTTTGTAGGTAGTAAATGTAGGCCTGAAGGCAATGGTATTGGAGCAGTATCACTTCTCATGAAGTTCCATAGGTGATCGCATCCTAAAAGAACAAAGGGTTTGATGTCCTTTTTATCAGTTCTCCTTGATATCTTGATATTACGGTTGCGCATGAAGTCGAGGTCTTCTGTTCGTATCTGTGGTGGCTTGAATGCACGAGTCAAAATGCCGTGAGTTAACAGTTGAAGTAAATGAGGAGTTCCTTCCTCATCCCATACTTCCATTCTGACGAGTTTGCATCTCCGTTCTTTGGTATCTTGTGAACCGAAGGTGTGCAGCTTAATTCTTCTTTCTTAGATCACAGGCAAATGAAGTTTTGCAGAAAGCGTGGAGTCTACAAATGAGATTTCAGCCCCTGTATCCAGTAATACATTTACCTTCGACAACGATTTTGTCTCAGGATCCATTATGGTGACTTCTCCGGTTGGCAAGTATGGTCTCTTCTCTTCTTTGCTATTGGTGCTCGTATTGAGTATTGTTTGTAACTGCAGAATTGATGTTTCGCTTGTCGTATTGTCAGAAGTGGCAATAACGTTTGAACGAACCATCTTAGATGACTCTTTATTGATTCTTTCCTTCACTTTTTCTTGTGGTCTTGCAATGTTAGTTGGGTTATTGCCCTTATATTGTGACGGCCTTGATTCAGTGTTGTTCTTGAAACAACATGACGTATGATGTAACCCTTTACAGTTGAAGCAAGACGACCTTTACACTCAGTCGTCTTTTGCTTAGGAGGCGCGCATATCATGCAAGGTTGTTCCTTACGCAAGTATGCGGAACGATCCTGGGGAGTAGAATACTGTGTGCATGAATGCGAGGGATGGTTGTTCTTGCAGTACATGCAGCATTTAGTCATCAAGTGCGGTCTAATATTATTGTTCACTTGCCTCTGTTGCATTGGAGGACTTTTCTCGGAAAAGGATAGGAACATTTCTTCCGTGGACAATATTTCATCTATGAACTTAAAAAGATGTTGCATTGTAAACGGAACGTCTGCGGAAAGTCCTTGCTTTTTGGTAATCACTTTCCGCTTGACCGAATTGGGAAATTTGGCTAACACCTTTTTTATTAGCCATGGGCTATTGACCTCTTCTCCCTTTTCAGTCAACTGGGCTACAATCACTTGTAGTTGTTTGAGAAGATGACGTTGGTCCTTTATTGATGGACTTCGTAATACCGACTTATCCAGTCTTTCTACCAACTGGTTAATTAGGGCTTCCCTGTTATTGTATTTCACAAGTAGGAAGTTTATGGTCTTGGAGTAGTTATCCTTAGTGACCTGGAACTTTCTTATACCGTCCCTAGCTTCCCCTTTCAAAGCATTGAGTAAGTAGTTATATTTTACCATTTCCGGTAACTGCTGGGAGTGTATATTGTTATTGAATAATTCCCAGAAGTTATCCCATTCCCATATGTTACCCCCAAAGGTCGGGATGAGGAGAAGAGGAAGCTCACCTGGCTTCATCTTTAGATGATTCATTGCTAACGAAGAGCTGGTTACATCATGAGGAGTAGCTAAATATGATTGAGCTGTATCTACGCAGGAAATTAGTGCTTGTAGTCGCGCTTGCATCAATACCATAAGGTCGAAGGTGCAAGATAGCGCTGATTCGGATTTGCATAGATATAGTTCAAAATCTTCTTGTTCTTTCTCAGAGGGTTGCTCCAACCTATCAAGTATTGATGCAAAGTCGCTGAGAACCTTCTTTACTTTGACGGTAGCCGAGTTAATTACGCTAATACCCTCTTCTAACCTACTGGCATTTTCTTTTACTATACTGCGCGGTGCCTGGGGATCTATTGGGATTTCCTCTAGCTTCTTCTCCTTCAATCTCGAAACGATATGTTCAAGCTTGTTGGTAAAAGTTGTCAACAGGCGTTTCTGGGTGCCAAGTTGGGTTGACATATTGCAAGGAATTACTTAGTAAGAAATCAAGGTAGTAGAGGTGCCAATGGAGTATTGCCGAGGGAGTATTGCCAACGGAGTATTGGTAACAATGGCTGTTACTGAGAAGTGATGACTAATGCAGATGTTATTGTCTCGCAACGAGTTGCTCAGAAGGATGGCAATGAGTCAGTATTGTATGCAAAGCAGATTTATTGCGAAACCGACCTGTATCCTTTGATCTGCCGATGCACCAATTGTGGTATTGTGAGGGTTTTCTTGCTCGCCAAAAATACGGATAGATTTATTTTATCCGTATTGCCACGCGGTCTAGTTGTCGACCAAGACTGAAGACTAAGACGAAGACGAAGACAAGACAGAGGAAGACTTTATTTACAGTAAAGGTATATACAGTATTGCCAGCACCAGATCACTGCTTGTTGGTATTGTTTATTGAAGCTGTGCGGGTATTGAGATGCTTGTTGCTTTGTTGGCCGTCGAATGAGAAGGCTGCTCGCACGGTTGTGGGACATCCTTTTGTACTCAGGCGAGCGATATGGTTGCGTAATGTAAGCATCAAGCGTTCTGTAATAGATTTGTTTTGTTGATAAGTATTATATGCAAAGAACAAATAAATTACTCATGTGTTTCTCATGCGTTTATTGATCTTTCATAGCGCAGCTATATGGAAGTTGTTTGGAACATTAGATAAAGTATAGTTGTTTAAGAAGTCTACATAAGTGAAATGCCGTTTAGAGTGTGAATGGAAGTGTTTAACTTCCTGTTCTCAAACTTTGGATAAGTAGAAGCTACCATCCATGGAAATACCAGAGAGTTATGAAAAAGTTTCCACTGATCGGTATCATTTTTGTCTAACCGAAAAAAATTGGCATACAATGGCAGGCGCAGCGTGAGCGATGCCTTGCAGACGTGCATTGTTCTTAATGGTCTATCTCGAAGATACAAAAATGTCTAGTCGTCACTCATACACCGAACATATCATGTTGATTGATTTCATGCAATGTATAGACAGAAATGAAGCAGTAAAACCATATAGGCAATAGAAAGGAGTTTAAAAAAAACTACATAGTTTTATTGAATAAAATGTACGAGCAAGTATTAGAATATTTGACATGCACTCCATATAAACATTATATCTATATAGAAATTTGACGAGACGACGATCTCATTAGATTTTTTCAGCTGCAATTTTTGTTATAATCTTTACGTGGGTGAAATGTCTTAAATGAGGCAGATGTAGGTTACGATAACAGCATATCACTCTTCAATATGCGCTTAGTGGTAAAACGATAAAGGATAAAGTTAGTCAAGTTGAGATGCGCCACCACGCTCATTTCAATTCAGATGTCGTTTGAGGTTAACAAACGTGCCGATGAAGTACCAGGAAAGTTCGTTCACCTGCTTGATGACATGAATCAACAACTCTCGCAGCTCGAACACCAGCCGGATGTAAAACACTATTTGAGTTAGTATCTGGAGAAAGACAATGGGCAGTGGAGGCGACTCCAAGCCGCCTAGGACATAAGCCAATTGCTACGATCAATGCACCACTGGGATACGGCCTTTCCTCCGCTCTCTCACCATCCCCATTGGAAAGGAGGTACGACAAGGTGATACTATATCGCCGAAGCTGTTCACAGCTGCAGTGCGATGGATAATGGAATCACTTTCTTGGGTAACTGGCCTATGCAATGACTTGCGTGGGCTAGCGTCAAGTCGGTGTTTTTATGCTTCCAGACAAGATTGGCACCAATTTATCGACCACGGAGAGATGAAAGGTAAATAAGCCGTGATCCATGAGCTTTTTCTGAGGACAATCCACAAGCTCAAGCGAAGTAAAAAAAACTTAAACCTCTTCCGACAGAATAGAAAAGGTCAACCTTTCTTCGCTTTTTTCTTCCATATCTTATTCTATTGTTCACATCACCAATCCTATTTGAGATTTGAAAGAACATGATTTGTAGATGTAGACTATTTTCTAGCGCCAAAGGAAACGGGGAATTACTTGACTTAATCGGCGGGCTGATGTCATCGCCTGTGACTACCCGCATCTTCGCCGATGTGTGCCGTCCTTGAACATTAGCCCCACCTTCTTGATCTTTTGTGAGAACATTCCATATCCTGCAAAAACTTACGTCTCGCTCGGGCTGCCTATCCACGCCGAGTGTCCTCAGGTCCCCTTTCACCACCTCAGTCCAAAACTTTCGTTTTTGGCCAGGTGGCTTCTTCCAGCCTGAACCCGACGAACTCCTCAGAACTCGTTGAACAAGGCAATCTGCTGGTCTCCTTAATACAAAATTAAAGTTTCTGGCGTTGATCAATCCTCTTGGGATGCGCCCCCACGTTCACTTCAATTCAGAATCGTTTGAGGTTTACGAGCGTACAACTGGCCATACAATGACCTGCGGTGGCTAGCCGATGTGTCAAGTCAGTATTTTTATCCTCCCAGACAAATCTGGTACCAATTTATTGGGATGAAAGGCTTGGTGAGCACTAGGGCGGATTCGAACCTCCGATCAGTCGTACAGGAAGTGGAACCTCTAACCGCTACACTACACCCGCCTTCTCCTTAATATACGACCAAAGAAGCCAAGACGGTTTTCTGTAGCCACTTTCAATGGCGGTGCAGGATGTCTTCCACAAGAATTCCGTTAAGGAGTTGACTGCAGAAATGGCATCTTTGCTGAATATCTTTCTTGTAGCAGCCATTGTTATTCAGCATACAGCCCAGGTAACAAAACTCATTGAAAAGTTCGATCGGTTGAACATCCATCCTGATTCCCGTTCGAGGTCTCAAAGGGATTCACATCTGCTTTCATTTATCAGGGCGTAGAAATAGTCCATAAGCTGCAGCCAACTTCGATACAGGTTGACAACATGTTGAAGTTTCGTACTTTCCGCGAATATAACAACATCGTCGGCGTACTCGAGGTCAGTCAAGGGGCACCCTGATGGTGCTAAGACAATGTCATCAGGACCGTTTTTCGCATAATGTCGTCGATAGCGAAGTTGGACAGGGAGGATCCGGCCACTGTCGCTTGTCTTACCCCAGTTACCACCTCAAACGGTGTTGAGTTTACACCAGTAATTCAACATTTCAGCAAATTTGTTTCTTCTACTGTTTATTGGTTCTTCGCTTCTGCCAACTATCAAATCTCACATTTGTTATTCATTCCTCAACTAATTTTCGACTTTGCTTCTTTGCAACACACGAAACCTCCAATGTATTAATTTGGAAGTAACATAAAACTGTCGCAATAACGTTTCAAGGAGGGCCGTATTCTAGAGAGTCGTTTCCAATCTCCACGCTCGACTGTGGGTGACTGCGCTGTGGAACAGTTAAGGTGGTCTGCGATGTCTTTGCAAAGACATAACACTGCGCTTAACTTGTGTCTCAAAATCCATTTCCTCCGTACTTGTCTGCCTGAAACTTTCCGAATCATTGGGAATGAGCAAAATTAATTCGTGAAAAAAATCACCGAAAGCAATTGAGCTACTGACTTCGAATATAGTCTCTCGAATTTGATTATGTTAAATATGTGGTCGTAAAAAAGCCAAAGTTCCGACAACCTTCGTTGATTATTGTACTTCCACTCCTTGTCATTGGTACATCCCGTGAAAGAAGAAGACATTCTAAAGAAGAACGCTTACTTCTCGAAACTGGGAATAGAATATTTGACATATTCGAAATTAGAAGCTTATAGCGAATGCTTCGATACCCAACTTAGGTGATGTCTGAGATTTCTCTTATCTTTGGAAACTGACGGAAGTGTCACACTGAGACTTGCTGAAAGGACACATTTTTTTAGCCGGATAGAGACCGTTTGAAAATCTGAATTGTAGGTTTCTGTTTCGAACAACGCTTGGCTTTTTTTTAGTTCAAACTTACAACCTTGCCTTATTTGGTGAATTATTCAAGTTTCCGAAGATCCTGAAAACCTCGCATTTGCAAATGAGTAGGGTACTAAAACGTTTGCAATGATCCCCTGATTGCGAATGTTGAACGTAGTATTTTTTTCTAGTCGCAGAATCTGTTTGTGATTTGAGCTCGTTTCTACTGACACAATCTGGAAAACAACATCTCTCTGAAACGGGAAGTCACAAGGTAAGGCATCTATTATAAAAGCAGCACCACCACGAATCTGACGTGGAGAAAGAATTCGCAAGAAAATCTAGAGCTAGGGTTGTAAACTGCCGGATCAGAGGCGATTCCGCTCATCTGTGCTTGAAAGTTGTAAGAAACGGCGTGTAAGACGACGGTTTTTAAGACAATTTCATTTGCACGCCACCCTTGTGCATGCGCCACATCCATGTGCGAACAGTCGCACATCAATTATGTCCTCTCAACAGCCTTTTATAGTAAACTAATGAATAGGCTGCGAAGGGAAACGGAACGTGTGCACAAAGGAGAGTTCTAACCTATCTCGTAATAACCAAAGTGGTTTCTACCACGCCGTTTCTTAGGACGATCAGGGAGAGATGAGTGGAACCACCCCTGATCCCGCAGTCGACAACCCCATCTCTAGCTTTCCCGGAGGATTTCCTTACCACGTCAGATTCGTCGTATGCACCCTTTAAATAGTGTGCCCGACTCTTCATAAGATTAACGTCAGATGATCTCCTAATTTTTTTCTCCGTTAGTTTCCTATTTAAATATATGTTATATTGTGTGCTTTTTTCAATATTCTTTCATTTCCTTGCTTCATTAGCTCATTGCAACTGAAACACAACGCTCGACTTCAGTAGACCTTCGGTAACTCACACTGCTGTAGCGGTGGCCATTTTAACATACATGGAGTTGGCAGCACCTACTTAAATTTGTTCCGTGTAAATTCAAGTGACAAAGGGCTATGTGAAATTCAAAACTATTAAAGCAAATGGAATTCTGCTCGTTCCATGTACTTTTTGAAGTTTTTTTTGGCATCCCTCTGAGTCCTTAGATATTTTTGTTACATTGTCAAAGTTTTTAAGTGAACACTAGTTTGTTTCCTTTAAAAACACCCGAAGCGCATATGAAAATCTTGCATGCTCATACCTCTGATTCATGGATAACCATCACCATACGCCTGAGCACTCTACCTTTCTACCATTATCCAGGAACAATTTTTTATGTATGTTGGCTTTGATAGGCCAAGTTAGTTTCTGTTGTATGTTAGTGAGGGTAAGTAGACTTTTATGTGAATCTACACTTCCAAATTTGCAAACTATCATGCTATATAATAACGGGCTTATTCTGTAACGTGTGTGCGTCTGTGTGTGTCTCAGTCACGAAATTCTAAAAAGAGAGGGAGACGGGTCACATGGCGTCGGAATGCTGCGCGGGAGCCCCAACGCGGTAAAACTGGGTGAGACGGGTACTAGGGCGTCGAATTCGTGCCTCGGAGCCAGACAGCGGTAAAATGGGGTGGGACGGGTCCCACGGGGTTGAAATGGTGCGCCGTTGTCGGAAAGCTATAGAGTGAGGAGAGACGGGTTCCACTGTGTCGGATTGGTGCGCGGAAGCCCCAAGGCGGTAGAGAGGGTTTCTGTGGTTCCTTCGCATATCTATTTCCCAGCATGTCTGCTCATGCTGTTGACATCCTTTCTTCAAAAAGAGGAAACAGGCATGCGAACGGCTGACCAAATACAATGCATAGTAGCCAACAGTTTACGTGATCTGACGTAGAACGTTATTTCTACCACTACGATGATAATATTCGCGTCATGTCATGTTAGCACATCATTCTGTGCTAGTAATTGAGAGCGGAGGAAACTCATACTTCGAATAATGTTTCTAAATTGTGGAGGTTTGAGAGAAGGATAGATGTGAAACTAGGTTTGATTCATCTCCAAATATAGTACTGACGCGTTTTGGAAGAAAATCATGAAATCTCTCTTCTATGCCTAATTTTTGAGGGAAAGATTGAAAGACGGTTGATAGAAGAAAAAACAATTATAGTTTTACAGAAAAGTCACTACTGTTATTTAGTATTGATCGGTGAAGGCGTGCGAAGCGAACACCATAAAAACTCTGAAGTCCGGCTTTAGCCGGACGTTCAGACTGGTATTTTATAAGTGACCCTCTTTGAATAACTTAGGTGCATTCAATGAGACAATTAATAGTTTCAATTAAAAATTTTTGAGGCTCTATGTAAAGAAGAAATCACGTTTTTAATGTTGGTTGTTGTTGACTGATTGTTTCCAGATGTAGCCTTTTGAGTTCAGGTTCAGCAGCAGATTACTGTATAGGTAGCAGTTACGAGAAAATTGAAAAAGAAAATGAAAGCTGCATGAGTTCGGTCAAAAACTATCTAAATATAATCTGCAAATTTCTTTTAAGTATGATAATTGTTTGACTCGGTTATTTTATGTTCATATGTCATTTATTTGTTAAAAAAGTGATTGCATTACAACAATGTCACGAAACTACTACGTGGTGATACAAAACGTTTCGTTTTTTGTGACGAACCTATTTTTAGCTAGGCTTCTTGAAGCGAACGGTAACAATAAAAAATTTCGAAAATTTCGAACTAAGATGCGGTGAGATAATTGATCTGAACGTGTTTTTGAATAAGCATTGCTTATTATTCATAATACTGAGAAAAGGTTCATCACAGGGCAAGTGATAGTCGGCACTATGGATGGAAATCGCATTTGGAACAAAGAACTCAGTCAAAATGTTGCGACCTGTGAGGTAGGAGTTTTTAAAAATAGTAGATTTGGAAACCAGTAAAAAATAGAACGCTAAGAGGTATAAGTTCGTAATCCCCAGTTAACATTTCATAAATTTATTAGGTTAAGGAGTAAGATCGTAGAGTTTTATATTATATTTTACCTTATAAAGATTTGCCTTCTCTTCGGTAATGTGTTTGTTTTATTTGAAAGAGCTCTTTTTGCTCTACAGAACATTGACATATGCTTTTTAAATAGTCAATTTTTCATTATTTTAAAGCTTTAGAGGTGGAATATCCCGAGGCAAGAATCAGCACTTTCGACACTACTACTTTACTTCGCTTTTCATCGAAGCTAGATGGGCAAAAAGAAGTACAGACACCATTTCTTATCTCCAATGATGATTCTGTGCAAGAATTGTTCCTTACGGGCATATGTTGCTCGACGTCTGGCAAGATAATGAGCCGCAATTTGAACGCGATTTCATTTGCTGCTTTCGGTAAGCTCGTGAGGTACCCAAGCTCCCAATTTTTCGGACAAATTGCATGAGCATGGTGGAGAATAGACTTTTGATTGTAGTTCATCTTTTCGGCCAATTCACGACTTGTCTGATGATCGTCCTCCTTCAGAAGCGTCACGAGACCCTTCTCCTCGAATTCGGAAAGGTTTCCTATGCGACGAGTGTCGTCGAGGTCTTCATTCTTAAATTTCGCAAACCGTTATTCTGTCTTAAACACGCCCATGACACCATCTCCGTACACGTCGCAAATGTACCGATGAAAAGCAAAGAAAAGTATGTGTCGAAAGTGCTGACTTTGCCTGCCTGCTTGATATTTCATTTCTATGGCTGAAAAATAATACTTTAAGGCAACTTTTGAAGTTTTCAAAAACAATTATCGGTTTGTAGAGAACTCTTTCAAATAACATAATCACTTTATTGAAGAGAAAGAAAATCACTTAGAAATAAAATGAAATTCTTAACTTAGAAAATTAAAATCATAAAAAATTTGAAGATATGAATTTAAAACTTTCACCACTTTATTTCCAAACCTAATGGAATTATACGAAATGGGAACGAAGATTATATAAACTTTGAGATCGAGAGTAAAGGCCTTTGGTGGCTCCAATGTGACGCATACAAAAAACTACAAAAAAATACACCTTAGAAGTAGTAATGACAGAAAGATCTTCCCTTTACCCAAAAAAGCTAGAAACGATAGCAATACTCACCACATTTTTGCTTATCCAACTGCTCACGTAAACGTCCTTGAGGTTATTAAAACATCATCCTACAAATCTGACGTGGTATGGATTTCCGATGGACAAACTTCATAGGGGGTCCTAGACTGGGGGATCAGAGATGGTTCAGCTCACCTCTCCTTAATCGTAGTAAAAAAAACTCCGTTTTTTTACGACGATTTCAATTGCAACGCTCCACTCTTGTATACGCTCCGCATCCAGCTGCGCAGCGGTCAAAAGCTAGTGAGTTATCCCCGACTGGGTCTTCACGTGAAACTTATGAATAGGTTGTTAAGAACAAGAGCAGCGTTCCCCGTAGGAACTAAAGCGGCTTCCACGCCATTTTTTAGAACAATTAGGGAGTGGTGTGCGGAACCACCGCTTATCTCGCTATCTACAGCTCCATCTCTATCTCTCTTTTGCCGTGGATTCCTCACCAGGTTAGATTCGTGGTATGCTGCCTTTAAATTATTTTCGGCGTACAACTAGATCCTAAATGACTCACACTATTTCAAGTTCTCGTTTCTGTTTCACTGGGTCGGATCCTGTCTTGATCCATTTACATAATGTCTAGGAAGACTCTGACATTAAAATTTTAGATGGGTACATTGGTGATGAAGAACGTTCCAAGAATTACACAACTGAATCTTTTTAAGAAGAGAAGTCGTAGGCAGGCTACTGTTTTGTGCCATTTGTTTTGTTTGATGACCGAGACCAGTCTGCTAGTCCTCACGCCAATTTGCCCGTCGTGCTATTGTTAGAAGCGACTCCAGCTAATCTTATTTCACCGTGGATAGGATCGACGCAAGGTTGTTTGGCTTCCTCATCCTGTGAACCTGAGGTTTCCTCCATACAGCGAAGTCGGTATGACGTAATGTACTCTCGAAGGTGGATCTTGCGCACTTTAGCTTTATTATTGAGGCAAAAGCTGTTTTTCAGTGATTGGTGCAGATGTGGTGCAGACTTTTGACATCAGCCGTAAAATCTCCTCTTAAACTGCAGACTGCGCCGCAGGGCGTTTAGTCTTACAACATCTTGATATGCCCTGGAGTTAAGATGGTCATGGATCTCCCTAGAAGAATTCAATGAAGATTGTTTAACACCATTTGCTGCGTTTACAAGAGTGTTAACCTCACGTGCAGGGCTGCGATTGAATGCAATTCTCGAGCCGAAATATTTGTAGATCTCAGCCTTCGTAAGTCGACGCCATCAATTTTGACGCTGCTCGTTCACGTATTTATTCATATGCCATACATCCGCTGCTTGTTCGCGTTGAGGCAAGGGCAACCAACTTTGATTCAACCCTAGCCTTTCTCATGGTAGCGTCCATAATAACGAAGAAAAAATTGGAAAATGTCAGTTCTTCGTGCTACTTGTCAATGTTCATTTGAGTCGCATGGATGGAATCGGTTTACCAAAGCTGGAAAAAAGCCACACTGGCTAGTTAAAGGCATCACCCCACGAATTTCGCAACGTTTGCGCATTGTAAGACAAACCGTCGTAAGAAACAGTTCGGGGTTTTCCGTTTACACTGATACAGGAAGAGATGAATGGAATCACCCTCTTCCCCACAATCTAACACCCCGTGTAGGCATTACCCTGAAACCCGTACCACCCTAGATTCGTGGGGTAATGCCTTTAATCGGAACAAATTCAAGAATGATGTGGACTACCTTCACAGACCCCTATGTTAGACCTCGCAGATAGTTCGCTAGGTCCTTTCCTCCAACTTGGCTCTGAAATTTAGCTAATCGGCAAAGAAGCATAAGCATCGATCGCAACAAATCGCGAATACTAACCATCACGTAGCTAAAGTACTGCGTAAGCCAATAGTGAGCAAGAAGTATTAGTGAACAACAGGAACATGTCACAGCCCAAGAAAAGATCTATTTATGTTTGCCTCTGATATCAGATGAATTGATCTTTTCACGCCAAATTTTAACTGTTTTTAAGCTACAGGCAGCTTAAAACAAGGAGTATGTTTAGCCTGGGTGGAACACGTGTGACTTACAGTAAACATCAGTTTTTTTTCTATTGCGGTTTTATCTAGGAAAATGACACAAACAAATGTGTCATGTGAACGATGCTTCATATATGTCCCATTACTCATAAGTGGTAGATTTTCAGAAATTGGGTTTGATAAGACTTCCTGATTTGCGCTCGCCTCTTTCGCCAAAAAAACACAGATAAGTTTACTGTTTTTGGTGGGCTATTGTGCAGCTATTGTCCGTTTGCGTTTGGAAGGACACCGCTGTGTTGCTCATATTCTTTGGAGGCTAAAGCCCATATACAAGACAAGCGAAAAATATGAGCGCTTTGTAAAATGTCTTCACGACTGGGCAAAGAAACGTACGGGTTTCAAAATCGTCAGGTGATATCTATCTCAGGGAGATATCTTATTTCTCTCGCGGAGTTCTGAAAAAAAATAAGTGAAAGAAGGCTCGGAGGAGTGGAGAAGAGAAGTGTTGATTAAGGCTGCAGAATTGGAAAAAAAAATGTTTGTCACGTTCTTCTCTCGCTATTTCGCGAATCATAAGACGAAGACGATCGTTCTCTAGAACAGGAAAACTCAACCACTGCATAGAGGAGGAGGGTGGTGGACGTCGTCCCCAATTTTCAGTTAATCTATCCAACAATTACGTCACGTGCCTATTTTCTATCTGAGGGAAAATGAGATCTTCACAAGAGTGATCGTAAACAGGATTGAGTAAATTTAGATGGAAAACTTTCATGCGGAGAAACAGGGTTTCTAATAGGATCCAGTACAGTAAATTACATACACACTGTTGAAATTTCATAGAAGTTTGGACGTTAAGTTGGTAGAGAGTTGCAAGGTGAGTTGATAAAATTAGTGATTCCTGTTGAATATGGAAGCTAAGCTATGATGAGGTTTGCCTGCTGGCACAAATCGAGCGGACAGTTAGTTATTGTTGGCTTATTAGGTCGACTCTGCAGGACAGAAAGATTTTTCAAGCATACATGATTGCTGTTCGAGGTCCATCTTGGACTTCGAATCGATTCTAGTAACAACACCATTTTGCTTGGGTAATTCAGACATTAAATTTTCGATGTCTTCAAAGAAACCAAAATTGTTCTGATCTTTCGCTTCTTCCACCGTTTGCGTGAGCAGTTGTTAACCAAACATCGGACTGCAAGAACACACACTGAGCAAAATTCTTCCACTAAATTGTTGCAGCCGTTCTCAAACCAACCTAACACATTCCTGCCATCAACATTACTGCAGTAAGTGGTTTAGTTATCAAGAGATTCCTCTCACATGTGTTTCGGGGTGCAACAAATGGCGCACAGAAATAGCGCCCCAGTTTGAACAGTACTACGATGGATAAACAATGTTTGAAGTTTGATTTGACTTATCAAAACATATTACTAGCTTAATTGAAATAAAATCTCTGACAGCTGCAGCTCAGTCACAGTTTTGATCTGCTCACTGGACTTCTACTCCAGATGTCGAGGCAATTATATTATGATTTTGTCAAATGACTCCCTCACCACCCAGTTCTTCAGCGAGTTTCACAATTTTTCTTATTTTCAGTGGTCTCCTAATGGGAATTCGCTATTGTTCGGAATGGGAGACGGCGAGGTTCACAGCTATGACTCGCAAGGGAATTTCATTGTAGGTCAAACAGAACTTCGCGACTGTTTTTTAATACATTCCTTCCTTTTATCTCTTAATACATCAGTCCCTGACAGAAGTGAAATTTCTGCAATCAGCGTTGAAGAGTCTAAAGAGCACATTTTTTCTCCACAGTAACAAATTTTTATATTACCACTCCAAAAAGCAATTTCGATACTATTACTAAGCAAAAAAAGAAGACCTATAGACATATTGATAAAATTAGTGGAAAGTAGGCTACACGAGTAGCTCAATAACGACACACTCTCACAGTATACTTCATGCAATACAATTTCGCACGATTGTAGATTGTTAGCAATTCTCTCTATATTCAAGCAAAATTTGGTACTTCTATTATATATTCTCTAGGTTTCTTAAAAACTATGGAAACCCTTGAGAGAATTTCTAAATTTTTCCTCCTGTTTTCGAATTTTTCTCAACTAACTTTTGAGAGAATCAGAACACCTGCGAAGATAAAAACTTGCGGCTTTATCAAAATATAACACCGGATTTTTCAACTGCGTTGCCGCAATCTCGCAACAAGAAAAAGTGCGAAATTTCCGATTTTCTACTACGCGCCAAAATTTGCATGACTTCGAACAGAGTCCAATAACTGAGCTCGTCGCTTGCAAAACTAACTCATATTATATTACTATATTATTATATTATATTGTTATATTATTAATATTAAAGTATTTAATAAAGGATTCCTTCTATCAATTATCGAAGGGGATCGAACTGTCCTCCATCTGCAGTCACTGTCAAGGAGCAGAACTATGTGCAAGCGGTAGAATACAGATAAAAATGCTTTTAGAACATGTTCATTGTTCATTGTCATTAGTAGTTTTTTTCCACTTTGAAATCAAGATTCCACTGGGAGTCGAAGTCTTGAACATCCGTAATCAATGTGAAACGAAAGAAATTGTGAACACACGCTGAGAACTTCCACGATGGTTCTAACTTATATGTGCGCATAAGTAGTGACATTCTTCTAATATTTGCAGTGAGCTCTGTGGCATCATTATTATGTTATGCCAGTCTGAACTAGAAAATTCGTCAACGATAGAAAAGAACCCTTTGGGCAAACATTGAAAAATATGAAAATAATAATAAAAATAAAATAAAAAATATAGCAGAGTCATATATCACAATTTCAAAGGTTTTTTTTTGAGTTATGCAAGAAAAAGGTACTCCACCTTTGGAAAAAAATTTGGAAGAAACATTTCTAAAAAGAACGCGATTAGTTTGTGATTTGTGAATGCACTAAATGAAAACTTTGACTTCACGCTATCATAATTCCCCTCCACAAGAAGTTATCCGTCACGGACCCAAGGAATTATAGAGGAATCTCTTTGCTGCGTGTTATGTACAAGGTACTGGAGCGCATTATCCTGGACCAACTCATTAAACATCGCGAAGAAACAACGCGCGACGAGCAAGCTGGCTTTCGTCCTGGCCGATCTACGATCGACCAGGTGTTCATCGTCAGGAGAGTGATCGAAATCTGGCAGCGGTATTCGAAGCCAATGCAACTAGCGTTTCTGGACTTTGAAGCCGCGTTCGACTCTCCTCACCGAGGCCGTCTTCTCAACGCGCTCCGCGCCGATGGAGTACCAGGAAAGTTCGTTCGCTTGCTTGATGACATGAATCAACGAACAACTGCTGCAGTTCGAACACCAGCCAGATGTACAACACTGTTTGAAGTGGTAACTGGAGTAAGACAAGGGGCAGTGGCAGGACCCTTCCTGTTCATTTTCGCTATCGACGACATTATTCGAAGAACGGTAGATCAGTGTCCTGCCGATATCATTTTAGCACCATTAGGACATCCCTTGACCAATCTCGAGTACTCTGACGATGTTGTTATATTCGCGGAAGGCAGTACGAAATTTCAAAATCATGTCAACCTTGTATCGAAGTTGGCCGCAGCCTACGGACTACGTCTACGCCCTGATAAATGCAAGCAGATGTGGATCTCTTCAAGACCTCGAACGGGAATCAGGGTGGACGGACAACCGATAGAACTCGTCGATGAGTTCTGTTACCTGGGCTGTACGCTGAAGAACAACGGCAGCTACGAGAGAGATGTTCAGCAAAGATTCGCTAAGGCAACTTCTGCATTTAACTCCTTAACGAAATGTCTGTGGTCGACCCCCATCACCAACGAAGTCAAGCTGCGAGTCTACCTATCCGCAATTCACCCCATCATGATGTACGGATCGGAGACTTGGGCAGCACCATCAACGGTTATGGAGAGATTTGACTGCACGGAACGAAAGCTGCTTAGAAGGCTACTTGGCTACTTTTGGCCTAGAGTATGCCACAATGAAGATCTTTACGCAGAAATTGATGTGGTTTACCGGCGGATGACACGTGGAAGATATCAACATCTTGCACCACCTTCGAAAGCGGCTAAAGTAAATCGTCTTCGCTTCTTTGGTCATATATTAAGGAGACCGGCAGATCGCCTTGTCCAACGAGTTCTGAAGAGTTCGTCGGATTCGAGCTGGAAGAAGCCACTTGGCCGAAAACGGAAGTTCTGGACTGAGGTGGTAAAAGAGGACCTGAGGACACTCGGTGTGGATAGGCAGTTCAGGCGAGACGTAAGGTTTCGCAGTATATAGTGTAGCAACGAATGGATTGATTCTGTGCAGGCTGAAGATCGAGAAGGTTGGGCAGAGCTGTGTTCAAGGACGACACACCTCGGCGAAGATGCGGGTAATCGCTTCAGGCGATGACATCAGCCCGCCGATTAAGTCAAAGTAAGTCATTAAACCAGTCTGAATGTCCGGCTAAAGCCCGACTCCAAACTTTTTTGTGATGTTCTCTTCGCTCGCCTTCACTAATCAATTAATCAAAATTAATCAAAAATTAATGGTAGTGACATTTTCTGTAAAATCAGAATTCTGTTTTTCTAACAACGTTTTCTTCTTTCTTTTTTTTTACTATAAATAAAGGCGAAAGATTTCATAGCTTTTTTTCTAAACGCGCCAGTTCCACATTTTAAGAATGTTCAAACTTTAGCTTCAAGCACTTCTTCGGTTCCAATATAATATGGACACAATTTTAAAGCAGCACTCGAATTATGCGTGTTTTTCCTATTTTCCCCAACAGCTACCAAAGAATGATGTTCAACATAAAATGATGTGAACGACATCATCGTACTGATAAAGATAATGTTCCTCGCCACATAAACTGTTGGTTACTATTTAAGCAGCCGGTTTCACTAGTGTTTCCACTTTCTGAGGAAGTCATAATACCAGCCCGAGGCAAATGTGCAAGGAAACAGATGCACGGAGGAGTCATAGAAGTGAAAAGAAATGCGCGCATTAGCCATGGGAATGAAACGGTTGCAACGTCCCATTTACCCTTTTCAACATGCACATGAAATTACTGCGTGATAATACTGCATTACGGCACAACAATTCTACGTCGTTGCACCCGTCGCACCCCATTTTATAGCTATCTGGCGCTGGCGCACCAACTCGACGTCGGTGGACCCGTCGCATTTCATATTATAGCTATCTGGCGCCGGTGCACCAACTCGACGCCGGTGAACTTGTCGCACCCCCTTTTCGAATTCCGTGACTGACACACACACGTAACAGAATAAGCGCGTTATTATATATCATGATCTTTAATTGCATGCGACCGCTTGCATGACGTGGTGAGGCCGCGTATACAAGTCCGATTGGTGCCTGCACATGGTGGCTTTGCTTTCACTGAACGCAATCAGGAATTCGAGCGTACGCATAGAGGATCTACGAGCTAAACAAAGCCTGCAAAGCCAAATGGAGTCAAACTTCTGGAATATCTCTGTGTGCCGTCTGCTGGACTGCAGGAAATATGCATATGAGACCGGCCCGTCTTCAGTGTCGCATCAGTTACACCATCTGTTGTGGTGGTGCTGATAAAAACAAGGTGCGGTTGCTGTGAGGAACTACTATAAGCACCTGATGGAGGATAGAATCAACATCGTCGAAATTCGCCTCTGTAGAAATGCTGGATGCTTACAAAGGATGCAATCTCTAGATCATAAGTGCCTACACGCCTGTGGAAACCGCTGGAGAGAACAACAAGGACGCTTGCTATGATGAATTCAAGGTGTTAGTGTCTAAAATACCCAGTCGGCAAGTGGTCGTTGTCGGAATCGACGCAAACGCGAAGATTGTACTTTCCAATGTGCTAGGTAATTGGTACTACGCGATACACACGTCAGATAACGGTAACCGTCGGTTCCCTTATGTGAAGGGACAGGTCTCGTCATCGTTTTCACGTTCAACAGGAATCAGAGTCGCCATTAGTTTACTTGGCGAAGGTCAATTCATGCCCTGAAGAACGACGCAAGCAAAAAATGAGAACTTTCAAACCTCAGTTTGAGTACGGTCTGACCAAGAACATTCTTCAGTCGAAAGGTTAACAATCTAGCTGTTTGAAACGTCGCTTTTGACATTAATCACCGTCCAGATCTTCTCAGCTTTGGAATACGCACCCACAAGAGGATGCGAGAAACTTCTCCTTGACCGAAGATTAACATGGAAGGTCTGGAAGAGGAAGAGTGTAGAAAGGAACTGTGGCAACGAGAATCTCTTACTGTTGGAGTACGGACCAGAAGGAAGTTTTTGATGCAGACTCCTTCAAAAAGTTCGCTTCTGCATTTGTGGAGACGAGATCAACGTATAATTCTGTATGCGCCACCCGCACCGCTAGCGATAGCAACCACCTTAGAAGGAAGTTGCGTCGTTAACTGCAACAAGACCGCGATAAAGAGTGGACGTCGGAAGCGAAGTAGTTCGAAAAGACGTGGGAGAACAAGGAAACGCGGAAAGCCCATGCTTTATTAAAGCAGTAAAGGGCAAGAAGATGTTCTCCAGACCTCAACACTATCAGCGGAAAGGCTGTTGATGAAGGAACCCTTCAAATTTGGAGGGATCACCATAAGACCTTGCTAAACCGGCATGCGCCGTCAGCTCCTAAACTCGAGGACGTCCAGCGACGAAAATCGGTCAGCAAGGAACCACCGACTGAGCCGGAAGTTCTTGTCTTTATCAAAAAGACAAGGAAGTCGGGAAAGTCAGGTGGAGACTACGGAGAGCAGAAATTCTGAAATCTCTTACTCCATCTGGGATTTGTGAACTAGCGGAGACCATTGAGACCGATATAATACCAGGAAAGTTCGTTCGCTTATCTGATAATATGAATTAGAGCGAAACCGTTGCAGTTCGAGCACCAGCCGGATGTACAACATCGTCCGAAATTGTAGTTGAAGTAAAACAGAGGGCAGTGCCAGGAGCCTTTCTGTTCAATTAAGTCGTCGACGACATCATGCAGAAAGTAGAGCAGTGTTCTGCGGATATCATCCTAGCACTATCAGGGTGCCCCTTGACCGATCTCGAGTACGCCGACGACACTGTGAAAGCGAAAACAGCTGGAAACTTCAACACGTTGTCGCCCTTGTATCGAACCTGGCTTCAGCCTATAGATTATTCCTCATTGCCCTGGTAAGTGCAATAGATGTGGTTCTCCTCGATATCTTCAACCTTCAAATCAGGGTAAACGGGCAGCCGATCGCACTCGTAGATGAATTGTGCTGCTTGGGCTGTATGCTGAAGAATAACAGCAGCTGTGAAAGTGAAATACAGCGCTAATGCGCTAAGATAGATTGCCTTGTTCAACAAGTTGTGAGGAGTTTGTCGGATTCATGCTGAAAGTGGACACCCTACCACAAACGGAAGTTTTGGATTGAGGTGGTGAAAGAAGACGTGAGGATGTTGGATTGGAAAGGCAGTTCAAATGCACCTTGAACTTCCGCGTGACATGGAATATCAACGGATGGATTGATTCTGTGCTAGCTTTTGTGGAAGAACGAGAGGGTTGGCCAGAGTAATGCTCAAGAGCGACATACTTTGGCAAAGATGCCGGCATTCGCGTCAGGCGATGACATGCTCTATGATTGGTGGTCGTTTTCAAGGGGGTCTTTTACGGAAGGTCGTTTCTAGGATGGTTTTTTTTTTCAGCTACACGCTTGACCCTTTCCATGTACGTTAATCAAACTAATAAAGTTCACAGTCAAAACTTGGAACTATAACTTTAAAAAATGCTGCCACGATTTAGAAGCTTTGTGAGCACAACCGACTGAGGAGATCAAATTATAGTACCCAATGACGGAGAAACAACCTGAAAAAATGAAACTTGCAATTGTACCGACACTTCTGAAAAGAGTTGACGTCTGTTCGACTATTGCGGGAAGTGACCTTAGCCTTCAGCAAACTGTTCGATAATGTCGCAGATTTAAATGAATTATTTGGTTCAAAACCTTGTATTTCAGGGCAAGCTTCATATGATTGCTCTCGAAAATGTCGAGCTAGAGACCGCTCTTGCAAGTCGGTTTAGCTCTTCATATTTTAGTTGTCATCATATTGATGGGTTTATCAACAATTTTTATATCCAGAGGATTTACGGAAAGACAATATCATTGCACTGAAATGGTTCGTTCCCGCCCCCAAGAGCAGAATATTTGAGAGCGGTAAGCGCTTTTGTTCAAGTGATTCGACATCTTTGAGACTTTGCCTTTGTGCTTTTGCGGTAAACATAGAGAAAAGGATGGTTTTTTCTGACAGTGTCAATGTTCTCTTCTCTTGGAATCCTTACATGTAAAATACCGAGCTTTCACAAGCATTATGGGAGCACATATTTGTTTATTATATCATTCTGCGTTTGGCACATGACCTTGAGGTCCATAATCTTACTGGGGAAAATAAGTTTTGAGTGCTTTAAACATTGCCTTCCATCTCACTACTGTGGGATAATAAAGCTTGCGTGAGATCCGCAACCTTTGCACAGCTGAGACCTATACTGCCGCCGTTCATTGCTGCAGTTCGCGTTGGTCCCACCTCGATTCCAGCAGTTAGTTCCAGCGCCCCGCTTCGAGCGCAGCCACTTACGCAACTAAGCCGTGCTTCATGTCGTTTTGACCCGACTATATCTCTCGAATTTCATGTAAAGGTGGGCAGGGCTTCCGGCAGGCGGAATTATCTGCAGGCATAAATTGCTGCAGTGCGGTGCAGTTATCGATGCATGCAGCTCCTAAGGATGCACTGTGAGAGAGGCCGTAGTTTCCTCATCATACGATAACCTATTTGTCAAGCAAATTCGGACTTAAATTTGCATATTCTGGATATTTCGTAGGAGAAAACAAATCTGCTTTACTTTCTTCACCTGGATTTCGAAGCAGTAATAAGAAGAAAAACAAAAAAAAAAACGAAACACAAAGGATCCGAAAGCAGAAAAGGGAAAAGAAACAACAGCGAGATAAAAAGCACCGAGTAAGAAGGATCTACAATCTCAACAAAGAAATAAACGCTTACTTGAAAGGGGAGTGCGCAGGCAGCACCACAAACTTCTCTTGATCTAGCTTTCATAGCAGACACAACTACCTCAGCTAATAGGTGAAGAAATTCCCTCAATTGAGCAATGTTCCCATTATTTGCCGTCAGGTGAAAATTGTATTGCTTTCTCAGTTACTCATGAGAAATTTACAAAAGTTGATACTATGAACATAAATGATAAACACGCAGCTTAGGAGGGTGCGGTAAAGAACAGGACAGATACAAAGGGAAAGTAGCTGACGTGCTGGAGCTAAACGAAAAAGCCGGAAGGAAAAAATTAATCACACTCTAAGCCTGAGCACGTGAAAACGTCATGCTAAGAATCTTAGCCAAATTTTGTTACAAGAGAATATCGAAGGATTCGGCCATAAGACTCACAAATCCTTACAATAACAAATTCAACCAAGCATGACATTACTTACTGTCAATCGATGGATGAGATATTTGGAAGAAAACCATTCGTAAAGCTGCCCGCATAAGCAACATTTGGTGATTGTTGACGGCATTATTTGCCTGGAGGTCGATATAGTCACGAAAATCGAAGGCCCGGAAGCGCATCGCTTTCTAGCAATGACTGGTGAATTACGCTTGGTTTTCTATGAAGCATACGTACTCAACAAAGATGCTGCGGTATCTTGACAATTTCCTCTATAATGGTATTAGTCAACAAATGATAATCATAAAAAGACAGCAAGTTTTCTCACAGATCAGACAGGTCAACCAGACAAATTCATTTGTTGCAAAGTGAACTCCGTAGAGAACCTGCGTTATGACGAATAACCTCCTATCGAAATAACAACGCCAAAAAAGCCTTAAAACAAACTTTTTTAGATTCTCCAGTCATGTCTGGTCTCTCGAAAGTTCACTCATTTGAGTCTCTTCCTTCCATGCCGGACGTCAAACCTGACATAAGACCGAAACTACTAATTGCATACGCTCACGGTGTTATTCAGTTGATGCGAGATGAGAACGACATAAGTAGGTTTTGATGAAACAGAATTTCAAACCTCGGGTATGTTCCGTTTCCTCTGTCTGTTTTCTTTTTCTCCGAAAGTGAAATATGAGACCCTCTGCTCTTATTCTAGTTTTTGCATAGATCTTGGCTGGAAACGGTAACTTATTCAGTAAGGGATATGAACTCCTTTCATAACCCTTTCTAATTTAAAAGCAGCATATAAATCATGGGTGTTGGGTTCTCTCTATGAATAAGTGGATTGAGGATGTAGTTCACTTGGATGACTACAACCACGCTCAATCTTCCCTAAATATCCAGAAAAATCCCGTGGGTGTAGGCCTTGTCACAATAGATTCCCTAGGCACTTAGTAAGGCGCTACTGTGGAGCAACCGCGCGCACTCGCAGCTGCGAGCGAGAGGACAATCAGTGGAATTCGCCGCTTTCTCTCCTGCTCGCAAGGCGTATCCCGTGTGCCAATGTATCGTGCTCCCGCAGATGCAGCAGGATACGTTGGCACACGGGATCTGTCAATTTTTTTGTTGCAAGGAACCTCATATTTGAAGCATTTCTTCATTATGTCAGAAGAGGCTTGTTGCAAAAAAAAGCTTTTGTCAGCCAGATATACTTGTTTTGGCCACATAGAAAAATCTCTGGAGTTATTGAAGGAATTGAAGACTTCTCAGACTCTATTTTCATACTTTATTTGAATCGGAAAAAGAAAATTGAGAACTTTGGACGCAACAATGTGTTTGGGAAGTCCTGTTTACCAGAATAGGTGAAAGATAGCGTCGTGCTCCATTTTAAACGATTTTTGACTGAAAAATAACACGTGCTCCTAGATTTGGGTGTGATTACGTGATCTTATACTAGTGTATACTATACTCTTATCTACACACCTAACCTTACCTTTTTTTGGAGATTCCAACATTTCTATTAATTTATTTCGCTGCCTGCCTTTAAACTAAAGCGAAACATGGTACAATTATTTTTTGAACAGTAAGCCACTTTATGTTCTAGAGCTTTCCATAGGCAGGATCTACAAAAACTGCAGGTCTACCTGAGTGTAACGATTGACAATTTTGTACAAGCATTCCATGCAGTTTTGAGTCTCTGTTTCTGCGCTTCCATCGGGAAAAGATTATAAATACATAACTTCGTTACTGGAGACGAGTCTGGATCCTCCGCGTTATCCACTCGAGAAAGGAGCTCCGAAAAGGGATCAGTTCCTAACTGCAGAAATTAAGAGAGAGGAAACGCCGAAAAAGTATAAGCACCTACTTTCTCCACCACAATACTCAAACTACAGTGGGGTCAAGATGAAGCACTGCGCAGTTGCATGAGCGGCTGCGCTCAAAGCGCTGCGATGAAGCATAGTGGTATCGAGTGAGGACGCTTGCTAGCAGCACCCATCGCTGCAGTTCGCGTTGGTTCACCTCGATTCCAACCGCTCTCTTCACCGTGCCGTTTCGAACACAACCGCTCTCTTCACCGTGCCGTTTCGAACACAACCGCTTGTGTAACAGCACTGTGTCGCACCGCATCATGTCGTTTTGACAAAACTATACCTTACACACCGTAGTCTGATACCGTGGCAACAAGAAGTCTCACAATATCCACTCAAAAAGGAGTTGTCGGTGTTCTTTGACTGCCAACCTTGATCGTTTTCAATTTTAGTGCAGTTTTCAATTTGGCAATCAGACGCTGGAGGTGGTTAATGTAAATGTGACTATTTTGTTGGTTGAAAATCTATTCTAATAAGGTCTAGAAGACAAAATGAGAAAAATTCCAAATTTGTGATAGAGAATTTGCACCCACCAATAGGATTGTTCCCCCACGTCGTGATGTTCTCAATACAAGATAGAGATATATTAAAAAAAATACAACTATCACAAAGAGTTTCCTGGACAGAAAAGTTTGTGTCATGACAACGGAATACGACGGTTAGGCTGAAAATTAGATGTGTTCTCTTTATTCTATTTTTTGCGTTGATGTTTAGTTAAAATGTATTCAAGTATCGCTCAAGATGGATCAACTCATCACAGACATTATACAATATCCACACATGTGGAAGAAAGGTGTACTAGCGAACTCAGAGGAGTCTAAAAACCTGTTTTGGTTGTCAGAATGGTGGCATATAACAAAGGTATATGCATGTGTATGGGCTAATAATTATGGTGTTATAGTATTAATATTGCGGTTTGGCTTGAAGATACTGGGTGTGTTTGCGCAATTGAATCACCCGCATTTTTACTGATCATGTTTTTAATATCAGTAATAATTGCAAGAATCGAATAATAGGACTAGATGTAAGAAACAAAATAGAAAATCCCGTTTTATTGCCGTCTTAAAACTGATTCACGGGCAGGTGTTTTAGAAGTGATTTCTCTCTAATTGGAAAGCTTCATTTTCTATCTGGCTATAACATTGTGCATTTGCTGCTGATCGCTTTGAGTATAGGAATGATCGTCACTGTGAATCTATAAATGGGCAAATGATCCTGCTTAGCATCATTCTTCTGAGTTCCTCTTTTGTGTTTTCTCTTGAGTGATTGCAGCATTCATTGTGTTCTCTGCTTTCTATCGTCAACGTTGCTCACTTGAGACCGTCGAGACAGTTGCGAACGGAACTGTACCTTTTGGTGGCTATGTGGCAAGAACTGTTTTAATCTCCTCCGAAGTGGCTCGTTATAATGCAAATCTGTTGTAATATAAATATTTTGAACTACTTGCTGCATTTTTGGGAACCAATATGGATATAAATATCGAGCGTTTTAGCACACAAATGGTACTACATACTTGCTCTGTTCAGTACTGCCCAACTCTGTTCAGTAGCTCTACTCGACGTGCTTATCTAGGGGATACTACTTTGTTCACTTTTCCAGAGAAACCCCATCGTTTGTGCTCCTGACGTAGACATCGGTTGTAAGAGACTTCGAACTCTATTTTGGATATCAAAGATTCCTCGACACCTTCGCAGGTCAGAGAGCTACTGTCGTCATTGGATGTTTCCATCTGGAGGTCGGCGAGGTCGGAAGATCTCTGACGTTTTCAAACAAAGAATGAATTTTAACTTGAGCAATAGGTCGCTATTGAGACGATACACGTTCATCTTCTTTCATGCACTGAAGTTCAGATACAAACCGGAGGTTGATATGGTTTAAATGGAGCATAGTGTACAGGCAAGTAGAACAATTTACAGGGTCCCATGTTCTACTTTTGCCAGTTAACTTGTTTTTCTCTAGAAAGACTGCGCAATAAAAAACTGAGAACAGCATGAACAGTGAAACATGAAACAGAACACTAGTTATTAGAATTCTGTAATACCTGCATAGCTAAAACTACTTCCTAGACATTAAAATCTATATTTTGTAGTTACAACGATATTTTGTTGTGTTCATTTTCAGCACCAATCGTCATTCGATTCCCACAGTTGACAGTGACATGTGCCCGTTGGTGCCCAAACGGCAACTTTTTTGCTGTCACCGGACAGCAACTGAATATGCCTGTTCAAGAGAGCTGTGTAGTGCACGTAGTGACAGCATTTGGAGTGGTGCGTTGCAATAACACTTTCACATGTCTTGTCAGTTTTCTACATTACTGTATAAAATAAGGATTGCAACTAAAGCAAATATTTTGTTATAAAACAGAGTGACAGTACAATCAAAAAGGATAAAGGATAAAGCGTCTGACTTTGATCATTCTGCTTAGGATGCGCCACCACGTTCACTTCAATTCACAATCGTTTGAGGTTTACGAACATGTAAGTGGTCTACACAATCACTTGCGGAGGTTAGCCGATGTGTCAACTCAGTGTTTTTATCCTCTAGACAAGTCTGGTACCAATTTATCGATACCGGAGGGATGAAAGGCTTAGTGAGCTGAGGATTCGAACCTCTGAAATAATAATAATAATAATAATAATAATAATAATAATAATAATAATAATAATAATAGTAACAATAATAATAACAATAATAGTAATAGTAATAATAATAATGATAATAATAATAATAGTAATAGTAGTAATAGTGGTAATAGTGGTAATAGTAGTAATAATAATGGCTTACTTACTTGACGTAATCGGATGTTACCGCCTGTCGCGGCTATCTGCACTTTCGCCGGTGTCGTCTTTGAATATGTCTGAGCCCATCCTATTCGATCTTCAGCACTAGTTCGCATAGAATCTACCCATCCGTCGCTGTTCCACAAGCGGCGGAATTTCATGTCCCGATTGAACTGAGTGTCAACGCCAAGTGTCCTCAGATCTTCCGTCACCACCTCCGTCCAGAACTTTCTTTTACGACCAGGAGGCCTTTTCCAATTAGGGACTGGAAGCATCCTCAGGACTGCTTGGACAAGACGATCAGACGGTCTCCTCATAACGTGACCAAAGAAGCGAAGACAGATTTCCATGACTACTTCAGAAGGCCGGGCAAAATGTTGATTACGTTTTCCACGTGTCATCCGCCGCTACACCATGTTCACTTCCGAGTAATGTTTTTCGTTATTGCATACCAACGGCCAAAAGTAGCCTAGCAGTCGTCTAAACCCAACGATCTCACTTCTCACTTTTGTGAAAGAAAAATAGTAATCTGCGCGGTAGTTGTAAAGAACGACTACAATAAGCTGGTGGAGGAATATGGCTCAACGCCGTCAAGATGAGCCTTTGTACGACGGCGGGAATGCAGACACAAACTCTGGATTGTAAGTGTTCATGCACCTACGGAGGCCGCTTATGACTATCACAAGGATGTTTTATGATTAACTCACCACGTTGACATCCAAGATACCCAGCCAGAACACGGTTATGGTCGGGATTGATGCGAATGTGAAGATGGGAGTTCAATAGCAGTCCGTTGTGTTCGGAAGATGGTACTATACAGCGAAGCAAACGTAGTCGACAGCAGACAACAGCAGTGGTCTAATAGATCTTTGTGGGCAGTCGGATCTCATCATTCGCAGAGACTAGATCCATATGCAGTTCGCCCACAATACCACTGATTTGAGCCAGGGGAAGCGTCCGAGGAGAAAGTTGCGTCGTCGGCTGAAATGTGGTCACGAGAATGAATGGACGTCAACAGCGAAGGAGTTTGCAAAGGCGTGGGAGGACAAGAAAGTGAGAAAAGCCTATACTTTGCTAAGAGCAGGAAGCAAAATGAGATGTTTTCCTTTCCTAAACACTGAGTTGCTGTCGAGGAGGCAACCGTGCCCATCTGGAATTAGCACTTCAACATCTTGCTGAACCGACAAGCGGCATCAGCCCCTGAAGTCGAGCATGTCCATCGACCAACGTGCACTGCGGTCAGCGAGGAGCCACCTACCGAGTCGGAGGTTCTGGAGTGTATCCAAATGAAGAATGGGAAGTCCGATGCGGACGACGGAAATAGCGCAGAAATGCCGAAATCTCTTCCTCCTTCTGGTATCCGTGAAATGACGAGCATTAATGTGGATTGATGAAAGGATACCGAATTCGCGGTGACACGCTGTTATAATTCCCCTCTGCAAGAAGTTATCCGCCAAGAATCCTAAGAATTACCAAGGAATAGCTTTGCTGCGTGTAATGTACAAACTCTTAGTGCGATTATCTCAGATAAACTTATCAAATATCGCAAAGGAACCACCCGTGATGAACAAGCCGGCTTTCATCATGGCCGATCTACGACTGACCACGTATTCATTGTTAGGAGGGTGATTGAAATGCGGCAGTGGCACTCGAAGCATATGCGGTTAGTCTTTTTACTTCGAAGCTACATTCGGTTCTCCTCACCGAGGACACCTTTTCAACGGTCTTCGCGCCGATGTTCCTACAAAGTTTATTGGCCTAATCAAGGACACACATTTACTTCATCGTTGGAAGTGGAAAGTAGAGTAAGACGAGGGGCTGTCGAGGAACTTCTCTTGTTTAACTTTGCCGTCGATGATATCATGCGAAAAACAATTGAGCAATATCCCGCCGATTTCGTTTTAGCAACATCTGCACGTCCCTAGGTCGATCTCGAGTACGACGACGATATAGTGATGTTCGATTCTAGCAGTATGTAACATGTCGTCAATCTTGCATCGAAATTAGCTGCAGCCTACGGTTTACAGCTCCGCTCTGATAAATGTAAGCAGATGTAGGTCTCCGCGAGACCCACGCGAGATTGCAAGTAGAGAAAGCTGTTTTGACGGATGCTTTGACCGATGATGTGCCATAGCCAAGAACTTTACCCAGAAGTGGATATGGTGTACCGGCTGATAGCGCGACGAAAACACCAATATCTTGACTCGCCCTCTAAAGTGATTGCAAAAAACTGTCTCCGCTTTTTTTGCCACATTATAAGAGGACCATCAGATCGCCTTGCCCACGTTGCCTTGAAGATGATCTCAGACGGATAACCTCCGTTAGGACATAATATCCGCCTGCCGTTCAAGTCAAGTTAGTAAGCGTTTGTTTTGCAGCATAATATATCGATAGAAAAACTGATCCTTGATTTCAACCTGTTAGTTATAACCAGAGTAATTGCAAGTGCAGTAACTCTTCACAACGATGCAGTAACTGCATCGTTGTGAAAGCGTAGTCTTGCTGCAAGGACGATATCAACGGGACACTGTTCAAGTGTTCTCCGCATGATGCGATCGATTGGAGCGTTGAAGACAAACGGTCCTTTCAGAACTCCTTTTACCCAAACTTCCGCTTTAAATGGTGAGGTATAACTCGCTGGTGCCTTAATCACAACAGCAATCCGTGGAATTATATTATTATTTATGCAGTGAATATTTTTGAGATTCAGCGGCGTAGAAGCGGTTAAGAAGAGACCTCGATAAACGGAATACAAAGAGATAGCGAAGTCCGGAAAGGCTACCTTCTTTGAATTCGGTAACACTACTCATAAATATGTGGCTCTTAACACCTTGTCACTTATAGATTGATAAGAAAGAGTAGGATTGTTTACTGCGAAAACTTTTTACATATTTACTTTTTGACGGTGTGGTAGGCTTCTCGTGGCAATTTTGCACAAAACCTTCTGTTAGACACAAAAATTATAATAATTTGCTTGGTAGTTTTTGGGTTGCGTGACCGATTGCATCACGTGGCGGGATCAGAGTAGTGCTTTTTCTCCATTCGTGTTTCTTCTCTTTCATCGTAAATGTTCGTACATTCTTCGTAAATTGAACGCATAATCTTGGTCATTTCCCAGACAAAGAACCAGATTTCAGCATCACCGCGCTTTTCTGTCTGTTCTGCCAGACTCTCCATTCTTCATTTACTGGAAACAGAAAAGATCCTCTCACTTGGTAGGTGGGCCCTGCGTCGTGCTCGGTTTCCAAAGCCGATAGCGGTGTTGAAGTATATTCTCCAAATATATAGGGTTGTTGAGACGATCCGTTCTCTGGTCCGTGATTGAGGACAAGGTGTGATAAAATGATAAACGAACGACTGTCTGCACGCTATTAAAACATTGTCACGAGTTATGGATTTGAAAAAGATTGATTTGTCAGAATAAAAACTAGTAGATCTGCACATTTTTACCAACAAGAAATAAGCTTGTTTACTCTCGTTTCCAGTAATCTGTAGAATAAAAAAAAAAGACTTTTTTTTTGCCTGACCTAATCGTGAGAAGCTTTTTAGTTGTTGGGGAACCACGCAAAGTTAAATGGTGGAAAATCCAACGAAGCTTGATGAATTTGCAGATGTTCGCATCCAAACTTATGCAACTTTCGCATAAGTAGCTGGGCAATGTGTACCTAGCGTAGTACTGGTGGAAAATTTGCCCCATTTTGTATGCCAGTTCATGAAACAGGTTCAAGTTCCTAGTGGATATAATCGCTAAACATGCTGACGGTAAAATCTACTTTTATGAAGTCTACAGCTGGCCCACATAAAAGTATATAGCATACATAAAAGTATTCACATAAAAGTACTTCATAAAAGTCTACAGCTGGCCCACAGCATGCTACCCGGAGGACAAATTCTCCACCAATAGTATATATAAAAGTATACACATAAAAGTACTTCATAAAAGTTTACAGCTGACCCACAGCTGTGGGCCAGCTGTAGACCGTGAAGCTCTCACCTTCATTTTTTGGTTGTTTAGAGGAGTTCTGTTGCATTCCTTTGGATCTGCTTCAAATTGATCTAATTATTCGCTCTTTCAAATTCCAGAAATGTGTAGAAATGTATAAGAGCGGGAATAGAGCGCTCGATAAGAAGGTTCGGCTGAGTCTGCATTGCCAGCGCTAAAGCCAGGCGAGTCTTTCATCCTTATTAACAAACTGTTACTAAAATTGTCTGGGAGGACAAACACAGACTTGACACATCGGCTTGTTCGCAGATCGTGGTCGCACTTTGTGCACACCTTCATGAACTCCACATAATTCTGAATTGAAGTTAGCTACCGCGCTAACAACAGCTAACAAAGCGCGCTTACCGTGCGCTTTGTTTACCCTACAGTACAATCTACGGTACACATAAGCATTGCAAAGATATGTAACTGGTGTAGAAATGACAATTTGTGAATCCAAAATGCACAACTTTATCTTTATTCAGTAAAGTAATGCCATGCTTCACAAATACCTGCCTATTAAATTCATATTTCAGTCGTGTGATCATTGTCTTTAACCCTGCAGTCTCGACCCAGTCTCTGTTGAGATGCCGACTTTGTTTTGTTTATATTTTCGTGTGACGAGAGCAGTAGTGTTGCGTCATCTAGGTGCTGCCGAGTGATAACCATGTCCAGTTTATGTGGTTGGTGTCATAAAGAAAGAAGGCGATGCAACGGCGTCAGAAAACACAGATGATTTCAACAGTGCAAAATTAGAAAGTACCAAGACGCAGCGGGTTTCAATTCAAATTAATGAATCGGTATCACGAAGCTGTGGGACAGAAGTATCATCGTCGTGTTTTGTGCCAATACTAGAAGCACTTTGTTATTTGACGCGTCGGTAGCTCGGAATAAATTTTAGAAAGTTGAAGAAATGCACCTGGAACATTGAAGCACATTCATTAATATGACTAGTTGTGTCTATAGTCCGGCGAATTGGTACACACCTCCGTATGTCTGGCACACTCGGCGGCACACTTTATCATCATTTTTCCCCATCCCTTTTTTTTCTTGAGAAAAAACATTATGTCAACATTACACATGTCTCTACACAGCATTTTACGTAGCAGCTTACAGTTTACTCGACTTGGTCTGCAACCCTCATATTTGTTAGTTTGGTGGTGATGATTTTATCGTTAGATAAGAAACACACTAAAATACTTCGAATAATGGTTCCAGGACATTAAAGCAATGTTGATATTCAAGTTTGAATAGTAAGTTAGCGAATTTTTCTAACATTGTTGTATTGAAGTTCCCAGTAAAAAGACTACAGAACACTTATTTAGCACAAAACGTTCTTAACGAAAACACTTTGATTTCGCAGCAGAAATTAGCAGAAGCTCCTGAACACTTTTACTGCTTTTATTGCTCATCACTTAGAGCTAGTGGTGCGAGCACTACTAAAGTCATGATGCTTGGTGTTTTGATCCGGGTGCTCCGTGTCCTAATACAGTCTTCCTTCATTCTTACGAGAATATTAAGCAGGTAAGGTAAATCAAGTATCACCATTGCATAACTGTGATAATGCGTTACGTTCTGATCTCTGTTCTAATATACCCCACCTTCATTCTGACAAGAGTATCAAACAAATAAGTAAATTAATTGATACTATTATAAGATTTTTTTTAAAGAAACTATCTTCTCTACAAATTCTTTGCTCGTCTCTGACGGGATGTTCCTGGGATTCGACAGGAGTCAGACTGGCTCTCTCTGCCGAGAACTTGATCTGGTTTGCTAAAGTACGACCGAGGTACAAAGTAAGCTCTTTTTGCATTTAACTCACAAAGTAAGAGTCTCGTTGTTTAAACATTTTAGTGGGGCTATTGTGGACACACAGTGGTTTATTCATACGAAAGGATTGAGCGTGGTGACTACAGAGTGGCTTTCTATGAAACAAAACTTGATGAGTTATATTCGAAGCCAGTGCAGCAACTGGAGCAGCTAGCGACCGGTCGTAATTACTGTATCATAGCCAGTCGACAGGAGGATCCGAATGGAAAGGTTGTTTTGCCCAACCTTTTAGAAAACCATGACTTTTTAAAGAAAGCAACATGTTATATTGCGTTTCTTCTAATAGTGGCTTAAAATCTACAAAGGAACGACGTGCAACGTAAACTTTGCACTCAACGGTTTTCTACAGAAGATCCATGGAATACAATACTAACACTGAAAAGCCATGTCTATGGTTTCTTTTTTACTGATAGCTCACAATCCCACTCCACTGACAACGTCTAAGGAGTGATTGTTAGTTCCGTGGTGATTTCTACAATAGGAATCTTGCTGACTGCAAATGGCACAGTCCACTTTAATAGCTGGTTTTAGTGCTTTTGTTGGGTATTGTCTTGACTTACTTGACTTAAACGGCAGGCGGATATTATGGCCTAACGGGGTTATCCGTCTGAGAGCATCCTCAAGGCAACGTGGGCAAGGCGATCTGATGGTCCTCTTATAATGTGGCAAAAAAAGCGGAGACAGTTTTTTGCAATCACTTTAGAGGGCGAGTCAAGATATTGGTGTTTTCGTCGCGCTATCAGCCGGTACACCATATCCACTTCTGGGTAAAGTTCTTGGCTATGGCACATCATCGGTCAAACGTAGCCAAGCATCCGTCAAAACAGCTTTCTCTACTTGCAATCTCGCGTGGGTCTCGCGGAGACCTACATCTGCTTACATTTATCAGAGCGGAGTTGTAAACCGTAGGCTGCAGCTAATTTCGATGCAAGATTGACGACATGTTACATACTGCTAGAATCGAACATCACTATATCGTCGTCGTACCCGAGATCGACCTAGGGACGTGCAGATGTTGCTAAAACGAAATCAGCGGGATATTGCTCAAATGTTCTTCGCATGATATCATCGACAGCAAAGTTAAACAAGAGAAGTTCCTCGACAGCCCCTCGTCTTACTCTACTTTCCACTTTCAACGATGAAGTAAATCAGGCTGGTGTTCGAGCAACAGCAGTTGTTATTCTATGTGTGTCCTCGATTAGGCTAATAAACTTTCTAGGAACATCGGCGCAAAGACCGTTGAAAAGGTGTCCTCAGTGAGGAGAACAACTCAATGTTTAGGGGAGGGGAACATCTCCTCATTTTGCTGCCTGCCCTTAGCAGAGTATAGGCTTTTCTCGTTTTCTTGTCCTCCCACGCCTTTGCAAACTCCTTCGCTGTTGACGTCCATTCATTCTCGCTACACCATTTCAGCCGAGGACGCAACTTTCTTCTCGGACGCTTCCCCTGGCTCAAATCAAAGGTATCGTGGGCGAATTGTATATGGATCTAATCTCCGCGGATGCAAAGGCGAACTTCTTCCGCGGCACCAAAACCGTAAGCGTCTTCTTTGCAGCATCCTGAGTGCAACTATTCGGCGTCTTTTAGCTTCTCCTTGGTCAGCACTACAATATTTATCTGCACCCGTTGGCGGAATTTCTTTCTAAATTCCTCGTCCTTCATTTGTTTTTCGGTTGAGATTAAACTCCTCGACTTCCTTTTTGGAACCCCAGCTCCAATCTGAGAAGAGTAGTCGGAATCCAACTCTCACAGCTATGGATCTTCGGTATCCGACAAGATAGTGTTCCTTATCAAAATGTAGTCGAGCTGTAGTTTAAGAGTTATCATTTTCCTCTTGCGCTACTCTTGTGGCATTAAATGGGTTGTTCTTTGCCAAATAAGCTGATGGCGTCAATGATTCTTCTTAAGCTTGGATGCAATAATTAGATTCGTCTGCTCACAAAGATCTACCAAACCACTAGTGTTATCCAAGGTTTGCTTCGCTAGATAATACCGTTTTCCAATCACATCTGGTTGTTGTTCAAGCTCCATCTTTGCTTTTGTATCAGTTCCGACAATTACCGCCCGATGGTTCGGTATCTTGGATGTCAACATGCTGAGTTCATCATAAAAATCGTCCTTCTGATTAGTCTTCAGCGGTCTTCATAATTGCGCGAGCACTTACGATCTAGAGTTTGTGTCCTCTGCAATACCGCCGTCGTATAAAAGCTCGTCTTGACGACTTTGAATCATTTCTAACAGCTATTGCGCAGCCTGCCACCTTCCTTTCATCAGTATCGCCGCAGTATCACCCGTCCTCCCGTTGTTCATTGATTTGCTGGAGCGGGCACCAGCACCACCACCTTCTACTTGTGCCGATCGCGCGCAAGTGTTGCCCAGTGGCATCTTTCCTCGCGGGAGACTCGAAGAGCGTTGTAATTTTCTTTGAAGGACGTCGTAAAGAGGTTTAACCGTCGGGTCGGCGGTCTTCTTGCGGTGCATTTCATGTCGCGTTGTATCCAGTCCTTCACGGCTCTGGTCCAACTACTGTCCTTGAAGAGCATCACATGTCCGGCCCACCTAATTTTGCTTTCCTTGGCATATGCGGCAGCGTCTCTGATCTTCGATCGGTGACGTCGGAGTGAATGTCAAATCCCTTCTTTTCAGTTCCGTGAAGAGGGTTACTATTAGCATCACTCTTTCACTTCCGCGGTCTATGATCTATGCACTGATCGCATTTTCCTCCTGCTTGCGAAACCCCCACGTTTTTAAAGCTTTGATCAAAGCAGGAAGAACGGTGGTGTTGAATAGGCGAGCACGGAGCCGGATGTTCTTAGTCCTCTTTACTACATGATCTATGCTCTTGTATGCTTCGCAAGCCGTTCGTTTCCTTTTCCCCCGCACAGAGGTTAGGTGGTTCAGTATGTTGATTTCCCGACTTAGATATATACATATATATATATATATATATATATATATATATATATATATATATATATATATATATATATATATATATATATATATATATATATATATATATATATATATATATATATATATATAGCTGGAACATTTGGATATATTCGTTCCGTTCAGCGTGAATGGGGCATCAGAAACCTATCTGTTCCTCATAGACATCGTCTTGTCTAGGTTCAGCTGAAGAACGATCCGTTTACATGTTTCATCAAATTCGGCCAGCATCCGTTCCGCCTGGTTGATGCTTGATGTTATTGGAACGATGTCATCAGCGAAACGAAGATGGTGTTAACACCAGGTGTCAACTTTCACTCCCATGTTGTCTCATTCCAATCCTCGCACTGCATTCTCGAGAATGGCACTGAATGTATTGGGCGAGATTGCCTCACCCTGTCGCTCTCTTCACGTCGACCATGACGTCACTGTAGAAAAATGGGGAAAAAATGAAAAATTGGGAAATTTTTTGTTGTGTTGTTTTTTTCTTGTTAGTATACAACTCTCGATGTATCTTTATGTATGGAAAAGGGACGCATTGGTTCTCCAAGGCCTTCAAAACCGCTTTGGACTCAACTGTACCGATGGTGTTCTTAAAATCGATGAAAGTGAGACACACTCTCGCGATACTTCTATGAGTTTTGAAACGGAGTGAATGTCGTCAATCGTACCGAAGCCTTTTCAAGACCCTGCTTGCTCGCATGGTTGTCTAATGTTCTTTATATCCTGTTCAGGATCATGTTCTTGTGAAGAGCTTGTAGATGACAGACAGTATTCAGATGAGGCAACAGTTGCCAGTGTCCTGTGAGTCTCCCTTCTTATGCAACAGCACGGTCTTGCTGGTTTTCTATTGTCTATTTACCTTGCATTGCGACAGATGACGAGTGAAGAGCCTCGCATTTGATTGATGAGGACAGGCTGTAGATGAGGACAGGCTACTTCAGATGTTCAAGTTTGATTCTGTCTGGACCGGGTAAAGTACGATTCTTCACCAACATGATGACTTCGAAAGGGAGGACCTTTGGAATGGCATGTGAGGGAAGATGGACAATGACATGTCCATCTTCTCTCAGATGGTGAGGACGCGAGTGGACGTGGCTGTCGAAGATATCTGAGTAGAAGTCGTGAATGACCTTTTCCATCCTCCTCGATGCTGTGGTTGTTCCATCTGGGGGCCGGAGAGCTGTTATTTTTGTTTTACGGTTGGCGAACTCTCAACGAACATAGCGGATGCTTTTTCTCGCCTGTGCAGCTTCAGCCAGCACTTCTGCTCTTTTCTCTTTAAGGTCTTCTTTTATCACTTCTCTGCAAAGCCTTGTGAGCTCGAATGTGAGTTCTTATTTGCCTGCAGTTCGTGCACCTCTACGCAGACGTATCAGCTGTAGAGTTTTCGGAGACAGGAGTCTCTTGGTGGTTTCGAAACTCTTCGCTTTTCTCGAACAATCGTGAAAATGTTCTATAAGCCATTCATATTCGTCGCCGATGCTGTCCGCGAGATGCTGATGAGATCAGAGAGATGCTCGTAAATGAGTGAGAAGTGGAGCAGTAGCTGAATGGAACATAGCATGATAACAAAGAAAAAATGTTAAATAATATTAATTAATTAGATGTGTTACAAAATATTATATTGAGCTAAGAAATATTTTCAATTACTTACACAACAAAATATTATATTGCAAAGTACATAGACATCGCGGAACTAGACAAAAACGGATGAGATGCATAAAGATAGACTAGAGGTGACAACAGGAGCAGGAAAAACGAAAAAAGGTAACAGCATTTTGTCTTGACAATGCACAATGTGTTGAGCATATGACAATTGACCTAGCAGGTTCGACTCCCGGCGGAGGCAACTTTTTGCAAAAGAGATGGAAATATGGAATAACTTCTGAAAAATGAAGAAGTTAATTTTACACAGTTCACAACAGTTTAAAAGTAAATTTAACAAAATTTAATGACCAAAAAAACACAGATTCTGTGCACACTGTGAGGTCTGGGAGATCGCTAATAACTTCGTCATAGGAGCACTAAAAGAAAAAGTTTTGGTAGCTTCCAGAAGAAGAATGTTTGCGCTAAAAAGGGTCACATCGCTGTTTTTTTCTACCTCCTAGTCTTTTTGAAATTTTGATGGGACTGAGATGGGAAAAGTGACACCTCTCCCATCTTTGTCCCATCAAAAATTTGGAAGAACAGCAAGGTCCTGGAGAACATTTGACGCAGCATCTGATAGAGAAAATCTTCGGTTACAACATACTGGGAGATGTTTTGTTTCTCTAAGTTACTTGGAATTATTGAATGTCATTCAAAATCACTCACTTTTCGAAAATTGGGATTTTAGCGATTTTTCCCATTCTAAAAAAATGGGATGGGATTCCAAAAAATCACCCACATATTCGGATGGAGAGTCTAAGAAAACCTCTATGTGCAAAATTTCTCTTTACCGGATCGTCTGATTTTCTCAAAATTTAGATGGGACAAATCCAAAAAAAGTCGGAAAATTTCAAATTGCGTCCCATCGAAATTCCAAAAAGACTAGGAAGTAGAAAAAAAAACAGTGACGCGACTGTTCTTAGCGCAAAGCTTCTTCTCCTAAAAACTACCAAAACTTTTTCTTTTAGTGCTCTTATGACGAAGTTACTAGCGATCTCCCAGAACTAACAGTGTGCACAGAATCTGAGCTTTTTTGGTCATTAAATTTTGTTTAATTTACTTTTAAACTGTCGTAGACTGTGCAAAATTAAGTTCTTCATTTTTTAGAAGTTATTCCGAATTTCCGTCTCTTTTGCAAAAACTTGCCCAGCCGGGAGTCGTACCTGCGAGGTCAATTGTCATATTTTAAAAAAAATGACACTAAATTGAACTACGCTCCTTTCTTGCCAAGTGTGTAGATTATCGATTTGCTATTTTATATATTCTATCTTATAATTTGCATATCGATTTTTTGCCAGTGCAAGTGCAACAGTCTGCTGTCTATTCCCCGAGGGTTAGTCTTAATGCATATTGTCACGACATTGACAAGCTTGGGATCACTCAAATAGTACGAAAGAATACGAATAGATAGCAGAAGGAATGTAGTTCACAAGTATAAGCGTAATCACGATCACTTCCCCTTATTGATCCAGAAGAAGTAGCCTTGCGTGAATCCGTTTCCATAACGATGAAAGTTATTAGACGGACAACTCCTCGATCCTCTCAGGTCCGCAGTCTAGCTGTGTTGGTCTCTGCGTCTCCGTAGCCACGACATCCAGGACGTCTGCAAGTGTCTCCAAAACGGACTGTATTGTTGCTTCATTGAGGCATGTTTGCGTCTCTTCAGATATATTCGTTGGATACATTAAATCAATGTTGAAAGTGGAGCGGGGGTCGTTTACGAGAGGGTCGTACATATATATATATATATATATATATATATATATATATATATATATATATATATATATATATATAAGTCTGAACGTCCGGCTAAAGCCGGACTTCAGACTTTCTGTGGAGTTTGCTTCGCTCGCCTTCACTGATGAACGAAAATTAATATTAGTGCCGTTTTCTACGAAATTGGACTTGTGCATCTCCAACAATCTTTCTTCCTTTTTTATATTATAACTAAGGGCGAAACATTTCATAGACATCTTCCTAAACGCGTCAGTTCTACATTTTGAGAACATTCGAACTTCAGTTTCAAACACTCCTTATCAATATATTATAGACAAAATTTAAAAGTATCACGCGAAATATGGGTTTTCCTCCTCTGTTCTATGAACAGTTATCAAAGAATGACGTTTCGGGATAAAATTACGTGAAAGACATCATCCTACTGATAAAGATAACGTTCCACGTCAGATCACATAAACATCTTGCCACTATTTAAGCACCCGTTTGCACCCGTTTCCACTTTCTGAGAGCGGCATGCTACCAACTTGAGGCGAACGAAGAAGGAGATGGACACGCGGAGGAGTCATATAGGGTGTAAAGCAAAGCGATACAGTGGCCACGGCTATGAAATGGCTGCAACCATCTATATTTTGCGTCATGCACACGAAGTTATTGCGCACTATTTCGACGCCAGGTGGACCTGTCGCACCCCCTTCTATAGGGATCTGACACCTGTGGACCCGTCGCACCCCCTTCTATAGGAATCTGTCGCCGGTGGACCCGTCGCACCCCCTTCTATAGGTATCTGACACCTGTGGACCCGTCGCACCTCCTTCTATAGGTATCTGACGCCGGTGGACCCGTCGCACCCCCTTCTATAGGTATCTGACGCCGGTGGACCCGTCGCACTCCTTTTTCTGGACATCTGGCGCCGGCGCAGCAATCTGACGCCGGTGGATCCGTCGCACCCCCTTCTATAGGTATCCGACGTCGTGGGACCCGTCGCACCCCCTTCTATAGGTATCCGACGCCGTGGACCCGTCGCACCGCCTTCTAACGCTATCTGGCGCCGATAGACCCGTCGCATCCCCTTCTATAGGTATCCGACGCCGATGGACCCGTCGCACCCCCTTCTATAGGTATCCGACGCCGGTGGACCCCTTCACACCTCATTTTATAGCTTCCTAGCTTCGAGGCATTAACTCGACGCCGGTGGACCCGTCGCACCCCTCATTTTGAATTTCGTGACTGACACACACACACACACACACAGACACACGTGACAGAATAAGCCCGTTATTATATAGTAGAGATACATATATATATATATATATATATATATATATACATGCATATATATATATATATATATTGTCTTGTCTACCGCCTAATAACTGTAGAAACATTTTGGTTCTGAGCGTGCTAAGCGCTACTTGCGTGAAACTTATCTCATATGGCGCTTTCTGATGGAGATTCTGAATACATGTAGGAAGTTTCGATGAACGATAAAGAAGTTTCCGTAGAAGTTCTCACGAATGCCTTTAAGATTTAATGTATCCAACGAATATATCTGAAGAGACGCAAACATGCCTCAATGAAGCAACAATACAGTCCGTCTTGGAGACACTTGCAAATGTCCTGGATGTCGTGGCTACGGAAACGCAGAGAACAACACAGCTAGGCTGCGGACCTGAGAGGATCGAGGAGTTGTCCGTCTAATAACTTTCATCGTTATGGGAACGGATTCACGCAAGGCTACTTCTTCTGGATCAGTAGGGGGAATTGATCGTGATTACGTTGATACTTGTGAACTACATTCCTTCTGCTATCTATTCGTATTCTTTCAAACTATTTGAGTGATCCCGAGCTCGTCAATGTCGTGACAGGATGCATTTAGACTAACCCTCGGGGAATAGCAGACAGTTGCATTTGCACTGGCAAAAAATCGACATGCAAACTATAGAATAGAATATATAAAATAGCAAGTCGATAATCCACGCACTTGGCAAAAAAGGAGCTTAGTTCATTAGCGTCATTTTTCTTCTCGAAAAAGCAATAGCTCATGACGCGACCTTAGTGAAACGACCAAATTTGGACAGTTGACTCTCACTGGTGACAATCTTGGGGATGTTCAATGGCGTAAGTGACATGTTCTTTTGATGTACCTTCTTTTAAAGTAGAGTCATTCTTTATCTTCGAAACTTCTGAGTGTCTTTTTAATAAAAATCTACTACTCTGTTTCGAAATTAATATGAAATGAAATGCATAGAAGCCTCAATTATCCTCTCCTCTCCCGATTACACTCCTCTATCAAAGAAATTGTAATACAAAGATGACAATATTGCGGTCTCTGTGGGCAAATATAGAATCTGGAGTGTAGATCAGTAGTCAGCGTAGTCTCGCCCAATTTCCCTGCTCGTCATGGCGTGGGAAACGGAGTTTGTTCTTGCAAAGTAGAAAAACACTTCACCTTTGTGCACGCGCCACGTTCACGGCCGAGCGGTCAGAGATCAATCAGATCTCCTCATCAGTCCATTCAGAATCACTAAATAAGTCGCTGAAGGTCTGGATCGTGTACACTTGCCTAAAGAGACCTCAACATAGACAGTTTCGTGATACGCTGCCTTTAAACCGCGCAACGACCTATCGGGGTAACCGTATTAATGAACGCCGCAGAACGGTTCCTCTCCAAAAGTAGAAATGACTAACTTGGCAGTTTGCTGGCATTTCTCGATTTTTCTTCCTTTAAACCGGTTTCAGCTCACGGTCGATCTGAGCAGGTTGAACTGATTTAGACTGACTGATTTCACCACAGATTCAATAACTGGATGTAAAAGTAATGGCGGTTTTGGCCTTCAACTTCAAAGTAGTCTAACTCGTCCAAAGCTTAATTCCAGCGATCGCAATAGGAATCTCTGGAATAAGTCCATTTTTGCCTATCAGAAACAAATTTGATAGTTTCATTAGCTGAAAAATCTGGCCTTCCGAAGTCAACAGATTCATCGAAGGCGCTTTTCCCATCTGTTTATTTTCACGGACTCTTGGCTGCGAGAAGATAGTGTGGACGCTTTGAAAATGGCAGTGGCAATCATTAAGGGAAGATCCAGCGAATATATTAGATGATCCGAGCTTCTGCACCTCCAAATTATTTACTTTCTAAGAGGTCTTTTCAGAAATATCAGCTGTAGCGTTGTCATGCAAAAAAAAATTGCGACTCGTGTTCTACTTTTTTTGACGGACGAGCAAGATTGTCATCGATTCCTATTTCGGTTAACGTTTTGACATTGCGTCCTCCATCTGAGCAAGAAAAATCAAAGACACGTGCAATGTATTCCCTTGAACGCCCAATGTATTAGGTTGGTGCAAAATTATTTCCGGTTTCGAGGTATTTGTCATTAAATGACTTTTCACCCTAAATTACTTCATCTCAAGACAAACAGCACATATCATTTTGTAGATTTTTTTCTGCGCTTTCAAGTGCATATACAGCTGTCGCTGTAATTTTTCAGCCGGCCTTTTCCAGGGCTTTGAAAAACCATAAACCGATACGACTATCAAGTCATCGTGCTTTACGAATTAAAATTGGAACACTCCGCGGCAGGAGCATCTCGTAACCTAACCTCGTAAACGTAACCTCGAAAAACCGGGTTGCGGTCGCAGGTCGTGGCTTGATAATGAAGATCTAAAGAGAGCCGTGGAAGCAAATCCGGAGACTAACAGACGGACGTTAGTTGAAGACCTGGGCGCAAATCATACTACAGTAGTTAGACATTTGGCGGAAATTGGCAAGGTGAAGAAGATGTCAAAATAGGTGCCCCACGAACTAACCGAAGTGCAGCGTCTGGCACGATATGGCACGTGTTCTAACCTTTTGATTCGGTTTAAAAAAAAAATGAACCTTGGTCGTATTTTAACTGTATATGAAAACTGGGTTCTTTACGATAATAGGAAACGTGGATTTGTGTAGGTAGACAAGGATGTCCCTCCAATCACTTTCCCTAAACCCGATCTTCCTAGCCTAAAAAGCCTAAAAAGTCATGCTTACAGTTTGGTGGTGCTGTAAGGGTTTCATCTACTACAACTTCATGCAACCAGACCAGACAATTACAGCAGAGCACTACTACTGTGATTTAGAGGATATATATGAAAAGTTGCAAAAATTGTTGGCAGCAGTGGTGAATAGAAGAGTGCTGATTCTGCTGCAGGACAACGCAAGGCCACACACCGCACAAATCACCCGGCCACACACCACACAAATCACCCGGCCACACACCGCACGAATCAATCACGCCGATCGTATTCCACAGACCTTTCCCGAACAGACTATCACTTTTTTTGAGCTCTTGATTCACATTTGCGTCTGCGACGGTTCACTAATTCGGACGATGTTGAAAGTGCTTTCCATAATTTTGTTGATTCCTGTAATCTCAGTCTTTATATTGAAGGCTTAAATTTATTACCAATTGGTTGGAAAAGAAGTGTAGATTCTGACGATTTTTATTTCAATTAATAATGTTGTGTTTAAGCTGAGTTATAGCAATTTGAAGTATGCGTTCCGTTTCCGAAATTAATTACGCACCAACCTAATACTCCACAGGATATAACTCAGCAAGAAGAAAGCAGAAAGAAACGTAGCAGAAGCAAACTACACGCTCACTTTTGTAGCCGTAAATCCATAACCACCAGTTGTAAGATTTGCGCCGCTATTGGTGACTAATAGCGATTCCTTCTTGCGTCTAACCTCGTAGGTCAAAATCAGGACTCGATATGGCGCCATCTCGTTGGTTATAGCGACACCTTCCTATTTACGACTCATGATCGGAATTCTTATATAAAACGCTTCCAATGCTTTTGCGCTAGGTCTGGTTATCGATCATGAGGAAATAGTGACTACTAAAAGGAATATTGTCATGATACTGTCCGTGATGAGCACCTGGGATGGTTTTGATTTAATGAGACCACCAGGTGCTTCTTTGCTTGTGTACATTGTGCTCTTCCTGTGTTCGCAAGTGCTGAGCCCCACATAATATGTTGAATATTATAATGATACCGAATTCGATGAGATAGTTTTTCTGAACTTTCGACTCTCTTCAGCGAAGTCTCGTTTCAACGCATTTAATCGCAGAATTTCAAAATTGTCCATGGTCTAATTGATATAATTCCATGAATAATGTTGTGACTAAAACATTAGCGATATAAACCTTATCATTTGAAGCGAAAGTTGAAGTAAGGGGAGTTCTGAAAGCATCCTTTGTTTTCAACGCTGCAATCGATTGCATCAAGAAGAGAACAGGTGTAAGGTAATGATGAAGCTCGACGATGCTACATTCAATAGACGGATGCTTGGTGATCCATTTGCCATTACGAAAAGCTTCGCGCAGTAGTAGATTTGTTGTAATGGGTGACGCTGGAACACACTGCGAAGGGCTGATCCAGCGTTGTCAAATTGTCTTATTGAGGCCGAGAAGCAGTCAAACAGAGTGATAAGCATGCTAAACACGTGTCTGCCTGTCCCAGGAGGCCATGAGAACACCAAAAAGATGGGCTACGACGAACGCTTCAAGTAGTCACACGCTAGAATGACGTGGCTTGGATGGACTGCGGCAAGTGTGATTAACTGCGCTGGCAGCGGAATGTAGTAGGGCAAAAAATTATACGCTGGCTCTAGAAATCAAAATGATGATTTTTACGCCGTCAGATTAATGCGCAGATGCCAAAAAGAAGTAAGAGAAGTGTTGTCACGTTGTCAGGTTGGTGTACCTGTCTCGGAAAACAATGAAACGGAATGAGGAAAAACGGTAAAATGATGTCTGATAGGCGCACTGAAGTCACAAAAAGGTGAGGCAGGAACAATGGTTTTGGAAAGTGTGTGTGTATGTCTGTGTATGTGTGTATGTGTGTATGTCTGTGTATGTGTGTACGTGTGTGTATGTGTGTGTGTATGTGTATCTGTGTATGTATGTCTGTGTATGTATATGTGTGTGTGCGTATGTATGTGTGTATGTGTGTGTATGTAAGTATGTGTGTATGTGTGTATGTGTATATATATCTGTGTATGTATATTTGTGTATGTATATGTCTGTGTATGTATATGTGTGCGTATGTGTGTATGTCTGTGTATGTATATGTGTGTGCGTGCGTATGTATGTGTGTGTGTGCGTATGTACATGTGTGCGTATGTATGTATGTCTGTGTATGTATATGTATGTATGTGCGTATGTACGTATGTATGTGCGTATGTATGTATGTATGTATGTATGTATGTATGTATGTATGTATGTATGTATGTATGTATGTATGTATGTACGTATGTATGTATGTATGTATGTATGTATGTATGTATGTATGTATGTATGTATGTATGTATGTATGTATGTATGTATGTATGTATGTATGTATGTATGTATGTATGTATGTATGTATGTATGTATGTATGTATGTATGTATGTATGTATGTATGTATGTATGTATGTATGTATGTATGTATGTATGTATGTATGTATGTATGTATGTATGTATGTATGTATGTATGTATGTATGTATGTATGTATGTATGTATGTATGTATGTATGTATGTATGTATGTATGTATGTATGTATGTATGTATGTATGTATGTATGTATGTATGTATGTATGTATGTATGTATGTATGTATGTATGTATGTATGTATGTATGTATGTATGTATGTATGTATGTATGTATGTATGTATGTATGTATGTATGTATGTATGTATGTATGTATGTATGTATGTATGTATGTATGTATGTATGTATGTATGTATGTATGTATGTATGTATGTATGTATGTATGTATGTATGTATGTATGTATGTATGTATGTATGTATGTATGTATGTATGTATGTATGTATGTATGTATGTATGTATGTATGTATGTATGTATGTATGTATGTATGTATGTATGTATGTATGTATGTATGTATGTATGTATGTATGTATGTATGTATGTATGTATGTATGTATGTATGTATGTATGTATGTATGTATGTATGTATGTATGTATGTATGTATGTATGTATGTATGTATGTATGTATGTATGTATGTATGTATGTATGTATGTATGTATGTATGTATGTATGTATGTATGTATGTATGTATGTATGTATGTATGTATGTATGTATGTATGTATGTATGTATGTATGTATGTATGTATGTATGTATGTATGTATGTATGTATGTATGTATGTATGTATGTATGTATGTATGTATGTATGTATGTATGTATGTATGTATGTATGTATGTATGTAAGTAAGTAAGTAAGTAAGTAAGTAAGTAAGTAAGTAAGTAAGTAAGTAAGTAAGTAAGTAAGTAAGTAAGTAAGTAAGTAAGTAAGTAAGTAAGCAAGTAAGTAAGTAAGTAATGTTTATATATATATATATATTCCACCATGTCCACTTCAATCTAGAATTGTACGTGTAGCTCGCCCATACTCATGACTTGTGGGGTTTAGTCGATGTGTCAAGTCAGTGTTTTTATTCTCCTAGACAAGTCTCCCACCAATTTATCAACCCCGAGGAAGGGAAAGCTTGGTGAGCACTAGCTCAGATTCGAATCTGCCATCGAACGTGCAAACATTGAAACCTCTAACCGACTGCGCAAAACCGCCGAAAATGGTTTTAGAAAGTAAGACGACAAATAGAACCGCTCCAGATTCCTGTTCCGGTGCCGGGAAGTGAGATCGTTGGGGTCAATGGCGTGTTGGTTATTAAGAGTCGCGGAATTGCACATAAAATATATGGAACGCTGCAAAGAGTACTATAAAACTGTGGAGACAACTCATCAAGTAATAGCTAGCTGTTTGCAGAATTTGCGCACTTTTTTCTCTATCAGTATGGCTCTGATAGCCATACCATTTTCTGTTGATACGATGTGGAAAAGAAGAGAAAGCTTTTGCGCTGAATAGCGGTCTATAGGCTCTAGTTATTTCAATTCCTCGCAGTTCCATGTGCCTAATACAAACCCAATTTCAAAGTTGCAAGTCAAAATTGAATTCACTCTAACGTAAGTTCGTGTACCAACGCTGGCACGGAAGCAGAGTTTTAATCCATGCAGCGAATCCTTCTCACCTGTCCTATGTAACCAGAAGTTAAAGACAAAGGCAGTACATATCAAAATGAATTTCAATGCAAAAAGAATAATGTATGCTTCAAAAATAGATAGAAGACGGTACATACGAGACATATAGTGCATACAATATTATATTTTAACAATTTTGCGTGTCGAATTTTTCTTTTTCAAAAACCGCCTTTACTATTACAAAATCTTAACAATAAAGAAATCCCACACAGTATATTGCATAGATAGGTAAAAATGAGAATGTTCCAATTGTTGTTTCGTTCGAAGCAAATCCTTATTTATCACAAAGACAGGATTTTCAGGGTAACATGTTAAGCTTCTGTAGCTTACCTTCGCTCCCAAACAGAACCTTTCCAAGAAGAAAACGTTTGTTGAGAGGAGTGTGACTTAATCTGGTATACCACTAGTGTCATGAACCTTGATGACAAATCTTGAGTATGTTGTATTTCCAATACATTCTCTAGTTTCCTTCTACCTCTAACTGTGTTTGATACTTCTTTCACTTGCTGAAGTGAAATTCTTGCATACAAGAACCTTCATACTGCTCTATCTACTATTCACCCGGTGAAAATTGTAATAAAGAGCTACTTTATGGAAATTGTCAGCACATCAGAAAGGCCATTCAAAGCTCACCATAATATATCATTTTTGTTTCAGTGTCTCCTTCAACTCTGCAACAATATTGGAACTTGCATTGACTTTAAGGTCTGTTTTTTTTTTTTTTGGAGGGGGAGGGGGCGGAGGGGAGGAGATGATTTGTGGTTGCACTTCTGCAGCATACTCATCATAAGGAAAATTTGTAAATGAAAGACGAACCTAATAGATCATATTTAGTACCTAGATATTGAACCTAGTTGCATCTCTCTAAACAACTGGGCTGCTGTTGTTGCTGGAGGGGAGTCGTACTTCATTTGGCACTTTTTCGTTCCCCACAAAAGCGCATGTACCAGATCTGACAAATCTATTGTTGAAAACAGGTTAGAAGCGTTCCATCGGTTTTCTTTTCAACAGTGATCGTATTCTATTTTTCCTTTCTCTTGTAGGCTACTACGGTAGTCACGGTAATTCTTGCCTAGAAAACGAGAAAAACGCGTTGTTTTCTTCTTTTTTTTTCTCTGTAACTTGATTCATTTCGCGGTTTATCACTAGTTGTGGATACAACAGATTCGTAAGGAGAAGGTCTATCCATTCAGTTTAATTCAAACTCTTGTGATCTTCTATGAAAGGACTTATTTTTTGAAATTAACTTGATCACCTTAACTCCCATTGATCTTCGAAATTGTCGATCCTTTCGCCAAATCTTTTGTATCTTCGAGGTGAAAATAGGGTAAACAGATAGGTCTTGTCCTTACGATTGATGCCCACATCATTAAGATATATTGCGAAATTAGTCAAGCTACGGAGAAAAAACCGAAAAAGAAAACGCTGATCCCTGTTTTTTTCCTGGGGAAGAATTACTGCGGTTACTTGTGCCTCTCAAAATCGTTCAGGATTCACAAGCTAACTGAAGAAACGGTTGTAAAAGAAGAAGGCAGGAGGAAGGTATGTGTTAATGATTCTTTAGATTCCGTGTCATGCCACTACTATGTACGAATAAAAAAAACCCGCAGCAAGCTTCGCTTGTTTATACAGCGATCGACAATCAAGCCTTCTCACATGATTCGAAAATCTTGCTTTGACTTGAGCCGCACACGAGGTAGCTACATATCATATTAGTTCTGGCAAGCGCTTCAAAGTTTGCCTTCTTCAAAGCCTGTAAGAGTGAAATCGAAACTAATTTATCGAAAAAAGAACTCTCTGGTCCCAAGCTCTGGTTTGCACTTTCGCTCCCAACTATTCAATCCAACCACGAAATATGTAGGCGTTGGATTTTCTTTGTTGCGCGGATGAGACTTCTGTCCGGACTTCACAAGTCCGGACAGACTGTGGAGGCGGACTTGCCAACACCACGAATAAAGACCCCAACAACTTGTGTACTGCCCCAATGAGAACAACATACCGTCATCCTGCTGAGGTTTACATAAAAGCATATTATTAAAATTTCAGTTTTGTCCAGATCAAATCACCCATAGCTGCATGGGAAACAACTTCTGCATTCTAGTATGTATCAAATTCGTCATTTAGTGCTTATTTTTCATGCAATAACGTCTTCTGATATTAAGTACTGTGACTCCGGTGTAGTTTACAAAGTGTCGCTCCATGATGGAAGTGTCGAAAATCGATACGTCTTTATTCCAAACATAGTCAAAATGGAGCTAAACTCAATGTGCACAAGATTGGCGACCGTTGGTTAGTAATGATGCCGGTTTTTTGGTGAAGGTAAAATCCTAGTTTTTAAAGTTTAGACACAACAAATCTCCTGCAGTTCTTCGAAATTGGTGAAAATTTTGTGAAGAAGATACATGGGCTGGAAGTAAAGGAAGTTGCAGACTTTCAGTGGGACGAGGTAGGAGTTGAAAAAATACTGTATATATATATATATATATATAATATATAATATATATAAATATATATATATATATGTATATATATATATATATATATATATATATATATATATATATATATATATATATATATATATATAGTTAATCAGTCCGTTTCGGATGCGCTCCCACTTTCACTTCAATTCAGAATCGTTTGAGGTTCACGAACGCATAATTGGCCTATACAATGACTTGCGAAGGTTAGCCGATGTGTCAAGTCAGTGTTTTTATTCTTCCAGAAAGGTCTGGTATCAACTTATCGACCCAGGAGGGATGAAAGGCTTGGCGAGCACTAGGGCAGATTCGAACCTCCGATCGACCCTGCAGGAAGCGGAACCTCTAACCGCTACACTACAACCGCCCTCGTACACGTACACACATACATACACTTTATCCACGTGCACACACACACATTACAAGGTCCGGCTAAAACCGGACTTCAGACTTTCAGTGGTGTTTGCTTCGCTCGCTTTACTGACCAACGAAAATTAATGTTAGTGCCGTTTTCTGTGAAATCAGACTTGTTTGTCTCTAACATCCTTCCAAAAGCCGACAAACGAAGCGAAGAATATATATGTAAGAGCGTGTGTGGCGCAGCCGGTTAGAGGTACGTTGTAGCCCCACGGTCGAGGGTTCGAGACTGCCCTGTGCAAACAAAGCCTTTCATATCTCCAGTTTCGATAAAATGGTACCAGACTTGTCCGGGAGGACAAAAACACTGACTTGATCATCGGCTGGTCCCCGTAAGTCATTGTATAGGCCAACACGCGTTCCAAAACCCCAACGAATACGAATTCCAGTAAAACGCGTTGGCGCATCCCAAGTGGATTGATACGCCAGTGACTTTATTCTTTATTGTACGTGCATGCGATTTCTAACAATCACGACTAGGATCAAGAGGACTCAATTGCATACCTTACAAAACAGAAGCTAACTGTTCTGCGAGGAAACGAAGCCGAAGAGGGAATATCTTGTGATGGGTGAGGAACTTCATTCAATTACATATCCGTCAGGCTGCGGTGTGTTGATAAAACTGATCCAAGCTAATGACGTTTCATTGCGAAAAAGCAGTCATGCTACCTATCTCCGACGCGTTTCACACGAAAACTAATTTTAGGTACATTTGCTCGTTTCGTGGTTTAGTGGTGCGCACTGTTCTTCTCGACAACTTCCTCCTGTACAATGCAAGTGCAGATAAACGGTTTATAGTAGATTCGGAGATAAAGGTGACTTCCTCAGAACTAGTTGAACTGATAACTAGTTGAACTCTAGGTGATACGAACACTGCAATAGCATACCACACTTGTGTTCTAAAATCTACGAAGGGTCATTTCAAAACCCACGAGGAGTTAATTCGTCGAAAATGCTCAGAAACCTTGCAAAACAACAAAATCTTTGAAAGAAGCGATTAAAAGGGCTTACGCCACTGATCGAAAAAAAGCTTCCAGAATTCGATTCTGTCAAACGAGTGGGCTTAAAACGCGTAGCGTTCCGCCAATCGTCGTTGACTACATTTGCGCCTTGCGTTGGCATCTCCTAGAGACAAGCTGCAATGGAACGAGTATCCAACAGTAGGTGGAAACCCAACTATTGGACCATTCATTCCAGCACTTCGCTGCGTCAAATTACATGAAGCAAAGCCGCATTAAGATGTGGGAACCAGATATTTGTCGTCCGTTTCATTTCTTTGCGTTTTTTAAATCAAACACATCAAATTAAATGTGTGCAGAACAGTAGCTATTGCACACTTCATACATATTCAGATAAGGTAAATAGTAAGTGGCTCAAAAGCGCTAAGAGAGTCGATATGCTTGTGAGGTCGCAATAATTGCTTGCTAAAGAGGTGGGCGGCTTCACGGAATTTCGAGATTTGTAGACTGACACGAACTTAATGTCATTCAACAGATCTTTTCTTTGTGAGAGAGCTTAATATCAAATGAGAAACCATTAAAAACTGCAGAAATCTTCCTTCTATTGAAAACTTCTGAAAGTATATCACGCATTCTTGACGTCACCATTTCCTGTTTTAAAGAACGGAGTGTTCTAAGGAAGTGCAGAACTGCAAGACTGAAAAATTTGTTCTATATCGGTGGTGGTAGGTTTGCACCTTCTGCACTTTGCAGAGAAGGCAAACTTGATGAAACACGCTGGCTAGAATTTTGCGTCGGTATTGCCTAATCTATTTAAGCTCCACGCGGGCTGATATTAAAATGTGGGATTATCTACCGCGTTTATGGACCTTCTTAGGATGTAGCCCGAAAGACTTTCTCGACAGACAATCCCCTAGATTCTTTGCAAATGGGCATAGTGAACCTTCTAAAACATCAATCGGAAGCATTTGAACCGCTTATATCAAATATGCTTTGAGAATTTGATTTTGTCACGTATGTGCCCTGAAAGTTCACAAGGTTTACTACGTTAGCAAGTTCTGCATTCCGCTGACTGTTCGTTGTCATATCTGAGTGATTCGTTGTCGTCCAACAAGAAAGCACCGAAGAATCCAAATTTTTCTCTCAAAATTATCAAAATTCTCCGTGTATTCGTAATATGAAGGTCGCTAAGGATATTTTGGTGCTCCATTCACTTTCAAATCCTTAATTTTTATGATCTTTGAAATTGACGTTAGTTGCACATTGTAAGTTGATCAAGAGAGGATAGACTTTTATCAGATGAAAATGGACTCAAAAAAAATTAAAAACTGAAGTATTTGTTCTTCAGAACAGTTATCTTCATACGTTTCCATTTAGAAAAACTCCAGGTTTACAATTTTATCTTGTTCCATTATCGGTTCCAGTCTCAGTCAAAAAAATGTTGATAACTGCTTCTTCAATAGAAAACAACAACAACATTCCTGGGTACAGGAGTTTATCAACACAGTCATGCTTTTTGAGTTCCGCAAATCATGTTCGCTCACACATTCTACAGTAAGAGAGTGTTAAGAACCCTTCCAGCTGATACCAGTGATCTGATTGGTGTTTGGTGGAGTAGAGCATACAGTTGGCTGGCGTAAGACGTGCTGTAATGTGACGACGCGACGCGTTCTCGAAGAAGGCATGCAGAGGGCTGAATCTGCGGCGCGCTTACAACTCTCTCGACCTCTTTTCTTTTTGCTTTTTTTCTATAGTTTCTTACTTTTTTCCGCATAATAGTGCATGAATAAGTTTACGTGGTGCTAACAAAGCCATTCTTCATTAGTTGCATCGTTTGTTTTGCTTCTAGGACCACTAAAAGATCTTAGTTTTCAGAGATTCAATCTCCGTTACATTTTTTGTATAGTTGGGCGTAATTAGCGTTTGCTGGGATCCGAATCGTAAGAAAATCCCAAATCCCTTCTTAGAAGAGTTCTGACTTCTCACAGTTCACGTAACTTTGCCTCAAACTTGGGCAATTAAACGTTTATCAATAAATTTACAAACACAATATAATGTACACGCGAATAATCAGAGTAATGCACGTTACACCAAATAGCAGATGAGCAAATGCATATAAACAACAGAAATCGAGGTAAATTAAAATATGCAGGCATACATGGGGGGTGGGCGAGAACTTAAAGAGATGCTTATTAGGTGAATGCACGACGATGCTCTAAGCAATAAACACTGTTGGACTGTTTATATACTGCCCAACTTCTTTGTCTGTTGTCGGCACGGTGTTGCTCTCCCAATCTGATTGCACTCGAGTAGTTTTTACCCACCAGATGGGTCAGCTGCGCTAGAATGCAAGTCTCATCGATTGCCTGTTATTCGAATGCTCTTTGTTTGAGCATTCCCACCGAGAGTAAACAGATTTTGCTTCACTTCTTTATTTTTATGATCTATGGTCACGTCTGTGACATGCAGAAATGAGATACTTTATGTACTGTTGTACAAAAACTGATCTTAAAAAACCGTGAAAAGTGAAATAAAAGAAGTTTGGAAGTCTCCGCACTTTATAGAAAGGTCAATGCACGCCTTCGTTGAGACAGCGTCGCGTTGTAGTTTTACAACACGCTTTACTCAAACTGTAATTTCGTGAACAGTTTTGCTTTGCTTACATTCTCTTCGTGTTGTTATTATCGTATTGTTTTGGAACAAATGGAAATATTTAATTAGAATTATGATAACTGTGGGTAAATAAAATTATGATAGGGTTAAAACGGCATGAAGGACGGCATAGTCGCGCAAGCGGCTACGCTCTAAACTGCGCGGTGATGAAGGCGGTAGGAACCGTGGTGGGACCAGCGCAAACTGCAGCGAAGGATGCTGTCAGCAGGACGCAATTTTTTTCGGTCACACTCATAGTTAGTATTAGGAGCCGTATAGAGTTTTGGTTTTTTGTGGGCAGTGTAGCGCAGTCGGTTAGAGCTCCCACGGCTCGCACGACCGATCGGAGGTTCGAGTCCGCCTCAGTGCTCACTAAGCCTTTCATCCCTCCGGGGTCGACAAATTGGTACCGGACTTGTCTGGAGAATAAAAACACCGACTTGACACATCGGCTAGCCTCCGCAAGTGATTGTATAGATCAGTTACACGTTCGTAAACTTCGAACGATTGTGAATCGAAGAGCGCGTGGTGGAGCATGTCAAACCAGTTGATCAACGCCAATCACCTTCACCCTTTTATAGCGTTTTGTAGCGCATTTCGTTGTGGTTAAAGAAGAAACGAGCGAAACCATCCCTGTATTCACAACCTACGACCCGACATAGGTATACTCCAACGAAATCCATTCCATGCCAGATTTGTTAAGTGATGCCTTTAAGTGATCGTCATTAGCTACAAAGACGTCTCATCATAGATATGCAATACTATGCTCTAACTCGATTAAGACGGCAGTATATTTGCGGATTTCAACATCCTTCATCATTGAATATCCTGACTTCTTTGATCCACCGGTACTCCAAAGGTAAGTTTGTCGATAAGTGGCGTTCGTCGAGCTGATCACCGCCCAGCATAATGACAAAACGTAATCTTAAAAAGTTTACGCGTTCACGTTTTTTTACGTTTACGTTTATCTTGCAAAGTTTACGCGAAAAAATTCTTTGCTTTTATAAATGGTCTCAGTTATGTTCTGGATAATCTAATCTATTCTAATCTATCTAATCTATTCTAATCTATTCTATGGATATTCTAATCTGCACCATATATATTATATATATATAATGAAATGAAAAAGCAAAGAATTACAGTGGTTGTCTCTCAACAACGGTGACGTCACTGTGCAAACCTTGCTCTTGTTCGGTTGGAGTAGAAGTATTGTTGTCTCTTGGAACAAAATGGAAACTAACGAAAAAAGGATGATAGAACATTGCCTGTACTCTTATCAATTTCTCGCAGTGAGTGAGTGGAATGGTGTTAATGGGCGAGTGAAGTAAAGTGAATGAGTGAAAGGAACTCCACAAAGCAGTGACAGTAATTAATGGTCAGATAAATTCGTTGGCTCCACAAGGGAGCAGAGGAAAGTTGTACGGGTTCCATAGCATTGAATTGGTTTTCCGGGGCGAAAAAGTAGTAGGCGGGGATCAGGTGTGTTCCACGACGTCGAATTGGAGCCCTGGCATAAAAATGCAGAATATGGAATGAGAAGAATTCTACGACGTAGGGTTCGTGCGTCGAAGCGGCGTATTGGTACAGCATTACCGCACGACATTTCCAACCAAAATGGTCAGACAGTAAATGGGACGTTGTGAACCATTTCATACCCGTGCCAACTGCGGGCGTAGCGTTTCAACCTAGTATACTCCTCTGTGTGTCTACTCCTATGTGCATTTCCTCAATGAGGTTTGTCAGAACCTTTTTTAGAAACTGGATACTCGCATGAAAAATTAAATAGTTGCTAACAGCTTATGTGATGTGACGTACCACCTCTACCTCTATCAGCATGATTATATTGATAGAGGTAGAGGTGGTACCATAAGAGAACATTGATAACGACTATCAATGTTCTCTCATGTTTTCTGTCACGCATTACTCAGTGTTAAATTTTGGGGCAAAAAATACAAACTTCCACTTTCACTAATAAATTTCAAATTCTGGGTGGAAGATAAGTGCGAAAGCAAGTATTCCGAATATTCTACAAACGTCATATTAGCCTTCAGCTGCAAATCTACGACCCCTCCATCAATCCTTTTTAGGGAAAAAGATCGTAAAGATCTTTGTAGAGAAACTTTGTGAACAACTTCAATTCTGTGGCAGAAATTCAAAGAGAGTGCCACTCGTACATTTAAGTACTAAGTATTGTACTAAGTATTGCATTGTAGTATATTTTAAGTACTGTACATTTAAGACGACTCAGGCAAACGCCTCGAGGAATCTGAATTCCTACCATAATTGAATGTTCGTACAAGTTATGACATGCTACTCTTACATTTGTAATGAAGATTGTGATGAACACTTCGGCACCCTAACCATTGCTCGGCCGTAGCCGCTCAGATTTTCAGGCTTTTTTTTTTAAATTCCAGTGCTTTTCAGTTCACTTGTCCTCTTACTAGTAAACCTTTCACTTCCAGAAGTAGTAGTTTGAGACGATTAAATCCGGAATCTTTGAAGCATAATTACAAAGCTTTGGGAATTGTGCTTAAGAACTCCGGAAAAAAAGCTGTTTAAGGTTGTTTCATGTACCTGTCAGTTATGTTTCAGCGTCTGTGTTTTGATAACGGGTGCAGTTCTGCTACCAAAACCCGGTAATGCTCTTTGGGGCCCCGCACCGAGTCTACGCCAAGGAACCCGTCTCACCACACTTTACTGCTTGTACCGAAAGCACACCATCTTGAGCTCATGGAATCTGTCTCACCCCCCCTTTGTTTTTAGCGCAGACACATAATTTTTTGCTGCTACAGAAATGCTAGACATCTCCCTCCGTCTGGAATTCGTGAGATGACTAGGATCGTGCGCTCAACATTGATAGACGAAAGGATACCTGATTCATGGAGTTACGTTATCATAATTATTCTACACAAGAAGTCATCTGTTACGGACCCAAGGAACTATCGAGAAATCCTACTGTTGCGTGTTATCTACAGGGTTCTGAGGCGAATTATCCTGGATCGACTTATAAATCATATAAAAAGTCGCGAAGAAGCAATTCGCGACGAGCACGCTGGCTTCTCTCCAGGATGATCTACGATTGACCAGGTGTTTATCTACAGAAGAGTGATCGAAATCTGGCAGCTCTATCGCAGTAGTAATGCAATTCGCCATTCTAGACTTCGAAGCCGCGTTTGACTCTCCTCGTCGGAGCGCCGATGCTTCGCACCGATGCAATACCAGATAAATTCGTCCGTCCACTTTATGACATGAATTAACGAATTACTGCTGCAGTTTGAACACCAGCCGTATGTACAACACCATTCAAGGTGGTAACTGGAGTAAGACGAGGGACAGCCTAAGGACCCTTTTGTTCAACATCGCCATCAATGACATCATACGAAGAACGGTCGATCATTGTCCTGCCGACATCGTCCTAGCACCATCAGGACGCCCCTTGACTGATCTTGAGTATTAAATTGATATTGAGGTTGTTAAACGCGGGAAAAGCAGTAGTAGAAAGTTCAACATGTTGACACACTTTATTTCGAAGCTAGCTGCGGCGTGGGACTACGTCTAAACCCGTTTTCTGGGTTGTATGCTACTTAACTCCTCCTGCTCCTGCTAACTGACACAAAGAAGGTGTCAACATCTTCCAGCGCCATCGAAAGTAGCTATAGAAAATTGTCTTATACTGAGGAGATCGCCTCGTTCAACGAATTCTGAGAAGTTTGTCGGGTTTGAGCTGGAAAGGGCACCTGACAGAAAGCGAAAGTTACGGAGTGTGGTGGTGAAAAAGGAATTTAGGACAATTGGCGTGGATAGACAGTTCAAGCGAGACCTAAGGTTTTGCAAGATATGGAATAGCGACGAATGGATTGATTCTGTGCAAGCTCTCGCTAAAGATCGAGAAGGTTTGGCAGGGCTGTGTTCAAGGACGACACACTCTGCCAAGATGAGTGCAAATCGCGTCAGCCGATAATATCAGCGCGCCGATTAACTCAAGTAAGTCGCCGTTTCCTTTGGCACAAGAAATTAGTCTATAACTGCAAATCATGTTCTTCCAAATCTCAAATAGGATTGGTTATGTGAACAGTAGAATAAGATATGGAAGAAAAAAACGAAGAAAGGGCAGAAAAACTTCATGGATCTCTGCTTATTTAAAATCTGTTTTTAGTTTTAAGGTGCGGATGAGTTCTTAGAACATGACTGGAAGATGAGGCGGATCTCGCCTCCTAGAATAGTCACAGTCGGTCGGCTGCGAGGATACGTCGGGCGCTTCTAAGTGACTAATAGGGAGCTAAACGCGGGCCAAGAGCGATAATATACCTGCCCTAAAAGTGCATGGATTTAAAGGCGGACCACCAGTTTTCGAGAGCTCTAAAAATATTTTAGTTTAGTGGTGTAATAAGATAGAGTCTCTTGTTTCCGAAGACCGTCTCGTTCTGTAGGGCTAAAGAGAGGGCAGGCGCCGCCTATGCTGCTTCGAAAGAAAAGGATTATAATGAATACCTGCGCACACAGCGCACACATGCTCGTATCAAGAAAACGACCGCGGTGGTCTGATGCCAAAAGATTAAACATTCACCACCTGAATGTCGCTCCTGAAGAGGAATTGGCAGTGCATGTGTAGCAATAAACATCAATTCTTTCGAAAGAGTGACGAAGCAATTCGGACGTCTCTGGATAAGAAGATGTAGATCAATGTCACTCTCGGCAATTCCCGTCGCTTGTGCTCTATTATTAAGCTTTGAAAAAGACGAAGTCAAGTATGCCTATACAGAGACAGAGGTTTTATAGAGCAGAGTGTCTCTCTTACAGGGTGTTTGTTTGATATTCCAGGGCCAAAATTGACTCCGGAAGAACGTCTAAATAACACTTCGTATCGTTCCTACTCGCATGGAAACTCGCAAGTTCAAAAGCCTTTCCACTGTTGAACGTGGGAATCGCCTGGTGGAGTACACCCGGCGAGAAACGCTTGTCTTTGGAAACTCTCCTATCAAAATGTTAGCGTAAAGCAGCACGAACAACAAGCAACTGTGTCTTGTCTAAGATCACCAGTCTCAGCATGAAATGTTTGAACGAAGACTTCAGAGAGAAAGAAAGAGAGAGAGAAGAGAATAGCAGTGGCTGAAGATGTAAACGCCGGAAAGTGCATTTACAGCGCCCTTCTGAGACCTAAATGAAACAAACACAGCATCAAGGAGGGTGGGAAAGATCATCCACGTCTTCTACTCCGATCTTTTCGACGGACACTTCCAATTCAACTGTGAAAAAGGACATCCGAGAAGACCTCTCTCCGGAAGTTTGAGATGCCATCACTTCACCGAAGAGTCAAACTTCAGCTAGACGGCAAGGCAAAAGACAAGATCAAATTTAAACGTCTCTTCAATTCTCCCCACCCCAACATCTGGCGAGACATTTCACACGTTACCTACCTGTAGAAACACAAGGTTTCTAATCGATCTAATTGGTGAAAGACCAGCAAGATCATGCTATTTTATAAAGATAATAAACAATTTGTCGGCAACTATCTCCCAATCTGTTAACTATCCGTCATCTACATGTTTTAGGAAGAGTAAAGCTTGTCTTGTTTATCTTGTTAACGGCATGTTTAGCCCCATGAATCTATTGATGTTTCGATTACAAACTCTGATGAGCGCCAGTAAGATGAAGCGAAGGCCGAATAAAATGTGTTAAGAAATCTTGTTCACAGCACAGTTTGAATGACTCCTTGAAACAACTGGAAGGAAAGGCACCTCTTCATAGCTTTAGTGAGTGAGAAACGACATAGGATTATTCTTCCAATCTGGTTTCGTAACGATATGGGCACATCCTTTCTCTTTCTTTTAATCTATTTTTCTCTGTCTCTCTCCAATATGCATTCGAAAGCACATTCAAAAACATTCAACGAACAAATATGTACTAAATTCACGCGTAGGCGCAAGAGAAGAATTTGGATAAGGAAAAAATTTATTCTACTCCTTTCTGAAGAAAAAATCAAGAAACATAAGGCGGATAAAATGAACTTTTGTCGTGACTGCAAAATACTTTTCTTCCGCAATTTCTTTCAATATTCCTCATCAGCGAAAGTAGAGAGCTTCAGCATATATTGTGTTTGTCGAACTTTCTGATATATTCCTGAGGAACGTCCATGAATGTGCACCAGAGCTCTTCTACTTTGCTCATGATCAACAAAAGGTCCTCGTTTCTTTTTGTAACAGTCTCATCACTCACTCTCTGATCGTTCGAAATGTCTCTTCTCGTGACAAAAAAATAGGATCGAACAGTACTAATGTGCAGGTGCTTCTAATTTCAAGAGATGTCGCATAGTAAGTGAAAAGAGATGTAAACCAGAGATGTCACATACTGTTCAGTGAGAAATACCTTAGTGCAGAACGCGACTATCCTTTGGCGCACATGACTAGGACAATCCTAACCATGCGATAGAAGAACAACATTGTATACATAAGCTAAGAGAAATTTTATATTCTAACTAAATTCTAAAATTTGTACACATGCAACATATTCTAACGGCACTGCATTGAAGGTGATCAAGAGAAATGATAGGGATCAGGATAAAAAAAAATGACTAAAGTGGCCATACTAGGTATATTTATTCCGGAACAAGTGTATAAATAGAAGATGGATAAAAGGGAGCATACTGTGAACCTAAGGTTTGGCATTGTACTGCAGACATAGCAAATTCTAGTTGTTTTCTTTAGTGCACTCGTGTATCGTGGCTTCTACTGAGGGAAAAATTTTAACCATTGCAAGAAACAGCACCCTGTGGACCTCAACATCCATCGATCTGACAGAGGTCCTTTATTTCCAAAGGTCTATCAATGTTATAGGCATATGGTGGTTTTAACTATCATGATATAATAAGTAAGTGTGTGTGCGTCTGTATGTGTGTGTGTTTGTCTGTGTGTCACGAAATTCGAAAAAAGGGATGCGGCGGGTCAACCCGGCGTCGAATTGGTGCGCCTGCGCCAGACAGCTATAAAATGAGTTGCAACGGGTCCACTGGCGTCAAGTTGGTGTGTCGGTGCCAGATAGCTACAAAAGGGGCTGCGAAGGATCCACTAGCGTCGAGTTGGTGCACCGGCGCCAGATAGCTATAATATGGGGTGCGACGGGTCCACTGGCGTCAAGTTGGTGCGCCGGCGCCAGATAGCTATAGAATGGGGGCGTCAATTTGGTGCGCCGGCGCCAGATAGCTACAAAATGGGCTGCGACGGCCCATCGGTGCCCGATTGTCGCGCCGGCGCCAGGTAGTTATAATATGGGGTGCGACAGCTATAATATGGGAATACGGGTCCGCCGGCGTCGGATTGGTGCGCAATAACTTCGTGTGCATGACGCAAAAGATAGATTGTTTCAGCTGTTTCGTAGCCGTGGCCACTGGGCGCTTTACTTTTTCCTTTATGACTCCTCCGCGTGCCTATTTCCTTCTTCTTTCGCCTCAGGTTTGTAGCATGCCGCACTCAGAATGCAAACGACTGCTTAAATAGTAGCAAGATGTTTATGTGGATTGACGTGGAACGTTATCTTTATCAGTAGGAAGATGTCTTTTACATCATTTTATGCCAAAACATCATTCTTTGATAACTGTTTATAGAAAACAGGAGGAAAACCCTTATTTTACGTGATACTTTTAAATTTTGTCTGTAACATATTGATAAGGATTGTTTGAAGCTGAAGTTCCAAGTCTCCAAATGTAGAACTGATGCGTTTAGAAAGAAGACTATGAAATCTTTCGCTTTTAGTTGTAATATAAAAAAGGAAGAAAGATCGTTGGAGATACACAAGTCCAATTTCATAGAACTAATAAAACTAATATTGATTTTTGTTGATCAGTGAAGGCGAGCGAAGCAAACACCACAGAAAGTCTGAAGTCCAGGCTTTAGCCGTACGCTCAGACTGGTAATAATATATTTCGTATATTCTATTTATTTTTTATTCATGTTCAATTTACCAAATTTCAATTATATCGAGGAAACGTTATAAGAATGGCCTAGCAATGTGAAAAAGCAAGCATTGGGATAAAACTCTCTCCCCCATCAGCAGTGCAGACTGGTATCTTTTTAGCATCTCTCCTATACTAGGATAAACCTGCGAAGAACCAAGATAAACCTGCTTTGCAGTCTCTCCGAGATGCAAAACATTTGTTGGAATGTCTCAAAATTGAAGAAGCGGTCGACTTCGTTAGAAGAAATCCTCATCCTCGTTTGTGGTATGTTTGTTTGTTGTCACGTTAATTACATTAATTGTGGTTCACTCACCTTTAATTTCATCAACTATCATCAAAGGAAATGAAATCCAAAATAACTACTGCAACGGTAAAGCTAATCACCTGCATCTTTCTTCTTCCCCATGATCTTCTATTTGCTTTTTTTGCAGATTGGTTAGAAGCATTTATTGAGAAAAATTATAGCAGAACACTGAAATCATTGTTAACTGGGTGGAAGCTCGATTGAAAAGAAGAGCAGAATAAAATGAAAGACGCCACTACCAATCATTTTGTTCTTCATAATTGCTTATCAAAAAATTTCCGGAAAGCTAGGTAACGAAGGAGAGAATTCCGAAGCAGCGTCAGTAATATTTCCATATCCCCACGAGGAGTGTTATATATATATATATATATATATATATATATATATATATATATATATATATATATATATATATATATAATGCAATCAATAGATATGCAATAAAACACTTGAGTATACGCATTCGGAGCGTGGGAGCTGTATAACATGCACTGTTATGTTAAGCCTTTTATACGCTGCAAAAAGGTCCATCATGCCAGCGCCCACACTCTCATCGGCCAAATATCTAGAGAAAACATGGAGTCTTTGGCTACAAACGTCCGTTCGCAACGCCGATCACTGTCGGGTAAACTCCAGCAAGCAGCGCTGTCCATATCCTGCGTCCTGTGATATCCAATGTACCGTTTGCTGCGTTGCAGGAAACACACACTAGGGATGGCTCTCTCATTAGTATTGATAATTACACCATCTACTGCAACGATGTTGATGAAAGGAAAGTAGGAGGCTGTGCAATGGCCGTTAGAAACTATTGCAACAACCTGATGGAGGAATTTGGTTCAAGGTCGTCAAGATGAGCCTTTATACGACGGTGGGATTGCAAAGGACACAAACTTTGCATCGTAAGTGCTTAGGCACCTACGGAGATCACTGAAGGCTATGAGAAGAGCGCCTTTTATGATGAACTTAACACGTTGATATCTAAGATACCCAGCCAGAACGCACTTATTGTCGGAATTGATGCGAATGTAAAGATGGGATTTCAACAGCAGTCTGACGTGCCTGGAAGATGGTATCATACTGAAACAGCGTGAAACAAACGTCCGACAGCAGTAGTCGTCTAGTAAAGCAGGCGAACTTCATCAGTGCCTTCACTTTTAGAAGAAATCATCGGCGCCATAAGCTTCCGTGGCAAGGGACAACCCCATTGACGCTAGAAGAGCAGCGGAAGCGAGAGATGCCGACTCTTAAGCTTCAGCTTGACCTTCTGACAAAGAACATTCCTTTGTCAGATATCCGAAAATCTAGAACTGTCTGGGTCATCGCATCCGATTTCGACCACCGCCCAGCTCTTATCATCTTGATGGTACGGTTCCAAAAAAGGAATTATGGAGTTCAACATCAACCGAAGCTCGACTCGGCAGGTCTGAAAGAGGACACATGCAGGAAGCAGATCTGCCAACGAGTTTAGATCAATATTGGATTACGGACCAGTATGAGAGTGAATCTTTCACTGAACTCATTAAAGACGCTGCAAAGAAAACGTCTCCGGCTTAAAGGTATCATCCCACAAATCTGAGGTGGTACAGGCTTCGGATAACGCCTATAAGGGGTCGTAGATTGTGGAAAGAGGATGATTCCGTTTATCTGCCCCTGTATCAGTGTAAACGAACAGCTCCGAAACGCTGTTTCTTAGGACGGTTTCTGTTGCAATGCGCAACCATTGCGCCTCACCCCACCTGCGATTCGTCTGAATGGGTTTTCGACTGATTTTCGACTTCCACTAATGGGAGAAATGAACTGAATCAACATCTTCCCCACAATCTACGTCCCTGTATAGGCATTACCCGCCTAAAACCCGTACCTCCCCAGATTCGTGGGGTGATGCTTTTAAGCACCAAGGAAGCAGTTTGTCTGTGTATCTGCGGAGACAGGATTCACGTACATTCTTTATGCGTGCGAGGCCAACAGAACGAAAAAAGCCTATACTCTGCTAAGGCAGTATAGCAGCAAGATGAGATACTCCTCTATCCTAAATACTGTCCTAAATATCCAAAAAATAAAGAATGGAAACTCTAGCGGAAATTCTGAAATCTCTTCCTCCGAAATGAAATGTGAAATGGCAAATATCATGAATTTAATTTGACGAACGGATACCGGATTCGTGGAGACACGTTGTCTTAAGTCCATAAGTTATCCGTCGCGGAACACAAGAAATACCTTTTCAATGTGCTTCGCGCCGAAGGTATCCCAGAAAAGTTCATTCGCATGAATCATAATCGAACACATGAAGAGAAGAACAGCTACTGCTGTTCGAACACCACCCGGATTTACTTTATCGTTTGAAGTGGGAACAGGAGTAAGACGAGAGACTGTCGCGAGACCTTTCTTGTTTAACTTTGTCATCGAAGATATCATGCGAAGAACAGTTGACAAATGTTCCGCCGATTTCGTATTAACAACATCTGTACGTCCCTTGGTCGACCTCGAGTGCGCCGACGATGTAATGGTATTCGCTTCGAGCAGCATGTAACTTCCGGAATTCTTAAAAATTTCTTAAAAAATTTTAAATTTAATTTAGGAAAAATTTCCGGAAGAGATTGGATGCTTGTATTGGAGCTAAAATCGGACATTCTGTATGCGATGTGAGAACTTACGTAGAATTTTCTGACTATTGAATTTTTTCAAAAGAGACTGCATCACTTTTCAAAAAGGAAAAGTCTTCTGAGAGAGAACGGATAGTTCTTTCTATCCATTCTCTTTCCTGATTTGCTCAGTATCGTCATGGTAGCATCGTCGGCTGACTTCCAGCATAGAGAGTAGGGTTTTTGTATTGAGAGTTTTTAAGGATGGTCTTTCTCAACTTAAATTTGTTCGACTGTAGACATGGATCCTTGAAAGTTCTCTTCAGACCTTTATGCCGTGATTTTGTTTTGTTCCTTTTTTCAGTTGTCACGATTAACTCGGAAAGCCTCTCCCCATTTTCGTTCAGTTGTAAGACCGTTGAAGCTTCTGATGTGGATCTGCTGAAACGTGAATCTTTTAAGATGTCCTTCTGGATCCAACCACGGCGTAGAAAAAGTAGGCCTGAACACATCCAAATTCGCATGTATGAACATGCCTATAACACACACGGAAAATATGAACCAGTAATGACACAGTGAAAGCCAGTTGTACAACCTCTGAATCCTATCTTCGCCCCGGAGCAAGCACAAAGTCGATTACTAACCCATATCTGCCTACAGTGGACGCTCTACACAACCTCATGAGAACCCGGTTAGATCTATCTGGTGTGGCAGATTCGTGTGTCAAGCCCGTTAAGAATCGTTTTGTTTATAATCACTTCATCAATTATAATCTTTCCAGTTACATTTCATTTACAATGTTGTTGTTTCGGACATAGCAGGGTCACGATTTCTCGGATGTTTTTCATTTTTGTCCTGAAAAGTACAAAGTAGTAGTACAAACTACAATTGAGGAAGCTGATTGCCGAAGTTGCTCTCTCGAAAGTGGATGTTCTAATCGCGGAATACGCTTATGTAGGTTTTTTTTACCAGAGTTCCTTGAGGTTATTGTGATTGTTGTTCTTAGGCGAAAATGCATGACTACAGCGGTTTACGATTCTGTAAACGAGTTCTGGATATCCAGGTAAATTTCGCTTACAAAGGGTTATTTGTTTTCTTCGTTAGGTTGTTTGGTTGTTCGTCATTGTTATTGTTGTTATTGTATTCGTTTGTTTGTTATTTTGGCAGTGTCACACGGACGCTGTCAATAACCAAGCTGCTGTCAAACAACCAGTGCCAAACTATTTGTAGTGTGACAAATTAGAAAGTAAGATTGTGTTTGTGACTTTGTAAACAGTCGAAATTTCGAACATCGAAGATATAAATTGTGAGCAAGGTTAATTGAATTTTATCTTCTAGGTTTTTATTTCTAGTCAACAACCGTGACGCTTGATTCTGAACGTTGATAAAGGTTCGCGTCTCCATCAGTGGTTTAGCTAAATAATTGGTATTAATGGAGACAAACGGCACCAAAGAGGACTGCCAACGCCAATGGAGGAATTGGGCGCAGAAAAGATTATCATAGTCAGAGAAGATCAGCACGAATGACTATAAGCGCCAACGAGTGCTGGAACCGCAGAAATGGCTAACTCGCTTTAACTAAAATCAATCAGGTTCGAGTGTACGCATGGGGAACGTACGCATTCTGCGCTGTTACATAGCGAATGATTCCCATATATTGCACAAAGATGCCGACGTCCAGCACATCGCCTAAAGCCATAATCTGAAACGTCAACCGCCTAAAAAAAAAGCTCGGAATCTTTGACAATAACCATTAGCTTTGTCACACAGAACTGCCGAACACTGTCAAGTGAACTCCAACAAACCGCCTCGTTCAGGCTTTGTAGTGGTGGGGCTGAAAGGAATGTAGGCGCTGAAAGGAGGCTGTGCGGTGGCTGTGAGGAACTACTGCAAGTTCCTGGTGGAGAAATTTGATTCAACGTCGTCAAAACGAGCCTTTGTACAAATGCGGGATCGGAGAGGACGTAAACTCTGGACCGTAAGTGCTCATGTACCAACGGAAACTGCTGAGGACAACAATAGGGGCAGTTTCTATGATGAACTAAACGCATTGATGTCTAAGATACCCAAGCAGTAGGTGGAATCATTGTCGAAATCAACACAAATGCCAAAATGAGACTTAAACAACAATCTGAAGTGTTGGGATTATCTAACAGAGTAGATAATGACAACTGTTTGGTCAACTCATGTGAACAGACGGGCTTCATTATCGCTTCCACGTTTAAGACTCAAACTTCAGCCTGACTAAATTCTGACGAGAAACATTTCTATGTCAGATATCCGAAAATCTAGAATCTTTTTGACGTCGAATTCGAGTCAGCGCAGTCCAGTTCTCCTCAACTTTAAGATGCGATTCCACAAGAGAAAGTGAGGAGTTCCTCGCTAACCAAAAATCGACATGGCAGATCTAAAAGACGAAGAACAAACTTAAGCCAACGTGTGTATATTCTATTCTACACATGTGTATATTCTATTCTTTGTCGGAGTGCAGCCACGAAGAAACTCAGCGATGCGGATTCCTTCACACAGCGCATCCAGGACGCAGCAAGGGAAACAATCTCAGTTCCAATACCGCGGAAAAGGTTGGGTTCGCATCTGCTGAAACAAAATCCACATATAACTCTGTGAAAACTTTCTAAAGCGAATGGACGCTAAGAGCGAAGGAGTTTGAGAATGCGTGGACGGACTAGAACCTTACACTTTACTGAAACATTATAGCGGTGTGATTTTATACCCAAGACAGAAAACGGTGGTTCATTGGTAATGTTATCAAAAAGAAGCAATGAAACTGAGAGCACAGGGTAAATTGCCGGCCTGCTCCGGCAAGTCCAAAAGCAACCTCCTTGAAGAGCGCCGCCTTCTTGACATATGGTCGACAAGGAGGGGACAGTATGGCTACGAACAAATGATCAATTATCGTGTTCCGAGGTCGGAAGAAAATTGTGCGTGTGAAAATTGTGAGTTGGACAGCACACGAAAATTTGGGATTTTATACCCAAGAAAGAAAACGGTGGTTCAGTGGTAGTGTTTATCAAATGGGAGCAATGAAACTAAAAGCACAGAATAAATTGACGACCTGCTTTGGCTACTTCAAAAGCAACATTTTGATACAAGCGCGCCGCCTCCATGCCATATGGTCGGCAAGAAGGGGACAGTATTGCAACGAACATTACAAATTATCAATTATCGTGTTCCGAGATAGGAACACTCCGGAGACACAACAAAAAAAAAAGTAGATCAATACATTACGTAAGAAGAAGTGTCGCAATATCATGAAGTTTTCCTATTCTTCTTTCCCAGAGAATATCGAATCCACTATTTTCTTGAGATAACGAGTGGAGGTAGAACTTGCAGTTGGGTGGACGGAGACAAGTAGAAATCCTTGCAGGCCGCGGATGTCGAACAAAAGCGTGTTATGCGGTAAACCGCAATACACGCAATTGATCCCGCAGTATTTCGTGTCACGACTAACGTCTTTGAAGTGCGATGCAGCACTTACCTGTGCAGGCGCAAAGCAGTTTCAGTAGAAGAATTGTTATGGAAACAACAGTTTTTAGAACAATAACGATAAATTTAACTAACAGTATAACGATGGTGGGACCCAGCACATAGGTGATCCCAGTTGTTATTGCCGAGGTACCTAGCGTTCCAAGGGCCAACTTTCAGCGTTCTTTCAAGAGTGGTTGAAGGCTGGTAGATCAAATTTTACAAAGTAAATTTGCGCTTTCTTCGCTGTTTTCTTCGGAATAAACCTGACTTCGTTTCCTTCTGGGATGGTATACAAGTGTTCCATATAGATCAAATGTGATCCCATGCCCACTGCAAGACGCATGACACTTTTGCTGTATCAGAGCGTTACTAAACTCCGGATATACTAGATTAGTCTTGTTCGATGGTCCACATTCGATGGAGAACACTTGAGATTGGCACTGGACAGTTGTCCAGGCATTAATGTGAATTATGCACGAGGCTTTAACTTTTGCTCCTTCAAGGCAATTATAGCAGCCTTTTATTTCTTCAAATGTTATATCACATATATGTTATATGTTATATGTTCTATGATGTAATTTGCGCTGTTGAACATAACGTTTGTCTCAAGAACAATGGCGGTTTCATGTTGAATGTTGTCTTCTAACCTTATTTCAGTAAATGGGGTTTCAATGGGAAGTACATTTGTGATCTCTCTACGTAGGTTCCTAATAGGACCTAGTGGGCACTTGCATCCTCCCTTTATCTTTAGCCTTTATTTTTACAAGTACAAACCATACGATTTTCGCATTTTGAAAATTTTTCTTTCGCTTGGATATATGACTCGCATTAAACAGGAAGAAATCATTTGGCAACAGTAGTGCCTCGTTTTTGGAAACAGCGAATCTTCTGTCCATTAGAGGAAAATGTGGTTTTTGAATTGAAACTGCAGTAATCAATAGCCCATCCTACTTGTGAGTGGCATAGGGTGTCAGAATTGTCGATTTTTCCTTTCCTCTATTGTAAATCGCTATTTCGACGTCAACCAGCACTGTTGGCGTCCACCCCATGCAGTGCATAATTTTAAGCACTGTCTTATTTTTTGGTATTTGTGCCAGACGCAAGAATGAGCATGCCGGCATTGGGAGAAGAAATCCGCAGACAATACCTTGTTTCTATGTTTCTTCACATGCAATATATCCTGGATACATTAGGGCCATATCTAATTCCGGTATAGTATTATTCGGGTACATTCTGTTACAAATGTGTTGTGTGCAGGATCCCGTCTGAACGCATCTCGCGAAAAAACCTGTGCATAGTGTCTTTTGTGAAGAAGAGTGAAAGTTTGCTAAAATTGAGATTTATGCCGTTATTTTTCACTCTTATCATACTCACTGTAGTATTTAAATGGTTACATACAAATACAGATTTCTGAATCTAATCTGTTAAAGAGTATTTCTTGTCTAAATTCGAATAGACATTTGCCCCTCGTCGCGCACACCATTTCTGCGGTGTGCCTTGTATAACCATGTTGACAAGCGGATGTAGCACTTTTGAATGCTAAAGTGAACAAAGTGACTACTAATAAAGTAGATCGCAATTAGAGGACATAGTTTGAACGTATTCAGTTCGCACTCAACTTGAACATTAGTTCTTCTCCGCTTTGTTTTCGCCATTTGCGTATGGACCACGCCATATCAATTATTGCTACGAGAATAGAGTACAAGACTATGGATACAGTAAGAATTGCGCAAAACGCTAACAATGTGGATTCCCTAAGAGAGTTAATACTCAAGAATGTTGAAGATACCGCGCAGAATTCTAGACCCTTACATTTTTCGATCATTGTTATCACCTCGTTTCTCGAGAAGAGACATATTTTTATCGTTACAGGCTTGTCCAAGGGTGAAACAGGAAGAGTATACATAATTTCTTGCGTAACAATTTTGAATGACTTGCATTCATGATGAAAGCACAACTCGAATTGTCCTCTAGGATATGTTATAAACGCGATACCTTTATTGCAAGTAATGCTGGTGTTTGGTTGCGCATCACCAGGGTTGATTAGAAACTAGGATAACATTGCCGTTATTAGGTAGGATACTGTTAATCGAGCAGACGTAGGGGTCATTGATCTGTCGAGGTCTGTTTCGAATTCACGAATGACGTCTAAAGCGTGACATTTGCAGGTTCTGACTAGATGATTTCTAGATTGAGTTACGGTTGGGATATGGATATCATTATCCATGATCTCAGAGTTTCGTTCAACCGATTGTTGGTTGTCAGACACTGAACGAACTTCTAGAGGGTATATTTTATTAACTGGTCTTTGCAAAATTTTGCGGCTAGGCATTAGAATTTTAGCGGATCTTATCATGCCGTCCGCGCTTCGTACTAATTCTTCTATTTTACCATATACCCATTGTCCTCTGGGCAGTAATTCCTGTTCAACCAATACAATTTCGCCGACTTCTGGGATTTTACTCACATGACGTTTCTGATACAATTGACATCTGTGGCTGTCATGCAAAATAGTAAGATATTCAGTGTTCCATCTCTCCCAGAACTTTGTTGCAAGATGTTTTCTGAAGATGCAAGCGCTTCGTATGCTTGAGCAGCAGTCTGTATCAACTCTGGCTCAAATATGGGACCGTTTCTGAAATTGGACATTCCAGAGTTTGGAATTGAAAATTTGAAATTTCCTTGTAGAAAATCGATAGGTCTGAGTGGGATTCCAGAAGGATCAGTTGGTGAGAGTTCCGTTAGTGGACGTGTATTTATAATTGCCTCTATACGGGTGACTACAGTAACCATCCGACAAGTCTTTCCCATACACCACCCATCCATGGAGATGTTGGTGAGTTAAAGATTCATTTAATATCTCCAGAAGCACAGTAGTTCATTACCGAATTCCCTGTTGTTTTATCACTTTCGAACAACTTTTCAATTATTTTCTGACCAAGTTTGAAATTTGATCCACAGTCTGTTCTCATTAAAAGAGGTACACCTCTACGCGATATAAATCGAATAAAACTATTGAGAAACGCCCCTGTACTAAGGGTTTCCACGACTTCCAAATGGATTGCTTTTATTGCAATGCAGGTGTGTAGACATATATACATCCTTTCATTCCTGTTGGATAGAAATGATCCCATAAAATCATAACCTACGTTTTGAAACGATTTGCTTATTTTCACCCTATCTGATGGTAGTGGTGGCATCTCTAGAGCTCCAAAAGGCATACCTTGTATCTCTTACAAAGAGTACAATCTTTTATGTACTTCTTAATTGTTCTTGATGGCTGCCGAATCCAATATTTTTGTCTGCCAATATTTCAGAATCCAATATTTCTTACTGTGGCAAGGATCACATACTGCCAGAGACAGTATGTGATCTTTGCCACAGTAAGCATTGCTGCAATGCAAGTCTATAATAATGAGTCTAGCAAGGTCAGAGTCTTTATCGATATAAATAGGCATTTTTGTATCTAAAGATAGATTTGCATTTCGAATTCTTGATTTGTATCTTATGATTCCATTTTCATTGTTTACTACTTTTTGGTTCGCGAACCGTTTCTGCAGCTTTATCACGTTAACATTTCTATGAAATTATGCTATGATTAATTTCTCACTTAATCTCATCTCTTCGTAGTAAATTATCGAGTTCGGGTCAAAGCGCGAGACTGTAGATATTGCAATTGATGTGATTCTCGTAGTATTACATCAATTGATCCATTTGTGCAGCACTTTTGCAACTCTAGATACAATTCGTAACGCTGTCTTGAAGCGTGAAAATCTCTAGATCTACGAACATTGAGTTCGCATTATCATTATTAGTCTCAAACTCTTCAACATGGGGATTTTCAAATCTTTCTCTTTCTTCCATGGTTTCTTTTCCACTCAAAGTATCGTAGAGCGTAGTTTTCAGCTAAATGGCCCTAGAGCCAGCATGGAAAAAGCATTGGAACATGGGAACAGTTCGCTAAACAAATGTGTGATGTCGTTAGTGTCATTATGCCGCAAGAAAGCGCAACTTGATATAGCAAGATTGCTTGCATCACAAAATATCCATAAATCTGTTTTTGAAGTGTGAAGGTTTCGCACTTCTGTGAGAATTGACCTGGGAATGCGGATACTTGCACCATTCATCTCTTTGCAGACGGAGTTCCATTTATTAGTCATTACTGGATTAACATAGTCATTCCACTTAATTCGAATGTCATAGATTTTTCGCATTATCGATTTCATTTTGATAAACCATAGCGCGGTTACACCTGTAGGATCGTAGACAGAATTTATTATACTAACCACATCTCGCTTAGTAAATGATGTTTTCGACGGAATATTTACTTTCACGTTAAACTGATCAGTTTCTGTGTTATATTTAACACCCAAGAACTTGATATCACCAGAAGGTGATCTGTCTTTCTCATGGATTCCTTCATTTACTATCTGAAAATTTGACACATATTCTCGTATTTTCATACCATTTTCCTTGAAAAGATTTTTTGATTCTACATAATTCTTCAAAGCTTCCTGCTCAGTTGCAGCTGTCAATAAAATTTTATCAACATAAATGTTTCTTGCTATTTCACGTGAAAGTGGGGTATTCTTTACATTTAAGTAAGCAAGAATTGCAATATTCAATATGCTCAGAGATACGGTAACGCCGAATGGTAAACGGTTAAATCTGTAAACAACTATGTTGTCCTTTGTCGGCATGCGACTGATGTCTTTGACCCATAGAAAGCAACAAAGGTCTTTGTGCTCGTTTACGATTCTGATCTGAGTAAATGCAGCTTCGATATCGCATGTTAATATTAACTTGCTAATTCTGCTGCGGATAAGGATGTCGTGGATTTTATTAACGAAAGATTCACCGGTGTGAATTACATCATTTAATGATAGTTTACCTCTTTGTTTCAAGGATGCATCAAATACTATTCTAAGAGGTTTCGTTTTTGAAGGTTTCCACACTCCACAGTGTGGCATATAGTAGATGCCACCCGCGTTTTTGACTGGTTCATGTACCTCTTCAATCATGGAATCTTTGAGGTAATCATTAAATATTTTGCTGTACCACGACCTTTGCCCTTTGTTGGTGGCCAGCTGTCTTTGTAAGGACTTGAGCCTACGGTATTCCATCGCATAATTATCGGATATATCGATTACATTGTTCTTAAGAGGAAAGGGTGCAGTCACAACACCGTTAAATAATATAGTTTTAGAGTACTTTTCAAAATGCTCAAATGTCTTTTCTTCATTTGAAAATCCATTGGTAGAAATTCCTGGTCCATCCAATTCGAAAATCTTCTGAAGTATATCTGCTTCACTTGGCTCCTGAACGAGCACAAGACTATGAGTAGTCTCTCCACTAGTTTGTTCTGCTGGACTTGTACTGCGACCGTGAAGAGTTGGACCTACTAATATTCTGGCAACATACAGTCCTGATGGTAGCCTTGTTCTAGTGCTGCTCATTACAAATTCGTAGTAGTAATCTAATCCAATTAGAATTTGTGGATTTTGGTGTTCAGCTCTCGATTTTAGATTGGACAAACAAATATCGTTATCTTGAAGAAACTGTTTATCTCGTTCTAGAAGATACGCTAAACGAAAACCGTTAGTTATGACGGGTTTTGTTTGAACAGTTAAATGAATCTCTTCTCCAAAAACTGTAGAGATTTTCAATGGAACAAAGAGGTTTCAATCTTTTCTTTTTTTCATTTCTTTTTTAAATTTCTCAGTACGGCCACCAGTGCCAGATATGGTGCATAATTCTGTTTTTTGTTTTGGGAGTCCAAATTCCTCTGCTGTTTATTACATTAAAGTGTTCCGAAAGTATCCGCCGAAAATTCGCAGTAGGGCAGATTTTTTGAGATGATCTGGAAGTTTCCGTTTTAAATAAATTATATAAGGACACTACCGCTCGTATACACATAACATATCTGGCTCCCTCTTCCTTGCCTATTTCATCCTATAATAGCTTAACATTCCACCCATATTCGACACGTATTCCTTTACAAGTTCGAATCTGGCCACCCTGCTGAAGCCCACTCTTACTCGAAACTTAAGTCAAGTATTTGGCACTGGAATCCCTTCTGAGCGGTCTGTGCGCGCCTGGTTCCAGCGCCTCAAAGCCGGAAATAAGAAACTCAAGGATGAACCTCGCTATGGTCGACCGACTGCAAGATCGTTCGACGAACTGAAGAATCTGGTGGAGCAGCATCCATATGAAGGTGTGCGGTATTTTGCTGCCAGTCTTGGCTGTTCGCTGAGCAATAAACTGCGATCTCTCGGAATGGTGAAAAAGCTCGGTCAGTGGCTTCCACTTACATTGAGCGACGGCAACCGCCAAAGACGCTTAGGGGGAAAGTATCTTTCGAAAATTTCGCAGCAGATTTTTTGAGATGTTCTGGAAGTTCCCGTTTTAATTATATTATATAAGGACACTACCGCTTGTATACAAATAACATATCTGGCTCCCTCTTCCTTGCCTATTTCATCCTATAATAGCTTAACATTCCACCCATATTCGACACGTATTCCTTTACAAGTTCGAATCTGGCCACCCTGCTGAAGCCCACTCTTACTCGAAACTTAAGTCAAGTATTTGGCACTGAAACCCCTTCTGAGCGGTCTGTGCGCGCCTGGCTCCAGCGCCTCAAAGCCGGAAATAAGAAACTCGAAGATGAGCCTCGATCTTGGACTGCTATCTCTCGGAATGATGAAAAAGCTCGGTCAGTTGCTCCCAAATGCATTGAGTGAAGACAACCGCCAAAGACGCCTGGACATCTGCACTCAGCTGCTCTCCAGATGCCGCAGATTCGACTGGACACCATTGTCACTGGAGATGAAAAATGGGTCCCTTACGTCAACCACACCCACAAACGTGCCTGGTGCGCTGGCGATGAAATGCCGGATCCTTTCGTGAAAGGTGAAATCCATGAGAAGAAAGTCATGCTGAGCGTCTGGTGAGGAGTTCATGGAATCTACCGTTTCGAACTGCTGCCGGACAACACGACTGTTACTGCTTAGGTCTACTGCGTTCAACCGCAAAGACTGGGTGACAAGATCCGCAAGGAGCACCCGAAGCTCGACAACGTTCGCCTGCTGCACGATAACGCGCGCCCTCACATCGCGAAGAAGACTTCCCAGAAAATTCTGGTGCACGGATGGGAAGTTCTACCGCACCCACCGTACAGCCCAGACCTGGCCCCGAGCGACTACCACCTCTTACGCTTCAACATCACCTGGAAGAGAAACGCTACTATGATGGTGACCACTTCGAAAATGACCTTCGGGCTTTCTTCGCCTCCAGAGTCCTACGCATAAGGAATCCGTGATCTTGTGAGACGTTGGCAGAAGGTTGTCGATGTTGATGGAGATTATTTCGTCGAATAATAAAATGTTGATAAAAATTTGTCTTGTTTTGAAATTTTGCCGTATTTCGGCAGATACTTTCCGAACACCCTAATAGTTCTCTGTGCACCAGTATAATATATGTATATGTAGTATAAAATATTAAAGTATAAAGTATAAAATATTACAACTAACTCATATTGGCCTGTTTTATTATTCCACATATTTACTTTGGCAGTCGTGAGCACTACTTGGTCTCTTGTGGTATTCTCGTTAGAATCGACTTTTACGAAAGAATCACTTTGAATTGGATTTTCAGTATGTGCATTCGAAGTTTGATCTCGTTGACGAACGTCATTTGAAATGCGATTGCGCAATCCGGCACTAATTCCTTTTATTTTGCTAGTAGAGGGTCTTCTGTTGTTTACTGCTGCATTGTTACCAAAGCGCAACCGATTTTGCTGATTTGCTACATTCTCGGATGATCTTGCAAACCAAAGCTTTGATGATGCATCCTTCCACAGTGGGAACACTTTGGTCTCTACACTGATTACTTTTGTGCTGGCCGCTGAAACATTTCCAACAGCGATTGGAGTTAATCACAACGTTCCGCTTTCGTTGGATATCTGCTATGGTCTTGCAATTATGCGCAGAATGCTCGGAGCTGTCACAGAAAATACACTGCCTGTCATTTTTTTCTTGTCTCTGACCTATGCAGAGTTTGATAACTTTTCATTTCTCTGTTTTCGGTCTTAAAACGACCTTTTAATCTTGATTCAACGAATTTCTTAGCGTTGATCTCTTTTTCGAGTTGCTCCATAACGTTTTCTACTTTCACATCTTCCATTTCTCGGATACACATGAGGACTTGAGAAGTTCGTCTTTCAATGAACCTCGGCATATTTGAATGTAGTATCGAGTTTGATAAGTTGTACACGAGGTTGTTAAATAAATTAATTGGCTAACCTTTTGGCAATATCGCCTTCTTCAGAGCTTGAAATGGGCGACTCAATCTACAATTTAAACGACCAACCTTTCCACAACTAAACTGATAAAATCCACGCCTACTTTCAATCACCAATTTAGCGACTACACTGAATGCTCACCTTAGATCGGAGACGCCTAGTATGGACCGCTGACTGATCGATCATGAAGACGAATGGTTTGAATGTCACATTCGGATCGGAAGAACCATTCGAGATATGGCGCGAGTTCCCGCGTTAACAGCAGACATTCGCCCTTGCGGTTCATTTTAGGTTTTTTGGCTTGGATCCAAAAGGCCTCCAAGCCTTTTCCAAAGCCAAAAAAGCCCGTTCCGAGCCAACGTTTTAGATTCGTGCGCTAAGATTTGGACCCTATATTCAAAATCGGCTCCGTCGTATTTTTGTGTTCTATGGGTACCTAAAGGTGTCCATTCTCGTAACCCATTTCCTCTTCGGACCCATTTGGATTGCAATCTTCTTTGTAGAGTGGAAATTTCTCCAGAAGTAGCTGGAGAGTTTTGGCGCTATGGGCCATAGGTTTTCTATGGAAAACCAAAGACTTCTCTCACGATGTTGCACAGCTAGGGGCTTGCTGTAGGCAGCTGAGGGGCTTGCTGTAGGCAGCTGAGGGGCTTGCTGCACTTTTACGGCACTTTATTCGGCCGATGCACCAGAAAATTGTGCGTGTGAGTTGCACAGCTCACGATAATTTGGGATTTTATACCCAAGAAAGAAAACGGTGGTTCAGTGGTAATGTTTATCAATTAGGAGCAATGAAACTAAGAGCACAGAATAAATTGCCGGCCTGCTCCGGCTACTACAAAAGCGACATTTTGATTCAAGCGCGCCGCCTCCTTGCCATATGGTCGGCAAGGAGGGGACAGTATTGCAACGAACATTACAAATTATCAATTACCGTGTTCCGAGATCGGAACAAGCGGCAAGATGAAAAGCTGTTCATCAGTCGTCAACATTGCCAATGGAGTAGCTGTCAGGAAATCTGGCGGAGACGAAAGAATTAGCGCAGAAATGCTGAATATCTTCCTCCTTCTGGGATTCGCGGGACGACAAAGATCGTCCGCTCAATATTAATAGACTAAAAGATAACTGATTCGTGGAAACACGCTATCATAATTGCCACTCACAAGAAATTTTCCGTCAAAGACCGATGGAACTATCAATAAATCTCATTGCTACGAGTTATGTACAAGGTTTTGGAGCGGATTATTCCGGATCGACCTATTAATCTTATAAAGCATCAAAGTATTTTATATTTCTGGCATTTCATGTGCAGTCGTTTGATATACCTCTGCACTTCGTACATCTACACTTCGTACAGAGGCAATATCAGAGGTAGCATGTCCTGCGAGGGACATTTCGCACTTTATCAGACGTTGAGGGACGCTGATGGACGATTCATGGGCGGGCATGAGCCGAATGCAGCGCAATGGTTTGCTGATGCTGCTGACTGCTGCACCCTGCAATTAACAATAGCCGTTGTCAGCCAGTTCTTTTAAGGATAGGTTGTCGCGGAAGCTCTGGGTGCCTAATGATACCCTTTGGACGCTGGCGTAGCTGGAACCCGTTCCAATTCGTTTTTCTGGCATCTGGCGCTGCGCCGTCACAACCGCTTCGCCTCATCTCTCTCCGTCAAGTGCTAATGTACCAACCTAAGGATGTGGGACGCGTTCCACTGCTTTCTGAGGCAGGTAAACTGATTCGGCACCGTGAGACCATCTCATCTCGTTTGACTACTTCCTGGTGAGATGATGAGATGATTAATTGGTTTTTGTTAAGCTGATTTTATGGGCTGACGTACCAGCAAGTCTCCATTTTTAGGGCTGAAAATGAGCAAGTAGTTTTATTATTCAAACGGCGAAATCTCTTCACAACTAAACAGACGAAGCTCTAAGCTAAGTTTTCGATCACTCAATAGCTATCAGAACAATGGTCACCTTGGATTGAAGAAGCTCAGTAGCGGCTATTGACTGGTCGATCATGAAAGTGAACTACTTGGTTACGTCATTCAAATCAGAAAACCCACATGAGATATGGCACGAGTTCCCACGTTATTGCGAGGTACTCTACCATGCGGATCATCCTAGAATTTTTGGTGTGGATCCAAAGAGCCTCCAGCAGATTTTGAACCAATCTTTTAGGTTTCTGTCTCAATACTTTGGAACTGACTTTATTCTGTTCTTCACATTTCTTCTACTCTATTTACCCTGAAAGAAAAAGAAAAGATTACCACGACTCACCTTTGCCATACACTTGATATGAGTGTACAACGGTTTGTACAACTGTTCCATCGACATATTCGTAATCCGAGCAAATAAGCGAGAACTTCGAAAAGCAAAAAGATGCTGATGTTTTCTGTCATCATTTCATTTACCAGAACAGGAAATCCACACTCGCGTCATGCTCTTCGTCATGGCACGCCAATGCCCATAAATCGTCAAAGAGCCTTCTCTGCAACAGCTATAGCTCGCTGAGGTGTATCAACTCTATACTGTCCTTTTCTCTGATTCGCCCAGTACATAGAAATGGGAAGAATAGCGGGCAAGTAGGCTTACATTTTGACTTCGTTAGCGATAGGAACAGAAGCCAGACATTTCGTTAGGAATTCGGATGCCAAATTGGTCTAGCTGCATCTTTCCTCCATATTCTTTTAGTAGGCGATTGTTTTGAGCATAGGCTTAGGTAACAGTACTGAGTCATGTTTTCAATCTGCTGCCTGTCTGTCTTGATTGTAACTGAAGGTCTGAAGGAAGCTTATCTTAATCTGCTTACCTTTATGTGGTGAACACGTAGTCCATAGGCTGCATCTAGTTTCAACACAAGGTTGACAATAGGCTGCAAATTATTGAGGCTAATGTTTTGACATACTCGAGGTCAATCAGTGTCAGGAATATTAGCAGAACACTGCCCGACAGTTCTTCAGATGATGCCATCAATGGCAGAGCTGAACAGGAATCCGATGTTGGGACCGCATTATAATCGCCAGTTCTTGTCGTCAAATAGGTGAAAAAACAGTTTTGAAACTCCATCGGCACAAAGCTAGTTGGGAAGAGGCTTTGATGAAAGGGTCGGTCATTTTCACCCTGCTATAATTCTGTATGTTAAAGTAGTAGATACAAAATTTTAGGTAGCATTTTTGCTTTGTGAAAGACAGCATCCAGTAAACGGAAATTATTGCTGCATTTTTTTTCCACAATTGAGACATCCTTTACCTCTTCGATCCATTAAGAACGGACAATCATTGCCTTCTGGCTAGTCCCAGTCGAAAAAGCATGATCATGCTTATTCTATCACCTCTGGCAAATTTTCTATTCTTCGTTTTTGGAGCAATTTGTTCGGTGTTTCCTCGCCTACCACACATGTTGTTTGTGGGGCATGTTAGATTTCGGGACCCGTTCACTTCTTCATTTCCTTGCTTAAAATTCATTTGATCACTCTATAACTGACCTAAATTGCTCCTCAGGAGCTTCTTCTGTTTGAAAATTCTAGCAGTGCAAGTGACACTTACAAAATTGCTTACAGATCCTTGCCACACAGCTTTTTCCTCGGTGCAGGGATCGGAGACATTTTTTGCAACATCACAGATGCAAATAGTGTATGATACGTTTCCCTGCACTGAATTGTGAGGTCGTTCCTTGCAGTCACTTGTGTAGTCGTTCCCCACAATTAAACTCCCATCCACTTTTCATCAGCATCTCAACGCTCGTCGGTGTTTTGTCAGAATATTAGACGTTCACGTTGCGAGCTTTGATGAGAGTTTCCTCCTATGCAGCGAACGGTGTAAATATCACAGTACACAAATCAGGGCGGCTTATTAATGTGGACTCGAAGACAGCGAAACAAACTCTGGTTGCCAAGGGTTCAATGTTTTCCTAGGCACTCGAGCTATCAGGTTATAGAGTGTGGCACTGCACCGGACAACGACAATCTTTTGCGCTCCCACTCATAGATCCTACTTTGAACACAAAGGATCCTAAGATTTCTTGCAGTAACAGCGCAAGACTAGAGATAGGGTTTCACTCCTCCTTCTGAGAGGCCCCCACTAGAATTGCTTCCCGTGCTTCCTAAAATCTCACAAAAGTATCACTCAAAACTTTACTTTTAACACCAATCGTACGACGGCATATGTTTGCAACCGGCATGATAACAAGTGCAGTTGTAACTTTTAAGTTTGCATTATCTATTATCTCAACGATGACGTGCGATTATTCTTAACGCCTGTGCTTCTACTACACATTATACCATCTCCTACAGGCTTGAATAGAGTCTTGGTTACATGTCGTAAAGAAGAAGGAAGACGTCACGTCGTCGAGCCTTTCTACGTGTTCCTATATTGAGCGGCGAAAATGGAAACCACTCAACCACCCGAGTTATATAAACTAATCCTTCTTTCATATCGCCGTTACGTAAATGAGACTGATGCTGATACTGTCCGTTCTCTCTGTTCTGAGGTTAACGTATGATGAAATGGCAATCATCAGAGTGAATTAATAATGCTGGAGCGTGCAGCATGCGTCTTGTTATTGTGTCAACACTTTGTGCAAAGATCAGCACATTATGAGGGATAGATACACTCACGCCAGCGTCTGACTGCTCCGGTCTGAGCACTATCATTCTTTAAATGAGTGGACTAACTAATACTTTTGTTTCGTATCCCACGAAGTCATTGACTGGTTCTTCTACCATCTTTTTTGAAGCAAATCTACAGCCCTGCATCTCTGCTTTCTGTCTTATCTGCTCGCTATTCTCAATACAAGAAGACTTTCCGTTCTTCATAGTGTACGAAAGTGTACGTAAGAAATTTCCATTCTCCTCCTTTATTTTTTGAGGAAGTTACATCACTTTTGCAAAAACAAAACTGAACTAGCATTGCGTGGATGATGTAGCCGTGCATGATATTTATTTTAAGCCGGCTAAGAGGTCTAGCCTGTTGGCAAGGCAGCACTGGCACCACTCTCTCGCTGCCCATCCTCTTTTGGTTTAAAGGCATCACTCCTCGAATTTGGGGTGGTGCGGAGGTGAAGATTTCCTATACGGGGTCGTAGATTATGGAAAGGAGGGTGATTCCGTCCATTTCTTCCTAATTGCCGTAAAATAACCGGAAAAGCACAAGGCTAGCGCGCTCCAATCGAACTCGCTGTAGAAAATAGCACACCGGAACGCTCGAAGTCGTATTTTCCGGGCCGTTTTTTACGGCAGTAAGGAAGAAATGGAAGGACTCACCCTTCTCTCCATAATTTACGACCCCGTATAAGCATAACCCACCTGAAACGCGCACCATCCCAGATTCTTAATCATTATGTTACAAAACCCTTGTTGTGCTCTGGACAGGCCGAAAATTACAAATTACTTTCGCAGGGAAACACTGTTCATTGACCACTCATTGATTACACCAATTTTTGGTCGCTTCTGCTCTGAGTCGTTTAGGACATGTCAACAGGGGTTCTAACATTAGTCTGACCAGGAATACGAAAACCATTTCGGGAGAAGAAATCGTTTACATTTGTTTATTGGTTTTTATGCATTTTCTGGGCTCTGGGCTCACTTTGACAAAATGATATTTATCAAGTGCAACACTGCAAGGTGACTGTAGCGTCACCAAGCGGCTTAGAACTCAGCTTCTTTCTAAATTATCGTATTACAACACTATCTTAGGGAATTCAAACATTTCGATTAACGAAATTTCATGTTGTTCTTTCCTTAGATATCGAAATCGAATAACGCATAATTATGTGCCCTCAGCTATAGTGATCGATGTGTTGAGCACTAGTGAAATTGATTCTTTCTCACTCGCTCCTATCGGAACCCAAAAAAAAAATGCCAGAGAGGTATCTATGGTGTCTTACCGAAATAGATTTGGTCATCTTGGATACGCGCATCCGCAACTTTAATTATATTTATTTCTTCTTCTCTTAATCGTTTATTGTTATTACAAGTTATTTTACTATCTAATTTCATTACCTTGCTCATTTATTGCTACTGAATACGACATTGAAAAGTTTCGTTATGGACTTCTGTTTTTGTTGATGACTAATTACAGGTTTTTTAAGGATCCCGAACTGAAAAAAGCTGAAATATTTGTGCATTTGGGGAAGATGACCAATGCTGAAAGAGTATATCTTGATCAAGATCGAAGGTAAGAGAACAAGATAATTTTTTTGATTGTCTTGTTCCTCTATTTTTTGCTTCCAACATATATGCCATCCCTTCCCAAACGCTTAAGTTATCGCAGTGAGTACAAAGCGATTCTGTGTCTGCAATTATGATTTTTTATGTTTGGGCAGTTAGATGGAGTCATCCATTAAATAGTCCTAAATTTTCTGTTGAGCTAAAAATAATATTACCGCTACATGTTATGGAACTCCCATGTCCAACTTTCTATGGATTTCTGTTCCGTTATTGATTTTACAAATTTTGATGGGGTTGAATCATTTCATATATGTCGTATATTTCGTGTTTCAAAGTCTGAAGCGACCTAAAGCGACCTAAAGCCCGGTGCAGTTTCGTAGACGGGTTTGCTTGAAGCGGTGCGGTGGAGCATTGCAATTGGGATGATTGGTGCTAACAAAGGGGACCGTTGGTAGCACTTCTTATCGCACCAGTTCGCAATGATCTCATCTCTACTCCAAAAGATCTCCAAATCTACTACCTCCACCGTGTCGTTTCGACCGCTACCGACTATATTGTCACTGCAGCAGGAACTTGAAACCTGGTAAATGCTGCTACCTACTCGCTCTGTTTTCTTCCTTATCATATTGCTAACCTTTGTCCCAAACAAAGACGGTCGCACACGCGGTTTCGTTTTAGTCAGTATTTTAGGGTGCGTGTAAAGAGGGTTCCGGCGGATTTCTGAACATGCCCGGATCATACTCATAAGGTGATGGTATGTATCTTAAAGAGATTCTCCTTCGTTGCCGCCTACATAGGTAACTCTGCTTACCTACCGCTAATCACATGCTGCGTAAAGGTTAAGGTGTAACTACTAGCTACTGAACTGTTTTAGAGAATCGGACCAATCCACTGGGATTTTGTATTGTGAAAGATCTCAAATTTGAAACCGCTCTAGAAGCAAGAGAAATCCTCACGTGAAATATGGTAGAAAAATGCATCCAGTCGCTTCAAATTACGTTTTTCCGTAATGACATGGTTCTTTCCGCTCGACCTTTTCATCTCGATTGCAGCATGAAGACAATTAGGCTAAACCAGCTAGACGTCGCTGTTGATTGAGCATTGAGAGTTTTGGGCAACATTCGGGTTGTTATGCTTTTATATTTATCCACGGCTGCCAAAAGTGTCTGATCTTCGAGATTCGATGGTGGTCTTCTACTTAACTTATTTTTGAAGCTATTGTCGCCAGATTTGAAGGAGGGAAACATCCCTGGGATTCCTTTCTTTCTTTAATTGTTTCCTCGTTGAGGTCGTGAATAACTGTGATGCCTTCTATCCTTTTTCGAAGCACAAGAACATAGAATTACAGATGTGAACATAATTTTCGACACGCATCTTTACGAATAAGACAGTGAAAAACGTTTTTATTTGGAAAAATAAAGAGTGAAACGCCCTTTTTTCTGTGGTAAAAGTGCCCGTCAAAAACCAGGGATAATTATGAAGAAGGCAATAGATCCCGTAAGCGTAAAAAGAATATTCGTTGACTTCTGGTATGTCACGACATTGGAAAAATCCATGCGATGGGACTGCGATGAAATACACGAGGACTAAATAAGGGCAAGCTAAGAAACCATACCTGTTGGTTTGGCACAGCATTTTTACTCTGATTGGTAGACAACTGGACCCGGTCCGACATTTCCCCATGTCGACACAAGCAAACGGTGAAGAGAATAACGAAATGATCGCTCTTGTAACTGATACAGTCACACAGATTGTTCAACCTTTAATCGACCTCATATGATTCAGCGCGCTTACACGAGCGCTTAAGAGAGATCAAAATCAATCCACGATAGGGTGAGCTTACTCTATGACGATCCAGACGAACTCTCCGCTGTCAACGGATCGCTTATACGCGCTGCACGAATGTCACTTATCCGCAATCACCAAGCAATTTCACTCGAAGTTGTCGAAAATCTGTGGAGGACACTTCATTCAAAGGAGACTTTTTAAGACAAAGATCTAATTTGGGACTCTGGGGAGGGAAGAATTTTGTCGACTCAAAAGGGACCCAAAAGGAAGTCTGACCAAAGAGGCAAAAACAAAAAAGAAGAGGTCGATTTTTATAGCGTCAAGTTCCCCACTGGTCGAATTATTAGTGATGTGCATGTGACATATCATCAAGGCGACGAACTCACCATGACGACAGTTCGAGGGCAGTTGTGGATGCTGAAGCTCCTGAAGCTAACAAGTGAGAAGACAAGGTTAAAAATGTGTAAAATGTAGGCGCTTCATTGCTCTTCCATATCGTTGTCCAGAGACACCTGCTTTGCCATAACAAAAAGTTTTGCGAAGCTGCTTTCCCGACACATAGGACTCGACTTCATCGATTTACTGTGTACGACAATCCCAGATCACAAGAATAAACCATGCGCATGTATCTTCATGTTGAACGTCACGAGCCTTATTTATCTCGAGATGGGTCAAAGTATGGGTACGGAAGATTTTACGCTTAACGTCGATTCGTAGCATACAGGTATTTCAGATTCGGTCACATGCGACAACTCATCTACTTTCTAATTGAGTGCAAAAATTCTCACTGATGCAAGTTCACCACAACTCGTTCACGAGATGTGCTGAGGATCACCCTTGAAAAAGAAATTCAGTGGAAACACAATATAGTTTACTCTACTTGGCAAGGAGTTTTCTTCGAAAACATCATTAAATTACTAAAACATGCACTACACACAACTCTACGAAGCGCAAGACACTGGTCAGGTGATCATCTACATATGATGCTAACCGAATTTGAGGCGTGTCTTGATTAGCCTTTTTGCACGAGGAACTCACTTTGACTCGACCGATTGACTTCATGCAAAAAGACCTGATTATAAATTTCCCATTGAAACATGCACTGTTCCCACCTCACGACGAACCCGGTTATGTTCCTCCATAAGAAATTAGAACGCTTAAATCACATAGAGGAGTAGAAGATGTCTTACGTTTGTCATATCAGGCTAAGGAGCGTTTTTGGAACAGATGACAACAGTACGACAACAATACCTAACTAACTTATGCAAAACGCAGAAAAAGTATATATCAAGTCAACGCCACTGTCACTACATACTGCAACGGTAACATTTCTCAATGCAAAATATCATTCGGACAGTAACTTCCACAGTTCCCACTTCTTCATGCCCACCCAAATTACATGCTAGGAATACTGAAAGATGATTTCTCTTTTGCCTCATATTGATACCCTGGATAGGAACCCTAGTAGAGTTTCGTACACCGACCATGAAGATGTCTTGCACGAGTAAATGAGTCTTAATCTACATGACAGGCGGCGATCACGCCTTCGAAATATGTACCGACACTCTATGCAAACGCTACGAGGTACACGAAAATCCATGTTTGTCAAATTGCCACTTGAGTATGCTCTCTAGGACCATTAAATTCCGCTAAAATAGGATAGAATATAGGAAGACAACTAACTCTAATGGAAACCCCGCAGAGGAGTAGATTTCTACGACAACATTGACTGTTAGGTTTGCACGCAAGTGCCGCTCAATCTGGTATGCTGCCCAACAGGAACGATTTTTCTCATGATGCTCTGCCTATGCAGCATCATCGTTGTTCTGTACCTTCTTCTTTACGTCTACATAACAGAGAAACCAACCCGCCCCCAATATTATGGAACACAACTTCTCATAGGATAGTTGCTTTCTCAACCTGGACGTTGTTGTCTCATACTTCTTCGTAAAGTAGTAGAGAGACCCGAGCTAGCCAGACGGAACCGAGTGAGTGCAGCTACTACTACATATCCTCCTGTACATCACAGCCGCATTTTCTTCGAGAACAATGGCATGTCAACAGGTTGACGCTTTCGATCACTACACAACTGTGTATCTGTTAGATATCCAGGAGGGGGCAAACGTGCAATGTAACACTCACGAAGCTTTTGAAGTTTCATTCCTCCAAACGTGAGGTATATTTGCGCGTTACATACGACCCTTCGCTTGAGTCCAGCACGAAAGTATGATAAAAAAGATCTTTGTCTAACCTGTGAAAGAGAAACGATTTAGTCAAGAGAACATTCGAACTAGAAACGATATACTTTAAGTGTTCAACCGTTTTTAAAGTACTTGACAGTGAACGATGCCCGTTAGATCATGTATGTGGGGAAAATGTGCTAGCGTAAACAGTTTAAGCTTTTGCATGATTTCTTTATTTTAGTTTTCTTTATTTATTTCTTTTCATTTATTTTAAGGAAGACCTTAAAGAGAGAAGAGCAGAAGTGCTGGCTGAAGCTGCAGAGACGCGGAAAAGTATCCGCTATGCCCGTCGAGACTTCGTCAGTCGCAAGACGAGGATGACTGCTCTCCGAAACCCGAAGAGAACAACCATCGAGAAGGGGGATGGAGAAAATCATCTGCGACATCTACTCTGATCTCTTCGACAGCCATGTCTTCTTGAGAGATCAGCATCTGAGGGAAGAAGGACATGTCATTCCAGAGGTTCTCCCGTCCGAAATACGACATGCATCATGTCGGTAAGAAATCGTAAGGCACCCGGTCACGAGAGAATAAGACTAGAACACCTGAAGAACCTTTCGCCAGAACTCATCGTATGTATAAAAAGGGAGATCCACATGACATCGGTAACTATCGCCCAATCTGCTTACTGTCCGTCATCTACAAGCTCTTTACAAGGGTGATCCTTAATAGGATTGAAAAAGCCTTGGATGAAGGACAGCCATGCGAGCAAGCAGGGTTTCGAAAAGGATTCAGCACGATTGACCACCTTCACACTGTTTCGAAACTCATCGAGGTATCACGAGAGTACAAGATGCCGCTCTCACCTTCATCGAATTGAAGAAGGCCTTCGATTCAGTTGAGACGGAAACGGTCGTGGAAGCCTTTTACGACCAAGGCGTCTCTACTCAGTACATAAATTTACTTCGATAGTTGTACAGTAACTTCACGACCGGAATTTCGCCATTCAATAAGAATATCATCATTGACGTGAAGAGGGGGTCCGACAGGGTGATACAATCTCACCCAAAATATTCACTGCCACCCTCGAGAACGCAATGCGGAAGTTGGAATGGGACGACATAAAGACATGGGAGTGGAGGTTGATGGTCGGCAGCTACACCATTTGCGCTTTGCTGATGACATCGTACTGATAACACCTAGCATCAGCCAAGCGGAACGAATGCTGACCGAATTCGACGAAACATGTGGATGCATCGGTCTTCAGCTGAATCTGCAACGGATGAGTCTCGGATGCCCCATTCACGCTCAACGGAACAAACATATCCGAATGCACCAGCTACGTTTATCTGGGTCAGAAATTGAACATGATGAACGACCTGACCCCGAGCTGGGCAGGAGGAGACGAGCGGCTAGGGTAGCGTATAAGCGCATCGAGGATGTAGTGAAGTTGAACAAGAACATATGGAACAAGAACTGGGCTACTCTGGCAGGCGATCGGGATATATGGAAGAATTACTGGCGCCTGTTCAAACAGTTCGAAAATCAATGGAAGTCAAGGTGATCAAGATGATTTCTTTTCCGTTAGTGGTGTCTGTTGAAAAGTAACGAAAATCGTAGTAAGTCATAACGAAGGAAAACGAAGCGGATCTGGACGCGATAGCCAATAAGATTGAAGTGCAGCACAAACCCACCATCATCAACGAACACCACACAGATACGAAAGAAAAGATGACTGATAACATAGACAGCGCTTACAACACTAAACACAAAACAGCAGTACGCGAAGTCGTTATGATAACGCTGAGACCGGCGCAGTAAATGGCGACGGATATGACGAAGCCAGAGCAATCCATAACAATGCCGAGTTTGTTGAGCCTCTTTCAGAAGATAGGCGAGGATACAACCGGACTAGAATCGATCCTCGTAGAGATCAATGAGAACCGGAGTAAAGACTCCGAAAACACAAATACCGCCGTAAACGAAGATTATGTATAAGCGCCTGAACACTGAACCTATTTTGACGCAGACGACCGCCCTAGAGAAGATGCGCACGTACCACAGGATAAAACCTATGATGACTCCGAAACAGTTGCACATCTCCAACAAAAATTCCGACAAGCCCAAGAAAATCAAAAAAATCTACACTTCATAACAAAAGAGTCGGAAAACAAGGAGCGATGCTCTCATGCCCTCATTCCTTCATCTCAGCCATGCATGTTCTGCCCAGGAGCTCACTACTCAGGTTTCTATAACATCTACATGTTCGTCGATGACCGGATCAATCGAATAACTCACAGCGGACGTTGTCCACAGCTCCTGGGTGAATTCTGCAGAAGAGGGCGCTTTTGTCGCAAATATAATACGCCGTGTTACCACTGCAAACGCTTGGGACACAACGCTGCACTCTGCTGCATGCCCGATGAAAGTCAGCGCATGGAGGATCGACTAAAAATACTTCAACAGGATTACGACTACGCGACTTGTCGATTCCACAAATAGGAGAACGTCTTAGAAGATAAGGTGGACACGTTTGAAAATAAGCTAGCTATCACTCCTCGGATAGCCGGGAGTATCATGGACGACCGCGGAGCACTCCTGGGTCAGTCGCTGGGGTGACGCCACTGATCCCTTATCTCTTCTTCGTCTTCACCATCATACTAGTGCCACCTACAGAGATTTGCGGCCACTTTATGTGTATGTGTTCACTTTATGTGCCTTTTCATTTTTCACTAAACAATACTTTGCTCATTCTACGCCTTGGCTAACTTAGTATGTGCCGTCATTTCTCTTTAGTTCTCGATAAATATTATATTTAATACCAAGCCTCTATTTCCTTTAGTTTTAGCGCAACTGTGTTCCGTCGTGTAGTGCTACGAGTATAAACAGGACCAGCGTGGCACGATTTGTTCCGTAAACTCAGCTGAAAACTCCTGCATAAGTACTTTCACATTTCTATCTCTTTTGCAAAAATTTTGATCAACAGGTGTCGAACCTGCATGATCCCCTTATTACATTTTGAGAACAAAACATTGACTTTTTTCGTTTTTCTTCTTCGTTGCTCCTCCCTAATTCGATCTATGCACCTCTCTTCTCTTAGTTTTCATATTACTCAGCATTTAAAGATATTTCATAAATTTTATCTAAAATGTGGAAACATTAACAACATTTCAGCAAATTTGCTTCTTCTACTATTTGGTGTCTCTTTACTTCTACCAGATACCTAATATCACATTTGGCATTCGTTCATGAGCTAATTTTCGACGTTGCGTCTTCGAAACACAAGAAACTTTCAGTACATTGGACTGTCAATGACGGAGAAAAGCGTTGGAGAGCGGGGAAGGCTTCGTAATCGAGAAGATGATGTTCCATCACCACATTTGACTCTGACCATGAGAATTCAAGCATAGATTGTAAAAAAATGCGTGGATGAAAGTATAACGATACCTTACCTATCATGTTTTGATAAAAACGCACTCTCTAAAAATGTCTCCTATCTAGGCAATAAATAGGAAATCATTCTAAGCTGTCTCCGGCAGGTGAGTTCTTCATTATCCTTGATTTTCTCTTCCAAAAGTTTCCGGATTTAATATGGTGATAGGGCAAAGTAAACACTTTTTCCATACATGTACATGACTTCATACTAAAATTGAAATGGAGGGGTCTCCGCGACCCACACCCGCGATCATCCGATGTAATATATGAAATGCTTGGAACTGATAAAATTCTACGGTTGTAACATGTTTTTTACTTTACTTACTTTGAATTTGAAAACCTCTCACAACAATTCCAGTTACGTTGCGGCGCAACCAAATTTGAATCGTTGTAAGAGATTTTTAAATTTTCAGAACTTCCTCAATATGTTTTTTGTTTGCGTCTTTAACAAATAATACAATGTGAATAGAAGGTGCAAATTCAGGAGAACCAGTTTACGTAGTCTTATTTGCAGTTTACTTTTTAGAGACCTGGCTATATCTGTGCACAAGAAAACTGATGAATGGTTGCATGTACTGCGTTTGATGAGCTCTGTTCCGAATTCTACAAGTGACAAAGGAAGGATGGAAGCACTAGTAAATGTAGCAAACTACCACAGAGACAGACAGAGATGGTTTGTAGCTAGCTGAAATGCTGTAAAGCAAGATCCTGAAGGCTGAAATGCCCTACTTCTACCTACACCTTTATGTTTGTTTTAGGAAATCAGCAGCAGATCACTATGAGCTTGCTAGAACGTTGGAGAACCTTATGGTTTGCTACATACACCTGGATGACTTCAGTAGTCTTGAGCTCCTAACCAAACAACTTCCGAATGGTCATCCTATCTTATCAGTAAGCATTACCCTCTTTCAAAATTATGTCGAAATATGATTGATGGTGTTGCTTGGACAAGGTTAAGGCTATAGCGGAGTTTTTCGCATCGGCTGGACTTTGTGAACAAGCCGTGCAATCTTTTTTGAGAAACGAGCAGGTTACGAACGCACTGCACGTGTGTGTACAACTTAACAACTGGGATAAGGTAAATTGTTTAAATATTTACTTGTAAACTATTATATACTATTTCATTTATAAACTCAGTTGGGACATACTCACACACGAAGTGAAATTGAGCTTATATTATGTTTTGCAGGTGGAACTTTCGACAATAATTTTTCTTATTTTCCTACATCTGGTCCACTTACACCAACATGATTAGAGATAATTATTCTAATGGAACTTTTGCAACCAACATTGAGATCTACCGTCCTGTAGCGGAGATTATCCGCACCGGCCTTGACACTCACAGCAATTATGTGAGTGTCATCAAGCCTTGGGTGGTGATCGTGCCGCAAGTGATTCACGGCTCACAAAACGATATAAACGGCAGCAGGACAGCAACCAGTTTTGGTTGTTGATACTCGGATTTCTAGAAGAAATTTGGAGTGTCTCTAATATTTTCTACGTTGTGATCGTGCACCAATATCACGCAAGAAAAAGATCCTCTTGCTGTCTTAATTCTGAGATGTTCGTTGATTCGAATGCTCACTTTCGAGTCTATTTTCTTAGTATATAATTTTCTACGGCTAAAAAATACTTAATTTAATGTAGCAAAGAAAGGTTAATGCCATAAATAAAGTTTTAGATCCTTGTTTTACAATGGACACCATTTGCTACGAACAAATGATGCATTTTTTAAGTGTGTATGTCATAAATCGTGTGAAGAACCAGCTGTTTTGTTTTGATATTATCGTTAGGTATATTTATCAGGATGACATCTTCATATAGTTCAGACAACATTGTATTTGAGTGCTAATTTTGGCACAGATGAGAGCAAATGAAAGTTTAAATTTGTTCACTCGTGAGTCGTGCAACTTTTCTGAGAGTAGCGTACATTCCGAGCATGGGAAGAAAGCGAAGGGGACTCGCCTTCGCGTCTGAAAAAGTTGCACATGACGTGAGAAGACATCATCGAAGTGTACTAATGTCCTCAGCATAGTATACACATCAGTTGGGCATGAGAACAAGAACAGTGAAGAGAATATCAAAACCACTTTGAATTTCTAGTAGAAACCCGAGTAAGAACAACTAAAACGAGTGCTTGGCTATTATGTGGAGCACAAAGCCGTTCGTATTGTTATGCAAAGTGTAGATCACAAACAGATAGTGGTCCAAAAAACGAGCACAACAGCACTTTCAGGTGGCAGGCGGAGGTGTCGAAATTTAACGCAGCAAAAAGTAATAAAAGTTCGACACAACAACTTAGATAACATGTATTTCAACACAATACAAGAAATGAACAATTTCTAGGGCAAAGAAGGGTGGGATTTGCTTATTCATGATTGTTCTAGCTCTGAATTACAGGCAGTTTCTTTGTCTCGCACTCACAACCTTCAAGATGTAAATGGTTTAATGGGCAAATGCGTTGGAGAAATGAACGAAAGCAGTGAACGCACTCTCGTTGCGGTTCAGCTTTACAGAAGGGCTGGACGATTCATCGATGGAGCTCGAATTGTTTACAGGGTAACTCAGAAAGAAATTCTAGAAGTGGGAACTTTTTGTGGACTATTGCTAAAAACTCTTCAAGTTGTCTTCAATATTTCATTAACTGCAAAATTTCGTGCTCTTCTGCTTTCCAGCAAGAAAGACAATAAACGAATATGGAGAAGTGTAACTCCTGATTCGAAACTGGCTTACGTTGGCTTACTGGCCGGGTTGAAGTTTGAAAATAATTGCACATATTTTACTTATTGGTGGAAGAACTAAAGAAAAAAAAGGGAATCTCTCCTATATTCAGTAGGGGTATTAGTGGAATATTATGTTTGCTCAACTTCCTGTCACTTATCTTTAGATTTGTTCTTCTTTGTGCTGCCTCTAGAATTTTCTTCTGCCTGTACTCTTCTAAAGATCCTCCTGCGAAACTGTTCTTCAGTTGGTGTTTGCCACTAACTGCTCAATGCGTGACGTATTCAGACCCACCCTCAAACTCCTTTTTTCAAACATTTCCTTGATGACTTTTTAAATTTGATCCAAGTTTGTCGTGTAGGCATAGTGTAGGCTATCGTATACACCTAGTCAAACTTTACTGAGAGTTTGAATTAAGACTGTAACGTCAGCAGGTTATACAATCAACGCGAACGTAGGAGTAACGATACCGGAAACGAGAAGAGCAGAAAGGCTATGTTTTCAGTGATCAGGCAAAAACTGAACACTAAGGTGTTGAGAACAACCGTTGATGGTGTCATTCACAGATATAGATCACTTTGCATTTGTCATCACTTTCTTACCATATTTTTTTAAATTCTCGAAGTTGTTGATTCGTTATGAATATTTTTCAACTGTTTACTTGAGAGAATGTAGGGTGAAAGTTGCTGCAAAATCAGCGGATCGTCAGGTAGAGCGAACCTAAAATAAAGGATACCGCTGCAAGGCTGCGGTGACAGTAATTACTTTAACAGTAGCAGACTTCGCTAACAGTAGCAACTGGAAGTAACGCAATTATCGGCACACGTAATCCCTCTGGATACGTGGCGTACGGGTGGGTATCGGTGAACAGGCAAGGCATGTGCCAAATTTTTAAGACTCCCCGTTTGAACGTTACTATTTTGGTTCTAAAATCGGATCTAAATCATCGAAAACACTTATGTATTGCCGTCAGAACAATTTGCTATTATTATGTAGTGCAGAAGATTTTACGTGGACAAAGAATTGTCGCAAAGTCGTCCTCTACATAAAGATTGATGGCCTGCGCGGTGATTACCACCGCGGCTAAAAATTCTTTCTGCTTTCTGATTTTTTTTTCATAGAAAGATAAATATCAGGGCAGATACGCACAACAAAGAGTGGTAGCAAAGGATGTGGCGATATGGAAGTAAAATAGCGCCAACGGGATCTCCCAGCGTGAGCAGAGACTTGTGTATAGAGGAGGAGGTTTGTGACAACTCAGCAAGCAAAGCACGGAGATTTCTAAATGTATTTCCAAATGTTGTTATCTGCTTTGTGGTTTTCACAACGGATAAAAGGATAAATATAAAGTTTCCTGCGTTAATCAATCCGCTTGGGATGCGGCCCCACGTTCACCTCTATTCAGAATCGTTAGAGATTTACGAATGTGTAACTGGCCTATACAATGACCTGCGGTGGCTAGGCGATATGTCAAGTCAGTACTTTTATCCTTTCAGACAAGTCAAATTTTTCGACTCCGAAGGGATGAAAGGCTTGGTGAGCACCAGAGCGGTTTCGAACCTCCGATTGATCGTGCAGGAAGCGGAACCTCTAACCGCTACACTACACCCTTTCACAATGACATGCAAAAATAACACTAGGCTGCTCTTTTTTTTTAGAAAATTACGTTTTTGCTACCTTCTACAGAGAGAGCATACCAAACCGAAATTGATGATGGTGAAATCTCTCCAGGAAAAGATATGTTTAAGAGTGTATGTTGAGACTATTGGCGTGTTCACGTCCAACTCTCCCTCATCCCAGAAACTGCATGGGGATCAGCTTCTGTAAAATTTTCCTACGAGGCACCTTATAACGCACCATTCTGTAGAAAAGTCGCGTCTGCGAGCGAACCGACAGTAATCGATGAGGTTTCTCCAGCGGTTCAAACCAAGTAAGCCCAATAGATGGCCTCCTGAAGTAAACGGCACGTGTACAAAAGTGGCGTTATAAGGTGCCTCGAAAGAAAATTACTACAGGAAGGCCGTTTCCCACGCCGTCTTTGGGACGATTAGAGGAATTGAATCGAGTGCGTCCATTATCGTAGTCTGTAATCGCAACACTATCTTTCGTAGAGAGATCTTAACATAATCAATTTCGTGGTATACTGCTTTTAACCAAAAGAATATCAGAACGGATTGTAACACACTGAAAACAGCCTTGAAGGAAACTGCCAATCAGTATGTTCCGACATTCATTCAAAAACTCACCACAATGTGATCATTTCAAATGTTTTTGGATGATGATTGCTAAAGGAAGCAGCAAGTGGGCAAGCATTCTCCCATCCATTTCCACGACAGACGATCGTAAGCCATTTGCGCATCATCACTAAGTAGTCCTAATTGTGCCCTGTGAACCACAACAACTTTGCCTTGCTTACAGTGACAATGTTTATTTATTTACTTATGTATTTATTCATTTATTCACTTATTACACTCAGTGGCGTGCCAAAGTACGTGCTAAATATGAATACAAATACAGAAAATACATAGAAAAAACAGCAAAAAGGATAGAACGAGCAGGGATTAGTGTCGTGCACGATTCCGGAAAAGATGATTTAGTACTCAAACCTACCAAAACTAAAGAAGTTAAGTATTAAGACCTGAGCAGTTATCAAAGTGTAGGCAGGCTATAGATATTAGTAGCATCCATTCACAGCAGCCAGCAAGTAGTTCTTCACAGAACTCGTAGGTACAGCGCAGGCAGCTTGGCAAACGGGTATAATGGTTCATTTCGCTCAAGCGCTGCGTAGATATGGAAGCACTAGTTTTATAGGCTCGATAAGGAAGAACTAGGGGTGTTAAATTGTACCCTGACAAGCTGGTTTGTTCTCACTTCGTTTCCATTTTGGAGCAGAATTCCCTGACCTATCACCAGGATCAAGCGGTTGATGGGGTTTTCGCATCGGGGGTCGTAAATGGAAAAGATGGCAAGGGAAGGTGGTTGCAGGACAGTGTATGGTGGGAAGTAGTGAATGGAATATAACATGATAATCAGGACAAACTATTACGTAATAATAAATAATTACATACATCACAAAGCATTACATTAAATAGTATTAAATGAACAATTACATACATTAAAAAGTATTATATTAAATTTCACGCGTAGGACAGTAACATGGACGCATCAACGCTTTGTTTTGAAGATGTACAAGATGATGTATTGACGATGTATGGAAGTTCAAGGTGCAGGTTCAACATCCCACTGAGCCAAACTTTTGCAAAAGAGATGAAAACTTGAAACTTCTTGTAAAAGGTGTACAATTCAATTATGGATCTGTTTCAGCAGTTCAAACGTGAACTGAGAACTTAATATTTCAAAACCAAAACTACAAAAACATTTGGACAAATTTCCCTCTTCTACTGCTTGGTGCTTCTTCGCTTCTGTTAGCTGCCGAATATCACTTTCTCCATCCCTTCCTCGGCTAATTTTTCACTTTGCGTTTTCGAAACACTCGAAATTCCCAATATATTGAATTGGCAGCGACAGAGGACTGTCGCAGCAACGTAGGAGGGGAGGATCATGTCCCATTACCACGTTAGACCCTGCCTATCACTGCCAGCAATCAGTGGTCGGTGCTTTCGTACTAGTACTTCTGCTAAATATTTACGTAAATTTAGTATTGCCTTAAATCATTCAATACCTGAACTAGAGGTAAACTCCGCGAATAGAAGGTAAAAAAGCGTCATTTATAACGAAGGTTTACTTTTTTACTTGAACTGCGTCTGTCACAATATATTACGTCACTCCGCAGTTCAAAATTTGCATAATACTTCTCTTCATGGGATAAAACGTTGAGCTGATAAGGCTCTACCACTCTGTTACATTATTTCAGACATTTTCGCTGTTGCTGCACTGGCTGCATTTGTTCAAATCTGAAAGCTGCACATACCAATCTTACAGGATCTAATACCATGATATCTCATATCCCAAAGTCTATTGGTATCGAGAGTCCGAGGTGACGGAGTGCGCTTTGTTAACAATAACATCTCTGATCACCTGTATTATCTGTATCACCTGTGCTCCCGTTGTTCATCCATTTCTTCGAGCAGTCACCAGTAATACTTCCGATCGCGCGCAAGTGTTGCCCAGTGGCATGTTTCCTCGCGGAAGACTCGAAGACCGTTGTAATTTTCTTTGAAGGAATTCGTGAAGAGGTCTGATCATCGGATCGGCGGTTTTCCTGCTGTGCGTTTGGTGTCGCGTGGTATCCAGTCCCTTAAGGCTCTGGTCCAACGGTTGTCGTTGAAACGCATCACGTGTCCGCTCCACCTAATTTTGCTTTCCTTGGCATATGCGGCAGCGTCTCTAATCTTCGATCGGTGACGTAGGAGTGAACTTCGAATCCCTTCTTTCACTTGCGTAAAGCGGGTTACTCCTAACATCACCATTTCAATTCCGTGTTCTTTGACGCTAATCGTATTTCCTGCTTGCGAAACGCCAATGTTTCTGATGCGTAGGTCAAAGCAGGAAGAACGGTGGTGTCGAATAGGTGAGCACGGAGCCGGATGTTCTTGTTCAGCTTCACTACATCCTCGATGCTCTTATATGCTCCCCAAGCTGCTCGTTTCCTTCTGCCCGGCTCGGAGATCAGGTCGTTCATAATGTTGATTTCCAGACCTAGATATACATAACTGGAGCATTGTTCGTTTCGTTGAGCGTGAATGGTGTATCAGAAATCCATCCGTTCTTCATAAACATCGTCTTATCTAGGGTCAGCCGAAGACCGATCTTTTTACACGTTCCATCAAACTCGGCTAGCATCCGTTCCACCTGATTGGTGTTATTAGAACGATGTCATCAAAGAAACGAAGATGGTGTACATGTCGGCCGTCAGCGTTCACTCGTATGTTACTTCATTCCAATCCTCGCATCGCGTTCTCGAGAGTGGCACTGAATATTTTGGGAAATTTGCGTTACTCTGACGAACCCCTCTCTTCACGTTGATTATGGCATCATTGTAGAATGGGGAAATTTCTGATAATAACAATAATAACAATAACAAAAAAATAATAATAAATAATAATAACAATAATAACAATGACAGATAATAAACAAAAATAATGGCTTACTTGACTTAATCGGCGGGCTGATGTCATCGCCTGACGCGATTACCCGCATCTTCGCCGAGGTGTGCCGTCCTTCAGCATAACTCTGCCCAACCTTCTCGATCTTCTGCGAGAGCTTGCACAGAATCAAATCCATTCGTCGCTACACTATATACTGCGAAACCTTACGTCTCGCCTGATCTGCCTATCCACGCCGAGTGTCCTCAGGTCCTCTTTCACCACCTCAACCCAGAACTTTCGTTTTCGGCCAGATGGCTTCTTTCAACCTGAATCCGACAAACTCCTCAGAACTCGTTGAACAAGGCAATCTGCAGGTCTCCTCAATATATGGCCGAAGAAGCGAAGACGATTTACTTTAGCCATTTTCGATGGCGATGCAAAACGTTGATATCTTCCACGTGTCATCCGCCGGTATACCACATCAATTTCTGCGTAAAGATCTTCATTGTGATATACCCTAGGCCAAAAGTAGCCAAGTAGCCGTCTACGTAGCTTTCTTTCCGTGCAATCAAGCTTCTCCATCACCATAGATGTTGCTGCCCAAATCTCCGATCCCTACATCATGATGGGGCGAAATGCGGATAGATAGACTCGCAGCTTGACTTCGTTGGTGATGGGAGTCGACCACAGACATTTCGTTAAGGAGTTAAATGCAGAAGTTGCCTTAGCGCATCTTGCTGAACATCTCTCTCGTAGCTGCCGTTGTTCTTCAGCGTACAGCCCAGTTAACAGAACTCATCGACGAGGTCTATAGGTTATCCGTCCACCCTGATTCCCGTTCAAGGTCTCGAAGAGGCCCACATCTGCTTGCATTTATCAGGGCGTAGACGTAGTCCATAGGCTGCGGCCAGCTTCGATACAATTTGACAACATGTTGAAGTTTCGTGCTGCTTTCTGCGAATATAACAACATCGTCAGCGTACTAGAGGTCGGTCAAGGGGCGTCCTGATGGTGCTAGAATGATATCGGCAGGACAGTGATCTACTGTTCTTCGCATAATGTCGTCGATGGCGAAATTGAACAGGAAGGGTCCTGCTACTGCCCCTTGTCTTACTCCAGTTACCACTTCAAACAGTGTTGTACATCCGGCTGGTGTTCGAACTGCAGCAGTTGTTCGTTGATTCATGTCATCAAGCAAGCGAACGAACTTTCCTGGTACTCCATCGGCGCGGAGCGCGTTGAGAAGACGGCCTCAGTGAGGAGAGTCGAACGCGGCTTCAAAGTTCAGATACGCTAATTCCATTGGCTTCGAATACCGCTGCCAAATTTCGATCACTTTCCTGCCGATGAACCTGGTCAATCGTAGATCGGCCAGGACGAAAGACAGCTTGCTCGTCGCGCGTTGCTTCTTCGCAATGTTTAATGAGTTGGTGCAGGATATTCCTCTCCAAAACCTTGTACATAACACGCAGCAAAGAGATTCCTCGATAATTCTAGGGTCCGCGACAGATTACTTCTTGTGGAGGGGAATTATGATAGCCTGTCTCCACGAGTCAGGTATCCTTTCGTTTATCCATATTGTGTGGATCATATTTGTCATTACACGAATCCCAGAGGGAGGAAAATATTTCAGCATTTCTGCGCCAATCCCGTCGTCTCCACCAGATTTTCCATTCTTCATTTTTTGAATAAGACTAGAACCTCCGACTTGGTCGGTGGTTCCTTGTTAACCGCATATGTCACCCTTTTTCAGGAGCTGACGGTGCTTGCCGGTTCGACAAGGTCTTGAAGTGTTCCTTCCAAGTTGAGTCCAAAAGGGTTGCTTCGCCGACAGCTACATTGGCAGTGTTGAGGACAGACGACCCCTGCCACCTGAGCTGATGGCGTCGATGATTCCTCTTAAACGTGGAAGCGATGATGAGGCTCGTTTGTTCACACAAGTCGACCAGACAGTCACCGTTTTCCGACGTGCGCTCCGCTGCATAGTACCATTTTCTTAGCACATCGGATTGCTATTCGAGTCCCATCTTCGCATTTGCGTCGATTCCGACAATGATCACCTGCTGGCTTGGTATTTGAGACATGAGCGCATTGAATTCATCATAAATACGTCCTTACTGTTGTCCTCAGCGGTTTCCGCAGGTGCGTGAGCACTTACGATCCAGAGTTTACGTCCTCTGCGATCTCGCAGTCGTACAATGGCGCATCTAGACGACGTTGAGCCAAATTCCTCCACCAGGTTGTTGTAATCGTTTTTCACGTCGCACAGCCACCTACTTTGTTCTCATCAGCATCGCCGCAGTATATGGAGTAATTTTCGATGCTGATGACGGGCCGATCTCTCATGCGTGTTTCCTACAGTGCAGCAAAAGGCGCACAGAGATATCGCAGAAGCCTAGACAGGGCGGCATAATAATAATAGTAATAATAATAATAATAATAATAATAATAATAAGAAGAAGAAGAAGAAGAAGAATCATGCTATATAATAACGCGCTTAGTCCGTGTGGGTGTGTGTGTGTGTGTGTGTGTTTGTCTGTGTGTCACGAAAATACTCCATAATGGTGAAAAACTCTACAGCGGTAAGGTGCCGAACCATCGCCATGCACCTGACAAGCGAGCACTCTACCTTTTCACCATTGTCTAAAGCTATATAGCTATGTGTGTTGACCTTGATAAGGCAAGTTAGTTTCTCTCATATGTTAGTGAGGGTAAATAAAGTTTCATGTGAATGTATACTCCCAAAATTGCAAACTGTCATGCTATATAATAACGGGCTTAGTCGCGTGTTTGTATGTGTGTGTCTCAGTCAAGAAATTCCAAAAAGAGAGGGAATATTATGGCGTCGGTTTGGTGCACTGGACCCCCAAAGCGGTAAAATTAGATGAGATGGGTATTGTGGCGTCGAATTTGTGCCCCGGAGCCAGATAGCTGTGCCCCAACGCAGTAGCATGGGCTTCTGTGGTTCCTTCGCATTTCCCAGCATGTCCCCTGATGCTGCTAACATCCTTTCTTCAAAAAGAGGAAGAGCACTTGCGAACGGCTGCTTAAATACAATACATAGTAGCCAACGTTTACGCGATCTGACGTAGAACGTTATTTTTGTCACTACGATAGTGATATTCATAATGAATAAATAATGAATATAATGAATGATAATGAATAATCACTACGGTAGTGATTATTTATTTCATGTTAGCACTTCGTTCTTTGCTAATAGCTGAGAACGGAGGAAACTCATACTTCGAATAATGTTTCCAAAATGTGGAGATTTGAGAGGAACATAGATGTTAATCCAAGTTCTATTCTTCCCAAATATAAAACCGATGCGTTTAGGGAAAAACCATAAAATCTTTCATCTATGCTTATATTTTCAGGTAAAAAAAATTAAGAAAGCATTGATAATTCTAATTTCCAAAGAATGTCGCCACTGTTATTTCTTACCGATAGGTGAAGGCGAGCGAAGCGAACACCAAAATAAGCCTAATGTCCGGCTTTAGCCGGACGTTCAGACTGGTAAGAATAATAGGAATAATAATAATAATAATAATAACAATAATAATAATAATAATAATAATAGTAATAGTAATAGTAATAATAAGAATAAGAATAATAATAAGAATAATAACAACAGAAGCAAAATAACGTCAAGGAGCATCAGAAAGGAAAAGTCGGGAAGATAAAAACAAATGATGCACAGAATGTTTATTTAAACAAGTGCAAAATCAGAGCCAAAGCTTTCATGCAGTCTGATTCCGAAGTACTGACCTATTCATCACTGAATAAAATATCTTCTGATAAAAAAATAAGGATAATAATAAGAATAAAAATAAAAATAATAATAATAATAATAATAATAATAATAAGAATAATAATAGTAATAGTAATAGTGGGTTCTAACTCTTTAACAAATCCAGTTTTTATTGTGTTTAGTATACTTGCGAATTTGTTTCGTCCTCGAATCTCGATAGTTACCCTTCCTGCGATTAGTCGCACACTCATTGCATTTGAAAGAATACGCAGCTCAGAGCAAGGATTGTTATGTACCTAAATTTGCAATGTCTGCTCATTTTGTCTCCAATCTCCGTCTATAGTTCTTCTTAAGTCATTACTTTAAATCTGGTAGACTTCGCATTGCTTTTTTCTCAATGTCTTCAACGGCGAAAGAAAACTACCATAGACGTATACGTCTATACATTTCGTTTTCCGTTTTTAGTTTTTGCTCACGTTTTAAGGAAGGATTATCTTAGATGGCTGAGGAGGAGCGAAAGAAAACAGCTCGATGTCTACGCTTAAAGAAGTTGTACGTATTAGCAGCGCTTCTGATTGAGGACCATTATCGACAATTCAATGTTGAAATTGCAGAGAAATCTGCTGCAGATCTCAAGGTATGTACCTATCCTGTGTAAGAATTAGCAAGCTTTGCCCTCCACTTTGTCTAGGAGACAATTCCAGAGTCCTTGTTCGCTCAATTTCACTTCTTCTCTAAAAAATAAAAAAATTGGGTGCTGATAAGTGAAATATGATTTTAAGACAACTACTGCCCTGGAAAAACTACTAGAGGAAGACGGCAATCTTTCAAGGGAAGACGCCCGAATGATACCCAGAGTATGGAAAGCTGCTCAAGCCTACCATTTCTTTATGTTAGCTCAACGGCAACTGTTTCAAGGTAAAGTTCGTCTATTTTTATTGATGCTTAGAACGAGCCTGATCGAAAATAAACAGAAGTTAAGGTGATTATTTCGCGGCTATGACGACAAGTTTTTCTTTGGTAGAACTTGAAACATACATAGATCCTATCGAAATATACACTTTGATTGGTAAGTTGTTTTATTGGTGTGTGCGTGACGCTTCCCTTCTAACAATCATAAGGGTCTAATATAAACATCAATCTCGCTTCTATGTAACAACTTGAAATAATTTTTCTACATTGCACATGTACAATAAGAACAGTGGAGTGCGATGAAATTGCACAGTGTTTGCAAATTTGCTTTTTTTCGCCGCCTTGCCATAACTTTCTTTAAATTTTTTAATGTTCTTTTTTGACAGATTCAGGACCTGCAAAGCATGACATACCCACTTTCATATTGTTAAATTGGAAAATTTTTGTCAATGTTGTTGCTGACGATTGTGTTGACTTCAGAAACGAGTCATTCTTAACACTACCTGGTGAAACGGCTGCACAAAACTGGACTGTCATGCACAGCACGCAAACGGAGGCGGGACAAGAGGTGCAGGCGAAGATGGTTCGACCTCTGCTGACACCTGCCTGCAGCTCCGCGCATCTTAGCGTAATTATTAATTAATATTAATTAATTAGTTAGGGAGCCTCAGCGCCCGCCTGTGACCACATAGACGTGTTGAGTGTCAAGCGTGTAGTTGGAAAAAAATCTTTCTGAAAAGGGCAACCAAAAATTAATTATAATAAGTAGAATTAAAGAAACATTTTTACTTTCAACAAATGAATAAAAATAAAATAATGTACTAAAGTAACCACTAATAAACAATACTATAATGAATGTTGATATAGTGAATGTTGATATTGTGCTGCAAGTAAAATAAAAATACATAATATAATATAGACGCCACAGATAGCTCACTGCAAGGATTAGACGTGTGTCAGTACATGCATGCACATATAAGCTGAAACGATATGGAAGCTCTCAACGTGTATTCGACAACACAATTTTTTTGACAGTGATAACAAGAGGTAGGGAGTTCGATCCCTGACCAAAATCATTATTTCGCGAAATGAAAGAAAAACAAATAGGAACGATGGAAAATACGTTTTAAAATCATTTTCACACTACTTCCTACTACGTGTCCACAATTTTACTCATTGGCGGTGATTACAGACGATGAATATAGTTCAATTTCCGTCGGAATCTTTATTTTTGCAAACCGAAAAAAAAGAACTGAGAGGAACATTTTACTAGCAATTTTTCTGCAACTTTATTAACAGCATTATTCAGCGCATTAAGGTGATTTAGGTAATTTTCGGTCTACTTTAGGAGGGTTCAGGTGATTTTGGGGTTTTTGCGATTCGCAAAGGCCTTGATTGGAAATGAGTGCTGGACTGACACTCTTCTCACAATAAACGCTCTTCTCACAATAAACACCTGATCAATCGTCGATCGAACAGGGCGAAAGCCGGTTTGTTCCTTGCGAGTGGTTTCTTCGTAATGTCGCACTAGTCGATCTAGGATGATCCGCTCCAAAACCTTGTACATTACACGCAGCAAAGATATTCCTCGGTAATTGCTGGGTTCCGTGGATTACACCATATACGGCGGCGATGCTGAAGAGAACAGAGTAGGTGGCTGCGCGGTGACTGTGAAAAATGATTACAACAACCTGGTGGAGGAATTTGGCTCAATGTCGTCTAGATGCGCCATTGTACGATTGCGGGATCGCAGAGGACGTAAACTCTGGATCGTAAGTGCAAATACGGAAACCGCTGAGGACAACAGTAAGAACGTCTTTTATGATGAAGTTAATGCGCTGATGTCTAAAATACCAAGCCAGCAGGTTGTCGTTGTCGGAGTCGATGCAAATGCGAAGATGGGACTCGAACAGCAATACGGTGTGCTAGGAAAAAGGTATTATCCAGTGGAGCGCACGTTGCACAGCGGTGACCGTCCGGTCGACTTATGCGAACAGACGGGCCTCATCATTGCTCCCACGTTTAAGTGGAATCATCGATGCCATTAGCTCACGTGGCAGGGGTTAACCTTTTTAACGCCTGAAGAGCAGAAATGTTAAAATCTATTCCTCCTTCTGGGATTTGAAGATCATCCGTTCAATATAGATATGATATATGACGAAAGGATTCCTTACTTGTGGAGACACGCTAGTGTAATCCCTCTCTACAAGAACCTATCTGTCACGGAACCCAGGAGTTTCCGAGGAGTATCATTGCTGCGTGTAATGTGAAAGGTTTTAGACCAGACCATCCTGGATCGACTAATCCGACATCGCGAAGAAAACACCCATGACGAGCCGGCATTTGCCCTGATAAATCGACGACTGATTAGGTGTTTACTGTGAGGAGAGTGACTGAAGTGTGGCAGCGATCTTCGAGGCCTCTACAGTTAACTTTTTTTGACTTCGAAGCCGCTTTCGACTCTCCTCACCGAGGTCGTCTTCACAATGCGCTTCGCGCCGATTGAGTCCCAGAAAATCCGTACGCCTAATGAATGAATAGAAGAACAACTGCTGAACACCAGCACTGCTGAACTCGAACACCAGCAGCATGTGCTACACCGTTCGAATTGGAAATCGATGTGAGACAAGGAGCCGTGGCAGAACCGTTTCTGTTCAACTTTGCCTTCGATGGCATAATGCGACCAACGGTTGAGCAGTGTCCTCCCGATGTCATTTTAGCACTTTCTGCACGTCCCTTGGTGCATCTCGAGTACGCCGACGATGTAGTAACATTCGCTTTTAGCAGCGCGAAGTTAAAACATGTTGCTAACCTTGATTGGAAATTAGCTGCAGCCTACGAACTACGACTCCGCCCTGATAAATGCAAGCAGATGTTCAACCAGAATCAGAGTTGATGAGCAGCTGATCGAACTCTTAAATGAGCTCTGCTGTTGGAGTTGTATGCTGAGAAACGATGGCAGCTACGGGAGAGATATTCAGTAAAGGTGCACTGTAGCCAATTCGGCGTTCAACTCGTTCAACTACTTTTGGCCGTTGGTATGCCATAACGAAGAACTTTGCTGGGAAGTGGACATTGTGTACCGATGAGAAGTGGAAACGTCAACATCTTGCCCGGCCTTCTGAAGTAGTCGTGGAAGACCGTCTTCGCGTCTTTGATCACGTTATGCGGAAACCGTCCTGTCGTCTTGTTGAAGTTGTCCTGGGGATGCTTCCTGATCATAATTGGAAAAGGTCCCTGATTAAAGAAGGTTTTGGACGGAAAGTGGTGAAAGAAGATCTGAGGACACGTGGCGTTGACAGGCAGTTCAGTGAAGACGTAAAAGTCCGCCGCTTTTGGAATAGCGACAGATCGGTAGATTCCATGCGAACTCTAGCTGAAGCTCGAGCAGGGTTGGCTCGGATATGTTCAAGGACGACACACCTCGACGAAGATGCCCACAGCCGCGTTAAGCCTCAACACGATCCCCCACGATTTGAGATCAAGTAAGTCACCCTGTCCCATTACAAAGAAAATTGTGTTTTGCTGTAGTGTGCCTACGAGGTTTTTAGATGGAACCTTTATTTGCCTGACGTTTCGGCTTTTTCGCCGTCTTCAGAGGTCTAAATAGAGGATGACTGGAACAATGCTACGTTTATCCCGTCAAGTGCCACACCACCCTGGGTCAGTGTTTCGATAATCGTTCAGGGTAGTGAAAACAGAAACCTATCTACATTGAAAATGGTCTTACGTTTTGCTCCACCGGATGTGGCGCGGCTGGTTGCACGCACTTGTCACTCAGTGTACCAGCGAATGAGTGTTACTGCGTGTAGATCACCAGCGACGACATAGATTATTTGATCTACACACAGAATATCAGGCGGTTATAGGTCACAGAGCGGTACAAGTGGCAAGAACTCATTCGTTATGGACAAGCATTCATTCTTATTATTCATTGAAGGGTTTCTTTTAAGAATAAAAAATGCCTCCAACGTCTTCCTTGCCGATATTTCTGTTTCGTGAGCCAGTATAACGCATTTCACATCGTAATCGTTCCCGTTGTGGGCCTCATGTCTGTGCCTTCCTAGTGGTGTTATCAAACTTTTTCGTCGTTTTCCGGCCATGTGTTCATTAATCCTCACTCCAAGATTCCTACCGGTCTCCCCAACGTAAGTTGCATTGCATATCAAGCACTCAATCTCATATATTACCCCTATTTTTGCGCAGTCGCCTGTTTTTCCGTAAGGACAAATAACACATCTTTCACAGATGCAGTATCTATCATATAGTCTGTTTCTAACAAGCTGGCTTTTGATGTTTGCATTTGGGATATTTACCAAGATCACGTCATTTTGTAATTGTGCTTGGATAATGCTGCGCTGAACAGCGGCACTGACACTGTCAGAGATAAAAGGAAGACAAAGAGAAATTTTGTTTTCGCGCGGAATATTGCTATTTACAGTGCGGGTTCTTCGGTAATGCGGACGTACTGTATGGCCATTGGCACATGCGATTTTCAAGGCTAGTCTTCGTGATTCGTGTCGTTCTTGGTTGCCAGTGCATACTTCACTAGCGGTTTTGAACATATTACGAATCACTGCACGTTTTACTGCAGTCGGATGTGCAGATTTGGCGTGCAATATGTTCTTGCAACTTTCTTTGCGATACCACTTTACTCTAATAATGCCGTTTGAAGTACTTATTTGTGTGTTGAGGTACGGAAGCCATCCTTCTTTTGGGGTTTCTCGTGTGAGTCTTATATATTGCGATTGTTGGTTGAGTATTCGGAAACACTCGTCCATTTCGGACTGTGTTGATGTTATGATGCAACAGTCGTCAATATATCTGCAATACATTATTGGTCTACGCGAAAGTACTGGTTCTTCGATTCTGCTCATGAAGCAGATCGCCAGTACTGGTGCTAATCGTTGACCCATTGCTAGCCCTCTCAGTTGCGCGAAATAATTTCCTGACCACCTGAAGATATTACAATTCAGGCATTCCTTGATAAGCGTTATTATGCGAGATTTACTTAGTCCATATGTTTCCAAGTTGTTACCATATAAATCTATCATCTCAGAGAGAGCTTGCAGCGCCTCACTGTTTTTTACATTCGTGTAGAGTGAGGTTACATCAAAAGACTCTATTACGCAGTTGCCCTCAACTCTCGCATTGCGTAATCGCTCAAGGAAATGGTGCGTGTTCGACAAATGAGATGGTATTTTAGGCAAAATTTGACTCACGATTTTATTAAGGAACCACGAAATGCGATCCGTTGGTCCTCCCACACAACTTATTATTGGTCGGATTTTGAATGTGGCCGCTGATGTTGAGTTGACCTCATCGGGTTTCAGCTTATGCGTTTTGATGAGGCTGTAGAACACAGGGCAGGTCGGTTTGTCAAGCTTTAGGCGGCTAACAAATCGTTCGTCAAGGCCAGCAGATTTTCCCATAGTCATCCATACATGATTCAAGCGTTTGCACTGCACAAGGAATTCTTTCTCTGTTACGCGGCGATAGATCGTTTCATCTTGCAAGTGAAGATTTGTTATTTCCCGATCAAGAGCCTGTGACATGACTACGAATTCCCCACCCTTATCGCTTACTGAAAGGTGTATGTCCCCTCTTGTAGTCATTTCGCGGATTTCCTTCAAACCCTGCCATTGCTCGCGCGTAAGATTGTTAAGGGTGAGTCGTCTATGATGGTTATAAGCGGACAACACCCCAGATAATAGAATTCTAAATTTTGTGTCTGTTTCGCGAGCTGGTTCGGGTTCTTTATAAAAGTTGCGCGGAAGTGGTGTTGGGGGTAACGCTCTTCTGCTTATAGGTGCAGTGTGCTGATGGTTACTTTCATTCCTAGCTCTGATTCGAAGCTGGTCCCGAAGCTTGTGGAGGCCTACTGTGACTTTACGGAATGTTGACCCATCGATTCGATGTGAAATTGAAAATGATGGTCCAAGGCTCAGAAAGTCAACAGCATTATCGGACAAATGAATGTTGTCGAGTACCGTTACTCTTGCCCCTTGATTATTAACAGCATTTGGAGCTGTTGTGTCAATTGCTCGGTGGAGTCTACGTGGACTACTTCCATTGTTGGAATGGTTTCCACTCTCATGGCATATTCTGTCTGTGTTTTGCACACTATAGCAAAACACAGACAGAATATGCCGAGGTTTCAAGACAAAAGAACATTCGAACTACTACAAAGAAAATTGTTTCACTGAGGAGAGAACCTCTTGTCTACATAGGCACAGTCGCACAACAAACGTGTATGTGTTGCGTGTTCTAATTGAAAGTTGTAGGAAACATGATTACGAGGCGTTCTTCTCATTCGTCTGTTTTCCTTTCATGCAGCAGGAATTTCCATGTCAGAGAAGCGGTCATTTCCCAGTGCAAAATAATCTTAACTGCTCGCTCAACTGTGATTGTTAGGCCATGTATTACTGTAGGACATTGAGAATAAATACGAATTAGAACAATAAATTTAACTATATGTTAAAATATTACTCAAACAACTTCTTTTGATATGATTTAACTTCTTTACAACTGGAATGCTCGGTCGTAAATTCTAAACACAATTTTACACTTGTATCTGCTTAACTGAATTCAAAACATCACTCCTAAAAAGTTCAATTTTCAGTGATTTAGGTTCAGGTTCTTGCAGGATTGAAAGCATTTTTAGTGGAGTACTAGAGCTTGAGAATGACCATGCTTTAGACAACACTTCTCCAGTTAGAAGGGAACGTTTCTCAGTTACTGCGGTTACTTTTAGAGTTATACTTCTTTCAAAAAAATTTTAGCTTTGTCTTCATGTGCGTGCCGCCAGTTTCCGATTTGTAGTCGTGCGTTTATGAAGCTAGAATCTATCGTAGATCCATTGTCAGATGAAAGAAGGAGGTACCAAACGCTTGCTCTACAACTATTCCGCAGGTGAGTAAACAGATAACACAAATCTATTGAACTAAAAAGAAGAGTTTAAGTGTTTCACGTGTAACCTATAGGTTTCTTCCAACAGAAGGACAACCGAACATTGTCAACTGTACAGGGTGTGGTGAAAATGTGGCGGATTTCGAACATATCTGTGCTCACTGTAACGCAAAGGTAGGCTACAGTCTTAGAGAGTAATGTGCATGGCGCTAATCAACTACTATTGGATGGGCCTACGCGTTCGACTTTAATTCGGAAGAGTTTGAGGTTTATGAACAACCTTACAATGACTTGCAGGGTTAGCTGATGTGTCTAGTAAGTGCTTCTTTATTCCCTGACAAATTTGGTGCCTATTTATCAAATCCGAAGGGATGAGAAGTTTGGTTTGCTTAAGGGCGGTTTGGAATCAACGATCGCATGCGGTCGCAGCAGCGAAACTTATCGACTGCGCCATACCTAGGATACACTGCACGTCGAAATCGCCGTCGTATAGTCAGGCGCATAGACAACTGCTATGAACTACTACACTATTATATGTTATATTACCGTACTGTTATCGCTAGTGTAGCGAACATATAACAGGATTAGAGTAAACATAACTTAGAACAACAAATTAAGCTACGTATTTGGAAATATTACTTAAACAAACTCTGTTTCGATTATGTTAATGTTGATGTTTTCTCCCTTCGCCTTCTCTTCTTTCTTCTTATACATGACTTTCTCCATTCTCCTTCTCCATGCTGTAGTTGTTCTATTTGGGATCCGGAGAGCAGTCGTTTTCGTCTTGCAATTGGCGAAGTCTCGATAAGCATAGCGGATGCTCTTCCCTCCTTTGCATCCTCAACGAACACTTCTGCCCTTCTCTCCTTGGAGTCTACCTTTGGCTTTTTTTTTAGACTTCGTTCTCTTAACTTCGTGCTTTCTCTTATCTCTGTGTAAAGGAAAATCTTCGTCAGAATAGACGGCGGTCCGATCCCGTATGGAACTTTGAGATAATAGCAAGATCCGTCACGCAAAACCTGTTACTGACGATGTTGTGGTCAATTTCATTACGATACCCTTCACAGGGCGACTCCCACGCCCTGTGAAGAGTATCGTAATGAAATTGACTAAAGAGGAAGACTCTTGGAATTCGGAGTTCCCATATTCGGTCTCAGCCATCATTATGAACTCGAAAACCTTCCGCCTGTTCATTTCATTGTATACGGGTGGTTCCGATGTGTAGGTCCCAAGACGTTCTCCTGGGGCTCTGGCTTCTGCGTTGAAATCACTAATAACGACCTCGCTGAAGGTATGTTCTTCTCTGTGGAACTTCTTGAGCTACGTACAGTAAACGTCGACTTCTTTGTAGCTTGATACTGGATCGTAAGCGACGAAGATAGTCAAAGCTTGTATTGAACCACATCTTCTCATCCGTAAACGTCCTACTCGGGTTGTAGGTCGTTCGAAAGAATCGATATTCATTGCCATATTCGTGTGGACGAGGACACCAACTACACCAACTCCTCTGCTGTCGCATGTTGCTGAGAACAGCTCTTCTCCAGTGTCATACACAGGGCTAAGTGCGCAGCATCGTCTCGCCTCGATCACTCCGATGACGTCATGCTTAATCTTCCTGGTTTGCATATTCAGATCTTTAGTGGCCGTTTCCGATTCAAGCGTACGTGTGTTGTGGATATCGACCTCGCTCTGGTTGCCCGACTGACTGGAATGATTAAGCACTGCGTGACGCTCTCAGAGATAAGCCCAATGCCACCACAAGTGAAGTGCCAACTACACTTGGGTGCTGCCGTACAATATTCGTCAGACGTCTTCAAACTTTGAGTTACAGAAAAGTGATGTCTATTTGGGTCCACCACGAGTTGAGTCCCTCGCAGTTAGCGAAATGAGTGAGTGTATGTCAGTCTTTGCATTCCCACCTACACAGTCAGCACTTTCTCAACGAAATGATAACAAGAAATGAGAAATGTGTGTCGTTTGTTAATCCTGCGCAGCAGAAAAATTGACTCTCGCAAGCCACCTCCAAGAGAATCGAAAGGAGAATTGCACGGAAAAAAGATCTTGCTTGTTGTTGGTGGAATTCCAACGGAATGCTGTCCTATGAACTGCTTCTACTTGGATACAATATGACCGCTCAAGACTACTCTTCTCAACTACAGAAATTGGCAGACGGCTGAGAAAACATTGGATGATCAGAAAGAGCTGGAAGCTGAGATTTCGCGCTTCTTCGACTCGCAGCTACCAGAGTTCTGGACTTTTGGAATTGATACTCTGATGAAGCCCTGGATATGCTAACTCGGCATTTAACTCATTGACCAAGTGATTGTGGTCGATCCCCATCACCAAAGTCAAGCTGCGAGTCTACTTATCCGCAACTCACCCCATCATGATGTACGGATCGGAGATTTGGGCAGCGCCGGCGACGGTGATGGAAAAGCTTGACTGCATGGAGAGGAAGCTGTTTAGACGACTGTTAGGCTACTTTTGGCCGTTGGTATGCCATAACGAAGAACTTTACTGGGAAGTGGACATGGTGTACAGACGGATGAGAAGTGGAAAACGTCACTTGCCCGGCCTTCTGCAGTTGTGGAAAACCGTCTTTGCTTCTTTGATCACGTTATGTGGAAACCGTCCCGTCGTCTTGTTGAAGTTGTCTTGGGGATGCTTCCTGATCATAATTGGAAAGGTCCCTAATTAAAGAAGGTTTTGGACGGAGGTGGTGAAAGAAGATATGAGGACACTTGGCGTTGACAGCGTTCGAGTCAAGACGTGAAATTCCGCCGCTTGTGGAACAACGACGTATGGGCACATTCTATGCGAACTCTAGCTGAAGATCGAACAGGATGGGCTCGGATATGTACGAAGACGACACACCCCGGCGAAAGTGCGGATAACCGCGTTAGGCGGTAACACCCACACGCTGATTATGTCAAGTAAGTAGGTCAAAGTTACAATTGTTCGAGAAAAAAAAGTGTGAGTCTGTGAGTTTTGAACTAATATATAGCTATTTATCGTGTTATGTTTTGTTGTTGTGCTATAGTGGTTTATGAAATCATTTGTAGGGGAAGAAGGCGTTGAAAAAATATTCTTCTTTAACGCTAGAAAGATGTTCTTCTCTTTTCGAGTGAACCAGAGATGATGTTAAAGGAAACGAAACAAAATAGAAAAGAACTGTGAACCTGTTCAACTTGGGTAAAGTCTCCTATCTTTGCTGCAAGGGGGAACACATGTCGAAAAACAAGTATAAGTGCGCAGGTCACACACTGTGGAAAGAGTTTATATATGGACTAACAGAATTGAGAGTGAGTAAACCTTAAGACATACAAAACGTCTTTAAAGACCGCAAACAAGATAGACTTAAGTTTTTGTAGCAATGTTGGTGTGGCTTGGAGCTTATCTTGATTTCATCGGTGATGACGGATCATCCAAATATCTAAGTCGGTATTTAGCAGACACTTTAGCAGTCATAACAGCACTAGATTTATGATTAGGGTCAGGAGCGTGATGAGATTTTTCCAAAGGAGGGCGTTAAGGGAGGATGTTGCAAAGGTAGTTAGGGAGTATACGGTGGGAAGCAGTGAATAGAGGATAACATGATAACAAAGACAAACTATTACGTAATAATAAGTAATTATATACATTACAAAGCACTACATTAAATAGTACTAAATAATTACATACAAAATGTTATATTAAGTTTCAAGCGTAAGACATTAATATGGACTCATCAACATTTTTTTTTTGAAAATGTACGACGTATTAACAATGTAACAATGGGACTACACAGACTCGACACCCAGTGAGCCAAATTTTTGCAAAAGAGATGGAAACTTGAAGCTTCTCCTAAAAGATGTAGAATTAAAAACCCATCAGTATCATCAACTGCTACTCACCAACATCAGCAGCTGATGAACCCGAATTGGACGCGTTTTACGAAGAGCTGGAGGAAGTAATCCGCAACGAGAAGTCCTTCTACAAATTCGTTGTCGGAGAATTCAACGCAAAACTAGGAAAGGGCACAGAAGAGGAATACAGGATTGGAAGATTTGGACTAGGGGACCGGAATGAAATTGGCAATCGTCTCGCCGGGCTGTTTTCTGCCGCTCGCCTCTTTCATGGGAACTCTCTTTTCATGAAAAAAGATTATCGTCGGTGGACATGGGAATCGCCCAATGGCGCGACTCGTGCGGAGATCGACCACATACCAACCGGAGGTGGTGTCTACTTGACGGCTCAGTAGTACCATACTTTTGCAGTGGTTCTGATCACTGTCTCCTTCGTGCGAAAATACGACCTGGCTACAGGATGGAAAGAAACATCTGTTATCGGCATTGAAGGAGAAAAGAAGTCGTCTACGACGATTGCGTACTCGAGAAATCCTTGTCCCAAGGTGACTGGCACATCGAGGATGACCCAAACGTGGACTACGAGATGCTGCTTAGAGGATTACGAGCCTGTGCTGAGCGTGCCTCGAAGCCATACACTACAAATTTGGATCGAATTTCGAAGACCACCAAGGAATTGTTGGAAAGAAGAAGGGCTTTGAGGCTTGATCCGATTGCATCGCACATTGAGCGGTTAGTAGCAAACACTAGCTGCAGAAAAGCATTGCAGGAGGATCTTTTGAAACACAGGCAGAAGAAGATCCTGGAAGCAGCACAAAGAAGAACGAGTCTAAAGAAGTGCCGCAGGGATCTCCGCGAATATAATATTCCGCTAGCAGCCTTGCTGAGCGAAGACGGGACTTGTACGTCTTCTCGTCGTGAGATGGAAATCATTACGGAGAGGTTCTACTCGAACCTTTTCCGTTCATCAACTCCTGTGTCAAGCCCAATCATCCCCACTGGCGAAGCTCCACCACGGATTCTCCCTTCGGAAGTACGAGTCGCTATCAAGAGTATGAAACCTGGCACAGCCCCACTGATTTTATATCAGCAAACTTTCTTCGGGCTGGTGGCCATCCGCTTCATGTAATCTTAGCAGCGCACATGACATCCTACCTTCAGAAAGAAAGGATCCCAGACCAGTGGACAACCGCGAACCGCTCTTATCTTGTTCTATGTTAAGAAAGGTGACCGAGAGGACCTTCGGAACTACCGTCCGATATGCTTGCTGAGCGTGTTATACAAAGTATTCACCAAGGTCATCCTCACGCGCATATCTAGGACGCTGGATGAAGCCCAGCCTCAAGAACAAGCTGGATTTCGCCAAGGTTTCAGCTGCTTGGATCACATCCAGACCGTGTCGAGGGTCATAGAGGTTTGCCAAGAATACCGCCTGCCCCTTGTTCTAACCTTTGTCGACTATGAGAAAGCCTTTGACAGTGTGGAAACGAATGCAATACTAATAATTGCTACGATCGATGCACGACTAGGAGCTTTACAGCTTTTCCACCGCCCTCTCACCATATCCATTGGAAAAGGGGTACGACAAGGCGATGCTTTATCGTCGAAGGTGTTCACGGCTGCATTGCAATGGATAATGAAATCACTATCCTGGGAATAAAGGGGCATACGTGTTGATGGAATATTTCTTCCGAACCTTCGCTTCGCGGCCGATATCGTTCTCTTTTAGAGCAGTACCAATTAAGCAGAAACGCTCAACGAATTGAACGAAGCAGGGAAGAGAATAGGATTGCGAATAAACAGAAAGAAGACACAATTCATGAAGAACGCCTACTGCGAGGACGAAGGAGTACAACTTGAAGGCTCTCAAATCGTGGAACCTTCGTCCTACGTATAACTCGGGCGTTCTATGAACATGGAAAACAACTTGAAGGAAGAACTAAATAGAAGAATGAGAGCAGCTTGGGCAGCATTCGCAGCCGTCAGGGAAGCTACAGACCAACTGACGGACCAAGATCTTCCTGTCTATCTGTTCGACTCGACAGTTCTTCTAGCGCTCTGCTACGCAGCGGAGACGTGGGCAGACTTCGCTGTCACGTCTAGGAAGCTAATTACTACCCACAGAGCCTTTGAGAGATGTCTTCTGTAGTTTAACCGGCGCACACAACACCTAGCCGGTCTTCGTAGCTCAAACTTAAAAGGAATGTCCCGTCTTCGCGACCCAGCGGAATATGTATCGAAAGCAAAACATGAATGGGCCGGTCACATCATGAGAAGAATCGACGATAGATGGACTAAAAGAACGCTAGAGTGAATCCCAAGAGATGCTAAACGCCATCGACGGAGACCGCCAACGAGATGGGGTGACGTGTTCGCTACACGGATGGACCAGCTGAGAGCTCAGCTGGATACGGCTCAAGGACCTCGTCAACGTCACTCACGAAACTTGAGAACATCTTGGATGACAATGGCCAGGGAACGAAACGAGTGGAAGAGGTGCTGGGGTCCGCACATCCAGGGAAGACAAGCCATCTAAGTATCTATTTAAGTATAAGTGCGTAGTTCGATTATGTACATTATTGTACGCGTGAGTGGGAGAACAATTCTTACAAAACTTTTAACAACGAAATCATAGAAAGAGCCCATGCTGATGAGTTTCTTTCTACGAAAGATTCGATGCCGCTTTAATGTTGCACAGTTTTGAAAAGAACAAAAAGGTGAAATAATGTGAGAGACGGAATTCATTTTACAAAAGCTTCAAAAAATTTGATGTTTTTAATGCTGAAATTTTTAATGTCGGATCCATCCCACAAATAAATTTTTTGTTTCGAGAAGTGTTTTCATTGAAATGCAAAACACCTGTATTACTTGCGCTCCACTTGTTCATCGATTTGCTCGAGCGGGCACCAGTAATACTTCTATTTGTCCCGTTCTCACGCAAGTGTTGCTTATTGACATCTCTTCTAGCGAGGAACTCGAAGAGCGCCGTACTTTTCTTTGAAAGACTTCGCAAAGAGGTCTAACCATCGGGTCGGTGGCCTTCCTGCGGTGCGTTTGATGTCGCGTGGTGTAAATTCGCTTACGGCTCTGGTCCAGCGATTGTCGTTGAAACGCATCACGTGTCCGGCCCACCTAATTTTGCTTCCTTGGCATGTGCGGCAGCGTCTCTAATCTTCCATCGGTGACGTAGGAGTAAACTTCGAATCCCTTCTTTCACTTGCGTAAAGCGGGTTACTCCTAACATCACCATTTCAATTCCGCGTTCAATGACGCTGATCGCATTTTTTTCCTGCTTGCGAAACGCCAATGTTTCTGATGCGTAAGTCAAAGCAGAAAGAACAACGGTGTTGAATAGGTGAGCACTGAGCCGGATGTCCTTAGTCCTCTTCACTACATCCTCGATCCTCGATGATTTCCCGATCTAGCTATATGTAACTGGAGCACTCGGATATATTCGTTCCGTTGAGCGTTTATGGGGCATCAGAAACTCGTCCGTTCCTGATTAACAGTCTTTTTTAAGTTCAGCTGAGAACCGATCTTTTTACACGTTTCATCAAATTCGGCTAGCATCCGTTCCACCTGATTGATGTTATTAGAACGATATCAAAGAAACGAAGATGGTGTACATGTGGGCCGTCAGCTTTCACTCGCATCTTACTTCATTCCAATCCTCGCATCGCGTTCTCGATAGTGGCACTGAATATTTTGGGGGAAATTTGCGATACCCTGACGAACCCCTCTCTTCACGTTGATTATGGCATCATTGTAGAGTGGTGAAAATTTGGACATGAAGTTGCTGTACAACTCACGAAGTATCTTTATGCATGGAGGAGGGACGCCTTGGTTGTTCAAGCCCTCCATGACCGCTTCGGTCTCAACTGTATGGTAGGCTTTCTTCAAATCAATGAAAGTGGGGCACGGCGCCATCTTTTACTCCCGCGCTACTTCTATGAGTTTTGAAACCTGTGCGTATGTGATCAATCGTACTGACCCCTTTTCGAAACCCTGCTTGCTCGCATGGCTGTCCTTCTCGTTCTGTTTTTGTTCTTTCTATTCTGTTTAGCATCACTCTTGTGAAGAGCTTGCAGATGACAAACAGTAACCAGATTGGGCGGTAGTTATCAATGTCTTGTAGGTATCCCTTCTTATCTCCATTCACTCTTCTTATACATGACGTTCTCCTTCTCCGTCTAAATGCTGTAGTTGTTCGATCTGGGGTCCAGAGAGCAGTCATTGTTGTTTTACGATTGGCGAAGTTCCGATTAGCGTATCGAATGCTCTGCCTCGCAGCTTCAGCCAACACTTCTGCTCTTCTCTCTTTGAGGTCTTCATTCGTCGCCTCTCTGCAAAGCCTTTCGAGGTCGGACTTGAGTTCTTGGTTGCCTGCAGTCCCTGCAGCTACACGCTGACGTATCAGCTAGAGTTTTCGGAGACAGTGGACTCTTGGTGGTTTTGAAACTTTTCGCTTTGCTCGTACAGTCGTGAAGATGTTCTACAAGCCGTTCATATTCGTCGTCAACGTTGTCCATGACGGTATCCTTCCAAAAGCCGACAAGCGAAGCGAAGAGCTCCCGGTCGATGTTGGTTCTGGAAGTTCGCTTTGTGAATTTCGCGACTTTTTCTCCTGACCGTGTGAAAGAAAATCTTCCTCGAAGAATCCGATGGTCTGATCTCGTATAAAACTTTGGTACAACAGCGTCATCCGTCAAGCAAAACCTTTTAAAGACGATGGCGTGATCAATTTTAATGTTATACTCCGATGGTATGGTGAGGAGGCAAGTGAACGTGGCTGCCAGAGAGTTAAAGCCATGAATGACCTTCTCCACTCCAACTATCGATGCAATGGTTGTTCCATTAGGATTCCGGAGAGCAGACATCTTTGTCTTGCAATTTCCGAAGTCTCGGTAAGCATAGCGGGTGCTCTTCCCTCCTCAGCATCCTCAGCGAACACTTCTGCTTTTCTTTCTTTGAGGTCTACCTTCGTCACTCACTGCAGAGCCTTGCGAACTCGAAGTTCTTTACGTTGGCATATCAGCTCAAGAGTTTCTAAAAACAGATGTCTCTGAGTGATTTTAAAACTCTCAATCTCTCTTGTGTGGTAGCGAAGGTACTCAACGAGCCAATCGTACATTTCGCTAATGTTATCCATTGCGGGATCTTTCCAAAAGCAGGCTTAGGTAGCGATGAGATCCCAGTTAATAATGTAGTCTTTGCTCTCTCAGCTTTTCTTCTCTTAGGCAGGATTAATCTTTCTCGGAGGAGACAATGGTTCGGTCCCGCATAGAACTTCAACATAACAGTGAGTCCGTCTCGCAAATCTTTTAGTGAGGATGGCATGGTAAAATTCAGAACGGCACCGTTCACTGGGCGACTCCCACGTCCAGCATAGATGCGAAGCTTTTCAGGGGTACTTCTGGGGCCAATTTTGGCATTGAAATCACCAATTATGACCTTGTAGAAGATGTGATCTTCTCTGTAGAACTTCTCTAGATCCATACAGAAAGCTTCGACTTCTTCTTCTTCGTAGCTCGATATTGGAGCGTAAGCGGCGAAGATTGCCAAAGTTGCATTGAACCGCATCTTCTCATCCGTAAACGTCCGATTCGGATTGTAAGTTGTTCGAAAAAATCGATGTTCATTGCCATCTTCGTGTTGACGAGGACCAACTCCAGCAACTCCTCTGCTGTCGCATATTCCTGAGAACAGTTCTTCTCCAGTGTCATACACAGTGCTAAGTGGTTAACGTCCTCTCGTCTCGGTCAGTACGATGACGTCGTACTTGACCTTCCTGGATCGCATTATCAGTTCTTCACTAGCCGCATCCGATGCAAGCGTGCAGGCGTTATAAGTACAGATCGTCATCCTAGTCGTTTTCCGTTTGGGTAGCCTACATAACTCCTGCAAGCCCGTCTTTCGTGGCCCTACCGTACCAGGCTTCTCTCAGGAGACTCTTTTCTATCAGTGTTTTGCATAAAAATTTGAACCCATGTGCAGGTTGCAAGCCTCTGGCCCATGAGTTTTGGGCAGAACGTTGCGCTCTCCCGGAGTGGACAGGTGGAGCTTATCTATTGAAAACGTTTCCAAACCGCCTCCCTTGCCCCTCCCAGTCACTTAGTTACAGGCTTTTGGCCGGACCGACGTTCAGGCCACAATAATATTATGAGCCTCAGGCCCTCTTATCCGCCACCTGGAGACGCGCCACGTAGTCTCGCGACTAACTGGCTGTAATCCCTTCAATTGAGGAGATCCGTGGAGTGGAAAATGGAACATGGAAAATGCAAGACAACCACGTTAACTTCATGAGTCAGCCGAAATAAAGAAACGGTCCTCTACACTCATAGGATCAATACGATTGTGATTTCCTCGAACAGAGGGATCCGGTACTTAAATTGTAGGGGGCGTTCCGCATTTTCGCTGCCCTTTCTTGAAAACTGAGAAGACGAAAACTGAAAATTTGAACCATATTTTTAAGTGGAAAGAACTAAACAACAGTGCAAATGCTGCGTTTAACGAATTAGTTAATAAAAAACTTTGACATCGAATTCAAATCACTCATATCTATATTATTTGCATTTGATATCTATCAAACTACGTTCGCAAAGCTTTTTCAAAATGTTCAAGATGTCAAAAGTGTGTTCCTCAAATAGAACTTCACGTTTTTTCCACGTTTTTGTTGATGATTTGTTTTAAAAAACGGCCCATAACGGCGCGAGCATTATGTGTACGTCATAAGTTGTAATTTGTGGTAACAAATGGTGATAATAAAAATTATCTTGTAGTGATTGGGTATTACTAAGTAGACACCTAGATCACTGATTCTACCCAAAAAAGCTGTCAATGGATGTAGACGTAGATGAGATACCAAGCTAGATATCAACTTGGAGCCCCTTAGATCCCGTGAATACAATGATGACAAAGAACAACAGAAATTTCGAGAACAGTTAGGAATTGCGCGCATTGGTTTAGATTAAAAACTGGCCTAAGTATGCGGCTCTCAACTCATGCGATTTTCTTTCTGATCTTACACGAAATCGGCCAAAATGCTGCTAGTTTTAGGGCCTCAAATGAGCGTCCAGTAAAATGATTTTCTATGTTCAGTGAAGACTACACTTTTTTTAAGATTTTTTTTTTTGCGAGGAAAATGGTTGTGAGGAAAATGGTTGTGAGGGATACATTTGACCTATATGATGTTCACCAAACGTCTACTCAGAGACTGTTCAGCGCTACGAAAAAATTGCTTGTTTGTCAAATCTAATGCTTGCTGGTGGGATAATAAGAAAGATAATAAGAAGATTCACAACTTACCGAGGAATTCCAATCTACAAAATAAAACTTATTTTCAGTTCCCTTTATGCGTTGTGACTGGAAGACCGATGCTGGCCTACCGGTTTTGGTTGTGTTCAACTTGCAAACAGAACGCTTATGAAGAAGAAATCAGCAGTTGCACATTTTGTCCACTGTGTCATAGTGACTTAACATGAGCACCGATCAATGATCACTTTTTATGTAGTGTGACTAATAAAACTTTTTGCATCTTCTTTAAATGTCCTTTCTCTGTTCATATAAGGATAAACAGTAAAAACATAGGGCATGTATATATTTGTATCATCTTGAGTGGAAATGCGAAGAAGCCGACAGCAATGATATTGTTGCAGACAATTTCAAACAATTTCAAACAAGAATTTATCAAGTTTGTTAAGATAGATTCTGTGAAAAGTTTTGTATTCATTCCATTTCCATATTTCCATAGTCCATAGTCCATAGTTTTCTTTGGTTTCTTGTTAACACTTACTATGCAGTGGAGCAAGGCGATGAAATTATCCACGAGGTTTTAGGAATGAGCATGTGTTTTTGTTTGAACGTTTCATTCAATGAACAGACTCATGAATGACGTAACCACACATTTCTGGATATAATGTACATATAAATGGTGCTCTCCTTTAGTACTCATTAGAGCGAGCGATTCTCCTTAGTTTCGGTAGTAGCGGTGAAGGTGTTTTGGGGGTGGTCCGTTTCAAGCGAAGTGATCTTGGGCAATTTATAACGTTCAAACTTGGAATTTTTCTATTTTCTTTATCTTTTCCTTCTTCTTCTTGTTTTGAATTGGAGCACTTCAGGCACACAGTAGCACACTGTGTGGTTTACCCTATCTAAAAGCAGGTTAGATGCCACATTAACGACGCTCACAGTAAATTACGCGCAGTACTATTTAGTTGTAAAGGCAGACTTTGCCTGCATTTGCGCAATACTTAATATTTCTAGCTTTCCTGGTTTTTTTTTTCTGGAACCTGGTTGAGAAATCCCTAAATGTTTATTCCCATCATTGATTTTTCTCAAATTGCTTTTCGAATTCTCCAACTGCGCACCGTAATCTCGCTGCGAGAAAAACTGCGAAATTTCATATTTTAGGCTCGCATCAAAATCTCTGTGACTTCGAACAGAGTTAAATAACTCAGCTCGTGGTTTATGAGAAGTAATTTGCTTCAAAGTATCTTATGGAGGAGGAATATTCGTATTAGAGCTCATTATCACTTTTTTCAAGTTATTATTGCTCTCTAAAAAGCTCGTTGAGGAAAAAGTGAATAAATTTGCTGGAATTCTCACCTTCCTCTCAACCAATTTCCAAAAAAAATCCCAAAAGTTTTTTAAAGAAGGAATTTCAACTGTTCTACGGCACAATTTTCCCTTTACCAAATGCACTCATGCTTCTCTTGTAAATAATGTTGTAAGTTCAGTTTTGGAAACATTGCCAGTAAGAAGTTTTTCTAAGTAGGTTGTTTGCAAAATCTAAGCAAAATCAAGATTCCGGGCGGGGTTGAAGTATTCAAGGTTTGTAATCATTGTCAAAGAGTAGAAGTGTATGTGTAAATGGTAGGAATCAGTTAAAAACGCTTTTATAACATGTCTTGCCCCGTTATGAGTTGTTTTCTCCTTCTTGAAAAACTCAAGATTCCTCCGGGTGTCAAACTCCTGAACATCCGCAGGCAGTGTTAAAGTTAAAGGATAAAGTTTCTGGCGTTAATCAATCCGCTTGGGACGCGCTCCCACGTTCACTTCAATTCAGAATCGTTTGAGGTTAACGAACATTTACAGTGACTTGCGGTGGCTAGTCGATGTTTCAAGTCAATGCTTTTATCCTCCCAGACGAGTCTGGCACCAATTTATTGACCCCGGTGGGATGAAACGCTTGGTGAGCGCTAGGGCGGATTCGAATCTCCGATGGATCGCGCAGGAAGCGGAACCTCTAACCGCTACACCATACCCGCCCTAAGCAGTGTAGGATGAAAAAAATTGTATCGATGAACACACGCTGAGAACTTCCCCATGCTTTCAACAAACATATATGCGCGCATATGAGCTGACAAAATTCTAATATTTGCAGTGAGCTGTCTATATTACATAATATATTTTTTTACTTATAGCACTATATATTAGCATTTATAGCGCTGTTTATTGCTTCCAACTGTATTATTTTATTTTATACAAGCCTTAACGTCCGGCTAAAGCCGGATTTCAGACTTTTTCGATTTCAGACATTACGCAAAGTTTGGGCTTATATCCTAATTCCCTCCAACAGTTATTACAAGATGATGTTTTAACGTAAAATGACGTGAGCAACATCATCGTACTGATAAAGATAACGTTCCATGTGGCTATGTTCCGTTCGTCAGGCCATGTAAACTATTGGCCAGTATTTGAGCAGCCGTTTGCATGAATGTTTCCACTTTCTGAAGGAGGCATATTACCAACATGAGGCAAATGTGAAAGGAAATAGATTCACGGAGGAGTCCTAGAGGTGAGAAGCAACGCGCGCAAGCTATGAAAAAGTTGCAGCGTCTCATTTACCCTTTCCGACATGCACACGAAGTTATTGTACCAATCCGATCCCGTAGGACGTGTGTCACCCCATTTTATAGCATTCTGGCATCGTTCCACCAACTCGACGCCGTTGGACCCGTCGCACTCCCTTTCTGGAATTTCGTACACATACATACATACATACATACATACATACATACATACATACATACATACATACATACATACATACATACATACATACATACATACATACATACATACATACATACATACATACATACATACATACATACATACATACACACACATCCATACATACACACATCCATACATACACACATACATACATACATACATACATACACATACATACATACATACACATCCATACATACACACATCCATACATACACACACATCCATACATACACACACATCCATACATACACACATCCATACATACATACACACATCCATACATACACACACATCCATACATACATACACACATCCATACATACATACACACATCCATACATACACACACATCCATACATACACACACATCCATACATACACACACATCCATACATACACACACATCCATACATACACACACATCCATACATACACACACATCCATACATACACACATCCATACATACATACACACACCCGTTATTATATAGCATGATCGTGTTCATGATATCTGTTTAGCATCCACTTTGTTTATTAATATAAAGCGCCTATATTAGAAGAAATAAGATGAGAGGAGGGTCGTTTTCAAGAAGGTCTTTTATGAAGAGTCGTTTTCAGGAGGACTTTTCCCAATTACATGTTTGACCGTGTTCTCAACTTTCCAACCGAAAGCTTTTGCACTGCAAAATAAACAACAAACCAAAATTGGAAGAAGGTCTGTGTTAGTAAAGGGTCCGTTTAGAAGGAAGTCCTTTCAGTAACAGCAAGTGTGAAATTCAATCGTTTAGAATTCAATCCTCGCTCCGTAGATTGATCAGAAATCCACCAACATTGATGATTTTGCAAATTCCATCCTTTAGTGTTTTAAGACAGTATAATGGTGGTCGTGAATGTTGCATAATGATCGTTCTCTTCTTACTGAGGCCAAGAATGAAATACGATTTTTCCAAATGAAACAATCATTTCAGAGAAAAGCTAAGTTCTTCGCCTCGAAGTTCATGGGCTATCCAGCCTGAGTCAATCGTGCGTATACAAGTGAACAAGTCTCGACAGTCTGGACAAACATTCATGACTTTTGGGTAACTGTGAAGATGACAAAGTCTTTTAAGTATCATCCGTCTTGAAATGTTGAACTAAATGTTGGGTTGAAATCCACAAAAATCAGTGAAGTTTCAGAAATTTCAGTCGGAAAGGTGGATTTATAGAGCAGATGTCTTCTACTTTTTTTTGTTGAAAGCAATGCCACACCCACCTCTAAACCAATGAGTTGGGTCGGGAATAATACATTGCCGTTTTTGCTGAAATAAAAAATACAGGGAAAAGGATAAGTAAAATTCACAATAAGAATAATAAATAAAGGCAAAAACTGCTAAATGTTGTGTTGTAATGTAGAGTATTTTTCGCTCCAAAAGGTGCCTGCACACTTCTTAAATCCATTGATTCTTGTCTGGCGGATCATTGAAGCTGAGTGTGAAGTGGATAAAACGCAGCTTTTTAGACACCAGTCAACACTTTTTGAACTCGATTGAGAACATATGACTGCTAAAACTGAGACTTGTGATGGATATGAAGAAGGAGAAATGTTTGAAAATACTGCCCGCCGATTGTCTTCACGCTTCGAAAATGGAACTTTAGACATCGGTGACCGATTACACACCGGTCGACCAATTTTTTTGGATTGAGGAAAAATTCATTTCTTCCTGATTTTTCTCCAAAATGAAGATGAGTTATTGCGAATTAGTCAAGAGTATGATGTCCGCTGTTGCTAACGTCATAAAATCTGTCGCTATGTTTTTAAAAATGTCGTATTGTTTTTCAACAACTCTTTCCATTTTTTTCTCCTTTTATGGTGTTTTTGTCTTTATTGAGGTTTTATTTGACTCATTCGATGGTTTTCATGCACAGCACAGATCTTATGAGCATCTTCGACTGTGTAAACAACTCGATTAAATGAAGAAGATATGAATAACGCTCTAATTTAATTATGTGGAAAACAAGAATTAATAAAACTGAAAAAAAACGCAACTTTCTTGTAGAAGGAAAAGTTCCAAACCTCAAAAAAATTACCACGAGCTATTCTTCAGCCCCATAATTCGAGTTGATTACTATGTCGTCTGGATTTGTTGCATTAGTGGCACTCGTGATGTAGCTGCTTTCAAGAGGTTTCTGGAGACGAATTTTACTGGTTCGATACTCTTTTGTTCCAGTTTTATTTCTTCCCTGCGTGGTTACCACCACTTGCATCTTTAAAAATGGTGAAACTTAGTCATATGATTATGACTTGGATAAGATATGATGATATGATAAGGCTTAAAAATGATATTTTCCTTTTCGCAGTGAAACAAGTCTTCAGACACGATTGTACTAAGGAGTTCATAACTCGGTGGGCAATTACTTATAAGTCTTATGGTAACTGAATGCGGAACGCCCTCTACCGTATATCTCAGGCGGGTGGCAAGCAATTTCATCTAATCCGACTAATCCTAATAGCTACTAGTCTTGCTCCATCCAACATTAATTCAAAAGAAGCAATTTCATCGTTCACGCGTTCTCCTTCAAAGGTGGGCTCATGGTATGTGAGTGTCAATTCCTGAATCACTCGCGTTCAGCAAGCCACACTTCGAACTCCACCAAATCTCATTTCGACTTTTAAAAAAGTGCTATTTTAAAGACTACAATCATTTCAGCAGTCCATGTCTACGAGAGCCTATGTAGACAATACGTTTGAATACCTTTTTACATTTGTTCAACTCTACCAAATGTCTCTAACCAGAACTGAACCCCCGTTCACACTCAAAAAAAAAAAATTGGAGCGAATTGAATATGTATTTTTACGCAGGGCATTGCTATTTAAGAGTTATGTACTTTGTTTTTGAATGATTTAGCATTATCTCTTGTATTTTTGGTTTGGAATAATGTAGTCCTCATTCTAAGACACTTCACCTTTTCACCTTCCCTATGAACTTTAGAATGCTACAGTAGCTAGTTGTGTCAGTTCTATTCAATGGAAGCTTTTTGCAAGGTCGTGGAGTACATTCGTTCCGTGAACACAATTCTTTTTACGTAGCTTACCATATTCCCTACAGTATTCTTTTGGAGATTATTTTCTGTGTGTGCTTCAAAATTGTATCTTTCCTTCCGTTCGTATAACATAACACGGATCGAGCTTTCTTATTTCTAGTAAAAAGGCAATTTTATGTGTTACATGTCTTAATTTCCTCTCATATTCTTTATTTTACGCCGAAAAGTATAAACAGTGATTTGAAAAGTCAGGATAGGGATATAGAGGTAGGTAGATTATGAATATAAAAGTAGATTGATAGATGTCCTTTATTAGAATAAAAAAGTAGTCTCTGTCAGTGTTCATGAGATATTAAAAACCAATGGAAGTGTTGGAAGTCCCATAAGATATGCCAAATAAGGTTATGACATTTAGTGAAGGGTGAGCCGAATCTCCATTGTTTAGTAATTGATGAAAAATACAAAGCTATTTATATGAATCCTTTCTCCGTATAGCTTGCCCTCAGACCTATCCCTTTCAACTCCATGTACATGGGATAGTGCATAGTTGCAGTAGTCTAATCTGCAACCCCGATTCTTTTACCTTTTACACCAATGGAGAATGGCTTTCTCAAACATGACTCAGAAAACAACACTAATATAACATATACTTTAGAGACAACTCACTTGCAACTCATACACCGACAACACATTTTAGACATTACAAACTTATATGTATTGAAGAAGCGTTCTACTAAACTTGAGGAATTTGCATTGTTTATAAACCGTATTGGAAACAGTGCGATAATATATCCCAGCAATGAAATGTGCGATGGAATCCGTTGATGGTGAGCTTACAGCTATGGCTTTGTTGGACTATTGCGCTCAAATACTTCTTACTTCTACTTTTTTTGATCATGTCCGTTTCGTACGAGATATCGAATTTTCTGAACTCGTTCTAAGTTTACGGTTATGCGATTGTAAAAAATGTGGCAAACTAACCGATGCGGTTCAGCTTCGCTGAACCTACAGTTTGACCTAAGTTGACTGCATAACCAAGAGTTGCAAAAAAGAGGAAACTTCGGAAGCAGCAGAACTTTAATGGTTCGAAAAATTCTTGTGAAATATAACAACTACGAATACTGTCTCATACAGAATCACTGTTTCACTAGTGTTTTCCTTGGTCTATGACTTTAGCAGATGACGCTATCCTTTTCTTTAAACCTATACGATGTTGCCAAAGTGTTACACCAACAAAAATATGCCACTCGTATTTCTTAAACAGCTTGTTAATAATATCATAAACAAATGATTAATGAGAATCATCTCTTGATAGCTTTAAGAACCGCTGCCATGAAGTTAATTCCTGTAACACTTATACCTGCATGATAAGCACAACGTTTCAACATGACTTCATCGTTGTTCTCATCATTCATACGGGAGCGATATTGCCAAAGTTGTCCAGTGAATGCAGTCCTTTTTGCTTGTTAGAGAAGCAAGCCTTCTCAAGAACATTCTAGAAGCAACATACTTCTGAAATTACGCTGTTTCAGTTGTTCCCATTTTCCACGAGAAAAAGTTTAATATTATCCTCTTTTTTGCCCTGTAGCGTTCTGGGATCTATAACACCCTCCTTTGAAAGCTGATTCTTTTATGTCTTCATTTACAACACCACAGATGTCTAAACAATTAAGGAGACTTGGAAGATAGTGTCATTTCATTTAAATAGCGTACAATTGGTAAATTGAGTATTATAGGAGTTTGGCTATATTCTGAAGTTTAGTGTAGAAATATTCTTAACGTCTAATGTAGTATTCTTTTTCAACATTTGGAAAGAGTAACAAGAGTAGTGTACTTATTTCAACGTACGTTCAAATAAATTCCGAAAACGTTGCTTACCAATCAGGAACAATAAAGCGCTTTTTAGATGTGAGAAGTAGAAGTACTCGTGGTTAAAAGGAAGCAAACAATTTGATAGTATTCGTCAGTTCTCGTCAGTCAGTTCTTCCCACGCAGTATGGTTTCATCGCTTTATGAAACAGTGGGTCCAAATGACCAGCATTCTCAAGGTTGCACTCGTTCATCCTGATGCCTTTCCCACTGTTCCCATGGACCTGAAGTAAGAGGCGTTTCTCGACTAGTTATATATTCCTGATGAAGTCAATCACTGGAAGCGACCAATACGTCGTATTCTTCGTTGGGCTAGTGTTACTCCTGTTTTAACTCTGATTGTTACTCTTGAAAAGCCAACTATCATCCTGTTTTTACCATCCTTCTATTTGTTTTCCAGTCTTATTGTTATGAGCGACTCGAAATTACTTCAGAACAACGCTTGTCAGTTTTCCGTTCTCTTTGGAAAATAGACACAAAATGAATTATAGGAACTTGCCAAATCAAGGAGGATAGCAACACACACAATTTAACAGAGGTGGTATCAGACCTTGCCAGCAAAACCGTTAGCAACATCTCTAACGCATTTGATTCGAAAGAGAAAAGTGAACTAGTGCCATTTTCGTCTTCAAGCTTTGCAACTCACCTCTCTAAATTTTATAATGGCAGCCAAACGCACATGAACCCCTTTACAGGATCTTCAATCATAGTTCTAATATCTAAAAAAAATTTATTTAAGCTCAACTTAACTTTCAAGAAAAGGGTAAGGAAACAATAAATATTAGGAAGGAATTGTACAAAACGAGCAACGAGTGAACATTGAACTCACAGAGAGAGTAAATTGTGTGAAACGCATGTTCACAGTATTTCTAAGTCACAGTGACCAAAAAAGCATAATATTTCAGACTATCTACCTGAAGTTTATCTTTTTTGATTGTCTTTTTTTTACGAAAACCTACCATAAACTCTTTTCCTGCAAAAAAAAAAAATCAAACTACGACGCGTTCATGCTATTTGGCATCTTCCACTTCTTTAATTGAGATTACTAAGAATTGATGAAATTTTATTCGGTTTACTCCCTCGTTGTAGTGCTGCAATGCACGATTGAGATGCGTTCTCTACCAGGGTCTCCCAAGATGAGCAGCAGTCCGAAATTTCCGATTTCTTCGGAAATCGGAAAAATAGAAAGTGAATGAGCTTCTGCTAATAACTTCTATTTTCTTAGTATAAGACATTGTGAGAAGTACCTTTGCAAACTCGTTTTTAGAGTCTTCAAATTGAGGCGACAAATTAAGATGGTCCATCGAAAAGGAGTGCGAAGTCATATAATTAGGACTAGAAAGGCGTAACAGAATGCTAGTTGTCTCTGATCTCTGCTTTTTTGTGCCTCCTTTATGAGAATTGTCTTTCCACCAAAAAACGAGGGTTTCAGTATTTTGGGTGAATACTGGAACCATCCAGCGCCACGATTTGTGTGGAGATCAAAACCGCTGGGAACTAATGGTGGTGCCCACTTAGGTCTTCTTCTGATCATTGGCTGTTTTGATAGAAATTTTGACACAGCCACAAAATAGAAGAACATCTGTCATCGCCGATGAAAAAAGATGTCATACACGCAAAGACTGCGTGCTCAACGACTTTCTGCTGCATTCAGTGACTAGCAGATCGAGAAGGATACAAACGGCGACCTGCTTCTCAAAGAAGCACGACCCCACGCTTGAATCCTGGTGTATATATGTCCAACAAATTTAAATCGATTCTCGAAGGATTCCAAAGAAAAAAAAATTGAAAAAAAAGCCTTAAGTCCTCGCCCCAATGTATCACACATCGATCAGTTGCCGTAGAAAAGCCTAGAAATACAAGCAGAACACAGTCATGCAGAGAGTGCAAAGCAGTACCAATCTACAAGAATTTCGAAGACTTCGCTAATGTAATATTCC